>NC_140073.1:25702375-26381687 GCF_964194135.1 Talpa europaea
TTTTTTTTCTCAGTAAGAGCTGAGCAGCATTTCCTGTGCCCCATGCTTCATTAGCACATTGGTGGTGTCGCTTCCTGCCACTGACTGCCACCATGAAAACATGGTATATATGATAACAGCTTTGTGGCAGAGCTGTAGGTAAAAGTTGAAATAATAGAAACTGGAAAAATAGTGATGAGTTTTATGTAGTGGTCAAACAAATGGTAGAATTGTCATCTACTATAACTAAGAAGATAGAAAGTATAGTAATGAACACTTGGACTTGTGCAATGAAATTTCCAGGATGTTGTAAGTGCCAACTGGCTCTTATTGGCTGTATTTGATAAACTGCTAAAAGGAGAGAAGCTCTAAAAACAATAACTAGCTAGCTAATAAGCAGAACATACAGGAAATATAGAGGGTTCACAGTGTTCTGGCAATGTTTTTTCATCTCTAATCTCCCTAGAGAGCAAAAATCTTTTCAAAATGAAATATAGGTTGGGAACAAAATTCAAATCACAGGTGAGGTTAATATGACCCTTTGTAAAAGACTGTGGAAGAATTAAAGCAGTGCCTAGTACCTGCTTTACAAGATGACTTGTGAGGATATTCTACCAGCTTAGCTGGTGGAAAGAAATCATATTCATAGGAAATTCAGCTGGGATGGCAAAGCTCTGACAGTCTGGACTAAAAAGAATCAAGACTATGGAAAAAGGTCCCAAAATTGTAGAAAAACTTTTGTGCCCCCAGGTCTCTAGAGACAGGAAGCAGGAATATTTTTCAATATCTTCCTCAGAAGTAGCCAGGAAGATGAGCTCCAAAAAGACACAACAGAGGGTTGAACCAATAGCCAGGGAGAATAATGATCTGGGGAGTCATTTTCATTCCCCACCTTCAGAGTAGAAGATACTGACATCATTTGCTCTGACAAGTTCAGCATTAATATGACCCAGTGATTGGTATGTACTTCTTATTCTACCCCCTCTCCAAGCTGGAATATTTACATAGGTTATTCTGATCTCATTTCATCACTACATGGAGTTATATGTAGGGCAAATGACTTTTTCCCCCATAATATTACTTTCTGGATCAAAAGGAGTCTAAACGACCCTGCTGTAGAGAATAATACCTTAGACTTCAAACATGATGCCTGAAAGGTGAGTTTTAGTAGGGTCCTTGAAAGGAAGTGAAGGTATTTTGCATGTGACAGCATGTTAGTAATTGTGGTCAGAAAACAGACTATGGGTGAGTGTTTGTATTGGTGGTCCTAGGTTTTCACGAACTTCAATAAGCATGATCTTGGTTGTAGTTTCCCATGCTAACTTTAGACTCGATCACATGACTTGTTTTGGCGAATGGGGAAAATCTGCAGAGACTTAAAGAAAGTGCATGTGCATTTTTACCTTTTCTCTTTTGATCCCTAACACTGTTGTTAGAACCTACCTGGAATAGCCTTCTGAGGTAATGAGAGACCCAGAAAAGAACAAATTGATCCATCCAAACCTATACTAGAGATCAGACATTCTTAGTCCATTTACCAATGACAGCACATGCCTAAGAGAGCTGATCCTGGCCTAGATCATAAGAACCATTCAACCAACATGTAGACTCATGAGAAATAACGACCATGAAGTTCAGGGCGGTAGATCACAGCAAGAGAAAACTAATACAAATGGTTTGTGAGATGGAATCTATTATTTATCTCAGTACTAAAATTCTATTTGAAGGAGTTTAATTAAGGCAAATTTTAAGACTGTTCCCTACTTAACAGATTCATCTTTTTAATGATATCCATAAACTCTCAGCTGGATGAACATCTCTAAATTTACAAATAGATAAGAAGAATAGCATAGACACTACTACCAATATGAGAATTCAGCAATTCAGTGTCTGAATCATTGAAAACAGCAGGGTCAGAGTTATGATTATTCTATCACAGTCTGATTTGACTTTTTCATTTCAGGATCATATCCAAGGAGACCATTCATTACTTAGGAAGAATTCTAGCTCAACTACATTTGGTGACTATATAATGCTTCAATAACAATTGCATTGAGGATGAATGGGGAAGTCTTAGTGGGATTAGAGAAGAAAGGACTGATCTATGAGACATAATGGAGAAACTGACTAGTCTTATGATCTGGATGCAGATGGGAAGTGTAAAAAATGAGATATCAAATATGATCACAATCCAGTTGTTAATCTCCTTAAAAACCTTCAATAGTGTTGTCCCTGCTAAAGTCTAAGCTCCACAAAGGACTGGGTCATTAGGAAACATCATCATCTCACAAAAACTAACATCTATTGAGTGCTTATGCTTGTCGTGTCATATAGCATATTAATAACTTTTCCTCTATTAATTGTTTTGTTTACGCTTTACAAAAACAGGAACTGATATTATCCTATTCTATAGTTGAGGAACTAAATTCTAGGGAGTTTAAAGGTCAAGTTTATGTCAAGTAGCCGGGACACAGAGGATTCAAAAAGAGAGTGACTCTGACCTCAAAGCACTGACTCTTCTACCTTATTCTGTATTTCTTACTGGGTTACTTGTTTTTGTTTTTTTTTTTTAAACATTTATTTATTATTTATACAAGGACTGGGTACAGTCAGAAGCGCAGGAGGGTGAGAAAATTCACCAGAGCCAGAGGGGAGAGCAGAGCAGGCAGACTGACAAAGTACACTGCTGAGGGGAGCAGCGGGCAGCAGGAGAGGTCTGCACGCCATGTGGGACCCTTGCCGAGTGGCCAGAGATCAAACTGGTGCTGCAGAGGCTACAGGCAGCTTCGCAACCCAGTGCTCAACCACTGCGCCACCAGGGAGGCCCCCGGGTTACTTGTTAACTGCCAATGCCAACTCAGGTTTGGCATGTGGAGGGAGGGAGGGAGGGAGGGAGGTAGAGAGGGAGGGAGAGAGGGAGGGAGGGAGGAAGGAAGGAAGGAAATGAAAAAAATCAATAAATGAACAAATCAGTAAAAAAAAAATGATATTTCCAATTAGAGAAACAAAACAAACAAACAAACAAAAAACCGAGAGAAATTTTAAAGAGGGGGTAAGAAGACTTTGGACTTTGTTTTACTAATAAGAAAATGAAAATTCTTCCATGTGTTCCAGGAAAAATTAACAAAATGGAATTTGAGAAAGATATTATATGAACATTAGTTTTTGGCATTGTCAGTATAAAGGCAACTAGGTTGTTTATAAGGTAAGAATGACTTCTGCATATCTGAAGACAGAAGTGAAAAAATCCCTAGGAAAGGAGGTCACTAAAATGAGCCAGTAAACGATCTCTCAGAGTTTGCTACAGAGAAAAAATATTTTCCCAAGTTATGGTAAAAAATGACTATGTTGTATACAATCTGCCCAGCGTACACCTGCTTCCATATGCACTGACCCTAATTAGCAGGAATAGCCGAGAATTCATATATATATATCCCTTCATCTACTATTCACTATGCCAGACTCTTTAAATGCATTCCATAATTTAATTCCCATGGCTACACACTTAGATCCTTCCATCTTATGAATGAAGTCAAGTGAGAGAAAAATCAGTTAGTAAATAGTGGAGAGGTTCAAACTTAGATCTATCTAACACTAGAACCCTATCTTTTTCTCCTTGTGTCATGCAAACAGAATGCCAGACCACTCAAAGAGAAAGAAAATTTCCCCTTTGCCTTCCATGGATGATGTTGAAGAAGAAATTCTTTTTCCCCCCTCCAACATATTCCCAAGGAGAAAAAAGGATAATAAACATAAATGGTCACTTCCAGTAAATTGAATGATTATATCAATAATTATTTTTAAAGATTTATTTATTTGTTTGTTTGTTTGTTTGTTTGTTTATTTATTTATTCAAGCACTGGGTACAGTCAGAAGCGCAGGAGGGTGAGAGAATTCACCAGAGCCAGAGCGGAGAGCAGAACAGGCAGAATGACAAAGTACACTGCTGAGGGGAGCAGCGGGCAGCAGGAGAGGTCTGCGCGCTATGCGGGACCCTCATCTAGCAGGCGGGGATCGAACTGGCACAGCAGAGCCTGCGGGCAGCTTCACAACCCAGCGCTCAACCACTGCGCCACGGGGGAGGCCCTATATCAATAATTATTGATAATGGTATTCAATTCCTTGAAGAGAAAGACAACACCGAATTTCCATGAATCTCCCATATCATTATGAAGAATATGTAGAAGAAAAATAAAAGAGCAGTGAGTTTGATTTTCTTTTCCAACTCGATGTCTATTCTTTTCCACCCTCATTTGCTATTTAAACATCTATGGTGCCTTTGTTGAGCTACAGGTTTAATTAAGAATTTGGTCCTCCCATTTATATTCCCTTGTATGGCACAAAAGGGCATTATCGATGAGATCGACTCTAAGTCACATAAGATTTTGGAATGGAAAGTTGGAGGTTTTCCCATGCCCAGACAGTATACTTTGGTGTTAATAGAAGGATTCCTCCCTTAGTAATAGGAGCTGGCAGAGAGTCAAGAATCCTATGATGGGCACACTGTGGAGATAATTTGTTTGTTGTCCAATAAACTGTCAGTCTGACTCTTTTCTGGAGTGTCAGTATAGATTTCACGAGTTGGAAGTATCCTCATTTCCCTGTCTATTAAGGTATTTTTATAAGTGGACAACGCCCACCAATATTCATTCTGAGGCACTCCTGATTTTGAACCTTCTCTGTTATTAAAGACAGGTATTATGTCCTCTAAGAGATTATAGTTTTTTGAGAGCAGGGACTCACTCTTTAAGCAGGAGTTTGAGTGATGGCAAGATAAAACCAAGAAGACGCTAAGATTGAGGGATTTATTATGTAAAATAGGACAAGGTAAACAACGGGAAGTAGATCAGGGTATACTCCTAACAGAACAGCAGAGGTGGAAGACATACAGGGAAGAGGCAGGTAGCAGTCCAGGCAGGCAGTGTCATGGGAACCAAAAAGTTAGGCAGTTGCACAAGGTAACAAGCATTCCTGATGAATGCAGTAAGAATAGGTGGTCAGCATCAAAGAGGTTGCTCGGACCCAGTTGAGGCTGGGCCTTAAGACCAGGACTCCAGTCAACAAAGCATAGAAGAGGTCTGTTGGGGGTGACAAATGCAGGACCCATTCTCAGAAGTATCTGGGCCCTGTAAAGAAATAAGAACATAAGGAAACAGGAAATCTAGCAGCAATTTAACCTCAGGAATGAGAAGGAGTTGGCTAGCTATTGAAGATCATGCCAGATCATCAGGGAGAGTGATGGTACAGAGCCTGTACATCAGATTTAGAGCAAGAATTCTCTCAGTATCTGTTTTGGGACTTAGTTTGCCTGAGAGGGCCATCTGTGATGTTTAAAGGGATTAAGTTAGTTCCTACATTATTTTCAGGTTATACAATTTTATATTCCCACACAGGTTCAAGTCCAAGTCCTGAACATAAAGAAGACTCTTAATTATAATCATATATAACTAAGTGTATTCTATGTGCTCAACAATAGTCTAGGGGCTGGATATGTGTTACCTCATTTAGTCACATTCCAGAAGTACATACTATTATTCTATTAAATAGTAAAGGAATCCAGGCACAAGCAATTGAGAGAAGTTGTCTGAAGTGATGCATTTAATAAATGATGGAACTGAAATACAAATACAAATAGCTTGACAACAAAACCCTATCTGTAAACTACATTCCAATCTGACTTATAATTTGTATTAACAAATACTTGTGGAATTTTTATTATGGGGCAGATTCTGGCTCTGATGAGACTAAAGAGTATTGTGAATGCACTTAACACATTCTCAAAGTGAGACCTCTCAGGGGAAGTGATGGAAGATTAATGGTCATGAAGACAAAAGGATTAATGGTCATGAAGACAAAAGATGGCAAGGAAAGGAGAAGAACAACATGCTCAAAGCTTCAGTGTTAAGAAAAATCATGATATCTTTCATGTTACTGAAAGAAACTTCATGTGACAGGACTGTAGAATATATGAGGAGTTGGAAGGAAGGGGTAAGAAATATCACCAGAGAAGTAGGCAGAGGCCCATCTTGCGGGAACTGGTCGTTCACACCACATTTAGGAGTTTGTACACTACTCTGACCAAAAAGTCAGGAAAGGATTTTTTTTTTAAGATTTTTTTTTATTTTTATACAAGAACCGGGGTACAGGTCAGATGCGCGGGAGGGCAAGAGGATTCACCGGAGACAGAGCGGGGAACAGAACAGGCAGACTGAAGAAATACACTGCTGAGGGGAGCAGTGGGCGAGACAGGAGAGGTCTGCTGCGCCATGTGGGATTCTCCCTGGCCGGCCGGGATCGAACCTGCAAGGCTGCAGACAGCTTCACAGTGCAGCGCTCAACTGCCTGCACCACCAGGGAAGCCCAGGAAAGGATTTAAAAAGAGCAAGAGCACATGTCCAAATATTTTGGGAAAATGACTCTTGATTCCTGTGTAGAATGAATGGGTAGATAGGCAGAGGAGTGGCTTGATAGATTGACAACCAACTTTTGCTTCCATAGCCCAACTACTCCTGAGTCTTCTTTTAGGGTCTGGAGCCCAGAAGACAGACTTAGAGGCTAAGATTAGCAGCAGGAATGCTCTCATATGGAATGATGACTATTTTTCATTTATTGGTGGTTTTCTTTCATGCACTGGCATGGTGCCTCATGTTCCCATCTATGCCACATGACCTCCATTGGTTTCTCAGACTAAATGCCCAATTTCTAAAGTCATCTACAATATTCCACTGCTACCACATTAACTGTAAACACTTGTTTTCTGCTCTCCTACAACCCTGCAGTACAGCCAGAGGCTATGGGGCTGTTCAGTGTAATCCTAGCCACAAAATGTTTTGGTCTTATGTGATTAATCATACGGTCCATGTTTGTCAATGGGAGAATAGAAAGGGGTACATCCCATCTTACGTGTGTGGCCAAAATGTTTTCTCCCAGCAATAAACAAGCAGCTTTGAGGCACAGATTGACAGTGGTCACTTCTTTTACCATAACACACATTTCAACAATTTAGGTGCTCATAGAATATATAGTTCTGTGACTGATAAGAGACAGCTTTGACGAATGTTTGAAATGCTTTTCAGAAGGAAACATGACTAGAACATTCTAATTGTTGCACTGAGTGTATGTTACTCTTTGCATTCCTGCCACCTCCTTTGCCATTTGTACCCACTATCTCTACACTTTTATTCCATGTTATCTTTGCAGGGAACCAAATAGGAGAAGGTGCTTGTAGTAGTTATACACCTTGGATACCTGAAGATAAAACAAGTGGTGATGATTTATTTTTTTTTATGAAACCCATGCAGCCAAGAAAAAGAAATGCTTAGAAATAATAAAATACGCACCATCCTAGACATTTTTACTTCTTCTTTGTAAGTCTAAGCCACTTTTACTTATTAGTAAGATCAGTGTAAGACAATTTTTTAAGCCATTATGACTACGAAAGGGATGCAATCTTAGCATTAGACCAAAATGACAGATATAAATGCCAATTGGGAGAACATTCTGAACAGTTTGTATAAAGGGCTCTAAAAATGAAAAGTATTAAGGGTAGATTTTTCATTAGCCCCATTTAGCTATGACATCCTATCTCTAGTCAATATTTTATCATCCATGTTCAAAATAGATACTCACTTGCAGAATTACAGTAATTGAGTGATTTTACTTTTGTGGGAAGAGAAAGAAAAGAAGGAGGAAGAGGGAACAAGAAAGAAAGGAGACCAGGAAGCGAGGAAGGGAGGGAGAGAAGAAGGGAGGAGCCAGAGGAGGGGAATGGGTAACTGATCAGGCAGAGAGGATAATAATAAAAATCATGCACTTTATTCATGCAGAATTCCTGAGGCTCAGATTTGGAGTCAATTTACTTATATTTTAGGCATAACTTCAATTAGCACAGATTGTCTAGTTTTCCAGTTCAAAGTATCCTGGAGGCAGCAGGTCACCAAGGAGTCACACAGTGACAGCATCAAAAAGGACATCTGGCAGCCCAAAAGATGATGAAAACATATGAAAAGTTGAGACCAGAACTCCAAAATGGATCCCCCACAGGTTCTAGGTGCCAATACAGAGTCTTAAACTCAACAGTCTCTATTACAGTCCTTTAGAATAATTTATGATTGAGTCATCAAGACAAGATCAAATTAGAATGTTCTATTTAATAAAGCAGGGAAGTATATATACATTTTCAAAGATGTTAGCCAAAAATAGTTTAAATGAACCTATTTTTATACATATGAACTTTGTAACCAGAACAACTCATTTCCTTAATGTTCTAGATAGATAGTTGACATTTTACTGCACGTTGGTTTATATCCTAATTTTAATCACAACCACCTGGCCCCTCCTGGCCCTCACTGACCAGGGAGTCATACTCAGGAAGCACAAAGTAATTATGTTAATGCTACCCTAAACTTAATACAATTAGGTAAATTTACTATTATTTCCACAAATAAAATCACACACTGATACCAACCCTAAATATATGATTGCCAGAGTTATCCACGCTGCTTCCTGCTGCCAATCACATGTAGTATGTGGTAGTGTATGTGCTGACCAAACTTACATTTGATTTTAGCAGACCACTTAAGAAGTCATCTATCTAATCTAACAGTCTGAGCATTTTGTGATTCAATTTATCTTTGAATCACTTGAGCCAGATTCTCAAGAAATAAAATTATTGTCACCCAATAGAATTAAACTCTTGAAACTAGAGGACAAAGACTGTAGATTCATTGGAACAAGAACCTAGATACGTGATATTTTGCATGATTCTTTTCACAAATATTAACAATGGAAAAATCAGAGATGTTGCCAAACCCAGAGCAAATCTGAGATATAAATTTGCTGTACAAATGGGTCAAGGTTTCTAGCTATTGGCAATACTTGAAAACGCAAAAGAAGGCAACAAAAGAGAAGTATACAAAAACCAGAAAACACCATTCACTTGGGAATAGTGTGCCAACATTTTTAGCATAGTATCAAGGGGAAATAACCCATGGAGCTATGCTTTACAGAGCCATTCATAAAAAGTGACGGTCAGTGTTATAGGTTGGAGGAAAGAAGCATATGAGTCAGGATTATATTACAGTGATAAACAGTCTCAAAATGTCAAAGCTTAAAACAACAAAGGTTTTTTTCTCTCTCACGCTCCATGTTCATGGGGGTCAGCTGGGGCTCTGTTGGATGTTGCCTGCTCTCCCCACTGCAGGATCTAGGCCAAAAGAACAGCTATATCTGGTGGTGGCAGTTCACAGCAGCAGAAAGAAAAAGGGAGTAGCAAGGTTTTTAAAATCTCTGACTGGAAGTGGCCATGATCATTTTTGCTCACATTTCATTGGCCAAAGTAAGTCACATGATGAAGCCTGACTTTTAAGGGGTAAAACGCAGGAAGGGGCTTCAAATACGGTTGGACTGGAATGCAATGACAACAGGCAGTAAGGAAGAAGTGACAATCAGTCCACTAGAGAGGAGAGTTTTCAAGCAAACATAAATAAGAATCTTAAGAAGGCTAATAGAACACGGATTTCTGGACCCTAGGTCAGTAATACTAATTTAGTAATACTATGTGAGGCTCAATAACACACATTTCTAACAAGTTCTCAGATGCTCGATGCTACTGTTTCACAGAACTGTTGCTGGGAAGCAGCTGCCCAGACACACACTACAAGACCAAGCCTCGCCTTTGCGCCAAGTGGGGTGAAATGACTTGTTTTCAGAAAGTATGGATACAAGTGATGTGTGTCACTTTTTGAGTTAAAGTGGTTAAAAATCAAATGCCCTTTTTCTCCCACTTTCTTCTTCCAAACGCATTCAGCTGTCCTGATTGATGTTCTGCGTAACACTTTAGCTCATGTTTGAAGTTAAAGCCTTAGCAGCCTGAGCCACCTTCCCCCCTGGACAAAAAACACTTGGGAGAAGTGCTTTTTCAGATAACTATGGGGAAGGGAACACATTTCAATGATGTGAAGTCACCTACGTGTAGTATTTTTTGTTTGTCACAGCAGGTAGTATTACCTTAACTGACACTGGACAGAGTAGGAAGGTCAAGAGAATCTTAATTGACATTTATCATTTTTCTCTCTTGCAGGTAAACTGGAAACCTCTCCTGCCTTCTTGACTTCTGCAAATATCACCTCTTTTGGTACTCCTTTATTATATCCATTTTCTTATCTACCTCAAAGTAGTAACGGATAAAAGAAAATGGATTAGGATGGGGTGGAAAAAATCATTTTAACTCCTGCCTAAGGTCCTAGCTATAGTTCACTTATTTACAGTTTACTCATTTGCTTAACAAAACTTAGTGCCAACTTACATATATCTAAAACATGGTCCTGCCTCCAGAAATGGCATTGGCGATCACCCCTAGCCCCTCCCCAAACCATGGTAGATATCAAAAATTGGGAGAAGTGCTTTTTCTCATGCACTCCAGAGAAGGTCTCAGAATCCTTTACAACAGAGTGCTCCAACTTGCCATTACCAATAAATCCATAATGGTGGTTTTATCATGAAAAGTGCAAAAAAGTATCCTTATTTACATTCACAGTTGTATTTTGGTATCTCAATAAATGGGGTTTCTCAAAGAGGTTTTGTCACCTATGAGCAATCATTTCGATCTACTTGAGTATCAGAAGCCATAGAGACCAAACAGCGAAGTTCCACACTCATTTAGGCTCTACTAAGCAGATAGACCTGGACAAGTCTTGAAACGAAGAAATCAGAATGTGAAGAGGGAGCTTTGTATGAAGACTTTTGCCCTCCTGCAAGCACAACTGCAGAAGTGTTTGTGTCTACTGAGGAATATGTGAAGGAGATTCCTCGGGCTAATACCTGGCACCAAAGGTACAGAGCAGCAAGTTTCTCTTTACAAGACCTCAGTGTAGCTGGGCAATTCCACAGGCTGCATTTTTCCTGAACAAGCAGTATCTACACTTGATTCCACTCTAAGATCCAAGTAAGATAGGCTCCTCTAGTGGACCCAGCACTTTAGAGGCTATTGCTCTCACCCTCCTCTGGCCAACCAGCTCCACAATGAGTCAGGGTATGTTGGGCCAAAAGGACATACTTAACTGGAGGTCTAGCTGAAGACTGTGTCCTGGAAACCATATGCCCAGATTCCATACCCAAATAACACTGAGATTTCTTCCAGGATCTTTGTGGGCCTTTTTCCTGAGGACATTCTCCTGAGTATGGACACCAGTATGTACACCTTTACGTCTGAGGGTGACCGCAGTGGGGTTTGTTGAAATGGATACAGATAGATCTTGAACATGTGGACAAACAGATGAAGGCTTCTTGCAGCTAAGAAAGGAATAAGAGATGGGAAAAGAACACCTAGGAAGCACAGAATAGTCACTATGCTTGGGTGAGTAAACCAGAGGAGTCTGACAATTCTAAAGTTTATCTTGACCTTCTAGGTCATTTGAGAAGTCAGTTTCTCAAGGTAGAAACATAGTACATTTTATTTATTTAACAACTTGAGGTTTAGGTTTAACTTTAAAGAATTTAGACATGTTATATGGGTCTCTACTTGTACTCGTGCCCCAACACCATAAAAGCTAGCAGCAAGATGACAATTCTCTAGCCTTGGCTAAATTCTATAGCTACCTCATGCTCTGTAACAAACCCTCTTCTGCCTAAACTACCTAGAATATACTTTATTCTCTAAAGCCTTGGCTGTTAGATTTCCTTAGATATTTAGAAAAGAATGGCATTTTCCTTTACTTGTGTATAAATCAACCCAAGAAAACAGATCTCATACTATCAATTATATCTTCTATTTATTGTGACTTGCCCTGTTCCCACAGCTGCAGCAGGATGATTGCTGAACATGAGTGGGAGCTCAGGAGGTTGAATGGACACCCAGCTTTAACATTTCATAATTGTACACATTGAGCACGCTGAACCCCAGTTTCTCACCGGAGGACTGAATCAGGTAATGTGGGTACATACTCTTCATTGAAAGGCACTATGCAAATATAAGCCTGCGGTTTCTAACACTGACACTGAAGAAAGAGTTAATAGTGACTAACTCCTTGAGTATATTTTCTGTGGTGTACTCACAGATGCCTTTTCTTTTGTTTACTTCAAAAACCTTTGCTCCAATCGCTTTGCTCCGGAAAACCAATTCCACTGTCCTAACTTATGACTCTGTTAGAAAATATTTCTAGAAAGTCATTCAAATGTTTCCATTTGCCAATTCCATTTTGGTACTTCAAGTTCTAACTCCTTATGCTACAGGAAACCATTTTCTTCCTTGCTTGCTATTTAAACTCTTCAAGCACTTGTCAAGCATTATTATGTCATACTCACCCTACTCTGGGATTTAATCACACACTCCATCCACTTCAAGACATATTCATTTTCTGGAGTATCCAATGACATGATCCGCAATAGCAGAGATAAGGATTCAAGCATTTGGGCTCCTCTTGGGTTTTCTTGATTTTCTAAATCTTAAGGAATCTTTTAGAGTTCCTCCTATAGCAATGTAAGTTTCAAATAGCTTTCGCGACATGATGTATTTTCTTTTCATTATGTTTTTCACATTAAGAACCTACTATAGCAGTGGCCTCTGCTAGCAGGAAGATAAGCTTTCTGTGGCTTATAGGCTTGGAAAAGGAACATTTCAAAAGTCATTTTTATTGGCATATTTCAATTAAATGCCTAAAAATCCATGATGATATGAGCAAGGACCGTATTAGGTAATTTCTATTTTTAAAAGATGTTTCTACTCTCCATTGGCCTGTATCAGATGGTGCTGCGAAACGCACAAGAATAAAAAGTAAATGACTGGAATTGTGGAGCTGTTGAGCATGGAATCAGACAGTTGAAACTATATAGTACAGTTGAGTAAATGCTTTAAACTTTTTAGACAACTGGTGCTGTGAATTGCATCTTGGACATACTGGCTCCATTCTTTGTCCCTCTTCAGCTTAGCTGTCTACCAGAGGAGGAATCTGAGCCCTACACTGTGGTTCACAGGATCTGAGCTAAGCTGTGTTCTGGCGGAGTTTTGACAAAAGATGACACTGGTAGGAGAATGGAGTGGGAGAGAGAAATGATGCATTCCTCCTCCTGCTTTCCTATTGCAGACAATTTCTCAGCAGTTGCATCTCCTAACTAGCTCCAGCTACTTGATATCACTGCTTGACACATCTTACTTCTAGCTTCCAGCTGATGTTCCCTGCCCTGGGCAGTGACACTGTTACAGCTTTCATCTTTCCAGCCTACAGATGGTAGTGGTTTCCTCCTGTTTAATTCTGGATTACCAAATCACTTCTATGGTTCTTAGCTGAGTTGCTGAGAACACCATCACCTGGGCAATAATTTCTCTGAATTAAATTCATTCTGTTGAAAAGTATTACAGTAGTTTCTGCTTTCCTGGTTAGACTCTGATTGATAATTTAATACAGTGGATTTTAAAACAATGCATGTAACTATTAGTGAACCAATAGGAATGTTAAGGAAATGATATGCGGTAAAACACTTGCAGACTTCTTAGGACACTAGAAGAAATGAAGCATAAATTGTGGAACAAGAGACCCAGCAATTAGACTAGAAGGCAGGGACCAATGGAATTTGGGGAATTGTCTTTTTCCTTCCCCCAGGCCCAGGTAAAACAATATCTAGGTGAGCAGTGAATGCCAGTAGGCTTATTATCTATTATGGGCTGCCTTAAGATGTTCATTAGAACAGCTCAAGGGTACAATGAGCTTGTTAACAAAACAAATGCCAAAAATGTTGTAAAGCAACATCAAGGAAATAGCTCCCTCTTTATGATCTTGTTCTTTCATTTGCTAATTGAGCCTGTACCATGTGACATTCTTCGAGTTCTGCTAAATATATCCCTGAACAAGAAAGTAAAACACAGCTCTTGATTTTGTGAATTTTATGGTCTGGAGGGAGTGGAGGCAGTGTTTAAATCAACTTCAACCAACAGACTGGAAAACCTCCTGGGTAAAACAGCCAATCCACATTTGTATTTGTTTTCTAAGTTGTTGTTTTGTTTGTTTTTTTTTTTTCATTTTAATTCCTAAAAGGTAAAAGAAGATGGTCTTCTTAATTTCTAAAACAGAGTAGAATTTGAAGTTTGGGAAATCGCATTTTGAGTTCAGGCTCCTTACTTTCCTGATTGTTTAAATTATCATGTTTATGAAGGACCAAATAAACTCCCCTTTAAGTAATTTTATAAACAGCAAGTTGTTGAGAAGCAAGATATTTATGTTTGGGGAATTGAAATTTACAAACAACTATCACTCATTTTCATTTTCTTTTTGGTATGTAGTAATTATGTTATTATCGTAATACAATATTAACTATGATGAGCTTATGGATTGTAGGTTAGTTTGTTATTTTTTACCAAATATGGGAAATTTTAAGTCATTAATTTTTCAGATATATTTTTCAGCCTTATTCAATAGCTCTACTTCTGTGACTCCATTATACTTTACTAGGCCAGTTTATAAGATCACATATATTCTCTTTTTTCCAAACTTTTTTCATTCTGTTCTTCTGATCGAATAATTTGTTTCTATTGTCAACTTACCAACTTTATTTGTCAGTGTCCAGTATGCTGTTAATACAAGAGAATCAATTTTTAAATGTTAGACAGTTACTTGTTAGTTCTATTCCATTTGGTTCTTTTTATAGTTTTAATTTTTCTGGCAAAATTTACCATGTTGCCTGTATACATTTTTTCTTTTAAATTCTTAAAAATATTTAGCAACTTTAGCTAATTGAAAATCATTGCCTGTTGATTCCAACATCTGACTCATCAGGATCTGTTTCTTTTGGCTGCTTTATTGAATGACTATTGGTCATGTTTTTCTGGTTTTTTAATGCCTACTAAATTTTACTTTATATAAGACACTTAAGATAAAATAATATGTGAGTCTGGTTTTATTCCTTCCTTTCTAAATCTCTTAAGTTTTGTTCTGGGAAACAGTATAAGTCTTTCTTCATTTTAAAGAGCATACATTGCATGGGATTTAAACAGGTGTTACATTAAGAAAGGGTTCCTAGGTATAGATACTTTGGGAAATACAGACTTAGAGTCAAACAAGATTTGTTGCTATTATGTTTCATTGCAGGACTTCCCAGAGCTTTTAATGTTCTTATATGTTTTTTGTTTTGTTTTGTTTTGTTTTAATATTTTATTTTATATATTTTTTACATCATTTTTCATTTTTGCACAATGTATGCTTTTCATCTTGGTTATAGGCCCCATACAATTCCCACCCCCATTATTTTGACCATAATCCCTCCTTGCCCTCTCCCCCACTGTAGTGTGTCTCTGGCTTATAGTTGCTTGCTGATTTTTACTTTATTATAATTAGTCTTTCTCCTGGTCCCTTATTTAGGTTTTCAACAGACTACAACATGGAACATTTCCCAAACTCATTTGATGACAAAAGCTTTCATGCACTAAGTATGTTGAAAGAAAAGCATTCTGTGGAATACCATACTGTGCAAAAATACTCTAAAGGAATTGAGAAAAATTATATTGCAGTCTAGGTCAATGGAAAAATCATATTAGAGTATGTTAGAGAAGGTTCAATGATCATAGGGAAACATAATTTTCTTGAAATAATGCTGTTAAATTCCTTATTTAGCTATTTTAAAAATATAAAATGATCATTCATGAGTACTAAACTGCGCAAAAGCAATATTTGCTAGACTGTGAACTTAAGTCACCATGGCATGCTTTTGTGTACATCATATAATATAGTGATAAACTCCCAGACTAGGAGTTAGGAAACCCTGCCACTACCTTTGTGACCTCAGCAAATTCACTTTGGTTGCATGACACTTCCTTGGCACATACGAGGTTATATTGTACAATGTTTGTTCAATGATTGATCTGAACTAGATGTTCAGAATTTTCTCAATCATTTTACCTGATGTCAATCATGGATTTCAGGAAGCTCTAACCAGCCTCTCTGTATCTGACCATACAAATCCTAAATTCTGATGGTAATCTTATTTTCTATATAAGTCCACATTTTTGATAATGATGCCATACTATAAAAATATTAATTCAATAAGACAAATGGTTACTCAACTTCCTATCAATAATTTAAAAATAAATTCTTTTTTTTTTTTTTTTGGTCTTGTATTTACCTAGACAAACATGTGTGCCCCAAGGATCAGGCACCTTGTCCAATTACATTTTCAGCATCATCTGCAGTTTCAGGCTGGCCTATGGTTCATTTCTCTTCACAAAAGAGATATTTAACCTGGGGATACTAAGCTTTAATGGATTCTCAAACCCCATGAAATTGTGTATAACATTTTTTCTTAATGTGGGGACATTCATTTTTATGGCTAAACAAATCACAGTTTATAATAGGTTTTCAAATGGCATTTTCGATCCCTCAGAGGAGTTTAAAGTTATTGCTATAGGTTTCTTGTATATTTTTGAAAAGGTACATGAAGAACAAAACAAAGCACAGATTAATGCTAAAATTTAAATGCTCAAGTCTGAGTTACTGCTGTAGTAATTTACCCACTATCAGAATGTGTGGGAGTAGAAACCTCAGGGTACAGAAATCAGCATGACTGCAAAAAAAAGAAGGGGGGAAAAAAGCTAAGAGGTATTTTCTCATCCTCCTTACTTCCCCAGGCCCCAATCACTGCATGGGAAAAAAAATAAACTATGAAAAATGTCTTAATGATATGTTAGAAAAACAGCTATTAACCACATAGAAGTGTCATCATTTGCAAAAACTGAGGTACCAATATTTACTCACTTACTAGTGATGCCCAGCATCCTCAGATTTCTATGGAAGTATCCTATGCTAAGTGTTCCCATGACACACAGACCATTGTGATCAGTCCTATAGGAAGAGAATTTCTGGAAAAGATGGCCTATAGGTGATCTTTAACTTTATTGTAATTTACTTTGGTTGTATACTGTCTTTGCATGTTTGAGAGTTCCATTTTCCAATTTATTAAGCCCCTTCTAAATTAAAGTCACACATACACTTGCATGCATCTCTGAACATCACTATTCAACAGTGACAGTGATGAAAATGTGAATTATGTGGATGATAATTAATATTGATCTAATATTTGGTATATACCTTACAGGAAGCCTTTGAGTTAGTTACTATTATAAACAAGTTTACAGTCAAGGAAACTAAATTGTAGAAGGGTTAAGCAATTCATCCTAGATCATACAGCTAGCAAATGTGCAAGTATTCGAGCCAAAATAGTCCTCTTACCGAGCTGATCATGCTATACAGCCACTAATATGTGACATGGGAATTTGCTCATATATTCTTCTTTTTTTTTTTAAGATTTTTTTTTAATTTATTTAAACAAGCCCTGGGTACAGTCAGAAGAGCGAGAGGGTGAGAGGATTCACCAGAGACAGAGCGAGGAACAGAACAGGCAGACTGATGAAGTACACTGCTGAGGGGAGCAGCGGGCGGCAGGAAAGGTCTGCGCGCCATGTGGGACCCTCTCTGGTGGCCGGGGATGGAACCGGTGCTGCAGAGGCTGTGGGCAGCTTCACAGCCCAGCACTCAACTGCTACGCCCCCAGGGGAGGCCCATATTCTTCATTTTTAACATCCAAATTTTCCATGTTTGTTCTCCTGCAGCTCGCACACAAAAAAATGCCCACTGAGTTCCTTCTATATTCAACTCCCCCCAAACTGCCAGCATTTTCATCTGATCCAAAAGGAGGGGCCATCCCAGTTCATGGTCCAGGATAACCCTTGAGAAACCTTGACAGTCACACTCCTTGCTGGGCAAGCGTGCCTGCATTCAGTCTTTTTGTGACAAAAAATGGAAACTGAAGCATTTATGTTGCAATGACCTTATTAAAGTGGAAGTTAAGCCCCAAACTGTCTCATTTTTACAGACTGTGTATAGAGGTTGACGACTGAGTTTACTATGTTGGCCAGGAATAGAGTCTGTATTAAGTAAGGCTGTTTCCCAATCTTTGTTTATTCATGTAAAACCTTCATGATTTTTTCTCAGTCATGTGCTATATGGAAGTTTTTAATATTTTTAAAATACAATTGCATTTTTCTAGTTAAATAAAAATGTCAATATTTATAAATGGAAGTTTATTTCACTACAATAAAGTGAAAGCCAATATCATCTAACCTAAATGGAAGACAATTTAAAAAGCAAACACAACAAGACAAAGTCATGTTGCTAAATATTAACTAGATTCTATTGCTTTTTAAGGCTCTAATTATTAAGGTTTCTTTCTCTTTGTTAAAAAATGGAAAATTGGGTAGCATTAAAGAAAATCTACCACTAAACTAAGATTTTTCTCTGATCTCATCAGAAAGGTTAGAGGGAAATGAAGAAGGGAATAACTTTTCTTACAGGGCACTTATATTGAGTGTGCTGTCTGCACATTAAAAATTTTTCTTATGACGAAGCAGACCTCTCCTGTCTCGCCTGCTGCTCCCTTCAGCAGTGTGTTTCAGTCAGTCTGCCTGTTCTGTTCCCCAATCTGTCTCTTACCCCCGCTCATCTCTGGCCTGTACCCCAGCTCCTGTATGTATAAATAAATAAATCCCTTAAAATTTTTTTTCTTGAGCAATATCAACCAATAGAAATACAATGCACATCACATATAATTGTTTATTTTCAACAAAATGATGGTTAACAGAAAAGAAGGAGCGGGAAGGGGTGGGAGGAACAGATAGAAGAGTCAATTGAATATGGTGAATGGTGACTGGTACTAGAACTTTGGGAGTGAGTATGGGGTGGTATATACATTTATCAAGGTATAAAGCTGCACTTCTGAAATTTAAATGGTAATATAAACCAATGGTACATCAACATTTTTTTTCTTCTACTAGCCACATTTAAAAAGCAAAATTAAACAGGATAAATTAAATATTTCGCTTTAACTCATATCTGAATAGTATTATTTCAACATGTAATTGATACAAAAATTTTTAAGATATTTTATACTCTTTTTGGTATTATCTTTGAATCTGGTATGGATTTTATAACTTACCTCAGTTGATACATTTCAAGTATTCAGTAATTGTAAGTGATTTGTGAATCCAGTATTAGATAGCACAAAAGCCCTATATTAGCAAATATAGGCTAAAATTGAGACCCTTTGTGATTAAAAGGGTTCTGACCCATGGAGGTCAGTTCACATTTCTGGACATCAATTTCAGTGCCTTTAAAATAAGATTTCACTGACCCTGTGGTTTCAAATAGTCTTACTCTCCCATAAGTACCATTTGTTTCTTTTCTGTTGAAATTCTCTCAGATAACAAGTTAAACCAAAAACCGCTTCAAAGACTATACAAAGAGCAGAGATTAGAACAGCATGGTTAACAAAAGGAAGAAACATAAATCAAATAAAACATCTCTAAATGTGTAAAATGACAATGATAAAAAAATCATGAATGATGACTAACTTTAAAAATAGGTAAAGAGATAACTTCTTACGAGGTCTACTGGAATAGGTCCCCCAAAGCAGACATTCTTGGAAAAAAGCCAGCTATCTGATTTTTCTAACACAAAAGTAATAATTCCAATTAAAATAACTGATTACCTAATTTAGGCATTTTATTAAATTAAAACTGCAAATATGGCAGGCTCACATATACTTGAAATCAGAAGATTTTAGTCAAAATCAAAATTGTAACATATACCACTGGACATCTGATTTATTTGAGGAGGAATTATGGCAAATAAAACCTATCATTTGCTTCAATAAAAACTTGCTATTTTTAAAACAGAAACCAGTGATGATGTACCTCTTGATAGCTGTGCACATGCACATGCACATGCACGATTTTTTGCTCACTTTGATCCAATGATAGTCATTCAGTTAGAAAGACTTCAGATAAATCACTAATCTCAAATGTTTTCCATTTTGTTCAATGGTAAGATGCTGGTTAAGGAGGGAAAATGCTTGTCTTTCCAAATTTAGTATTCTGAAAAGACATTGTTGTGGTTAGTGAGCTTTGCAAGAGCCATCTAAATTTAGCAAACATGTTCATTCGCTTTCCCAAGCCCACCCACAATAGTGGATGGAACTTTGATTTCATCCACACTCATCTAGGTAATACAAACCCCTCAAGTGTAGCAAAGCCTGCTAAGCAAGAAAGCTGAATGGAAAATGTCAGGAAAATATGTAACCTTTGGACCTTAAGTGGGCTGAGGAATGTGGGTAACTCAGACTCCATTGACTAATTCAAGTTAGTTTTAAAACGATTTCTCACCTTTTCTTTGTTTTCTCAGAAAGCACCTAGAAGGATGCCTAATTAGGGGAAACCAGCATGCTGTTTATCTGAGGAGCTGGACCTCAGTATTCAGTGGCTCACCCCTGAGCTGAAGGTCACTTGAGCCATCATGACTCCCTTCCACGTAGATGACTCTGAATGCAGTCATGCTGTTCTAAGACTTAGAAAATGTTTAGCTTTAAAGTGGAACTTGGATTACTAAGGTTGAAAGGAAGCTATCTTATATGGTATAGGACTGCTGGAGAGAAAAGAAGAAAATTTATTCAATGCTACACAAAGTAGGTTATCCATAAATGACAGATATATTAATAAATTAGGATCAAATGCTACCAAAGGCCAAATCCATGAATTCAAATCCATGAAATTTGTATAGCAAATTTTTCAACTTTACCATTTGAGTGAAGCAAAGAATGTGAAGAGGAAGAGAAAGGGTTAGCTAACCAAGATTAGGCAAAACCAGTTCACTGTAGGAATTTGAAGTTTTATGTCCTATCTTTAAAGTTCATACAAATTTTATACTCTATGCTCTACTATATAAATATTTATAGTTCCAAGTGCCTCCTGGCCAAATAGTTTGAGAAACATGCAATCTGTCATTGTCTCTGATCATGTTAACCAAAGAAAAGTTTAGAAAAAGACATTGGGAATTACCCACCTTGAATTTATATACCCCAATTTTTGTGCATATTACATGTAGAAGTATTATTAATTTTTTGGCATTTCATTGTCAATCAGTAGATGCACGTTTCCAATGATTACAAAGATTTCATACCTTAACATTTTATGGGAAGGGGGAAGTATGTATGAAATATAGTAATATTGTAATAAGCATTTGTGTATCTGACACTACAACATAAATAAGATGTAGCAAAAAACAGTTAATAGTCCAATGTATGTGCTGTAAAGATAAATGATTAAGTTTTCTACATTGTACACCTTAGTCATATATAGTGCTGCACGTCAATTATATCTTAATACAAGTGATATAAAACACTCTTAAAAACTGCTTTACAATCATGCCATTGGCAAATTTAATATGCATGAGTTCTCTAGAAGTTTTCTTCAAAGATAAAGATAATGCTTCAAATTCCCCTTCTTATAATAGCTGCTACAGGAAAAACTGAATGAAATTCTAATCTTAATTCACTGAAAATAATTCACACTTACAACTTAAGTGCTGAGTTCTAATAGCTTCAAAGCTGAGCCTTAGCTCTGAACTTTTAGCCAAATGTGAAAAAACTAAAACAATTAAATTGATGCTGCTTGGTTAGGTTATTCTTTTTAGTATTGTCCCAAATTCTTTGATAAAGCTAGTTTCCTTCATACATATATATATATGTGTGTTTGTGTGCGCGCGCGTATGTCCATATGTATGTGTGTGTGATATATAAGTGTATATATATATGTATATATCAAATATATGTACACTTGGTCCTTGAACAACACAGGCTTCAACTCTGTAGAATTCTTAGACAGGAATTTTCTTGTAAACAAATGGCAGAAATTTATGACATGGATGAGTACAGTATTTTAAATGGATTTTCTCTTTCTTACGATTTCCTTGATAGCATTTTCTTTTCTCTAGCTCACTTTATTATAAGGATACAGTATATAATACACCTAACATACAAAACATGTGTTTATCTACTGTCTCATGTTGTCAGTAAGGTTTCCAGTCAACAGCAAGGTGTTAGTTAAGTTTTTGAGCAGTCAAAAGTTATATGCAGATTTGCCACTACACACAGGATTTAGCACCCCTAACCCTCAAGTTATTCAAGGTTCCATGGTATATGCAATAACTTTTTCTTAGTTGGCAGACACAATATTCAGTTACTATCTCTGAATCTTAACACAATGTTTGAAACCTAGGAAAAGCTCAGTGAACTTGCTGACTGGTACTCCTTAGAAGATCAGTCAGGTTTACACTTCACCTAACACTAAACTCAAAAGACAAAAAATCTTGGGTCCCCAAATTCTTGAGGCAAAAACAGGGCTCTCTGAGCAGAAGGGAAATGTAGCCAAATAATAATTAACAGATGATATCAGAGAGTGTTGCATATATAATATACATGTGGAAGAAACTTCTAAAATTAATTATTACATTTTAGTGTAATTATGGATAATTAATAATGACTAGTTCACTGTTTCTGTAGAGTTTAATAAGTGATGTGCTGGATGGGAAGATTTTGCCAATGTGGAATCTTAAATATGATTGTTTTGAACAAATGATTTAATTCATCCAGACTATACTTAATAAGTATCTATTGTGTATCAGGCACCATGATGTGCATATAAAGATAATTAACACATGGTTCTTTCATAGTCCTGGGGAGAGAACAACATAAATGGAATATTAAAGGAAATCAAAGTAAGAATTTTGTTGGAAACCCATAGGAACTACTTCCTGTATAAAATAGCACTGCTCTATAGAAATTTAATTAAAAAGAAGTGCCATTAATATTTTTATGTGTGTAACAGTCTTTCAATACAGAATCTTGTTATTAAAAAAATCTAGTATCTTCAGTGCATGTGGCCCTCCCAGCACGGGAGATTAGACTTGAAAGAATCCATGAAACATTCTAGGAATATTTTAGTATTGAGAACTTGTGTCCTTAACCATCTCCAAGACCACATTCCTTTTTATAATTTGCATCTCTCCTATTTGTGAGTCAAATTACAATATGTTAGTGATATATCACAAAGAGAAAAAAATTAGATCCAAATATGACGAACAAGATTGTGAGAAATGTGTAAACTGAATGATGCCAAAGTTTATACACTTCCCTCATATTTGTGTTGTCATGGATGAATGAGATAAACAGATAACTGTCTATTTATTTCAGTTAAAACTAATCAAATGAGGGGGCCTCCCCTGGTGGCACAGCGGTTGAGCGCTGGGCTGCGAGGCTACCCGCAGCCTCTGCAGCGCCAGTTCGTTCCCCGGCCGCCAGCGAGGGTCCCACAAAAACAAACCAGCAAACAAACAAAAAAAAAAAAAACCACTAATCAAATGATTTCCCTAGATCATGTACAGGTTATAAACCAATGTTACCACAATCAAGAAAAATAAAAACATAACTCACTGAATTGGATCATTAAGAACTGTGCATATTACACCTATGTTTATAGCAGCACTATTTACAATAGCTAAGCTTTGGAAACAGCCCAAATGCCCAAAAATAGATGACTGGATCAAGAAGATGTGGTACATATACACAATGGAATATTACTCAGCAATCAAAAAAGATAAACATAGCTAGTAGCTATGTCTCTTTCTCTCCCTTTCCGCTTTCATTTTTATTTCTTAAAGAAATATTAGTGTCCTTCAGTCCATTGTCAAATATCCTTGTGTTAGCCCTGAGAAGGTAAGCTGCAGGTTTGTAGAGAAGGCTGACCTAAGCATAAGGTAATTTCATTCGCAAGAGGATGGTAGCCCAGCATACCAGATTGGCTATACCAAGGCATGTTGAGTAAGTAAATACATCCAGAAAATGAAAGTAAGTGAAGTAGCCCCCTCCCCCAAGGAAAGGATCCACCTTAGTTTCCCCACCTCGTTATTAGCGGGAGGTAGCAACCCATGGCAGGCATGCACTCACTGCGAAAGCAGGGGTGAACTCGAGTGCAGCAAATTGAACACTTGGTCATTTAGGGCCCCTCTGGTAGGAGGCAGGCAAGGTGCATTCTCTTGGCCACCACATTTGAGTTTCTACAATGAAAACAATTTTATTGGCAGACGAAGTTAAGGTATTCCAGGGAGAAGTGTGTATGAGCTTAAATACAAACATTTAGCATTTCACCTCTGTTCTTTATTTCAGATATCAATTTTCTTAATTACAAATGAATCAGGCATTTTGGAGGTAAGCTATAATCACATTTATCAATCTGCAGTTAATAAACATGGATATCTAATTCTAGAGAGTCTAGCAACTTGCTTTGGCTTCTAAATATGGTTAAGTCTCCATTTTTCTATTTTTGGTCCATCTGTGGCTACCTAAGTCCCCATAAATAAGACATAACTGTCTTTTTCTAAAATTATTTAATCCATTGTGGTAACAGTTGTACAATGAACAGTAGTTGGTTAGTAGTTGTATATGCCTTTCACTAACAAAATAGGGAAGTTAATTTTATTTATATTTGGTAGAAAAACATTTCCTCTTAAACATTGGGTTCATAGCTAGGAAAAGCTTGTAATGAGGAATAACAAAAGGAATTCTCAGTTTTTAAAGGGTTGGAGACAACTGAAATCCATTCATCCTGTTGTACTGCTCAGTTTAAAAAGACTATGAGCCCATAACACAAAGTTTTTTCATCTGTTTTTAATTGCAAATTCCCTAAACCCTAGTAAAGAAAGAAAATGGTATTTCTAGACTCATTTTATCAGGTGTGGAGTCCCCTCATTTTTAGCAAGTGCCTGAAAAGTTCTCCAAATTGCATAAGTAACAACTATAAAATATGACTCATTACATTTTTTCAGTGAGCAATGCAATTAACACTGTAATATTGTAGTCACTATAAAAAAATTCTTATTAACATTTATTAACTGCTAGCATTGATTTTTTTTTTAAGTCTGAGAAAAAGATTCAAGACACCCATTATAACTTTTAACAACTTAACAATGTGCCCTTTCCTCAAAGAATGATATGTCTGTTCCAAATGATGTCATTTAAAAACACAACAGAGAACTTTATTGGGTAAAAAAATGTGCTTGGAAGAATTCTGGTCAAGTTTCATCATTCAATACCAAGAAAATTTTTATTCCAAAAATGAAATGCATACAAGAAATATCTTAAGTGAGAAAATCACAGTAAAAAGTGTCTGAAAATAGCTACTGCATATGAGCCATAAGGTTTTGCTATAGTCTTTTTTTTTTTAAGAATTATTTATTTATGCAAAAAAGAGCTGAGGTACAAGAAGGAGATGCGGA
Source organism: Talpa europaea (assembly GCF_964194135.1). Lineage (NCBI taxonomy): Eukaryota > Metazoa > Chordata > Mammalia > Eulipotyphla > Talpidae > Talpa > Talpa europaea. Next base: position 25,727,500 of record NC_140073.1, read on the forward strand.
GGGTGAGAGGATTCACCAGAGACAGAGTGGGGAGCAGAACAGGCAGACTGACTGAAATACACTGCTGAGGGGAGCAGCAGATGCGATAGGAGAAGTCTGCTGCACCGTGTGGGTTTCTCCCTGGCTCAGGATCGAACTCATGCTGCAGAGGCTGCAGACTGCTTCATAATGAGGTGCTTAACCCCTTGTGCCACCAGGTTGAGGCCCTTTGCTATAGTCTTCAGACGATTCAAGGTAATTTCTGTGCAATACAGTACCTGAACAAGACAGTAATATTTTGTTGTGCGTGGCAATGGGGATAGGGAAGAAAAAATTTCTCCTTCCCTTTAAAAAATAATTTGTCAATTTTTTTATTGTGTAATTTCTAGCTTCATATTTCTAGTATGCATTTCTGGTCAAAAAAGCATTGATTCACCCAGAATATACATTCATCTTTTAATCCTGAAGGGTGTAGTCAGCCTGAAGCAATTTTTAGAGAGGATGTTAGTACGAGTTTGCTTGATTTCGGATGTGGGTACAAAGATTTTATTTTTGAGACAGTGTAGCTGCACTAAATCCACTGACCCTTTAGAGAAGAGGGATATGTCTTGGTGGTAAGGGTCACTGCCCGGCAAGACTTCAGGGAACAATGTATCTCCAACGTGTGAGCAGCAGAATGGAAAATAAGACAGTTTATTTATTCCTAGTTATTATGGGATAGAAAATTTTTAAAAGGTGAAATCACTGATCACTGCTATAAGAATGTCATATACAGAAAAAAAATTCATTTATTCTGGGCTTTCAACTGTGCTGTTCAAAATGGTAACCAATAGACTCAACCGAGTTCATAAAGTATAACTAGTCCAAATTGAGATGTGTTGTAAGTGTAAAATGTATACCAGATCTTAAGCCCACAGTAAAATTTTAAAAAAATGTAAAATATCTTAATTTTTTATATTGCCTACATGTTAAACTATATTGGATATATTGGTTTAAATATACTATACTATTAAAATAAATGGCACCTGTCGCATTTTACTTTTCTCAGTGTGACTTCTCAAGTTTAAAAATTACAATGTGACTCCCTCCAATTGTTGGTTTGCACTATATTTGCATTGTGTTAGAGTTCAGAGCTAGTCTGGAATATCTGACCCACTCAGGTCCTCAGAAATCACTTTTTCTCTTCTATTTCTCTCTGTATATGACTAGCACAAAATTGCTACAGGGACCCAGATTCAGCTTCTTGGGACATTGACCAGGTTGGCTGATGTCAAGATTGGAATCCTCTAAGATAGCATATGGAGCTTGAAGCATCCAAGAATGAAGGAAACAGCTAAAAGGTAGATATTCTTAGTTTGTATCCTAACATATCACAGGGTCAAATTTGGGAAGTGAAGTTTGAGTTATGCTGTTTCTCTTCTATGAGTCATCGAACTGGAGCCCATGATAGACATAGGGTAGGAGTGGGGTTATAAATTCCTTAAGATATTACACAAAATTAATGTGCTTGTGCCTTTTTCTTTAGAGAAGCTTTAATTTTAATTAGATTCTCAAAAGATACCCTGCCTTTAAAAATATTAAGAATCCTAATCATAGGATGAAATGGCTTATTCAGACAGGTTATTTCAATTACTATTAGATGGTCATCCATGTCTGTGAATATTAGTCTTCTTAATAATGTGAACATGTGCATAAACACATCAAGGAAACCAAAGTACATGGCTTTTAGTGAACAAGAATAACAATAAATGGAACAATGGGAAACTATCAATGGTATTACAAGACCACCTGGTGTTGATTATGTCCCAGGAAACTAAGCTATTGATTCAATGCAAAATTTCTGTAGCTCACCCATGAAAAGAATAACATATAAATCCAGTTCTTTTTGGAAAAAGAAAGCTTCCTTTATTCACCCTTTGGTGCTCTTACAGTATTTTTAACCTCTATTATTGACTCTAACCCATTATATTCTAACTTTTCAGAATTTTACATTTGTGCCTTAGTTTACATTATATAAACATGGCTCTTTAAGAACAAGACTTATTATTTTTGCTCTTTTAGTCACAGTGCCTAAAGGAGCCACTCAATAAAAGTTCAGTAAAACAATGAATTATGGTTGTTACCTGACTTCTACACATCTCAGAATAAAAGATATGCTTTATTAAAAATGAACAATGATGTAAAAAATAACAAAAAATAATATTTTTTAAAAAAGATGTACTTTAAAGATTAAAAGTTAATGGAGGGCTGGATCAAAGCCTAAGAGCTATGTCATTTTAGCCCTATTGACCAGATTTAGCATTTTGACACTGTTCAATGTTCACAAATTCAACTAACCTGAAAAAAAGATTGCACATAGATTTCAGCTGCAATATACTTCTCCCTGGCCTGAACAGTGCTGATTCAGTCACCACAGTTCATTAGCAAGTGAAGGAGATAAACTTTTTAGAGAAATACAAGCAGTCTTAGATCTGGAAATCATCAGGAAATTGACAGAAAGTTAAACAGGTTAATGTGACATTTCAAAGGGATTTTGAAATTCAATAGCTTTCTCTAGCAGCTGATGTTTATTCTCTGGTTGTAAGGCAAGTGTTGAATTTCTTCAAAGGAACAATGATAGATCCTAGAATAACTAGATAGGTTCAGCAGTCACTACAGGGTATTTTTCTTCTCACTGACTTCTCCCCACTTCATGAAAATTTATATATTTTCATGTACATAAAAGGGAAATGGAAAAACCATATGGCTGACTCTTAAACACGGTTTTCTTCATCATCAAAGGGGTTTCTGTGTGAAAACACTGATTTTATAGTTCTAGGAAAAGTAGGTAGGTATAGTGCCACTAAAAAAAAAGTCACAAAAAGTATATGTAAATCCAGAAAGAGGACATATTCCTTTTTTTTCTTACTATATCAGTACTGTATAAGAATGTAAGATGTTTACAATTATATAAGTGAAAGTCCCATGAGCTGGACAGTCTCTTTCAGATGTAGGTGATCAAATATGGCTAAGAAGACTAATAACAAAGATATGTTATATCTACTTAGATAAGCTTAGGGAGCATATTTTATTGCTTAGAAACTAGGATATAAATTGTACAATTGAACATATAAAATAATTTCATAAAGGTTTATTAAGATCATGGAAACCACATTTAAGTGAATCTACAAATAAGGAAACTTCAAAATGTGTTTTAAAAATTATTAAACACGTAGGTGAAAGAATTCTTAAGAGTCATTTGTTCCAAATGACTGGTTTTGTCATAAGTAACATATATGCAAACTGAAGTGATTTCATTAAACACACAAGTAAAGGAGGGAGGGAAAGAGGAGAAAAGTAAATTTAACAAATTATAGAGTCAAAGTATAGGTTGCAGAACCGAATCACTGGGTAAGCATGGATACAGCTGAGCTTCCAGAACAATTGGGATCAGGAATGTGAATGTTCTAGTAGTTCTACAACTCCCTTTTTTTTTTTAAATTTTCTCTCTACAAGTTAGAAGTCAATCTATGATGGGAAACTATAGTCCTGAATTTTTAAGTTATGTAATCTTGCAGACAACTGAATTACGATATTTTAGAAGAGGAATGCATTGGTCTAGATTGGATCAGTCACCTTTAGCCAGGACTAGCCTAGTTTGCATCAGTGTCATCCCCTAGACCAACCCATTGTGATGTGAGTGGAGGAAGAGATATGGAGAAGGAATGAAGTCAAGGAATAATATGATAGATTGCAAAGTGACGTTGTAATAGGAAGACAGCTCTAAGAAAAGTGGAAGATACAATGAAATGATCTATACAAATTTCATCATGTTACAGGAAAGCAAAGAGATGAGTTGGTTTGTTTTAGCTTGTATGACAAACTAGTAAATCAGTCAGAACTCAAGTAAATAGCCACATAAATAACTGCTTTGTGGAATATATTGTAGTGTTTTTACACATATTTATGTCTAACACAACCATTCTATAAAATATGCTTTAATGTTTTTATTTGTCAGATGAGAAAAGTGTGGTTCAGAAATTAAGAAAATGTCAGACAGGATTTATGCACAGGTTTCACTGATTCCCAAGTCCATTCTCTTCAAAAATAATAATAGCAATAACAATGCTGTTTTTTCAAACTCAACGCCTTTCTCTTCATGAGTGCCTATGTACTGATTTAGTGATGGACTATATTAAAAATTATAGAAATTATTTTGTGTACAACACGTTTTTCCCCAGAAATTTAGAGTTGCATTATATAGGGCATTATATAGAGAGTTAAGGCCTCTAGCATCCAAGATCAATTTAATCCAACTTCAAGGACTAGGATGATTTGATACTGAGTTCCAATTCCTTCAAGGTTCATTTGGTTTAAAGTTCACCCATACTTACCACAGATTGACAAAATCTCTATTTAGTTTCTCAGTTGACACACCTGGAATTGGCAACTGGCAGCTACAAATGCTAGCCCAGCTACAAATGCTAAACTAACATCTTTAGGCTTCTTTTCCAAATATTTTTGACTGCTTTATTAGCTCTTCGATGCTTTCAAAGAGAATTCTTGCTAAAAAAAAAAAGTTTTGTCTATGTTTTCTAGTTCTTTTAATGGAATAGTTTTTCCAAATTATAATCTTCCACTATCAATGCTGAAGCCCTAGTTAATACATATTTACTTAATTTAATGTCAAATTTAATATCCAGGAAGATTAGAATATTAGAATTTAAGAGGTTATTAGTACTCCTTAAGAGAAAAGTTTCCATACTGAATATACTGAAATTGGATAAATGAAATAGGTGAGGAGATGAAGATGGTAGAGGCTTCCTTTAAGAAATCTAGTCATGAAACAAAACAGAGTAACAATAGGAATTTTGGTAAGAAAAACAGAGTAAAAGAGAACTATTCATCATTATTGCTTGATTTTAGAATGCGGCACTTTTGAGTATATTTGTAAATTGAGGGAAAGATAGCATCAGATAAAGGATTAAAGACTGGCAGGTAAAAGCAAAGTTAATGAACTAAATTCTGCAGCGTTAGAAAGGAACAATGACAAGTTTTCCACTGAGACAGAGGAGGTAAATGAAGAGATTCGTAAGTGCTGAGATGTGAAAGGGTAGAAATTACAAATGTACCATTCTGATAATACCTGTTACTGTAGTGTTATAAAAGAGATCATTAGCTCATTTTAAGTGTGGATTGTCCACTTACCATTTATAAGGTCTTTTTCTTTTAAAACTAGAACATACATTTTATTGGTCCTTTAGTCTCTTCTCATTGACTTAAGGGGACAGAAGTAGGAAACTATTTCATACTCATATAGCAATATTCCATCTCATATCTTATTTTCTTTTCCCTGTCAAAATGTATTTTGAAGACTCTTATAAAAAAGAGCACTTAGGTTGGCCACTTACTGATATGGAAGTGTAGGAGGACCAATACTTTCTACAGCCTAAATGCATGTGAAATAATTTCAGCAACTGGTTCTTTTATTCCCTCATCTTGTATTCTTATAAATGAAAACTCCTCAAGGGCAATGATCATATGTTTTATATGCCCTGTCAAGGTATAGCAAATGCTGGGGGTGGTAAATAAATAATAAATAGGTATAAAATTCCCAAATAAAAATTACTATAACCTGAAGCAATTGCTGCTCCTGATGCTAGTGATGCAGAGCCGAGGCTACATTCAAATCACCAGGAAGAAACCATACATTCTTTATCATAGTGTCCAGAAATGTGAGTTACATTTTGGTAATTACAGTCTTCAGCTGACTCATAAATATTTACTTAGTATTTTCTATTTGCTTCACAGTAATCTGAGAAACCACCAATAATGCTCTAATCTTAAGTGAAATAAACAAGGATCCAGTTGATTAAATAGGATGCCCAAGTTTGTATTCCTGCTAATATATGCAGACCTGAAATTCAAACTCATTTCTCTAATTCCATATAAACAATGGTGTTATTTACAGTGCTCTATAGCCTTTGACTCAAAGTAGCACCTATAAGTATTGGATAATAACACGTTCCTTATGAAAAAATGAGGAATTATACCACTGTATTTTTCACTTCTTAAAAACTGTATCATATTTTAATTGAGGTAGCAATGGTTTACAAAACTGTGTATGATTTAGAGGTCCAAGGTCACAGCTCTTCAAATGTATGTTAGCACACAAAGGCCACCATCCAAAGCTCCTATAATCTTCCACCATTGGTCCACTGGGCTCGCTCCCCTCTTTATTTCTCCACCTCCCCAACTTCCCTTTCAAGTGGCCCCAATTCTGCAGTTAGAGTTCCAAATTTTGTTTTGGCTTAGTTTTACCTGTTCACTTGTTTTTTTCTTTAATTTCTACATATGAGTGGGTAAATATGTGGTACACACACACAATAGAATACTACACAGATATAAAAACTGAGGAAATTTTGCCATTTGCAACCACAAGAATGGGACTTTAGGAGATTCAGCTAAGCAAGGTAAGAAGAAAGAGACAATACCAGTTGATTTCACTCACGTGTTGAACCACTTGAATTTTTAACTATACAAACTCTCATCTTGGGCCTCCTCAGTGGCACAGGGGTTAAGCGCTGGGCTGCGAAGCTGCCTGCGGCCTCTGCAGCGCCAGTTTGATCTCCGGCAGCCAGGGTCCCACATGGCGCACAGATCTCTCCTGCCGCACCCCCTACTCCCCTCGGCAGTGTACTTCGTCAGTCTGCCTGTTCTGCTCCCCGCTCTGGCTCTGGTGAATTCTCTTACCCTCCCCCACACTTCTGACTGTACCCAGTGCTTGTATAAATAAATAAATAAATCTCAAAAAAAAAAAACAACACTCATCTTGTGCAAGGCAGAAAGCATAAAGATTGAGTTAATGGATAATTACTCAAGAATTAGAAATGGAAAATATTGTGACCTCCTTTTGTATTCTACCATCTTGGCAATGATATATTTAATAGGCTATATGCCCATGGTAGAAAATTTTTTCAGTATTTAATTTGTTCAGAACTGCCTAAGGAGATATGACATTACAAAAAAGGCAATTTCCTACTTTGTGTATTAAGACACTAATTTTTACTTCTTTGTTGTCTAACAGATTTGATTATGTAAGAAAGGTGGTTAAAATATCTGTGAGGAATTTTAAAGTTCATCTCAAAGACAGGCATTGTTAACTATCACTATCACAACTTCTGTACTTCTACTAAAGTTTTTGAAAACCTATGCTGTAACTAGATTAAAAAAATAATTTATATTTAAACTTTTAGTATTTGTGTAGATCACGCTGTGTGTTACCAAACATTAGTTGGAAATAGTAGCTATAAACAGATGAAATTTGAGAAAATAATATAAAAATAGTTATACTTGTTATACAATACAGCCTCTTTAGAATGATACAGATTTTTACAAACTTTGCTTCATTCGACATTGAACATATGGCATTGTAGTTTTGAGGAAAACATATCTCTGATGAGGATTTGCCTTTAAATTTGTATTTATCAAGCACCTCCCAAAATTTCTTTTACATTTTAACACTTATCCCTTTTTGTAATAGAATGTAGCTTACACACAAAAATATTTATTAGATCTATTAGACTACCGCAGTAATCAAAAAAACTCAAGAGGAAAATCCTTATATTAATATAAACATTATAGAGTTTTAACTAGGACTAATTTTAAGTCCATTCTTACCCATTACAAAGATTCTAACATGTAGGGCTTAGTTTGCAAAAGTACAGACTAATACTGTTTAACATTTCTTTTTCCAGAGTAAATCTGAAACATAAATTGTCTTATCAGTTGGCATAAGAAATTCAGGTAGCAATGTGAACATACAAATGGTAAGGGAAGGAGAATAAAGAGGATAAAACTGAAAGGTGTTTTAAATTTCATCCTAAATGGTAAGCCTTTAACATTTCTTATTATGTTAACATATACGTATTTTCTATTGACCAAATGAAAGTGCTGACAAAATTTTTGTATTTCTTTTTCATTTTGAGTTTTTCACTGAAATGTCTCAAACTTCTTAGGTGAGATATTTCAAATGAAATTAACATTATTTTTAAAATGTGTACAGTATAGATTTAGCATCATGTCTGCTGCTTATTTAAAAACAAAAAAATGAAAAAGACTGAAGATATGTAGTATTTTGAAAAACTAAAGAAAATACAATTTCAAATATTTGCAAGTGAATTCTTGAGATAGTACTTTACTTTAAAAATCTTGTTAGGCATACTGTACTATATTCTCTTAAAAAGCACTGGTTATAACAAAATAAGCAGTTCAATATAAATTAATTTAAGTACATATCATATATACTATATGAAATAGAAAAGAAATATAGATATGATTAATATCTAAAAAACAACCTTAAAAACATCAAAGATTATATAGTATACAATGTATAAAATTTAAATCAAAAGAAATACACAAAATACGGATATCAACTACAGATTGTGTTCAGTTACTAAATTTCATTTCTTAATAAGTTATAAACTAAACCTGAAGATTTAATGTACTACATAATGACTTTGACACTTTATTAAAATGGGTTGGTTGAAATCAGTCAATGCAGAGACCTAGAGGGTGTGGAAGTTTCTCAAAAGGCTAACAATGGATGTGCCATATTACCCACTTGAAGGGATCTGTGGAAAAAATACAAAAACACTAATTTGAAAGGAAACCTGTACCCCTATGTTCATAGCAGCACTATTTATAATTGTCAAGCTATAGATACAACCTAAATGCCCCTAGATGATTGGATCAAGAAGATGTATTACATATATACAATGAAATACTGAGTGATCAAAAAAGATAAACTCATGCCATTTCAGCAACATGAATGGAGTTGTAAGAGAAAATACTAAGTGAAATAAGTCAGGAGAAAAAAAAAAAAAAAAACAGATGGTGTCCCTACTATTTAGAATATAGAGAAACCAAACTAATAACCAGAGAATGACAACCTTAAAAGCTAGCCCTTAAAAACTGGCTGGAGAATTGAGGCATCCAAAACAGGGGTAGGAGGGGAAAGAAGGGTTGAAACAAGGAAGGAAGAAAGCACAGCGGACAATGGTGGTAGATTATGAGTGATTTGGTGGCAGTCACCCTATAGTGGTGATACCTGATGGGGAGAAGCCTACTGTTACCACAATTAAAGAATGAAGTATTATTTAAAAAAAAACAATATTCTATAAGACAGTGAAAATAATACAGAGATCCATAAATGGAAGATACCTGTTTTATATTTACTATATTTTATTAGAAAAGCAATGTACATTCATTTTAACAATCAATTTTTATTTTCTATATGTATGTGTGAATTCTCCAAAATTATTTTCCAGAGTTAGCAATTTAAAACTCATTTGTTTTTACATACAAACAATTAAGAAATCAGCAAAAATGATTATGAACTAATTATAGTAATAATGTAATATTAATAGAGTTAATAACATTTCTAAATAGCACATATTTACACTACAACAATTTGAAATCAATTTTGTGTTGGTTAAGGATTTTCATGCATTTTCTTCAATTTTTTTTTTTCTGTCAGAGTATTTATTAGTTTCCCAGGGCTGCCATAATGACTCATCACATGTTGGGTGGTTTAAAACAGCAGAAATTTATTCTTTCACTGTCCTGGAGGCTGGAAGTCTGAATTCACGGTGTCAGCAGAGTTGGTTCTTGCTAAAGACTCTGAAGGAGAATCTACTCCTTGCTTCTGCCTTAGCATCTAGTAGTGTTCCTGATTTGTAGCTGTATCACTGCAATTGTGACCTCTATCTTCATGCCACTTTGCATTCTGAGTTTCTGTCTCACTTTTTCACTTCTCATTAAGGACAGAAGGCATATTGGATTAAAGCCTGTTTTGTTCAAGTACAACCTCATGTTAACTACTTACAATCTCCATGATCCTTTGTCTAAATAAGGTCACATTTTGAGGCTCTGGGAAGGACATAAATTTTGGAGAGATACTATTCAATACCCAACCCAGAGCACTTTCCATTTAACTCTGATGAAAAAATTGCAAAATCGTTCTGATTTGAATAAAGACTGTAAAGTAAAAGGGAAACAAGTTTGGTACTAAAGTTAAATATTACTGTAGTAAATGAAGTCAATCTGGGGTATATCCAAGTATTTCTTATCTTTGTGTTTGTATAATTTTGTTGATATTTTATTCACTTGCATTCACCCATTGAGAATTTGTAATCATAATGGGAAAGATCAGTTTTTCCTGTATTTGAAAAAAAATCATTTGGTAAGTAAATTTATAGCTTAAGTATGATTTCAAGGATAACTACTTTTTAAGAAAAGAGTAATTTTCATGAAACTTTAATTAACATGCCCATGCACAATTGACTACTTATCTATCATTCATCCTTGGGTCATAATCCAAGCACCATATATCACCTGGTTTTCTTCACTACATAAAATTCCTGTTTGATGTTTTCAGAGTACCTTTTATAACTTACTGCTGTATCTACTTTATATTGATTTCGGTAAATATTTACCATTGTTGCTCTCCTCCATTAGAATATAAACTCCATGGAACAGTTACTGGGCTATGTATATTTTACATATCTTTGTTTCTCTAATGCCTAGTTCAGTACTTGTCAAACACCTGAGTAAATTAGAAGTGCATATTTATGTATAAAAAGTTAATATGTGAATTATGAATCAATCTCACCCATTTGTTAAAGAACCGTCTACCAAGTGTACTTTTCTTGATTAACTTTTCACAACTACAGTCATTATCTTTATGTAAAAACATTAGGTGTACAATGTTTTTAATATCTTGAATATATCATATAGTTTTTTAAAAGATTTTTTTTAGATTTATTTTTGCACAGAAAGGCCAGAGGTACAGGGGTAAGAGGATTCACCAGAGACAGAGTGGGGAGCAGAACTGGTGGATTTACTAAAATACAGTGTTGAAGAGAGCAGTGGGTGAGACAGGGGAGGTCTGCTGCACCCTAAGTGATAAGCTCCCTGGCTGGGATCGAACTCAGGTGGCCATGGTGGGACTTTGTGGTGATAGCACTGAGACTTAATCCTAGGCCACCACGGAGTTTCTATAGCATATAGTTTTTTATTTCAAACAGAAATGGTTGCTTTAGGTTGAATACCTCAATTAAAAAATGTAGGATTCAAATCATAAGAGATAATATTATTTATCAAAGGCATCTGAACTATTATTAAACACAAATCAACTTAAATAATAAGTTTTGTGAAATATTTTATGAGCACTGTTAGAGGAATTCTACATGTTATTGCATATATTACATGTGTAATATATGGAAACATGGCACCTATCATATTGAACAATCCCTTTAAAACAATGAAATTTGTCAGTATGATGAATTTTTAAAATGACACTTGAAAATTTAAAATTTACATAATACCTATACTCAAGAAAACTACAGTAGTAATTATTTATTCCCAAGTAGGAAAACTAAAATTCATTCCATGATCATTATTAATTATCTAAGCAACAGAAAATCTGTTGCCAGTCTGAATATCTTAACTCAGAATTTAGGACACACAAATATGATTATAATCTCTCTTTTTTGACAGCCTAAATTTACATATTTAGATAAATATAAATAGTACATTTTTTAATTTCCTGGCTAGAAAAAGGACTGCACTTCAAAAGTCACATATAATGCTAAGATAAACATATTTTTCCAGTTTTGACATCCTGTTGACCTTGAGTTGAACTTTGTGAAATTTCTTTTTGAGAAAAAAATGCTAAATACAAAATTTCCAAACACATATAGTACATATCTATGTATGTCCCACACACTTTCATATTAAGTTTTCAGGAACATACATGAAAAAAAAAACTGTGAGAAATGTGAGGGTCAACTTGAAGGATCAGATGACTAAAACTTTCTTTCTCATAATTTGATAGCTGCTCTAAGTTTGGCTGAACGCCCTCTGGGATTATCCTGTACATCCTGATCATTTGGAGTAAGTACCTTCTTGTGTATCAATTCCCACATTAAAGGGCCCCTTCCCTTAGAGAACTCTTCCTTGTCTTCATGATGTGAATCCAGTTGTGATTTTTGTATCACCTTCTGCCTAGCACTTAGGTTAAACCTTTCAGTCATGCTTATCCCAAGCAAGAAACGTTTGACAATGCGATCCTCCAGGGAGTGGAAGGAGAGGACTACAAGACGACCACCAGGTTTCAGAAACTTCTGAGCTGTCTTCAGTCCTGTGTAGAGCTCATTGAGTTCATTGTTCACAAATATACGTAAAGCTTGGAAAGTCTTGGTAGCAATATGGGTAGATCTCTGTAGCAAGTCTTTTCGTGCATAAATAGCAGAGGGAGGAAATGCACCTACAAACAAATTTTGTAAAAACAGGAAAAGACCACAGGTAACATTACTATTTTCCATTGTAAATCCAGTTTGTTGTGTGTGTGTCTGTGTATGTGTATATTTAAAGACCAAACTTTATTTATAAAATTGTAGTATTTCAATCATACTTCTTCCTTTTATTTCTAAGCATGTTCCCAACGTTGTGTTAGAAACATCTTCTAGAGCTCATAAGGGTAACTGGAGTCAAACAAGGTACAGGGAAAGAGAAAAGAGTAGATAAATATTTGAAGAATTATGAAAAACTTCCCAACTTTGGTGAAAATCATTAACTCATAGCTATCAAAGGTTTCCTGAGCCCCAAAGAAAAAAAGGCAAAGACAATGAGAAAACTCTTGAGGCAGCAAAATACAGACATAACAAATCAAGCTACAGTAGAAATGAATTATCATTCAAATATAAATGAAAAAAAATTGTCTTCCAAGATGTTAAGAGTGAAAGAATTAACAGCAAATAGATTTGCATTTAAGGAATGATAAGGGAAACTGAAATAAATAACACTAAGTGAAAAATTGGATAGACAGAAAAGAATGAATAGATAAAAGAATAGCTAGGTAGGTAGGTAGATTGATAGGTATAGATATATTTATACACATTTATTATTTTCTTAATTTAAGACAGGACTTTTTAAACAAACTTAAATGGTATTCTTAGGTTTATAAAATATATATAGATATGCATTATATATGATACAATAGCACAAAGGATGAGAATGTGTAAACAGACTATTTTACAAAAAGTTAAAGTTTCCTAGAGCAATTACTAAAAATAAACCTAATAAAGAAGTAAAATAACCAACAAAAATATTGTTCAACACCAAAAAAGACAAAAAGAGACTAAGATAGGGCCTCCCTGGTGGCGCAGAGGGTTGAGTGCAGCACTGTGAAGCTGTCCGCAGCCTCTGGAGCATGGGTTTGATTCCTGGCCAGCCAGGGAGATACCCACATGGCACAGCAGACCTCTCCTGTCTTGCCCGTTGCTCCCCTTATCAGTGTTTTCAGTCATCTAACTATTCTGCTGCCCACTCTGTCTCTGGTGAATTCTCTCACCCTCCCTTGCCGCTGGCCTGTACCCCAGTTCTTGTATAAATAAATCAATTAAAAAAAAGAGAGAGAGAGAGACTAAGACAAATAGTAAAGTGGCACACAATAAATCCAAGTGTATCAATAATTACAATAAATACATTAAATGCTCCAATAAAAAGACAGATTATCTGACCAAAAACCAGCAAGACTTAACCATACATTATCAACAGAAATAAACTTTAAATATAACAAACAGAAATAAAAGTAAGGTAAGGTTGTGATAACATATACTCTATAAACAGTAAATAAATATAAAAATGGGGAGACTATATTAATTAATAACTTTAATTAGTACAGGACTAGCTGAACTTTAATTATTTTTATTTATTTGTTTGTTTGTTTGTTTTATTTATACATGCACTGGGTACAGTCAGAAGCGCGGGAGGGCGCGGGAGGGTGAGAGAATTCACCAGAGCCAGAACGGGGAGCAGAGCAGGCAGAAGGACCGAAGTACACTGCCGAGGGGAGCAGCGGGCGGCAGAAGAGGTCTGCGCGCCATGCGGGACCCTCCTCCGGTGGCCGGGGAGCAGCCGGGGATCTAACCGGCGCTGCAGAGGCCGCGGGCAGCTTCGCAACCCAGCGCTCAACCGCTGCGCCACCGGGGAGGCCCACAAGCTGAACTTTAAAAAAGAAAATTACTAGACCTAAAGAGCAACATTTCCTACTGAGAAAAAAAGTCACCACAGCAGGGAGATAATAATTATAAATATTTGGACACCAAATAACATAGTTCCCCAAATTTTGACATATCAGAAAAAATCCTACATTTACATAAGCAATTAGTTTTAGGCCAAACTGTCAGTGACAATGAAGAAAGAACAGTATTTTCAATGTACATAATATCTATAGAAAAGAAGATGAACTCTACTGCACAGTGTCCATAAAAGTTAATTCAAAAAAAATCAGACTTAAGGGAAATACTAAAACCATTAAATGTATATGTATAAATAAATCTCTCTTATTCAGACTATACAGAAAAATCTCACAACTTATAAGGTAAAGAATCTATTTGAAAAATGGACAAAAAATTGATCAGATATTTTGTAAAGATGTTCTACATCATTATGTGTCATGGAAATGCAAATGAAAACCAAAATGAAATACTGCTACATATCTGCTAGAACTGGTAAATCCTAGAAAAACATAAACTACTGTACTTGATTCAAGAAGAAATGGACAATCTGAATAGACCTATTGTATGACAACTTAAGGGTTAAATTGGTAATCAAAATGAAAGAAAAGTCCAGATCCAGATGGCTTTACTACTGAATTCTGCCAAACATTCAAAGAATTAATAACAGTAGTTCACAAACCTTCAAAAAACTTAAGAGTGAAACACTTCACAAAATATTGTATAAGGCCAGTTTTACCCTGAAACTAAAATCAAAATCTTTACAAGAAAATTACAGACCAATATTTCTTACGAATATTAATATAAAAATCTTGAACAAAATAATAGAAAACCAATTCAGCAGCATATTAAAAGGATTAAAAACATGTTAAAAGCATATTATAACCATGACCAATTGGGATTCATTCCTAGAATGCATAGATAGCTCAATAAGTAAAAGCTGTTGATATAATTTATCACATTAACAGGAGGAAGAAAAACACCATGCATGATTATCTCAAGTGATCAGAAAAAGCACTTGACAATATTCAATATCCTCTCATGATAAAATCACCCAACAAACTAGGAAGAGAAGAAAAAAAATACCTCAAAATAATAAAGGCCACATATAAAAACACACCATTAACATCATAATCAATGAAAAGACTGAGAGGTCTGCTTCAAATATCAGTAACTAGAACAATGAAGATTACTTTTAGCATTTTTATTCAACATGGTACTGTAATTTTTAGTTAGAGCAATTAAGGAGTAAACTTATCTTGTTCACAGAGAACGTAATCTTATACGTAGAAATACTAAAGATTATGCATACATAAGCATACAAGATTTTTAAAACAAATTTGGGAAAGCAACAGGCCACAAAACCAACACAAAAAAATCAGGTGTTTCCTGGGATTACATCAAACTGAAAAGCTTCTGCACAGCAAAAGAGACATTAACCAAAACAGAGAGACACCCCACTGATTGGGAAAAAAATCTTTGCACCGCTATCAACTGATAAGAGACTGACCCTAAAGATATACAAAGAACTCACATAGCTCAACCAAAACAAAATACACAATCCAGTCAAGAAATGGGCAGAAGAACTTAAAAGACATTTAAAAAAATGTTCAGCATCCCTTATAATCAGGGAAATGCAAATTAAAACCACATTGAAATACCACCTTACACCAGTAAGAGTGGCACATATCAAAAAACAAGCAACAACAAATGTTGGTGAGGGTGCGGTGAAAAAGGAACTCTCCTAAATTGCTGGTGGGAGTGCAAACTGTTCCAACCACTATGGAAAGCTGTCTGGAGGTTCCTCAATCTATTAAATTTGGAGTTGCCATACGACCCAGCAATTCTAATAGGGACCTACCCAAAGGACACAAAAACATTGATTCAAAAGAACACCTGTACCCCTATGTTTATTGCAGCACTATTTACATTAGGTAGAACCTGGAAACAACCCAAATGCCCAAAAATAGATAACTGGATCAAGAAGATGTGGCATATATACACAAAGGAATATTATTTAGCAATCAAAAAAAGATAAACTCATGCCATTTGCAGCAGCATAGATGGAAGTAGAAGGAATTATGCTCAGTGAATTAAGCCAGAAGGAAAAAAGAAAATATCGGATGGTTTCACTTACAGCAGGATATAGGGAAACCAAATAAGACATCAGTGTAAAAAAATAATAACAGTACAAAACACAACAAAGCAAAAATGGACAATTATAAATGACAGACACACTGCAGGGGAGGAGGAGGGAGAGGGATGGGAGGGAGGGAAGGAGGTGCACAGGGGACTGAGGTGATGGTGCACAGTGCATTGGTGAAGGAAACTCTATGAGGACTACACCTGAGGGGTGGGGGAAGCAAATATTGTTTCAAATTAACAATGATTTAAAAATATAAATAAAAATGAAAAAATCAGGTGTTTCTCTAACAATGAACAATTTAAAACTGGAATTAAGAAAACATTTCCATGCACAATAGCATCAAAATTAATTAAATATTAAGGAATAACATTAACAAAAGTACAAAACATGCTATGAAAGCTCCCAAAAGTTTTTGAAAGTCACTATTTAAAATGGCAATACTCCCTAAACTGATCTAACATACATCGCAATCCTTATCACATCCAGCTGACATTATTGATATAAATGGACAAGTTAATTTTAAAATTCACATGGAATTATAAGAGATCCAGAGCAGTCAAACTGATGCTGTAAACAACAATAGCAATAACAAAACCCCAACAGAATGAAGTAGGAGGACTGACATTTAAGGACTTAAAAACTTACTGCAAAGAAACAGTAACTGAGCCAGTGTGGTACTGCCCTAACAATAAACTTAAAGCTCAGTGAAATGCAATTGAGAGGCCAGACATAAATGCATGTATGTACAATTAACTGATTTTTTAAAAGAATACCAAGATCATTAAATGGGGAAAGGGTAGTTATTTAAACAAATGATGATGGGACACAAGATACCCACATATAAAAACTGGAGTTGGATCTGTAAATCATATGCAAAACTCAAAATGAAACAAAGACCTAAATTTAAAAGTTAAAACTACAAAACTGTTAAAAGAAAACACAGGCATAAATTCTCAAGACTTAATTTATGGAAAGATTCTTGAGTATGAGACCAAACAAACAACAAAATTAGATTATGTTGGACTTCATCAAAATTAAAAACCTTTGTCATTCAAAGGACCCAGAAAGAAAGAGAAAAGATAGGCCTCCCTGGTGGCACAAGGGGTTAAGCACCACACCTCACTATAAAGCAATCCAAAGCCTCTGCAGCAGGAGTTCAATCCCCAGCCAGCCAGGGAGCAACCACATGGTGAGCAGACCTCTCCTGTCTCACCCACTGCTCCCCTCTGCAGTGTATTTCAGTCAATCTACCTGTTCTGTTCTCCACTCTGTCTCTGGTGAATCCTCTCATTCCCCGCATCTCTGGCCTGTACCCCAGCTCTTGTATTCATAAATAAATATATCTTAAAAAAAAAAAGAAAGAAAGAAAGAGGGCCTCCCCTGCAGTGCAGCGATTGAGCGCTGGGCTGCAAAGCTGCCCGCTGCCTCTGTAGTGCCAGTTGGATCCCCTGCCGCTGGCGAGGGTACCACATGGCACACAGACCTCTCCTGCTGCCCACTGCTCCCCTCAGCAGTGTACTTCCTCAGTCCGCCTGCTCTGCTCTCCCCTCTGGTTCTGGTGGATTCTCTCACCCTCCCATGCTTCTGACTGTACCCAGTGCTTGTATAAATAAATAAATCTAAAAATAGAGAGAGAGAGAGAGAGAAAAGACAACCTCAAGAGGGGGAAAATTGCAAATTACATATCTGATAAGATACTTGTATATAGAATATGTGAAAGAAGCAAGTTAGAAAGTGAAACACATGATACTATTTGTATAATATTTTAAAACACACACACCAAACATGCCCCATATAGCTTTTGAAAAGAGGGATGAACAGGAAATGTTTATTTTAAAATAAATCAATACTCTTCTTTAGGCTTATCCAATGGGCCAAACATGATATAAAAGTATAATGCTCAGTGAATTTATACAGGAATTTTTGTTTACTTTAGGAGACTGTTCCTAGAGAATTTTATGCCACAGAGAAGTAATCTTTGCAGTCCAGATTTCTGATGAACAAAGAGCGTGACTGCAACCCGGGCATTTGAGTCCCTTTACCATGCTTCTTATAGCAAAGTAGATTATACAATGCTGGCACCTTAGTTCACATACTAGTAATTTATAGGTCCCATAGCAAAGTACATTGGAACATACCTGATTAATCTTCTTATGGAAATGGATGAAAGATGGGGAGAAAAAATATGTTACACAAACTAGGGAGCGGAGAACTTGACTGTCTAAAGTTAATGAAGTCAGTATTATGGACTCACTCTTTCCTTTACAAAAACTACTTTGCTGAAAGGCTAGAAAATGTTAGTCACTAGGAAATTTATTTTCTAACAAGTTCCTTCAAAAACAAAAAGTCAAAATCAAAGCTGAAGAGGAAGGTCCCTTTTTTACTGTTTGCTATTAAATTTCTTCTTTTTCCAGACAAAGAGTTTCAGGGACTCAGGGTGTATTTCAAAATATTCAAACAATATGAAAAAATATACAGTTCTTCATATTTTAGAAATCAGATTTAGAAGATGCTTTAGGAAAGCCATCCCGAAGACCCCTTGATATAAAACTTGTATAATTAGTGCTATTTTTTTCAAAAGTAAAGTATCAAATAAAAATAAAAACTATAAAATCAACATTCAATGTACACATTAATGTAAAACATGAGGTAAACAAGAGTACATGAATCAATAAATCACACTTTTTTTTAAATCTTCAGGTATTTTTGTTTGTGCTTAAAATTTTTTCTTAACATCTCTAAAATTAATAGAAATTAACAGTGTTCAATATGACAATTATTTAGCTTTTTTGACATTTTATCATAGAACCTCTATTTGAAAAACACCTCTGAGAATGTGATTTTTAAACATAGCACTAAATTAGCCATGCCTGGCTATACAGTAACTAAATTCATGACATAATAGAAAGGCAAAGAATTTAAAAATATTTGCTTAATATTGTCACTGAATATGTTTTAAAAAACTAATAAAAATAGGAATTGTTAGAATAATATCTGAGTCACCATACTAATTGTAATTTAAACAATATTAATTCATGTGACATGATATTTCTTATTATATAACATTAAGTTCATATAATTCATATTCATATTAATTACATCTATACTATATAAATCCACAGCTGAAAAATTGATACTAGTCACTGTGATCAGAAAACCTTTTCTTTATAAAATCTAACTAGGCTTTGTCACTGTTACAAAGTCATGGAAAAATAAGACATGTGTTTTCATGTACATTTAAGGAATGGATGGTGCTGAGGAGAGTAGGGTAACTCCATTCTTTGAAGCTTTTCTTCTGGGGCTTTCTCACTTTCATTTGGAGAATTCAAAACAGAATAATGTCCAATGAATTTCCTGAAAAGGATTCCTAGCTGTGGTCCTGTCAACCTCAAGTCACATCTGAAGGGATCAGGAAATAACACTGTAACAGACAATGTGTTTTGTGTATTTTTTGGTGATGCTCTAGGGATTAAAGGCACACGTTTTCCTTAGACAGATTTGATTTCTAGGTTACCTTTCCTTTATACAGTCATTTTTATAACTGTAATTAATAAGAGGAAAGGCTGACAATGCAGATTGCATAAAATGAAGTTTAAAAAAAGAATATAAAACAGCATATGGTATTAGGAATTAAAATAGTAGAAACAAAACATTAACTGGAAGTGGTACAGACAAGAGAAGAAACTCCTACTGTTAGGATTAAACATGGTTCTTTGTCTGAATTAGAGGGTTTGAGACAATCAATAAATGTCCTAAATCTTTGGGGTGGCAAAAACGGGTTTCCTTCTGAAAGCCACCACTGAAAGAAAGCAAGGGCCAGAGTTCTTTTGGTACAGAGACTAGGCAGGAACATCTGCCTACAAGTGAGCAGAAAAAAAGATTTAAAACCTAAACCAGATTCAATGTCTACCCAAGTGCTGGACTCTGAATTAGGCTAAAGGAAAAGAAATACTCCTTAGGCCTAGTTCCTGTCCTTGAGGAGCTCATTGTTTTGTAATCCTTTGTCACCTCTTTCTCATCTCCATATCCTGTTATCAGAAATAGAAACTTGTCTCTGTTTTTCTATTTCCTGAGTTTAATCACAGAATCTCATATGGCTAATGCTTAATTTCATTAAGGCATAGAGTTGGTAAGACAAAATATGGACTGAATCACAATTTTGGTGATTTAGTGAATGAAAAATTTCCTTTTGTGTCTTGTAGCTCTTCAATGGACTTTAGTTAACACCAAGAGGAAGTGTGCTCACCCTGAGTGATGCACTTACACAACCTAGTCTAATGACTCGTTTACTTGTCTGCTTCACTCACTTTCCTGTTTGCTCTCTTATTCCTCCTGCTTAACACAGAAGCTCGTGATTCTAATTCTAACTGCACATTAGAGTTACCTGTGAAGCTCTTGAAAAATAAGAAAGCCTGGCCCCCGCACAGACCTATTGAATCAGTATCAGGAGTTTATAATACAGGAATCACTAAAGTTTCACAGTAGCCAAGATAAAAACCTATTATAGTAAACACTCAGAATATGTCTGCTAAAAGATAATGAATAATGAATTTAAAATAATGGATAAATGAAAACAAATCCACGACCATTACTACAAATAGTTTCATTCACATCATTGGATGGATATATTAAGAACATAATAGTCACATCAGCTAGTGATTAAATGAAAAGTTGAAGAAAACCTTATGAATAGAATTTTAAAATAATGTCATGAAATAGATCTTATCCTATATGTTACTATTTAGGCAATAATGTGAATGTAGGTGTCAAATTATGATTTTAATAAGGCAATTGAATTCTCAAATTCACTAGCAGTTTCACTGTCTTAATATAATTATTTGCATATATTTAATGATATCTGATACTACTGGGAATGTCCTTAATGAGTCATCATTGACACAAGCTTGAAGCACCTGAAAATAATTTTATACTCAGGAATTGCAAGCTTCTAAGTCTTTATTACGTGAAATGAGCAAATATGCAAGGGAAATCTTACTATTTCACATATGTTTTACAGAATAAAATGAGACATGAGAATGTAAGATATGGAAATTTGTATTAAAAAAATTCATCAATATGTTCAGTTAAATCAGTTTAATTTTCCCCCAAAGATTAAAGTACAATACAGTTGAGATTTTATGTAAACTTTATCTTACTTAACTCCTATTATTAAATTCTAAACCACAAGACTTCTTTCTTGTTCAAAACAGAACTGTTTTCCTCCTAATACTTTAAAGTGGCAAAAATTACAACAGTAAAACTGACTACAAAAGGAAACTGAAGGCTAATACATTCAGCACCAGGATGTTTTCAAATTAAGTATGCATAAAAAATGTACATGGAAAAGTAAATATACACTAAATCCACTGTGGGATAACAAGTTCTAATTCAAGTTCAACATAATTTTGAGACAATACTTGGCACTTATCTCTCACAGTAATGCTGGGAAAATTCATGGCATACAAGACTGACCCTAGTTGTTCAAAAAAATCACTAGACCTCTGCCTCATTGGGGCACTCTGTTTTCACACACCAGATCAGGTTTGATGGTGGTGCTTTATAAGTTTCTAACAGTTTTATATCTTTATTCTTTTCTTTCTCTTACACCAGCAAATTCTGGTGACTCTAACTCTAGAATATATCCAGAATCCATACCTTCTCACCAATTCCACTGCTATCTCTCAAGTCTAAGCCATCATCATCTTCTCTACATATCCATTGTAACAATCCTTTTCAAACAAAAATTAGATCATGTCACTCACTGTTCAATACCTCCAGTGTTTTCCAGTACACAAAACAGAAACTGAATCTCTTAACTTGACCAAATGTCTATGAAACATGCAACTTCTGCTTCCCACCGCCCCCATTTCCGTTACCTCATCTCCTGACCTTGAACTCTTGAATGAACAAGATGGTATGATGGTATGATCCTGTCTAGGTTCTTTAGCCTTTACATAGAATATCTATCTTCATATATCTAGCTGGCCTACTCACTACTACTTCAGGGTGTCTATCAAAAGTGACTAAATTGGAAAGGTAGGCTAACTCAAGGGAAAACAACATTTTTCAATAGAGTCTATTTACATTGCTTTATTATTTTTTAGAATATCAGGAACAAATATATCTTGGTTTACCATCTGTATTCCTACATTAGGATACATACTCAATGTATCTACTTACATTGTTTTATTATTATTTTTTATAATATCTTATTAGGAACACAAATATGTATTGGTTTACCATCTGTATTCCTACATGAGGATATCTACTCAATGAAAGTAGAGATTTGTTTATCTCTGTAAATTTTTGCACAAAGAACAAGCTGGTGTGTTAAATATGATTGGTTGTATTTTAAAGTTATAGTCACGTTAAAGAAAAAAAAAACAAAAGGAAAAGAAAAATCAGTTGTATGTGAAGTAAAATCTTAATGTCACTCCTCCTAGATTCTACCCAAGAGTTATATAGCATTTACTAAAGAAATAAAAAAAAAAAAAGTGTGAATGACATTCGTAAAGTAACTACTTCATGGCAAGTATGTAGTAGGTGCTCCTAAACATTTTATATATTTGATGTTCACAATAATCCTGTGAAGTGTTATTATCTTCTAGTGAGGAAATAAACTCAGAAGTTGTGTTACTGTCCCACATCAAATAACTATTGAAAAAAGTCAAAGATATGATCACCAAAACCTGTTTTTCCTTTCTAAAGTTCAGCACCACTTCTATTACACCATGTTGCCTTAATATAATATTGTTATTTCCTATGCTTTCCCATTAGGATGACTAAAGTGTATAATATGTATAAACAAAGTACTTACAAATAGTCTGAATATGACTTAGGTGATGACAACTATTAAACTTTAATGAAGAACATGTAAAATATTAATGGAAATACTATGTTCCCTGGGTGAATTGCTTTGATTCTATGGTGATGTAAGTTTTATCCAATCAGTTTAGACATTTACTGCAATTACAATCACAATATTTATTATTTGTTGAATGTTTCTAAATTTAATTTGGAATAATACGTGAATGAGAATACCAAAAAATTTTGAATAAAAAGGTAACAGTTGGGGGAGGTGGACTGGCCCCACCTGGTAACAAAACATAGTAGGGGGGGAAAGCAATAGTCAGTAATTAAAATAATATGGCATTGGCAGAGAAATAGAGAAATACATCAATGGAACACAATCCAAAAATAAATCTATTTGTATATAGAAAATGTAATATATGATTTAAGTGATATTTCTAATGAGTAGGGAAAGAATGGACCATTTAATAAAAAGGACAATTGGCTATGTAGTTTTTAAAAAATGAAATAAGATCCCCATTTCATACCATACTAAATTTCCTGTGGATTAAATATTTAAAAGTGAGAAATAAAACAAGAAATATACATAAAAATGTTAATTACACCTATAATTTTGAAGTGTGGAAAGTCTTCCTAAACTTGACAAAACCTAAAGGACATGAAAAAGTCTATATATGTGTTAAATTTCTATATCACAGAAAAAATTAGTAAAGTGAAAAACAGTCACAATCCAGGAAAAAATTTGCCACTATACATCAAAAACAAAGAATTAATATCCTTATTTTATAAATAGGTTTTCCAAGTCAATATGGTCAAAAAAAAAAAAAAAAGCAACATTACATTAAGAACATGGACAAAGGGTTTATTCAAGCAATCCATAGCTGAAATCAAATGGCCATTAGATTTGAAAACATGCCCAAATCAACTAATTGACAAAGAAATTCAAAGTAAAACAACTGCAAGTTATCATTTATGTAATATTAGACTAGTGGACATAAAAAGAATACATTTCTAGTTAAGATGTGGGGAGATGGATTCTCATATACTATTGATAAAGGTAAATTGGCATAATCATATAGGGAGTAAATTTATAAGTATTGATCTAAATTTAAACAGGTATATATAATCAAATCTTACAGATATACTATCACAGATTCACTTACAGTTGTCAAGAGGAACCATGAGGACCAACTCTGAGCCAGTAGATGGTGTCCTAAACAAACACTACCCACTCCACCCCCAACTCCACTCCAACAAGTTCTCCAATAACTGGGATTATTATTCTCAGTATATCATGAATCAGACTTACTGAAAAGTGGTCTGCTAGGAAAGAGCAAGGTGGATTCATAAATGGAAATGGAATGAAGGACAAAGGAGAGACATGTGGAAGAGAGACTCCTGGAATAGACACGGCTGAGACACGTGAGAGGCTGCTCCTGGTCCCGACAGAAACAATGGCAGTTGATAACTTGACCTCAGTGTAGACTATATGGTACATTTTGAATTTTGAATCTCTCCTTCTGCCCCAGTTCTCTGGGATCTGCCTAACCTGTTTCTTGTAGTTCCCAGCCAGAAGATACTGTAGACTTGTGGGAAGCTTTTGGGCTTCACCTGCCACATTTTAGGCTAAGACTGGTTGCGCATTTCCTCATTAGGGGATGGGAATTTTTTCAGTTTCATTAGGAAATTTATTTGAAACTCTTTCTTCTCTCTCTTTCGTTCTATGCATACCAATTCTATTAAAAATCTTTCATATCTAAGAACCTATTTCCTTTGCCAATGTATTCATGGATGATTGGGACCCCTTTTAAAGTATGCACTGCCTAACAGTTTGGGGTCTGAGTACGCCTTGGCTGCACACTCTCAGAGTTATGAATATTTTCTCCAGATTGTGACTGTCTTTGTACTTTGCAGAGGTTTTTATGACTTGCAGAAATTTAAAATGTACAATTCACATGTTTACTGAAGCATTTTTTTCGGGGTGTGTGTGATAAAAAAATAGAAAACACTAAGTATTGCTGTGGCAACAGGAGCCCCATCAGTGTGGAGACTGCCTTTCTTAATTATCATTGTATTCACAGTTAGTTGGTTCTGTGCATATCATTATAAACATTTGCTAAATAAACAATGAATTCTATGCATCTATAAATTTGAAAATGTCTTTAAAACACAAGTAAACAAAGTAAGTCAAAGATCACTGTACGGATCATCCCTTTATAAGTAATATATGCATATACTTATAGATTTATATACAAACTATCATATGTCTATGAAGAAAAAAATCCAAGGATACTAGAAATTGTTTAGATTAAAACTAGCATCAGCAATATTTGGCAAAATTTAGTAATTACATCCTGAATAATATACCATTCATTCATTTAGCCAATATCTATTAGATACAATGTGGTAAACAACAGGGGTTAAAACAATTATGAGGATAGTCCCTGTCCTAAAGAAATTCAAACCCAATGAGGAGATTAACATCAAAATGGTAGAAATAGTGCTATAAAGGATTAGACATATTAATATGGGAGCAAAGAAAACAAAAAAGAACCTTGACCTCATAAAGCCATAGTATTTTCCTAACTACTATTCTACAGAATATTGATCTTGCGAATCATAGCACTTATAACTCCCAAGCAAACATTGATGTGTCAATCACCAAATAGGTCTGAGAGTATACTGTACTCCTCTTTTAAGGATCCACATGCCCATAAGCATGGAAAGCTCTGAAGATTACTGTTTGTCTTTGTTTACCCTGACATTTCTAAATTTTTGAAATAAGAACATAAAAATTTTTAGTAACAACTATTGATTCCATAGAATTTTTTTTCTAACACAATAGGCAAAATACCAAAACCAAATTTTATATTAATCACTTGGCACATATTTTAATTATGTCTTTAAACCCCTATATTCTGAGTAGGTGTCCTTAATTCCAATTAAAGGTGAAAAAACTGAGGGGTTAAATATCTCTTTGCAAGTTCATAGGGATTATAAATAGTCATATAGAAATTCAAGCCTTTTAAATATGTAGGCCATGCCAATGCGCCTCCTTTTATGATACAGAGTAGACCTAACTTCCCTAGTAGGAAGGCATAACATTTCTGGTTAGTTCATCTGAGAAACTTTGGCAAGTGCTGATCACTATTAGTTCATTACATTTTTTAAAAATTTATTATATAGTTTTAAATGTTTTCATCAATCTACTTCATCTCCTTTTTCCTGATTAGAATTTAAGATGTTACGATGAAATCACAAGGCTTAGAGTGATTTCCATGAAACTCTGACTCCATGTCTGGTGTTTTATAAAACAAACTCATTTTCTGAGGGAAAATTAGTGTGGAATCTTTACTATAAGCCTGAATAGCCTTTTACTGAGAGATGTTGTAATGGAACCCAAATCACTTTGCATCAAGTTGCAAGAGTTTGGCTTTCTCTCCACACATCCCCTTGGGAGATGTGCATTGTCAAGCCTAAAGACTGAGCATCTGGTGAAGGCAGCAACTATCCTGGGTCTCTTACCCTGGGAACGGTAATGAATACCTGTGGCTTTTGTCCTTTTAGTCTATTCAAAATAACGTATTGTTAGCTCAGGTTATTAAGAGTATTCATCTGTCTGTCTTTTTTCATCAGTTTTCTTGATAGTAATTTTTAAAAAGAAACAGTTGCCACTGCTGCCATTATCAAAAGACTTTTGGGCAGGTACTGATTACATGTTTTTGATTAAGACTCGAGACTCATCCAATGCAGTACATAATGGGCTCTTGCTGAAATACTAGGCAGGGAGAGCTTTACAGTTTTTAATGTTCTAAAAGATAAGTGTCAAATACTTAACTAAGCAAAATGAGGGGGCAAGTGTGTGTACAATTAAGAGTCAGGGGCTCAGACGGCTAAAATCTTGGGAAATTAAAACCAACTCCTTTTATTCTTTCTTTAAAGCTTTTGGAGAAATGTTGAAAGAGAAGTTTGAAAGATTTTTCATATACCTTACTATGTATTTTTTATAAATACACAATTTTAGCTATGTCAGAGCAGTGCTTACTTTTATTCTCAGTCTAGAATGTTTTTTCCCTCTTTGAACAGTTTATATCTACTCATGCTTAATACTCACTAAGGTGCCATGTTCTCCAGAAAGATTTTGTAAGACCTTTTTATACATATTTTAGCACACTACTTACCACTCTGTACTATTTGTCTATTAACCTCTAGTAGGCTGTAAAAGGCCCAGAACTTTTTCTTATTTTCTTTATATCCCCAGCGCCATGGCTAGGGTCTGGTGTACAACAGGTGACAAAGGGGAAAACCCACTGAATAAGAGATACTCTTCCAAGAAGTAATTCTGAATGTGAAAATTCATGAACTCCCTGAAATCATTTTAAGATTTTGTGTATATGTGCAGTTTTATGTGGAGACTAATCAAGGGATTCTAACAAATTCTCAGGTGTTCCAGAGACCCCAAAGGAGGTAAATTCATGAGGAAAACACACTAAGGTCGCTTAGTTTTCAGCATATAATTTACCACCCTTAATGATATCACCAAAAAGCCTTTGCATTCATTTGGTTCTGTTTTATTATATTTTTTGTTATCTCTAGGAATATTTTACTACTTAGCACAATCAGAAGCTTTGATTGAGAACTCCCTTCATGCATGACAGCAGAAGTTGGAAACTATAATAGTGAATACTCAGTTTTCCACTGACTCACAAGGGATTTCATATTTCAAAAGTAAGAGAAAACCTTGCTTAGTAACAGTCTGCACTACATATAATAATAGAACACAACTTGTATGGGAAAGCATTAAGATAGATTTCATTCATAAAAAAACAGCATGCTTCTGGCTAGATAAATGACTTGAAGTCCCAGAGAGAAATTATCATTTTTAGTTTTGGGATACCCTTATGCTACTTACACTTTTTTAAAATTTAATACATTCACATGTTCAAATGTATTTAGACTTTTAGACTTGTGAATGAAATTAGCAACGTGCTATGGCTGTCAATGGGATGCATTGCAATTCCTCCTGAGTGGTAGGTTTTAAAAATTAATTCAGCTCTTGCACCTGTTTGCCAGCATTCGTCTGTTGAATTTCTATCACATTTAATAAGTCTCTGTGACGCAACTCGTGTCCTTTTGCCTGGGTTCCTTTAATATAGTGTTAAATTCTCACCCATCTGAAATTCAAGTAATATTACAAATTTCAAACTGTTAATTAAAATCTGTGAACTTGAATGGTTCTGGATAAAATCGGCTTTACACAGTGAGGTTCTTCTTAAACTTCTTCAGAATCTCATATAATCCTCAACTCCTACCAGGTTAAGTCTGAGAACAACATGATCTCACTATGGATGGTAGAAGCTTACAAATCCTCATACAATAGGGAAAAAAAATCAAGTTATAGGCTTGAGAAAAAGGTAACAAGGAAAATTACCTGCTGAGATGAAATAAGAAACATGGCTCATAATTAAAGGAATGGATTGATTTTTTCACACATTTTATTCAATAAAAACTAATTCTATATTATCCATATCTTAAAATGCTTAGCCAGATGGGACAGTTGAAACTGAATCATGATTCCTATAGTATTTAGATGGTGAACATTAAATTTAATCATTGACTCGTTAAGGAGGTACTGAGGCCTATTTGCCAGATGCTGTAAATGCAAAGCAGAAGACTAAGCAGGAGATTCTAGCTTATTTAAGACACACAATAAAATAGATTATCTGAATCCTTTAAAAATAGTCTATAGAGTATGCAGTAAACTGTCTGAGTTGGGCCAGAATTGGGAAATGGTAACAGCAAAAGGTATTAAACAATGTTCCTCTATTTTCTTGTGAGGTCACTGCACACTCATAATGAATCCTCAAGCTCCAAGGTAAAGTTCCCTGCGGCCTTGTAGCATATTTAACCTATACCAGAACATTTCTCAACAGCATATAATTATCTTTTAAAAATATTTATCTACTCACTGAAAATATAAACTTCCAGAAGGCTTGTTTTTTTTTTTTAATAACAGAGAAAAACTATACTTGTTGAAAAACCAAAAGAAATCTGACTGAATTAAAGAATGATCACTTTTCTCCAAGGACCAACAGCATATAGATTTTTAATTAAAATATAAATTATAAATACCTCCTTTTTTCCTATCACATACAAATCCAATACAATTTTAAATTGCACCCTCCATCTTTTATTTTCTGCCTGTTCTTTTCTACTAAATTTCTCAAGAAGTAGTGCTTTGGATCATGTCCAATGAAACTTCTGGTTCCTAGAAAGATGTGTATCCATTCTGAAAAATAATGTTCCAAGTGCTAAAGACATATGTATGTCATTAATCTCTAGGGGAATTGTCCTAGAAAGGAAGTACATGTCCCACAAAGTTCCTGAAATATATATAAATATATATAAAGATGGCTATTACAAGTCTGTTAGAAGTAATCAAAATATCTACAAATGAGGATACGATTAAGTAAATTATTGTATATCTAACTGACAAATAGTATATTGGCATAAAAATTAAGTAACATGATAAAATATTAAGTAAAAAAATTCAGAATCATATACATTCAATCACTGAAACTCAAAAAATGTGAGAGTAAATAAAGACAAATAGATAAAGAATATATTATGGTGGTAGTGGTATTAGAGATATTTAAGTTTTCTTCTGAATTTCTTAAATTGTATATGATTTATAAATGAAAATTATTTTATAATAAACTATCATACTTTATTATCATGAATTATAATTATTTTTACATGTAATTGTGAAGTAGATTTTATCAACAATTTTGCCAATTCTTTGTTTTGATTTCCTTTTGCTAAATGCCTATTATATGCCTACTACTAACCTAGGTAGGGTAGTTCTAAAAAGTAATCTCTAATCGTCACAAAGGTCTTCAAAGTTAAACTATTATCCCAATCTTAAGAGGATTAAAATGGTTATATAACTTGTCCAAGTTCACACAGCTACTAAACAACAAGACTGGAATT
Source organism: Talpa europaea (assembly GCF_964194135.1). NCBI lineage: Eukaryota > Metazoa > Chordata > Mammalia > Eulipotyphla > Talpidae > Talpa > Talpa europaea. The sequence goes on from NC_140073.1 coordinate 25,757,485, forward strand.
TGATTCTGGGTTTTTGTATCATTCCAAAATGAGTTTATAGTTTTGTAACTCAGTGATACAATAGGAAGGAGAGGCAATAAAAGGGTTTTGTGACATTAAAAAAAGAAAAATAGGTAAGCAAAATAGCATATTGGCTTGATAATTTGAGTCTGTTATCAAAGTCTATTTTCTATTTAAGAGTACAGAGATGAAGTCAACAGCTTATAAATCCTACCTGCTAGAACAATATCATTCTCAGCTTCAACTTCTGAGATAAGGTAACTACCTAAAGTATGGGGACTCTAGACTAATGCTTTCCAATGGACTTTGCTTAAATGTTAACATTATTTTTAAGAAAAAGAATGCAATAGCTTCCATATCATTGCTACATGTGCTGTCTCTAAAAGAGTTCATAGAATAATAATAAACAAGAGAACTCCCCATTCAACAATAATTTACATTATTATTAAATATAGCCAACATTCACTTTTCAAAATCTAAGTCAAGAGTTTATGTGTGGGGCTAACTTGTCAACCTCTATAAGTTGGCAGCCATACCTTTACTGAAGTTCTGTAATGTGACATACAAAAAGGGGTAGGAAGATAAAGGCATAGCAGGGAATAATTTCAAATTTTTAAAGTAGGGATGCTTTCCCTAATTTTAGCCATTTCTCACACTGACTCAGTTTTCAGGTTCTCAGTGCCTTGACTACAATTATCTCTACTTGTTGATATCTTAACCATTCCTTCAAAGAGCAAGACAACTGCATGGATAGGAAGTCTTTCCCGGTGAATTCATTATGAAAATTTTATTTTAGCATTCTTTTGCTTAGATGCCCAACATACCTTTAAGATATTAAATAGATATTACACACACATGCACACATGATATATATCCTATATGAAATTTAACATATATATATGCATATGTATATAAACAAAAATTTACTGAGATGTGAGGAAAGTAGGAAAAAAGGAAGAAGTCATTCAAAAGGAAAGAATTATAACAAAATGTTATACTCAAAAGAAAAATGCTTGTCCTGATGTAGTCGTATTTTAATATTTTAGAATCCAATTTGAATATCAAAATTATTCTTTCATTCATTACCTCCTTCCTGTCCCTAGAAATACAATCTTTGATTTTTGTTAACCTATCAACACAGGGGTTCTCTTTCTTTGGTATTCTTTTGGGATAATGTGAACATTTTACATTTTGAAAATGAAAACAGATGCTTGTCAAAGAACATTCTCAATATGTAAATAAAATAACTTGATATTTGAAACTATCACTTTTGGGACAGGGGCTGCTCATTGTTGGTCCTCTCAGTACTTTTGGGGTGAAGTTAATACATTTTATATCTAGCAGCTAAATAAGATATATATCATGTGACTCTGAAAAACAAGATGTTAGTACCAGCAGTATATAAAACTGATTGTGATTATCAAATAGTTCTTGTAAATATCTAAAATCAAAATTTCTAAAACTACTGAATAACTGGTTACAGGAATAAATAATCTTTTTTTCATTTTTAATCAATAAAGAGACAAACAAAATGGCCAGGATATTTATGTGTTATTAAAAATTTAATACCAATGTGAAAACTGCTAATGTGTAGAATATAAAGGCAACATATCACTTTAATTTTCACTTGCAGAAATACAAAGATATAAAAAAATAAGAAATGGAGTAATGAGGTAAAGAGACAGATTTCCTTTTTCTTGTTCTATGGAATCAATTTGACATTAAACCTGAATCAGGAAGATCTACAGGACTTTGTTATGCTAAATTACTTTTGTAAGAATCTGATCCAGTGCAAGATCACATATTAGATAGAGGATCCCAAGAAAATGATGGAATTCCAGGGAATTGGAACTGTATTGGGTCATGGGATTCAACTCTTTAATTTCCTGTCTTATGTTTTTTCTTAATTTTCTAAAATTGTATCTGCTTTTTCATTTATTTGTTCCCTCATCTTTTTATTTCTGTAATTTATGTGCTTCTATTGGGTGCCGGTGGCTTTTCTGTAAATCACCATTTCTTCTGCCCCTAAAAGGCACGATACAAAGGTCTCTGTATCCAAAAGCTCCCCTCAATTAACTCAAAACCTCTCACTACTTTAAAATCAATTCTTCCTTCTCTGGGTCCCCATTCCTTTTTTTAAGACTATCATACAGAATTTATCACAATTGCTTATACAACGACCTCCCACACAAGTATATGAAATCCTGGAAGACTGAGCTGTCAGCATTTTCCAGCAAAAGTCATGCTGTACTTGAATCCTATTAAAGGGATCTAGAGTAGTGTCAAAAATAAGAGCACAGGCATGAGATTACAAGCTTCCAATCTCAACTCCACTTGAAAAGAATGAAGTTACTTAGGCTCTTTGTGTTTCAGTTTCCTCATCAGTAAAATGAATTTATAAAAATAGTACCTGCCTCATGGGTTATGTGAGAATTGAGTTCTCCTGTCTCGCCTGCTGCTCCCCTCAGCAGTGTATTTCAGTAGATCTGCCTATTCTTCTCCCCACTCTGTCTCTGGTTAATACTCTCACCCTCCCGCACATCTGGCCTGTACTCCAGTTCTTATATGCATAAATAAACAAATCTTCAAAAAAAATAATTTAGGGCAATATATGCTCAATAAGAAATATTATTTATTGTTATTATTATTAAATTAAGCATGGCTCAAAGTCACTTGGGATTGGGGCAATCTCCCTGCTCCCCACTTGGTCCTTAAAACTGAGACTAGCCAGATTATTTCAGGTGGAAAGATTTTTAGGCTTTTCCCTTTTTTTCCCCACATTTCATTCGATTCCAAGTTGGACTTGTACAGGTTGTCTCTTGGAAAGTTACTTATTAAAATAAGAGATGTTTGCTTATGAAATGTCATGTGATAATTTAATTGGCATGAAGTTACCATACTGATACACACAGAGTGTAACAGACTGAACTCAAGAGATTTGAGATGACAGAAAAATGAGTGTTAAAAATGAGTGGTAATTGAACTCTGACATCTTCATTTATATCTTAATTGTGGCAATGTTAGTGCTATCTGGGGAAGATGAAGAAAGCAACATATAGGTTAATTAAAAAGATAAATGGATGGCAAACTAGTCTGATTAATAAATTCACTGGGAAAAAGTTAAGTTCCACAAAATTTTAATAGCAATGACCACTCTTAATTTTTAATTTTATTATTTCAAAGGTTTCTCTTTGGATTAACAAAATTTAGCTAAAAAGAAGATAATTTCAGACACAAGTTGAAACATGAACCATTAATGCTACTGTGGAAACACACACCTCACATGTACCAATGCAGAAAAAGGTAATTATTATTCCTCCTAAAAGTTATATAACTGCAAGGGAAGAACAGTTTTGAATGAAGTAATCAGTCTAGCTAGGCTCAAATTATAAGGCTGTGGACAGGTATTCATGGGGAGAAGACAACATTCAGGGTTTTGACCAGGACCCTTTGTTTGCAATCTGGGTCATCCCAGTTTTGGACAGAGAAGAACAAAATGCTTAAAAGCGTACTTGTACTTTAAAATTCACAGAGAACTTTCCTATGCACCAAGAATTAGTAGTTCCTATTTTCATGTAAGAAGATGGGGATCTGAGAAGTTAAGTGACTTACTCAACTTCATAGAGCAAATAATGGTAAAACAATGTCCTAAGGTATTTCACTTATTCCTCAAGATCCTTTAATTTATAGTGAGAACTTTGATGTTTAGGGGTTCACTCTCTTGATTGTGAAGGACAGGCTATAACTGATTCTCAGTAACATCTAACAACTTGTACTTTTCCCCTTGAATTTTCATTTTACTTTGGCTGGGAATAGTCACATATCTTAATTGATTTATTTGTTCAATAAGTATTCATTAAGCTCTACCTATTTACCCAGTCCATGAGTCAGAATAAAGGTTACATAAAAATTTCAGGTAGGGTATAAGTGTACATATTTAATCAATGAGATTGAATCATATTTTAGAAGCTTCTCGTTGTCTTTTTCCTATTGAAATAATGATATTCTGAGCCTTGCCATTCTTTGATTATCAGTGAATTATCAGTTTTGAAAAATCTGAATCTAAATCCCAATGATGTGAAAAATGATTGACATTAGTTACTTGATTTTCGTATGAGCTTACAGACTGAAAGTGAATTATCAATATCAATTTAAATAAAATATAATTACTAGGGTTATATTTGATAAAGTAACAATGGTAGTACAAAAAATTATTCAACTCCATTTCAAGAAAAGAAAGATGAAGTCTAGAACTGTTCATGTGTACACTGAAAGTAAGTTGTGGAACCAAACTTAAACTAAGATATTTTCATTAAACTAGATTTAAATTAATAATTGAGGGGCCTCCCCTGGTGGCGCAGCAGTTGAGCGCTGGGCTGCGAAGCTGCCCGCAGCGTCTGCAGCACCGGTTCAATCTCTGGCTGCCAGCGAGGGTCCACATGGCACACAGACCTCTCCTGCCCGCCCTCTGCACCCCTCAGCAGTGTATTTCATCAAGTCTGCTTGTTCTGTTCCCTGCTCTTGCTCTGGTGAATTCCCTCACCCTCCTGTGCTTCTGACTGTACCCAGTGCTTATATAAATAAATAAATAAATCTTTAAAAAAAATAATTGAAAGTACTTTATTTTCCTTGATGTATCTAGAACTGGAAAGAATAATGGAATATGCTCTTTCTAATACATATAAAATATGAACATCCTTTATTATGAGGAAAATAACCAAACTTTTTAATTCAAACAGTTGTCTAGAACCATCCCACTTTAAGACTACCTTAATTCTGCAAATTCTAAATCTCAACAATTTTTTTTTTCAAAATTAAGTGTTTGAATTTTTCTTGAAGAGCTTGAAAGTTTTTATATGTCTCATTGTCCATTATTATTCTTTTTTGACTATTAAGGAATGTTTTTAACTGTTTCATACTTTAAGATATTCTGACAGTAAGAGAGTATTATTTTTCTTTGCAGTATCCCTAAGAAACTAAAGAGGGATATCATTTTAATCTAAAGATGAATAAACTATCAGGAAAGAAATTTTTCTAATTTATCTAAATACTTTAATGTCAAGTTCAGACACTGATATGGAAGTTTCACTGTTTCACAAGCCTAAACATCATTTTTTAAATTAACGTTGACGGTATTTCATTGAATACAAATTAGGAAAGTAGAATCTTCCTCATCAATGTGAATTTTTGTTTATTTTATACATTAACCCTGAAAAAGTATTTATAAAGCACCTTCAAAAGGTCAAAGCTATGATAAGCCCCGGGGCACAGTGATGAGTAAAAGAGTGCCCGCACCTGGCGTTATCACCTCGGACATTGCTGGCCACTAAAAAATGTGATTTATGTTATTACACTTTTATTAAATTTTTCCATAGCCATATTAAGAAAGCAAAAAGAAACATGCAGAGTTAATTTTAATACTGTATTTCACCCAATATATTTGAAATATGGCCATTACAACAAATATTCCAGGTACATTAAATTCTTCTTTAAAACTCATTTTAAAAATCTATTCTACATTTTACATCTATGGTACCTTTAAATTTGGAGTAACCACATTTCAAGAATTCCAGACACATGTGGCTAGTGGTAACTAAATGGAGAATATAGATCTAGGGGAAAAAATGAATAGCAAGCAAGCACAAAATGGGAACTCACTTTTTTTCTCTGTTTTTCTCTTTTCCAAAGAATTAAATCAATAGTAAAGTCTTATTATAGGTCAACCTGAACCATAAAAATGGAATCATTATAGAGAACTCAATCTTTTAACAATATTTACTAAAATTGACTTTTACCTACACATCATGTTCACTGCATCATTTGTCATAGTTCTAATATATTTGAACATCACAGTTGTTCTGAAAATAGTTAAACAGTTCCTAGTATATAGTTTCATATAATTTGTATCTAATATCACAGTTTTATTTCTCCAAGTTTGCTGCTTAGGTTCCTGAGACAGAAAAGTTAACTCAGTTTCTGAAAGGCAGATTCCTAATTTTTCACAAGCTTCCAAATTCTAGATTAGTATACCAGCTTTGTAATTAATAAGGCTGTAACCTTGAGGAAATTGTTGACCTCCCTTTACCTAGCCTTAGTTCTTTTAGCTACCAGATGAGGCTTTTTTAGTGGATGATATCTAGGATGCCCTCTTAGCCCAGAGCCCTCATTTTTAGCACCAGAATAGTCTGGATTTTCTTATTTAAAAAAAAAAAAAAAGTGTGACTTTTCCACTGTTCTTCCCAACATGAGACAGCGAGAACAACACACATACCTAGTTAGAGAATAACAGAAAGGATAAAGTAGAGACATGTTAGTGTGGAGTAGGATGACAAAAAGGGATATGACAGAGGGTAAATTTAATGTCATTATGCTAAAGTAGAATTTTTGAGGATCAGATACCATGGAATATTTAATGTTTACATAAACAACAAAAATTTTGTTCTTACTTACTGATTACCATTTCAATGGTAAGAAGGACCTTGAGGTATGCAGTTTAAAAAATTAGTCACTTTATATTTTCTTATAATATCTGAATTAAAGCCTTATAAAATCATATCATAAAACCATTGCTATATAATCTCTAAATCTTGATCTTAAGATTTATAATTGTTTTACTCAAACTATGGATAATATTAAAATAGAGGCAGTCAATATTCTATTTTATTTATAAACTTCTTTACTTAAATAATAGAAACTATTGAAAAGAAATTTTAAGACATTTGGTAAATGAAAATGATTTAGGGTTTCAGTCTATAGAAGATGAGAATTTACATTGGAATTCTACTAAAAAACTGTGGGAACTGTATTTTTGCCTTGGAAAACTTTCATCATGGAACACAGCTGTGAAACAACTTTGGCTTCAAACAGAAAGGCTATAATAAAGCGCCTCCCATCTAGACTTAAGTTCAAGAGGGTTATGGTGACGAACAGCAGAAAAGATGAAATGTTTCAATAAGGCCCTCAGGCTGATTTAGTTAGCATTCACAAAGTGGAATAACCTATACATCACATACCCTTTGTTAGCTGGTTGTTTAGAATAGATGTATGAGTCACTGGATTTTATTTTAGCAATTGGGCAATGCAATTCTCCTTTTGCCCAAAATATTAAAATGCAGAAATGTGAAACTAAGAGAAATAATGTCAGGTCTTATAAAGGACGCTTATCAACCACTATGATGGATCAAGAAATTCTGCTCTTGTCATTCCAACCTCACCTTGGTAGGCACAAATGATAGATTACCATGTGTTAAATTATTTATATATATATTATATATATATAATTAAAGTACTCAGTAAACTACAGTATATATTTTAACATTGTGTGTGGGGGAGAGGTGTGGAGGGGGGAGGTTTGCAAAACCAAAAGAAAGCTGGTGTGATGGAAAGACAGGCAAGATTCTGTCTTGCATGAATTCAAGTACAAATGAATCCCTTTGGGAGTTGGGGGATTAACACACACACACACACACAAACACACACTTCCCCGCCCCTCTCTCAGACACTGTTCAGAATTAATGAGGGTACCTGCAACAATACTGGCAAGCTGCTGGGTTCTGCTGATGGGGTAGATGCTGCGTGCTTGAATGATTGCTGAAGCGATTTTCTTGGCGTGCTTCTCTTCCCCGTATGTTCTCAGGATGGATGCAAGTGCCTGTTGATCTAAAGCGTTCACAACATCAGCTGCAGTGGGCATGTCAGGGTACCTACACAAAAGAAGAACAAATTAGCTCATTGACATTGGTTTTCATCGATAAGAGGTGAACCTTCAGACTTCTGAGACAGAAAGTCAGGCATGCACACACAGTCTAAGAGAGTTTCCGAGGTTTTTAAAGTCTAAGACTGAAATCTTACATGAGAAAAATAGATTTTTCATTTCAAATGACCATCATTATGGTATGCGGGGAAGATATGTGACTTTCATCAAGTCAAAGGCAGCATGAAGTTAAACTATTGTATTAACCTTTAACTCAGAAGGTAGCTATTATTGCTCATACTTATTTCCCCAAACAAAAAATATTGAAAATGCTTAGATTTAGTTTTTCAAAATTTAAATTACTGTGCGAAATTTTTTTCAGTGCAGAAGATACAAGGCTTACAGATGGATAAAAGAAACCTTCACAGAAACAAAAACGCAACCTACACAAGGAGAAAATATTTGTATATCACACATCTGACAAGGGGCTAATTCCCAAAATATGCAAAGTACTATACAATCTATCAACAAAAAAAGTCAACCCAATCAGAAATGGGCAAAAGATCTAAAAAGACATTTTTCTAAAGAAGACATTTAGATGGCCTACAGACACATGAAAATTTGTTAGACATAATTTACTACAAGGAAAAATGCAAATCAAACCACAATGAATTATCACCTCACCCCTGTGAGAATGGCCCATATAAAAGAAATGGAAATAATAAATGTTGGTTAGGATGTGAGAAAAAGGACCCTTCCTTCACTGTCAGTTGAATGCAAGTTGATGCAGCCTCTCTAGAGTAAATGGTGTGGGGATTTCATAATAAAATAAAAATTGAAATCTCATATGATCCAATACCTCTACAAAGTATTTACCAAAAAAATACAAAAACTCTAACATGAAAGATGTATATGCCCATGTTCATAGCAAAACTGTCCATAATTGCCAAGTCATGGAACCAACCTAAGTGCTTAATGACAGATAACTAGATAAGGAAATGTGGACTGTATACTCAATGGATTACTACACTGCTATTAAAAAAAGATGAAATAACATCTTTTGGGACAAAATGGGTAAAACTTGAGGTGACTGTGTTAGGTGAAATAAATCAGAAAGTGAAAGATAGATATTGGCTTGTTTCACTCATCTATAGAATATAAATAACCAAAAACATATATTGGAAAATACAGCAAGAATCTATACAAAAAGAAAGCTGCAGGTCAGTTTCCTTCACAAAAACTCGAGCTGTAAAAGACAATAACATATATTATTTAAATATTTAACAATTATTGGCTATCCACCCATGACAGAAGGTCACCACGGAGTAATTGACTAGAATCAACAAAAAGTACTAAGCAAGATTAGATGGCAATTTTTGATGAAAGAATCAAAGAAATACCAACCTCTGGTCAAATAGAAAAAATATATTAATAATAGCGGATAATATCATGCATTTTGCCTGATCACTGCAGTATGATTTAGGGAAATGGGTTATGGACTTCTAAGTGATGAGCTGATGGAGGCTGTACTTACTAGTTTTGCTAATAGTACAGTTACTATTATTACAGTTAGCATGTTAGATTGATTGTTGGTTTCATTTATGAGAACTTAAAATTACAAAGATATAGTAACTTTAAGACCTGAGGATCAAAACAGAGTGGACTTGCTTGGAAACATCTGAATCCCTCCTTAAAAATACTACATTGCACCTTGTAAACACCTAGAATCTCTGGGAGAACATTCTGTTGTCCTTCATTTATCCTCTATTTTTGCCATGATCTCCCTCCCCATAACCCTCTCCTTCAGATTCTAACCCATGATATGAAAGTAACAATGCTTACCTCACAGAACTGTTGGGACAATTATGGGTGCCAAGTGTAAAACAGTATAATGCCTGGCATACAGGGAATGTCAAACAATGCTACATTGTTCCTTAAATCTTCCCCATTCCTGTATTTGCTAATCATTATTCTTAGCCAGATTGACAGAAATCACCATTGGATCTTATCTAGTTATGAATTTAACTGCCCAAGCTACTAAACATTAGACTGAGTCTTGTTTATGATAGTAAAATTAGATTCCATAGGATATAGTCTTCTTGTACCAGCACATTTCAAATATTAGTATAGGAGTACTTAGCAGTTTTTTCTATGAATTTCTACTTTTAAGTAAGAAAATTAAAACAGCATTTTGTTCAAAATTAGTTCAGTGAATAATAAGCATAATTTTATTTTACTTGTGTTAACATTAAATAGTAGCATAGAAATTTCCATAGTACTACAAGGTAGAAGGCAGCAACATCCTGGAAAGGTGTTGCTGGGAGGCTTCAGAATAGGCATTCATATAGTAAAGAAGTCAAGGTGCATGGTTTGCACCCCCAACTTAACTGGTTAAGAGATCTTGTCAGTCCTCCAGACATCATCAACTTACAATGACTTAAGGTATTAGAGAAAAAATATTAACAAAAGTTGTGACTTATTTATTAACTTCTATTGAAATTGCAACTAACAACAGACTTAGACCCACAAGTTCTTGAAGCTGTGAATGTCACTCTGCTACATGAGAAATTTATTATAATTTGAAACCCATTGGTGAAACTGGGGTAGCACAGAATAAACCATGCTATAAGATATCAGTGTTAAATGGCAACAGGTTAAGAAAGCCTCTTGCTCACATGTTCATCACCAGCCTCCAGGATCTGACCAGCCCCACAGTACCCCACTTGGATTAGTAGTACACATACTTGCATCTTGGACTCTCTCTGTGAATTCACATGAACCAACTACCTCTTTCTGAATGCCACATACTTTCTTCAGATCTGTTAATATCTTTAATGAGGTTAGAGTCTGTACTGTCTACCTGGAAGCCATTCTGCTTTTTAAGATATATTTGCTCAATTCTAATCTCATCCATTATGTACAGAATTAGAATTTAATTCTCAAGGGAAATCTTATTTTCAAGGTCTTAAGGGTGAACCTCAGAAACTCTGATTCACAGAGCACAATTTGCTAATAAATCTTTATATTAACAACATGGGGATTTACTACTATTAACTAAAAGTTTTCCTCATTGTATTTCAGAAGGCATCTTCCTTACCAAGATATAGACCATCAGAAATTTGCTTGCCATTTTATTACCTCTGCACAAGAACCTCAATCTCCAAACATGAGACGATATTTGACCTTTAATATAAGGATTTTTATTATTTTCTTTTATGATCACATTCTTCATTCTATGAATGCCAATTTATGCAAAAGAAGGTATAAGCATCAAAAAGAAAAAGGTCCCACAAGTACAAGTCACCATGCAAATTAATAGGACATACAGCAACATGTTAAAATCTACCACAAGTCAAAGAGTTTTGGACATGAAATTTCTCATATATCGGTCCATCTAACAAATTGGAAAAATTTTCAAAAACTATGTTTTTCAGTAGAAATGCTTATACAGGTCTAGAATTGCAGATCAGCAACAGTAACAGAATAGTTTGCTTATTTAGATATAAGAGTATGATGCTTTTTTTAGGTGGTGAGCTTTCTAATGGTAGAATCCATGACACATAATTTGTGGTGGTGGGAAAGGTGAGAAAAATATAGTTAAGCTTTGTAGGTATAGTGGAGAACAAAAACTGGTATTTCCAGGGTGATGATTAATGAAGAGGAAATATAAAGCTGTCCTATGCAGACTTAATATAGTGCCATAAATTGTAGTTTCTCTGAAGAAGGTTGAACCAATGACAGTGTACAAGAGGCAAGACAAAACACAATTGCTGACCTCTAGGATCTTGCTTTTATACAATATTCAAAGGAATATTAGTTTTGTTTACTTCTCCTAAGAGGCATATATTTGGTTCTGTATAAAAATGGAATCACTGTTGTATAATCATATTTATTAAAATTGTTAGTAGTCTAAAAGCCCACACTATATCTGTAAAAATAATCAGTATGAAAGTTATTGCCTTCACCACTTTATATAAAGATGACAAAGATTTTTTTATTTTAAATTCCCAAATCTAGAGAAACACTAATCTATATAATAATGAGTAGCAAACAAAACTGATTTATTGTATATGGATAGTGTTAGGTGTTGGTGTGTGATGGGCATTCTAAGTCTTAAAAGGAAATTAAATTCAGAACAGTTCTGAGAATCTGACTTCTGCCTGTGGGGAGAAATGTATTATCAATACTCACCTGTCACCATCCATCCTCATGTCCAAGGGGCCGTCCTTCCGAAGGGAAAAACCTCTTTCAGGAGTATCAAGTTGCATGGAGGAACACCCAAGGTCGAAAAGAACTCCATCCAAAGTTCCTGGTTGCACCCCACCTTTCATCAACAAGGTTTCTGCCTGGCTGAACTGGGCTAGTAGAGCTCGTATCTGTTTACTGTGAATAAACCAGGAAATGTAGAAAACGCTTCAAAATCTTTAAGGTCTATGATCAAAGGAAAGGAGCACATGCTATTTAGATGATTTGGCCAAAACAGATTTAATAATTATGTTTACCACATGCTTGACACAATATAAAGACAAACGCTAGAGGTAATGTGACATAATTTCATTCTTGCTAATAAACACAATTTATTTTATACCTCTGTGAAGGTATACAGCAAGTTTGTGAATTAGAAAAATTTCTTTGGCAGACCAGGTATTTCACTTTTTCTAAATTTTTTTTCTTAAATCGAAAGATTGAGAAAAGAAGCATATGTCATTCTATCAGAACAATAAGTTTAGAGATAACAATTGTTAAGGACGCAAAGCAAAGGGAACCACTATCCGTTGTTTGTCATTAAGTACATGGAAAAAGGGAATCCTTATGCACTATTAATGAGAGTGTATGTTGGGGCAGACACTGGGAAACAGTATGGAGGTTTCTAAAATAAAAAAAATTTAAATAGAACTATTATATTATGCAGCAATTTCACTTCTGGCAATATGTACATCTGAAGGAAAGAAAAACAGTATGTTGAAGTTAAATCTGTATACTCATGCTCCTAAACATTATTTATAATAGTCAAAATATGGAAACAACTTATGTGTCCATCAGCGGATGAACAGAAAGAAACTGTGGTACATATACACAACTGAGTATTATTCAACCATCAGAAAGAAGGAAATCCTACTGTTTGCAACAATATGAACAAAACTTGAGGGCATTAGGCAAAATGAAATAAGTCAAATAAAGACAAATATGATCTCACTTATAAGTGGAATCTTATAAGTGTGTGTGTGTGTGTGTGTGTGTGTGTGTGGGAGAGAGAGAGAGAGAGAGAGAGAGAGAGAGAAAACAAACCAATAAATAAGAGAGATCAGATTTGTGTTTACCAGATATGAGGGATAAAGAGAAGGGGAACCGGATAAGGTCCAGAAACTTCTAGAGTAAGAGATGTATTGTACAACATGATGACTACAGGTAACACTGCTGTGTGTGTATATATATATATATATATATATATATATATATATGAAAGTTAAGAGAGTAGATCTCATAAGTTCTTTATCCTTTTTTTGTATCTCTATGAGGTGATGTATGTTACATAAACTTAGTGCAGTAATTATTTCACATATATATGTCAAATCATTATTTTGTATCCCTTAAAAAAACTACACAGTGCTGTAAGTCAATTGTATCTTAGTAAGACTGGAAAAAAGACAATTTAGTAAGGAAGCCAATTTAAAATAAAACAAGCAATAAAAACAAAAATCATAGTAAAATAGATATCAAACCTCTAAGACAGGTTGTGCTGCACAGCCGTACAGTTGAACTGAAACTATGCCTAAAATGAGTAACTTCTTGCAGAAGCAATGTTTTAGCTCTCAGCAGGGATTTTTGAAGTGAATGGAGGATTCAGAATTAACACACAGGAAAGGAGTTGGGATCACCTTACAGTTATACTAATTCTCCTTCCTACACAGACTGAGATGCTGCCTTCAGGGTTCTTCAGAAGCCTTAGGGCAACTGGCATACACTTTGGAAGAGGAATGAGAAAAATTGGGCTTTGTCTACAGGTGTGTAGTTATAAGCATGTGTTTTAATAGTGATGGGGAAATTACATTTATGGTATTTACTGAAAATACTATGCTTTTAAAGGAGAACTTCACAGCACACTGGTAACTTTTCTTCATAGTCTGATGGAGAAAGTAATTTTCAAATTTGTTCACTAAATATTCATTAAATATCTGCTATGCGTCAGGCACTATGCTATTTGGAAGTATAAAAAAATTAATAAAGCCTGGCTTTTGGAACTTAGAGTTTAAAGGAAGAGATACTTTATAAAATAACCTAATGGGTGCTGAAAAAGAGATAAACTGCTGTATCTATATTTTAAAAATATACAATGAATGCTTTTACTAGCATTGGAGACAAAGAAGTAGAATCTTGGAATTACAAGAAAGCCCACAAATCATTTATTTCAACTATTTAACTAAAGTTTGAATCTCTTCTCCAACATTAATGGATAAGGGAAGGATTCCCATTCTGGAATTATGGAAATGGCCAAACACACAGCAGAAGACATTGGGCAGACGAGATTGAAAGGAATTTAATAATCACAGCCCGGGGAAGAGGACACTGTGTGTCATGCATGTTCACATGCATGTTGCATCAGAAAGTGTAGACAACCAGAAGTTATGGGAAGCATCAAGAGAGTGGGGGATTCTTGGTTCTCATATGAGCACCTGACTAGGTTGTTTGAATAATTCTATATGGGCTGGCAGAGAAATGACAGCTGTTTCTCAGGGATAAGCAGAGGGGGTTTTAGAAAAGGAACTCATCTGTGGGATATTAGTAAGAAGAACTTTTGGTTAAGACATTTGAGACTCTCCTATTTGTCCCCATCATTGGACTTGAATATTTAGTCTTATACCACAGTCATCTAGCACATGTTTGAATATTCTCACTAATAAGAATTCACTACTGATTTGTTAGCCAGTTTGTTTTTAGTCAAGTTGGTATATGTTTCCTCACTACTTCTATTTTTTTCCCCCTCTGGCATCATCTATGTAAAAAAGTTGAAAACTATAACCCACAGCAGCCATGCACATAGCTAATGTTAACTATTATAAAGGTTATTTCTTGGTTAACTGTTAGTTTCAAAAATCTCTATTCTAAAACAACTGATTTTTTTTATCTTATATATTTTTACATCATTTTTCATTTTTGCACAATATATGCATTTTCATCTTGGTTATAGTACCCATACAATTCCTACCACCCTCATTTTGATCCTAGTCCCTTCTCCCCCACCCTGTAGTGTGTCTCTGGTTTATAATTGCTTGTTGATTTTGATTTTTACTTTATTATAATTAGTCTTTGTCCTAGTCCCTTATTCAGGTGTTCTAAATTCCTGCTATGAGTGAGACCATCCGGTATTTTTTTCTTTCTGGCTTATTTTGCTGAGCATGATCCCTTCCAGCTCCATCCATGTTGCTGCAAATTGCATGAGTTCATCTTTTTTGATTGCTGAGAAATATTCCATTGTGTCTATGTACCACATCTTCTTGATCCAGTCATCTATTTTTGGGCATTTGGGTCATTTCCATAGCTTACCTATTGTAAATAGTGCTGCTATAAACACAGGGGTGCAGGTGCCCTTTTGAATTAATGTTTCTGTGTCCTTTGGGTAAATACCTAGGAGTGGAATTGCTGGATCATATGGAAGCTTTATCTTTAGCAGGTTGAGGAATCCCCACACAGCTCTCCATAGTGGTCGGACTCCCAACAACAGTGCAGGAGAGTTCCATTTTCTCCACATCCTCACCAACATTTGCTGTTGCTAGTTTTTTAATATGTGCCATTCTCACTGGTGTAAGATGGTATCTCATTGTAGTTTTGATTTGCATTTCCCTGATTACAAGCATGGGAAAATTCTTTTTTCTTTCAATGAGCTAGTAGAGGGAAATGGTTTTTCAGACACATTTCTTATGAAAGAAGAAGCACATAGCCCTCATTTTTTGCCAAAAGATATCTTGACACAAAGAAGGGAAAGAGTGGTAGCCAGTTTGGGTATACATTGTAGATGAATAATACAGAGAAAGATAAATCAGGTCTTTGGATTGAGCCTCAGTTGAAATCCTTTTGTTTCTGAGGTACATGAGTACATGAATTATCTTTGTTACTGAAACCAGCTTGAGTTGGATTTCTTTAAGTTGCAATGGAAAACATCATAACTATTAGAGTTATCATACTCAAGTATTTTCTTTAAATTACACAACTCAATTCTACTGCTATTTCCAGACTTCCCCCGCACCCGGCAAAAAAAACTTTCACCGAGCTAGTTGCTCCTTTCTGAATATCTTAGTGTTTACATATGTCCTCAGATCTGAATTCCATAATCATCAGCAAAGAATAAAGTAAATTCTTGCCTCTCTTTTTCTAGTTTTGTACAATACAGGTCATGATCAATATAGCTTTACAATTAATTTCACACTGTTGACTTATACTATTTAATGCCCTTGAGTCTTTCCAAGTACACTGCTATAGTACTGTTCTCTCTAAACTCTACATGTACAATTCTTTTGTTAATTATTTTAGATCTAAGTACCATATCTACCCTACATATTTTATACAATTCTTTAAATATCCAAGTATTAGCTTTAACCACAGAAATCTTCTTTACACTGTATAAAAAGTCTCAACAAATCCCTATTGCCCGGTCTTGATTCCTTAGGCATGATAATTATTATCCTACTTGAAGTTAATACACTTGAAAAATAAATACAATATCTTGGAGGGGATGTGTGCATTCTTGATGCCCTCAAACCTGTTTAACATGCAACACTCATGCAGTTTTATGCTTCACAGTGAGTAAAAACAAAAATGTAACCCTGTGGGCCTAAACTCGGATTTAGGATATAAATGTATGATAATAGCACATAGGGAAAAAATGTAAGTATGTAAGTATGAGGCTAAATCATGTATTCAATACAGAATTTTCTGATGCTACACAAGCTATGTGTTTCTAGAATTAGATTGTCCTCAGGGTAAAGAAACCATACACACAGTTTGCTGACCCATCTGTTGAAAACCCTAATGTCAGACCCTGTGACATTACTTTATACATGTGATTATGCTGAGGTTAACCTAGACAGGTATATTTTATGCCCCTTATTTTTTCCTCTCTTCTGTCATTCCTTTCGCCTTCTTTTTCTCACTCAGGTCTTATCTCGTCCTCTCCTCTTTCTTCAAATTTTGATTTTCACTATTTTTCATATATAGCATATACATATATATTAGGTGTTATAAAGCAATTAACATAAAAGTGTCAATTGATCAAAGAGGATCACAAGGTCACAAAAACTGATCTACATTACAACATTTACCCGTAACTGCAAATGCACAATTTGTTCAAATTATATTATCATCATCATTTGTTATCACCTATGCTCCCTAGGATGTAAACAGAATGGTACTGTAAATGAAAGCACATGTTACATGAGAATAGTTCTGTGCAACTCAACCGCAAGAAAAGCCAAGGTGCTTAGCCATAGAGTACCAACAATAGTTGGGTTGCTGGAAGTCCCTGTGAAGCTCCTTGACTATTGACAGATACTGTTATTCTTGATTCTGACAGGCTATCTGCACTGAATGTACAAATTATGACTCTGTTTTATTATAAAAGACAAATACACTGAGGCTCACGTTATAATAGTAGCTATTTAAGTATTAAACATGGGACTTCATCATTCTTTGATCTACAGATAGTCTACTGAGAGGGGATAAGGATAAGTTACCCCACAATTAAAGAAGGGGATCCAACTCATAGGATCAAACATTTTGTAGTTAATACTGTATTCATCCATCTTGGTTTTAGAGAACCTAAATTCCTACGTTTCATAAAATGCTTGATATGAAGAGGTACTTTTCACTGCTGAGGGTAAATAATTTTCAGAGGACTTATTCATGTAGAATCAATTTTTTTAAATGGGCTGTTGGAAAAGTAATTTAAAAAATGTGAAGTCTGAACACAAATTTTCAGGAAAAACTTTGAATTTGGAGATTATTCTTCTGAGACAAACTAGGAAAAAAAAATTGCTATTAAATCTGTCCTCCATGGATTTAACATTCCTCCATCTTAACCAAAAATATTAAATAAATGCTTAAGTCCTTATAAATCTCTAATCTCAAGTACAGTAGTGAACATTACCATAGCACACAAATGTATAATCCAAACAAACAATTGATAAAAACATATAAAATAAAAATTATTTATTCCTGGGTAGTAAAAGCATCTCTACATATTAAGCATTTTATAAACCATGGGAGTTTGGGGCCTCATTCTCACTGAATCACTTAACTTTGGCTTTGTGAAAAAGCACTCCAAAACTTAGCCATTTAAACAATGATCATTTATCAGCTCATATTCTGTGGGTCAGTTAATTGGGCTGGGCTCAGCTAGGTGATTCTTTTGACAGTGGGTTGACTGAGGCTTAGTTCGTCCCATATGGCTTTATATGCCACGAAGTTGTTTGGAATAAAGCTGGCAAATGGACGACATCTCTGACATTTGGCTGACTAGCCCAGATTTCTGCACAGAGAGACACAATATGAAAAGCAGGAAGGTAGGACAATTCCAATACACAAGTAATTTTTAACTGATTATGTCCAATTTTCTGACATCCCACTAGTTAGTAGTTGGCTAAGTTCACATTCAAGGGCTACAGACACACAATTCCTGAGCAATAAGGACATATTACAAAGGAACACATACAAAGAAACAAGTATAGTAGGTATTTGTACAAACAATATACCGCATTCATTCTGTATTTATATTTCATACTTTCAAATTCATATCTAATGAATTTGAATTGAACTTGAAATGAATGAATTTGAAAGTATGAAAGTGGAAACAAGTATTTTCTCTTCAATCTTAGATTCTTTTTTGCTGATTGAGACCTTTATGTTACAGTGTAGTTTCTTCTTTAAGACATCACAAGAAAAATGCCAGTGTGGTTGGCGGTTTATGCTAACTACAGTTAGAGGTAGAACTAAGGTGCCAGAAATTTAAATGTGGGTAGAGACCAACAAAGGTTCTGTAGTGTATGGGTCTGCAAAGGCTAATACATGATAATCTGGAAGAGAGTAGCATGTGGTAGTAGGGCATCTATAGATAGCACCAAGTAAATGAAGTATATGTGTCAGCAAATCTGGTAATAAAGAGGTATCAAACTGTTAATCAGACCTTTCCCAAAAAGGAGTATATTATTCAGTTGTGAAGGAACTGTTATCATAGGCAAGTGAAGGGGAAGAGATTCAGGTATGAAAGAAAAAATTAGATATGTGATTTATTAGCAATGCTCAGTTACTAATACTGAGGCATCAAGTCAGGGGAGTAGCAATACAACTTGATACTAACTCCACTAATCTACAGAGCAGACCATCTCTAATCCAATATTCAGAATTCTGTGGCAAAAATACTAGGGGCACTGAACTAGCCAGTGAATATGCAGAGAGCTTTGATCATGTAGACAAAAGTGATGAGCAGAGTAATGCAAAGTGGAAGAGACAAACATTTCTTAAGAAACTGTCACTTACAAACAAACAAACAAACAAACAAACAAACAAACAAACAAAAACCCTGCCAGTAATAGTACCAGATATTTAATGAAGTTCATTTTACTGAATTTAAAGTGAATTGAATCCAGGGTTCACTTCATATAAACCTTAACCATTAAGAGAGTAAGAGCAAAATCCCAATAACTTCTATAGTAAAAGTCTGCTTATTATGGACCAAAGCTCTTCCCATATTAGTGTCAGCATTAAGCTATGTAAATCCCAGTGTATTACATATTTTCAGTCACTAAATTTTATAGTTATATAGGCACAAAACTAGGACCATGGCTGCGTTTACCACTTCATTATGCATCCCAAGCAAGGAATTCAGAATGAGTCAGAGTAACACATGAATTAGATAGTTCATACATAAGCAATGCTGAAAGCAAATATTTGCTAAGTGTTTTCTAAGTGCCAGAACTGTGCTAACGTTTCCTACTTATTAGGCCATTTCATCCTCATGATAACCCTAATGATTTTTTAAAGATTTATTTATTATTTCTGCGTAGAAGCATTGGGATATAGGCCAGAGGTTCAGGGGGTGAGAGGGTTCACCAGAGACAGAGTGGGGAGTAGAACAGGTGGATCTACTGAAATACACTGCTAAGGGGAGCAGCAGGCGAGAAAGGAGAGATCTGCTGCTCCATATGTGGGTTAGCTCCCTGGCCAGGGATTGAACTCAGGCCTTGGTGGTGATAGCACTGAGACTTAACCCTTAGGCCACCAGGAGGGCCAACTCTAATGATTTATATGACATTAAAACCCACATTCTGTAGATGAGCAAACAAGAATTATTCAAGTTGTACAGCTAGTAAATTATGGAATTAAGATGTAATCAAGCACTTTCTCACTCCAGAGTCTATGTTCTTAAAAACTACACTGTACTACTTCTCAAGTTTCTAATTATTTAGCATCATTTCAGATTGCTAACTCTTCACTATTACATGACCTTGTGATGATACATAAATCTGCCTAGTTTTTCTGAATTTTTAACTAAAATGATTTAATTGCTTTAATATCTGCCATCTCTTCATAACTATAGATCTGCAGATTCAGTACTCAACAAATACTTACTAAATAATGAGTATCTACCAGGTGTTGGATGCAGGGATATAAAAATGAACAAGAACACAAAATACAGAAAGTACACAGGAAAACATAAAGAAATCACTGCGAGGATGGCTTATTTCTTAAGACAGCAGTGGTAGAGTGGAAAAGGAAAACAACATCATAAGGTTTATGTTTAACTCTCAGCTCTGAGACTTAATTACTCCTATAGTATTGGACAAGTTATTTAATTTTCCTGTTTCACTTTCCCTGTATCTCATGCATTTAAGTTTTCCCCTCTGAGATAATCTAGTATGACAGGAGTATCTCAACAAGTTCTAAAGTTAGACTGAATAAGAATATGAAACTTCCTAATTATTCCCTCAAGACTCAGATTCTTCATTTGTACTATGTGGACAAGAGAACAAATGAACCTCACAGATCTTTTATCAAGAACATATTAATTAATGTACCTGAGAACACCTGTTAAAATGCAGGAGATATAGGAAGATCCTCAATAAATATTACTTACTCCTTCTGCTATAAGCTGATTTTCATTCTTTAGGCACATTTCATACTATTTTGGCACTGTGTTACTAAATGAGGACTGGAAACAATTGGTGAGGATTTGTTCCAAGCAACCAAATGCATAGCATACTTACTATGAGACTTTTTCTGTAATGTTTTTTATGACACTACTGGGTTATATTTCTTCTTCCTTTTCATGCACTAGTTATAGTTTGAGAACTTTTCACTTTTGGATATCTCAATATTTACCACACCACATAGAGCTCCTTGCAGATGTACATACATATATATATATATATATATATATATATATATACCTATCCAACACATTTATTTTCTATTAATTATAATCACTTTAAACATGCTTGCTTGAAGAATATTTACATATACTATATAAATAGAAAAGATAATATTTTTGCTTTGCATAACTTGCTCAAAACCTTTAAAAGCATCATCTTTATCGGATGCTGTCTTTCCCATCAGGAAATACTTTAAACATCATAAAATGCAATTTTATTTCTATTGCTTAGTAACCCTTTCAAAATTTATTCAGCGGAGAAATCTTTCCTTGTTCTGAAAATAAACAACTTAGGAGATGGCGTAAGTTTTCTACTTAACAATGTATAATAGTCTAGTGACTTCTGTGAGTTGAAAACAAAGTCAGCTCAGAAATAAGACTGTCCAGTGCTCAACTATAAAAGAACAAGTGATGGTCTCACTCATAGCAGGAATCTAGAAAACTTAAATAAGGGACCAGGAAAATGAATAACTATAAGATAGTGAAAATCAAAATCAACAAAAAACTATGAACCAGAGACACTTTTAGGGGGGCGGGAGGGGAGGGATTGGGGTCAGAATGGGGGGGCTGCAATTGTATGGGGAATATAACAATAAAATGTATTTAAAAAAAAAATAAAAAAAAATAAAAAAAGGAGAAAAAATAAATAAATAAAAGAACAAGTGAATGCGTACTGAATAACTACTAAATATCTGGCACTGTTCTAGGCACCCGAGTTACAAATAAATAGATCATATAATCTCCAGGATTGCAGAGCTTACATTTCAGGTGATAATCAAAATCTGTATATGCAAAGACTTCTATTTCTGTCTAAAGCAGTTTAGCTTCATCATACCAGTCTCCTCACAGTAGAAAAGAGAAAAACTGGATTAAGATAATTACAATTACCTATTTGAAGAGATTAGAGAATTATAAAACAAGCTAAGACTTGATGAAAGAAATAGGAAGTGCAAATAAATAAGCCCAACATTGAAATTGTTCCCCTCAAGGCTTTTGCATGCTATGCATGTGAAAGCTGAGAGGCTACAAAACTGAGCAGAACTTTTGGCAGCTTCAAAGGATGAGGGAGACAGAGGTTGAGTTTAGGAGTTTATCACATGCATATATGACCAGATAATACACCCAGAAATTCAATATGAATAGAAGGGTTAAAACCAATGGGTAGACCAAATATAGATCACACAAAGCCTGAAATCCAGTTTCCTATCGTTTAATACACATTGCTCTAGAGTGATATGGCCATGGATGAACTGCCTGTAAGAACAGGAGTAAATGACATCTGGAGAAAGATTATCTTTCAAATTTTCAAATTAGCTCCATGATTTTTCAAAAGAAATGTGTAAAATTAAATGAAAAATTACTAACTAGATCCAGATATAAAAATAAATACAAATTTCAATGAATTGATAAAAGAAATATACACAGAAGAATAGCTATCAGAGCAGACATTAAAATGATCAGTATGCACATGAAAACTAGGACAAATTAGGTAAGTTTAGTCTAAAAATAGCTTTATAAGAAATAGTAAAATGAAAGTCAGACCAAATCAAAAACAGAAAAGTAAAGGTTTAAGAGTAGCTTAGAAATAATCCAAAAATGGATAGGTAATATTCAGGTTACTTAAGCAGAAAGCATTAAAACTGAAAAAAGGCAGAGAAAATAATTTGGGTGAAACAGAACAAAGCATACATAAGACACATAAGATAATTTAACATATTGTATAAATGGAATTCCAAAGGCGAAGAGAGAGAAAATTAGGTAAAAGCAATATTTGAAGACATAATGGTCAAGTGTTCCAAAATGATTAAAGATTTCAAGCTAGTGATTAAAAAAAGTACAATAAACTCCAAAGAGGACACACATTAAAAAAAAATCCATGCTATCAGTCACATTTGTGAAAACAGAAGAAAGTTAAACTACTAAGGAAGAAGAAAAAAATACATTACATTCAAAGGAACAACAAACAGAACTGAAATACTCAAAGGCAAGAAATAAATGACAACTTTCCTCCAAAAGTGAAAACAAAAATATTTTCAGATAAAGAAATCTGAGATAATTCACTACTAGCAGAACCTTATTAAAGAAATTCTAAGACTGGTTTTCTTCAAGTAAACGGGAAATAATCTCAAGTGAAAACAAGGGAATGAAAATGAAATCTAGATGAATATGCATCATATAAGTTAAGTTTCCATGGGTTCAAGATACATAGAAAGAGTGAAAATATATGATAGTGGTAAAAAAGGCAACATGGCAAATGTAGTAAAGATGATTTAAAGTTTTTGTAATCCAATCTCCATGTCCAGGAAGAGGTGAATGTGCTGAATTATCTTTTTTCTGTTTGTAATTATTATTCTATCTCCTCTCTGTGTTTGCTCATATAGTATACATTTTTACTATTCTTTTTAAGTTTACTCTGGAAATCACAATATATATAATTGCCTCACAGAAGTGTGATATAAATTAGCACATTTTTCAAATCAGTTCACAAGGTTAGCATAGTCCTGATTCAAATCCAACAGATAAAAAAGAGATAAAATAACAAAATATGAGCATAACAAATGCAGCTACATACATTCAACTGGCAACATGCATGAAGCAGCTCACCATGCAGCACTGAAATTAAGGAGTAGTCAGGGCTGGAAAGATGCCTTTTCTAATTATCTTAGAATAATCAGAATTCACCAAATGAATATATAATAGGATTTAAAAAATTTTTAGAACTTTTCTGGTCTCAGTTTCAGGTTAATTATCAGGAGATATCAGTTTCAGATTAATTATCAGATACAAAAAGAAACACCAACACAAAAATACAATTTCCCCATAGCCTAGGGAAGATTTCAATACACTTGGGCCCCTCACAGGGCTATTTATCTACCTTAATATTATAAAAGAGCTTAGAAAATGAAGAAAGATTTTTTTGATAAGAAAATTTTCTTAGCCTAACTGCTTGCTGGCTTAATTTTGTTAGTATTCACTTTATTCTTTTCTATACCATATTTAAGCACAGAACCCTAGATTTCATATAATTCTCATATTTAAATATCTATTTCCTCTGTCCTTAAATCTGCCTGCCCTTTTCGCCCCAACTCCATACACTTATTCTCTCATTTTGTGCCACATTACGTGTATATTTTTTCAGTGCTTGATGAGCATTTCTTCTAGATTGCTACAGAGATTACTGACAATTTGTTTAGCACTCAATATGGGCTACTTTGTGTTATTATTTCTCTCTTTAAGAATGTGTCCTACTTACCTCTGTAATTAGACCTTCAATCTCTAAAACTTCATATTGACCAGATCATGTGTTTTTTAGTATCTTCAGCACCAAAAGCATTACATATGTTCAATAAATATTTTTTATGATGGAGGTGGTAATGATTTTGAAAGATATTAACATTTTTCAAAAAGGCATCAGAGATGAGACCATTTAGTAATAACTTACTCTACATTCTTTTACACATCACACTTAAATGTGATCAAAGTGTTAAGAGTTGTAAGATACATGGAAAATTGACCAAAGCTTTGGAAGGGCTAGTAGTTATGGAGGACATACTCCATACATTTAGTCAATACAACTCTAATATTTTTAGAAAATTATTTTTCACATTTTTTCACATTTTTAAGAGTTATGAGAAACATTATGGAAGCACATTGTAACCACAGTCAAACAGTGTATTTTAAAGCTTTTGTTCATGATAATCTATTGCCCACAATATCGTGGAAGAACTAAAATATACTCAAGGAAAAATAAAATTCTAGCATGTCCTATTGACAAAGGAAATAAAATCCACAATTCATACAATGAAAGCCAGAGAATTCAGTCAGGTAAATTTAATCATCAGAGAAGATTGAAGAGCTTTACTTTGAAGGATTGTGCTACAATCACCATACTATTTAAATAAAATTCCTCTTAGAGAATTCTGTACTCCATTCTGGGGCCTTAAAAGTATTTGAGGGTGGAGGGGGGTGTATTACATTTTATTTATATGTAGAAGATCCATTTTATGTATAGACTGGTTTTCTCTGAGAAATAATTACCAGACACTATTTGCAAAATGACAATTAAATTGCTCCCTCTATGATTTCTAAAATGTCTGGCTCCTATATGCTAGATAACTCTGTTGTCTCCTTCATTCAACCTTCTTATTCCAATCTTCTAGAAAGTTTAGTGTGATAAATGGAATAAGTATCCCTCTTTGGAGGTATCGTTTTCTAAGACTTATATCTTCTGAAATTGTTTTGTTTTGTTTTTTTAAATGATTTATTTATTTATTTATACAAGCACTGGGTACAGTCAGAAGCACGGGAGGGTAAGAGAATTCACCAGAGCCAGAGGGGAGAGCAGAACAGGCATAATGACGAAGTACACTGCTGAGGGGGGCAGCGGGAGGCAGGAGAGGTCTGCGCACCATGTGGGACCCTCGTCCTGCGGCCAGGGATCGAACCGGCGCTGCAGAGGCTGTGGGCAGCTTTGCAACCCAGCTCAACCACTGCGCCACCAGGGAGGCCCCTATTCATCAAATAGTTTTGATGAATCCAAACTTTAATCACCATCCATATGTATTGCCAAAATATCCTACTAGTCTAACAGTTATTCAGGAAATTCTGTCATGACTGAAACACTAATAGTTGTGAAAGTTTGCATTGTTGATGCAGGGTGCATGGATAACTGCTTGAATCCAGGTCTGAAGGGTCCAGATGATTTAATATAATGGTCTCTAATTAAGGGCAAATATCACAATCATCTGGGAAGTATTTACAAATTATGCATGTCTTACAACCAAACTAAAGAATCAACAAGATGAACATGGTATATCTGGGGGATTTTCATAAGGCTGTCTCATAAAAAGCTCTCTGTAAGGAGCAACATTTAACAATTGCAGATATGTTGCAAAAAGTATGGTCTGTTTATAACAATGCCAATATAACATGCATTTGTCTACAATCACATCATTTTTCCCCAGGAAACCTCATAGAAATGTTCTAGATAATTCTAAGTATATGTGGAATCCAATTTTAAAAATCAAAAGAACAGGGTCTCCCCTGGTGACACAAGAAGTTAAGTGCAACGCTGTGAAGCTGTCCACAGCCTCTGCAGTATGGGTTCGATCTCTGCCAGCCTGCGAGAATCCCACATGGCACAGAAGACCTCTCCACTCTGGCCCGCTGCTTCCCTCTGCAATGTATTTCGTCAGTCTGCCTGTTCTGTTCCCCACTCTGTCTCTGGTGAATACTCTCATCCTCCTGCACCTCTGGCCTGTACCCCAGTTCTTGTATGCATTAATAAATAAATCTTTTTAAAAAAAATCAAAAGAACAAATCACCTATATTTTTAAGTTGAAATGTTACTGTTCTATACATAGATGCTTTTGAGATTTTTATAGAAAGTAAATCTGCTATAGACATTTTCTGTCAAGTACTATATTAGATACCACAGTAACAAATGTAATACATTGTTATACACAATAACAAATTATTACAAATGTCACAGTAAATAACAGTAGCACAGAACTTTAATATTCACAATGTTCTTTAACTTAGATGACCACATATTAAAACTTCATCACAATTCTATAAAATACATATAACAAGAGTATGTTTTTCCATTTCTTTCTGTAAGATTATCTAGCTAAGTAGGAAAACAACGGGTGCTCCATAAATGTTGGATAACAAGTAAATTGCTCAAGGTCACACAGCTAGTAGTGTTAAAACTGAGAATTAAACTCAGGTCAAGTAATTCCAAGACAGAAATGTGAAAGCATTACTATAGATAGCTTTGAGAGGTTGATTCAGGGCATCTGTTTGCACATCACTCTGATGAAACTGATTCAACAACTTCTTAATATAGTAATTTCTGAGCTATGTATACATTTTTTTAAAAAGGTGAAATGGCATGCCAGGAGAAAAAGTCTATTCACTGCTCTAGTTTTAGAATCCACCGTTGAGGAGGAGGGATCAGTAAAGAAATGGAATTATAAGATTTATGTCACCAATGTGGATGGTTAGGTCACTGACAGGTATTCTCTGAAATTATCTGCCTGATGACAAATCTTATTTTGTGTTTGAGAATAGAAACAATCCAAACATAAATACTGAATCAGAATTAACCAAATTTGCCTCATGTGGGCACAATTAGGTTTCCTGGAGGGCTATATATTCCAACTCTTAAAAAGTGCAACAACAATAAAATCTGAAAATAACATTACTTTTCAATAAGTACTAAAATTAATTCATTCAGATTTTGGTGTCAATTACTTGGGTTATTTCGTTTTTGACTAAATGTGTTTTACAGTAAGTATTGGTTCAAATACTATTTACAGGAGTACTGAACTAAATGTCAAAACATCCAGAAACACTGTATGACTTCAGGCAAATTGTTTCCATAGGTATGCCTGGTTAAACATTAGAAAATACCGGGACTTAACTAAAAATATCTTTGAAATACCTGAATACAAAATCAACACACAAAAATCAGTAGCCTTCCTATACACAATCAGTCTGAAGAAGAAGAAATCAAGAAAACCATCCCTTTTATAATAGAAACAAAAAAAAAATCAAATACTTGGTAATAAACCTAACAAAGGAGGTGAGAGACCTATACAAAGAAAATTATAAAACACTGTTAAAAGAAATAAAAGAAGAAACAAAGTGGAAAGACATCCCCTGCTCATGGATGGAAGAATTAACATTATTAAAATGTCTATCCTGCCAAAAGCAATACACAGAACTATTCCAATAAAAATCTCAGTGACGTTCTTCAAAGAAATAGAACAAATACTGATGAAATTCATATGGAACCATAAAAAGCCACGAATAGCTAAAGCCCTACTGATGAAAACAAAGGAGAAAGGCGGTATCACACTTCCAAACTTCAAGCTATACTACAAAGCCATAATAATTAAAACAGTTTGGTATTGGAACAAAACAGTCACACAGACCAATGGAACTGAATAGACAGCCCAGAAATAAAACCACACTTATATGGACAACTGATCTTTGACAAAGGAGCAAAGAATATGCAATGGAAAAAGGACAGTTGGTTCAATAAATGGTGCTGGGAAAACTGGACCTCCACATGCAAAAAAATGAAACTAGACCACTACCTTTCACTGTGCACAAAAATCAACTCAAAATGGACAAAAGAACTGGACATAAGACCTGAAACCATAAAATATATAGAAGAAAATATAGGTAAAACACTACAAGACATATATCGCAATAACATCTTTAAAGACTCATCACCCAAAGCAAAGATAATCAAGGAAAAGACAAACACCTGGGATTACATCAAACTGAAAAGCTTCTATACAGCTAAAGAGACATTAACCAAAACAGAGAGACACCCCACTGATTGGGAAAAAATCTTTGTACCCAAGTCAACAATAAGGGACTGATCACAAAGATATACAAAGAACTCACAAGGCTCAACAAAAACAAAATAAACAATCCAGTCGAGAAATGGGCAGAAGAACTTAAATGACATTTCTCCAAAGAGGAAATGCAAATGGCCAATAGGCATATGAAAAAATGTTCAACATCCCTTATAATAAGGGAAATGCAAATTAAAACCACATTGAGATACCACTTTACACCAGTAAGAATGGCACAAACATATCAAAAAAACAAGCAACAACAAATGTTGGAGAGGATGCCGTGAAAAAGGAACTCTCCTACATTACTGGTAGGATTGCAAACTGGTCCAACCACTATGGAAAGCTGTCTGGAGGTTCTTCAGTCTACTAAAAATGGAGCTCCCATACGACCTGGCAATTCCACTATTAGGGATCTACCTAAAGGACACAAAAACATTTATTCAAAAGAACACCTGTACCCCTATGTTTATTGCAGCACTATTTACAATAGGTAAAACCTGGAAACAACCCAAATGCCCAAAAATAGATGACTGGATCAAGAAGATATGGCATAAATACACACAATGGAATATTACTCAGCAATCAAAAAAGATAAACTCATGCCATTTGCAGCAGCATGGATGGAGCTAGAAGGAATTATGCTCAGTGAAATAAGCCAGAAAGAAAAAGAAAAATATCAGATAGTTTCACTTACAGCAGGTATACACGGAACCCAATAATACATCAGTGTAAAAAAAAAAACAAAAACAGTACAAAATACAACAAAGCAAAATTGGTCAATTATAAATTAGAGACATACTATAGGAGAGGAGTAGGGAGAGGCATCAGAGGGAGGAAGAGAGTAACACAGGGGACTGAGGTGATGGTGCATGGGTGCATTGGTGAAGGAAACTCTATGGGGACTACACCTGAGGGGGTAGGGGGAAGCAAATATTGTTTAAAAATGAACAATGATGTAAAAAATTAAAAAAATAATATATTTTAAAAAAATTAAAAATTAAAAAAAATCTTTGGAATACCTGAAAGCTCATTTTCAGTAATTTTAGAATAATAATAGTTAACATTTATTGAACTATGCATCAGGCACTATTCTGAGTACTCTCCTCTTATTCAATGCATATAATGTTCAAACACACCTCAAGTAGGTACTGATATATCCCCCCATTTTACAGACGAGGAAACTGCTTTAGTTTCCTAACTCAGGCAATTTGATTCTAAAGCCTGTGCTATTAAGGATTATGCTTAATGTCTATGCAGATTAATATTTAACAAATTCAAAAGTACAAATAACCGCTACCTCTTACTGAGTTATTACTCTGTGTCAGATAACAACTTGATATTTGTTATTTCAATTATTCCTTACAAAACTAAAATCTTTGAGGAAGTTAAAACTATACCTATTTTATAAGTTAGGGAATTGCCACAATTTTAAATTTTTTACTGTTTACTGTCAGAGATTCTGAGATTCTAACCCTATTTGCTCTACTTCAAAAGCCTCTATTCTTAACCAATGCACAATATTATCATGCTCCATAAGAAATATACTACATTTAGAATTGGAACTCACCCACACATACTGCACCTCATAAGAGTCTTGGTATGTTTCATGGGGAAATGATAGGAGTTAGTAATAATTATCACATACTGCAAGTGATACTGATGTGGAACATATTCCTATTAAGTTTATATATAAGAATGAAAATTTTCCAAGGAAAAATAATAAACAAGAGCTAATGAGTAGATAACATATGAAACAAATAATAATAGTAACAGTTGGATTTGAGGTTTTAAATTAAACTTTGAGAGAAGCAATGTTCTCTGCTCAGATTAAATACAAGCATCTCCTTACTGACACAACTGTTTTCCACAAACAATTATAGCAATGTTGTTATACAGGATTTTAAAACTAGTTAGTTCACTGTAAAAACAAAACAAACAAACAAAAAAACTTTTCCTTTTCTTAATTCTGATAGTGGTCCCATCAGATTCAATTTGAAATGCACTAGCAGAGCTCAGCATGTAAGCAAGCACTTGGCTGGCTCAGGAATCAAGGGACTTTAACTCCATGCATGAATGCACAGTGCATATTTTAGTACCTTGGGGGGGGGGGGAACAAAGTTAAGCAGGAGGAAAACCTGCCTATAACTGAGTATATTACATTTGTACAAAATGATATTCCCATCATTTCTTAAGAATCTATTGTTGGCAATAAGCAAATGAAATGCTAAGAAATCCTCTTAAAATAACAGTAACAGCAAAAAAATCACCAAAAAATGATAGAACTATGAGGCTAATCAGTATCTACATTCATAACAATAAACAACAATAACATGCAGCTAATCCTTTTCTGTGGAATTGTAATCAGTCTTGAAGTTAAGAAAAATAAAGTCATAACACTTGGCTTTTAAGAAGTGTTTAAAAGACTCTATATGTATAATATTTAGCTAGGTATACATATGTATACATATATTTGAATATATATTACACATCTTAGGAATATAAAGCACATGTATATTATATACTATACACACACATGCATATATATGTTGCTAATACACAATTCTTAGTTCAAGGGAAAGAAATGTAATTGGTCAAAATCAGTCATAAAATTTTAACCATGTTTCTGCAAAAAACAGCAGTGCCAAAGGGTAATGCATCGCTAATGGTTTCCAGAGGAATAAATAGCTACTCTGACGTCAAAACTTTGTTACACTCCAATAACTGGCTCACTTGGGGTTTCAGGTACAGCAAGTTACATGTCAGTTTTAAATAAAGTTATAAAAATAGAATGCCTGGTGAACCATATTGTCGCTATGCAACCTGATACAATAAGATTTATAGCCAATAAAATGTTAACAAAGGCGATAGATTATACCAAAATAGTATCTAGTGGCTTAGGATATCTAGCTCCTTAAATTTTAGGTTAAAAAATACTATATTTTACTCTATTTTGTCCCAGAGAGCTATACAACTGAGTTATCCACTTTTAGCACCCGTGTCAAATTAGAAGTATTTATATATCCCAAAGCCAAAGTGATTCATGCACTGGTAAATCTCCCTTGATAGATATAATAATAATATTCTAACCAGGGACTTGGAGTAATAAGGAATGGGTAAGTCTACAGAATGTTAAAAATGGGTAATTATTCTAGTTCACATAGGTTTGTTAGTAATTTTTTAAAAGGGATATTGCTCAGAGAAATTTATGATCAAAACAGACATGTCACCTTACCCTAAAACTAAACTTGAAACTATAAGTTGGTAAATTCAGAAAGGCATACTCCAATTATGTATTATATATAATAATGAAAAGATGTTAACATTTCAAGTTTCCTCTTAAAGGGAATACAAATGAGATCTATCAATCAGAATAAACAATCAGAATAATATTTCCTACATCAGTGTCTTGCTATGGACTGCACAGAGGATATATTTGTGTAGAAAAAGGAAAAAATAAAACTCTTGTTTCAGAATACTATTTACTGAAATAATATAAAAACAAAGTAATAAATGTTTGTTACTGATTAAGACAGCAATTTATGTGGAGGACTACTCAATTACAGTATTATTCCATCAATTCCATACTAAGATGAAAATATTTTATTCTTATGTGTAGACATTTATACAACAGAAATCCATCCACATATGTTTTTATTATATTTCCTTATTTAAGAGGAGTATGGGGCACAAGACATGGACAAATATCATCTCTACTATTTACGAGATACTGACTTCAGCCAAGTAAATAAGGTCTGTGAATCTTACTTCTTCATTCATACATATAGAGATGATAATTACATGAAATAATATAAGTAAAGTCTCTAGGCAGTGCCTTCACATACAATATTCAAAGCACTGTTTTGGGCTACTGAGAATCATTAGCGAACAAACCAGTGAAATAGCATATAAATAAATCAATTATAATAATAGGTGATAAATAACATCAAAAATACAAAGTAACATGGAGATCAGACCTGTTAGGCTTGAAGATTTTAATAAAGTGGTCCGGTAGGTCTCATTGAGAAAATGGTATTTGAATGAAGACTTGAAAGAGGGAAAGGCCTCCTTTTCCAGGCAGAGGAAATAGTTGGTACAACATTCTTAACTCACAGAGACATGCCTGGTAATTTTGAGCAATAGAAGCAAGGAAGCCATAGTAAAGAGAGAAAATTGATCAAGAAGCAGAAATGTAATGAGAAGGCAGGATATTGTAGAGATTTGGAAGCTGTGTAAGCTCTTCAATCAGTCAAATAGTTACCACTGCAGAGTTTTGAGCAAATGGGTGACATTACCTGAATTTTTAAAAATTGAAATAACACTGCATTATAACATTATATAGATTTCAGGAATGCATTATTTATAAATCAACCTTTGTATATATAACATTATGTTCACCATTTAAAGACCCATGTTTTATTTTATTTTTTTTCCCAATTTTTTTTTTATAAATTTTATTGTTATATTCCCCATACAATTGCAGCCCCCCCATTCTGACCACAATCCCTCCCCTCCCGCCCCAGCCCCCCTAAAAGTGTCTCTGGTTCATAGTTTTTTGTTGATTTTGATTTTCACTTTCTTATAGTTATTCATTTTCCTGGTCCCTTATTTAAGTTTTCTAGATTCCTGCTATGAGTGAGACCATCCGGTATTTTTCTTTTTCTTTCTGGCTTATTTCGCTGAGCATGATCCCTTCCAGCGCCATCCATGTTGCTGCAAATTGCATGTGTTTATCTTTTTTGAATGCTGAGTAATATTCCATGGTATATATGTACCACATCTTCTTGATCCAGTCATCTATTTTTGGGCATTTGGGTTGTTTCCAAAGCTTAGCTATTGTAAACAGTGCTGCTATAAACATAGGGGTGCAGGTGTTGTTTGGAATTGATGTTTCTGTGTCCTTTGGGTAAATACCTAGGAGTGGAATTGCTGGATCATATGGAAGCTTAAAGACCCATGTTTTAAAAGGATCATTAACGGCTGCTTTGTTAGAATACATGGAGGAGACAAAAAGATTGGGTAAAAGGTTATACTGTAGTGATCCAGTAAGAAACAGCAGTTAGTAGCAGGAGTAGTGGCAGCAAGGAAGGCGGTACAGTCTATGTATTCATAATATATTTGGAATTTAGAGGCAATAAGATTTCTAGTGAGCGGGATATAGGGTGAGAGAAGAAGAGCGAGGTCAAGGAGGACCACAAGGATTTTGGCCAGATCAGGATTAGGAGGGCTAGAAGTAAAGCAGGTTTCAAGTGTTCCATTTTAGTAACATTAAATTTGAGATTTCTTTATCCAAATGGAGATATCAAGAAGGTATTTAAATACACAAATCTGGAATTCGAGAGATAAAATTAGAATAAAGGTTGTATTTGAAGCCTTTAAACTTGATGAGTTCACCAAGAATGTGAATCTAGACAGGGAAGAGAAGAGAACCAAAGAACATTAACACTGAAGACGGATATTGATAAAATTATGATTGACACAGTGTATTTATATTTAAAATTAATTGCAATAATAAAACATTCATTAAGATGTTCACCAGATACTATATTTGGTGCTCTTTGCATGTGTGGCTAAAATCTAAGTAGAACATCATAAAGAAGGCCTACAGGATTGACAGTTTCATTTACTTAGCATTCTTTCTCAAAGAAATTTATTTCTCCAGCCTTTCTATGACGGTGCCAATAAATTTCTATCTTAGCCAAGTATGGACTTCATTATAACATTCCGTAGGCTATTAAATTGGTTGGATAATTCAGATATTGTAAAATTAGAGGATAGAAAAGGGAAGCGGCAAGGGACTGAGGATCACAACTGCCTATAATTTAGGAAATAGGGTTTGACCTAGACTTATATTTATAAACTTTCAAATAACTATCCTGTCTTCCCACTGTTATGTACAGCATCGGCCATCTTTGCTAAGTTTCATTTAATCACATCCATCATACCACAGAATTCATTATTGCACAAAGTTTGTTCTATACAATTGTCTTGCTATCCATCAATCACATAGAGCTTTGCTCACTAAGTGATCAGTATATTATGGTGATTATTATTAATATAAAGCAATATTACAAGCTAATCCTTATGAGTAAGATTCCTTTCTCCCATACAAACCCCCTAAACAAGGTCATACCTGTTGGTAGTCAGCATTCACAAGTTAAGCCCTTAGTACAAATAGGAGACACACTAAGAGAGGGACAGCAAGTTGTCAAGGTTCAAAGGCAATTATCAGGAATCTATTCAGAATCGAAGTCTACCGTAACGGACTGTGAACATAGTACAAATATGAATGCATGTATTAAGAAAATGATATTCTATGGCACTCTAATCATTTATACCATGACCATCTAATATACAGAGCAAAATCTTATTTTATGATGATTTTTTCTGGGTTCCTGTATCACATGATTCTTATATCCTAACGGATCCTTCAATTGATACATAACTAGATTAATATGTATCTACAGAATTTTGACTAACAGTGGAATGAGGTCTTCACAGAGAACATATTGTAAGACAAGGTCCTCTAAGACGTAATTGAATAGTCAGGGATAGATGAAGGAAGACAGAAAAGCTAGAAGGCTTTTGCAGTAAGCCAGGCCACAGAGGATATAGTTAAACACTAAACTTGTAGCAGTAGAGATGGTGAGAATGGCTGAATTAGAAATATGTTTTAGAGTACTCAAGAAGTATTAGTGAGGGAGAGAAACCACAGATGACATCTTGCTTTTTTCGCCCAACCTATTGAGTGTCTATCACTGAGACAAGAAATAAAAGATACTTTTGGTGGGGATAAAAACATTTTTCAGATATGACCAGATTAAATGCCAATTTCAAGTAGCTACCTGGATAAACCTGAGTTGAGTACAGGAAAAGTTCAGGACTAGAGATCAAAGTTACTATAGAGTCATCTCGTCATCTAGTGAGGAGATGGCCTCAGAGTATAAGGGATCAAACTCTGAAAGAATGTAAATAGAAAAGAAGGCCAAAGACAAAGGTTAGAAGTGCTGCAAAATTAAGTCTATTAAAGGAGAACAAGAAGTAAAGTAAATCAAGAAAACCAATGACTCTAATATCACAGAAGTCTAGAGAAAACAATTTGCCAAAAAGGAAGAAGTGTTTCTTTTAGTAAAATGATAAAAGAAGGAAGTTCAGTTGGAAAGGTTTAAAGTGGGAATAGGGAGTGAAGAACTGAAACAAATGAATATGGACAAGTTTCTCAAAGAGTTTTGCTATGAAGGGAAAAGAAAAAAGAAAGAAAAGTGTGAAGGATTTTGGGGTCAAGAGTGGATTTTTTAAAAAATGTGACATTTAAAATGTTTGCTTACTGACAAGGATGCCCCCATAAAGACAGAGGCTGATAATGTAGGAAAGAGAAAATTTCCGGAGCAAAGTCCTTGAGAATTAAAAAGTGTGAAATTCAATGCTTAAGTGCAGAGACTTAGATTATAAAAGAGTACTTCTCATTATAACTGAAGGGAAACACAGTGGATGGATATAGATATAGGTAAGATGGTGGTGCTGATGGATCTCTTATCTGTAGATGGCAACATAAATGGCTGCGTTAGGGAGGAGTTAACAATTAATAAGAGTGGAAGTCTGAAATAGTTGTCTAAGAGAATGGGAATGGGAATTCACTACAAGAAACAAATCTCTATGAAATTTGTGATTTCAAAATCATTGTGATTTGTTAGCTAAAACTGCCATCTTTCCCTCTTCCTCTCAATATTTCTGATCCTTTCCCTACTATATACTCTTAGCACTTGTTGGTAATTTCATATATATTTTACTTTTTTTCATTGCCTGTCTGTCCCACTAGAATTTAAATCCTGTGAAGGAATGAATTTT
This sequence comes from Talpa europaea, assembly GCF_964194135.1. Classification (NCBI taxonomy): domain Eukaryota; kingdom Metazoa; phylum Chordata; class Mammalia; order Eulipotyphla; family Talpidae; genus Talpa; species Talpa europaea. The sequence continues at coordinate 25,793,816 of NC_140073.1, forward strand.
CTTATTTTTTATTCATTAGTATGTGCCTAGCACTCAGACCATGTATATACAAAGTTGTTACCCAATAAATATCAGTTGATTGAATGAATCTGTGGTAATAAATTTGAAGTTAGTGCGACCAGTCTAATTGTATTGGTCTCTCTAGCAACGTTCAGCTGCAGGTATACAGTAAGGAGTTAGGTGGATTTAAAGCAATTTTTCAGTTTTGCAAGGCAATATAACAGAGGGAGAAAGGGGGAAAAGTTTATTAATGACATGTAAGGGATGATGGATAGTAAAAAGAAACTATCATCATTGGACATTGATGAAAGGTTGGAGGTTCCTAAGCAGCTGAAGGACAGTGGTAGTATTTAAGTATGGGATCTAGAAGGACAGGGAGAATGGGCTAGAGAGAGGAATATTTGAAGTGGAAATTTCCAAGATTTAGAGTACGATCATGTGAGTGAATGGCTAAGTTGGAATAGATGAAAAATTTAGTATAGTTAAGAAAGCCAAGGAACTGAAAGAGCAGGGTATTGAGTGAAATTCAGGAGACTGATTAGTAAAATATTTCTTTTTTTTATTTTTTATTTTCTTATTTTTTTAAACAATATTTTCTTCCCCCACCCCCTCAGGTTGAGTCCCCATAGAATTTCCTTCCCCAAGGCACCAGTGCACCATCACCACAGTCCCCTGTGCTCTTCCCTCCCTCCCTCTGATCCCTCTCCCTCCTCCTCCCCTGCAGGATGTCTCTGATTTGTAATTGTCTGTTTTTGCTTTGTTGTGTTTTGTACTGTTATTATTTTTTTTTACACTGACGTCTTATTTGGTTCTCCTATATTTCTGTTATAAGTGAAATTGTCCGATATTTTTCTTTTTCCTTCTGGCTTATTTCACTGAGTGAAATATTTCTAAGGCTGATTGCTATAATACCAGTAACCAAATATATATGAATCATCAAGGGTTTTGTGAATTATTACCAAAAAAGTCTATTATAGCATTATATAGCATGGGAGAATATCAGATCCTTCGAGTAATGACAGCAAAACTGATAACCTAGGAAGAATATAAATGACCTTTAACAATTTCTTAAAAGAGAAATTTATGAGTTTGGAATTTATTGAAAGACTTGGTCACCACAAAGCTATAAACTTTATTAATTATAAAATTTACAGCTGAAACTATTATGGGTGAAAAGTGAAGCAAAATTCTGGCCAAAATAAGATTTTAATTTAACAACAGGGAACTGGACCAAAAAATTATAGTTCTCATTCACTCCTTTAATAGAGAACAACAGATCCAATGGGGTGGGAGCATGACATAAGTAAAGGGAGTAATTTTCCATCTTTTCAGATTTACTTCAAATATTCCTCTAGTTAGTATAATTAACAGAGATCTGCATTACTGAGAAACAAATGAGAGGTTAGCAAGTCATAATGACTTATACAACAAGAAATATTTCCAATGTGACCTGAGTGACTTTGTTTAAAAAGATGAAAGAAGAATCCAGATCTGATAGTTTTGATTCAAAATAACTCTTTCCCAAAAATATCTACATAATTCCCTGAAACTTCTCTCTCTCTCACCCAAATCAAAAATAATACAAGTGGAATAAGAAATTGAAGAGCTACAACTGACAAGGTGCATGACCTGATACATTTTATTAGTGATGCAGAAATAGCAATGTTCTGAAAGTTACTAACAAGTCAAAGGTCACAGGTAACAAGAGAGAAGATGCTTTTTCTGGCAGGCAAAAACCAGAATTGAAGGTGATTTTCTGGTTATGAAAACCAACTAAGAGAAGATTGCTTTGGCCATTGAATCAATAATTTTGCTGAATCAGCTATGCACACTTCCCTAAAAAAGTATAAAGTTAGGTACCCCTGACCCTACTTTTATTGGAAAAAAGTAAATGAAGCTAATAAAATACAAGAAATATGTTTTTTTAGAGAAAATTTCAGTTACCAAATTAGTGCAACATTGCATTACTACATCATTTGCTTAATAGGGCAAGGAAGTTAAATCATACAACATAATAATATACATAATGATGAGCATTACCTGTTTAATGATGTAAAGAAAGGTTTATAATTAACATGTTCTGAAGCCTCGTAAAGAGCAAAGCAACAAGGAAACCAAGATTGAAGACCATAAACTCTCCCTCACTGAAAATAAAATCAAAATTAGTTCATGATATATATAAATGTTAAAATATAGTATTAGGTGGAGTGCCAGAGGAATATTTCAATTATTAGCTAAGTATCTAATGGTATGAAGTAGAAATAGCAATTCTAATTTGTATTCACTTAGTAACAGAGCCTCAAAGAACATGATGAAAAAAAATTGATATTACTGCGAGGAAAAAAGACAAATCAACAATTATTAATTGCTAAATTCAGAGTTCAGCATTCTTCCTTCAATAATTGACAGGTAAAGAAGACAAACAATCAGCCAGAACATAAAGACTTGAGTAACACCATCAACCAAATTGATCTAATTAATATTTATAAAAACACTTCTTCCAATAAAGGCAAAATACACATTTACTTCAAGTACTGAGCTTTAAAACAAATCTCAATATATTTAAAAGGATTCAATTCATACCAAATATTTTTAACCATAATATATTAAACTAGAAATTAATAGCATAAGGATCTCTATAAAATCCCCAAATATGTGGACACTAAATAACCTGAGTAACTCATGAGTCAAAGATGAATCAGGGATATTAAAAAGTGTTTTGAAATTAATAAAAATGAAAACAAAAAATGAAAACAAAACAAGATGTGGATCATGTCCCTATAGCAGTATATAGAGGAAAATTTACAGAATTAAATGACTAAAAACAAGAAGAACAGTCTCAAATCAGGATATCAGTTTCAATCATTAAAAAAATAGGAAAATAAGCAAATTAAAGCTAAAGTGAGTAAAAGAAATAAGCTGTACAGATAAAAACAGGAACAGTTTACTAAAAGAATTTCTTCAATAACTATGCAAATGAATTTGGCAGTTTTTATGAAACAAATTTCTTGATAAACAAACTGGTGAGTCTTACTCAAAAAGAAATAAACAACCCGTAAGGCTATATTTTTATTAAATACATTGAATTTACAGTTAAAATCATTCCTCAGAAGTAAATCTAGACTAAGCTGTTTCACAAAGGAATTCTACCAATAGTTGGAGATGTACTTCCAATTTTACATAAATTCTTACAGAAAATTGAAAGGGAAAAAATAATTCTCAATTTGTTATAAATCATCATTACCCTGAATACAATCCAAATAACAGTGTAATAATCAAAGCAATAGACTAGAATCTCACATGAAGACAGATGCAAAATTTCTAAACAATATTTTAGGAGACTGAAACCAATAATATGTGAAAAGAAAAATACATCATGACAGAGGTTTATCACAAGATTGTGTACCATTAAAAAAATCAATCAATGTGGTTAACTATACCAACAAACTTTAAAAGAAAATTATCATACTAACAAAGAAAATGCACTTAACTTCCTCCCCCTTTTTTTTTTTATAATAGAGGCATGTTTTATTTATTTATTTGTTTTTTTTGTTTGTTTGTTTGTTTGTTTATACATGCACTGGGTACAGTCAGAAGCACGGGAGGGTGAGAGAATTCACCAGAGCCAGAGGGGGGAGCAGAGCAGGCAGAAGGACCGAAGTACACTGCTGAGGGGAGCAGCGGGCAGCAGGAGAGGTCTGCACGCCATGTGGGACCCTCCTCCAGCGGCCGGGGAGCAGCGGGGGATCGAACCGGCGCTGCAGAGGCTGCGGGCAGCTTCGCAACCCAGCGCTCAACCGCTGCGCCACCAGGGAGGCCCATTTCCTCCACCTTTTGATAGAGTCTAAAGCAAAGCATACAGACATCATATTTAATATTGAAAGACTGAAAGCTTGCTCTGTAAGAGCAGAAACAAAACACACATGTTCACTCTTATCACTGCTACTCATAATTTTATTTGAGGTTCTAGCCAATGAACTAAGGAAAGAAAATGCTATAAAGTCATCTAACTTGAACAAGAAATAAAACTATGCTTGTAGATGATATGATTTTCAGATAGAAAACTTAATCTACTAAAAAGTACGCTAAGCAGTGGTTTTATCAAGCTTACAGGATATAAGATTAAGAAGCCAAAAAACATGTATTTGTACACACTATCAATAAAAAATCAAAAACCATAATTTTGAAAAATATTATTTACAAAAGTATAAACTACTTTGGAATTAATTTAATAAAAGACTCAAATTCTCTCCAAATTCTCTCCAAAATCCCAGTAGGTTTTTAAAATAGAAGTTGACACATTAATTCTAAACTTCATGTGGAAGTGCAAAGTACTTAGATTAGACAAACCGACTTTGAAAAAGAACAAAATTGAAGAACTTATATTGCCTTATATCAAATTAATAAAAAAAGGTATGGTCCGTAAGACAATGTGTTATTGACTTAAATGGTCAAAGAGATTAATGATAAGAGTAGAGAGTCCAAATAGACTCATGTTGTATTATCAATTGCTCTTTGATAAAACTGCAAAGATAATTATATGGGGAAAGGATGGTATTTTTAACCAATGGGGCTTGAGAATACATGCAAAAATAATAATCCATACCATGCACCATAGGTACAATTAAATCCAATTCTATCAAAGACCTAAATATAAATTTTAACCTATAAAAATGCTACTAGAAAACACAGGGACAATAGTGTGTCCATGAGTTCAGAAAATTGTCTTAACTCTAATACAAAATTAAGACCTGCAAAAGAAAAAAAATGGACGAATTGTACTCCAACAAAATTAAGATTTTCTATTCTTTGAAAGACACTGTAATGAGAATGAAAAGTCAATGACTGGTAGAAAAAATTTGCAAATCACATTTCTGATGAAAGACTAATATCCAGAATGTACTAATAATATCAAAATTTTAACATAAAAAACAGCCCCTTCCATAAAAAAAGAGAACTTTTTTTAAATTGTCATTGAAGTACCATTGTTCACATCCCTGCCAGTGTTTTGATAGCACAGGATTTCCAAGCCTAGCACTTCCACGACTAAGGCACCCATAGTTTTCCAAGTCCCTAGTGCCTTCCTCCCTTTTTCCTGAGTCCTTCTGTTCCCTAAGTTGAGCAGACACTTCATGAAAGAATTTATATGGATGGCAAGTCAGCACATGAAATTAAATTCAACATTTTTTTTAGATTTAGGGAAATACAAATTAAAACTCTAGACTTATTAGGACATTAGGGAGGTATGATCTAATACCAATACACTTTTCTAAGAATGGCAAAAATTTAAAAGACTCACCATACTAAGTTTTGCAAAGCTTTCATACACTGTCAGTTGAAATGTGAGAATTTTGAAAATGTTTGGCAATTTCTCAAAAAGTTAAATATAACATTTTAAAATAGCAATCCTCACCACGATAAGAATGTGGTTTGGTGGTCATTTTCATTTTTTCTAAGTGGATTAGTAAATTCTTGGAGTCACTTTAGAATGTAATTTTGAAATATGTGAGAGTATATAAGAATGTGTGGGTAAAAGATCACTGTAATTTAACATTTAAAATGCATCTAAAGGGCCTCCCCGGTGGCGCAGCGGTTGAGTGCTGGGTTGCGAAACTGCCCGCAACCTTTGCATCACTGGTTCGATCCCCGACTGCTCCCCGGCCACCGGAGGAGGGTCCTACATGGCACACAGACCTCTCCTGCAGCCCGCTGCTCCCCTCAGCAGTGTACTTTGGTCCTTCTGCCTGCTTTGCTCCCCGCTCTGGCTCTGGTGAATTCTCTTTCTCTCACCCTCCCGCGCTTCTGACTGTACCCAGTGCTTGTATAAATAAATAAATAAATAAACAAACAAATAAATAAATAAATAAAACGCATCTAAAGGAACAGCATTTGTGATGAATATTTGCATACAAGGATTATCATCACAGATACATTTATAAATATAAATGTGGAAACCAATCAAGAAAGCCCAGTAATAGTGAACTGGACATAAATTGGTAAATAAGGAAAAATCTCTATAGTGGAATCATATGGGCCATATAAGCATGTTTATAAGGAATATCTAAAGTTATTCTGATATGCTTATGATATAGTGTAAGTAAAGGATACATAAAAAATGACTTTTTTCAATTGTAGTAAAAATCCACATATATATGCAAAAGAAAATGGCAGATTAACATGGCTATTTCAGAGGATCAGTCTTATTTGAAAAGACTATGAACAACAGAGATCTCTCTGTAATAGATGATATCTCCTCTATACATTTCTGTGTTTTTCAAATTTTCTATAAAGTCTATTCGGATATTTTAGATCTTTTGATAGAAGAAGTAGAAAAGTAGGATAAAATATTTTATATACAAATTAGATGCACATTATATACACTGTATTTACAATTGTTCTTAACATAGGAATTCATTCAACTGTATATCAACAGAGGAATGGCAGAGACAGAGACTGAATGGCATAAAATCCATGGATGATTTCACCTGCCTTTCTGTCCACTGAATCTACAGACCAGAGTGAACTAAAATAGGAGATAGGCCTGTCCTCTTCTCCGTTAACCTCTACCATTCCTCAAAGGAGGATATACACACAGCAGGCCCTCCCTATCCCCTGGTTCTGTATGCATGGATTTAACCAATCAAAAGAGAAAATACTATGTAATTAGGCCTATGATAGTTGCATCTGTACTGAAACACATACAGAACTATTTTTCTTGTTGTTATTCCCTAAACAATATAACAACAGCATATATTGCCTCTACATTACATTATTATGTATATCCCAAATAAACTAGAGATGATGTAAAGTATTTGGGATGTACACAGGTTACATGCAAAAACTGTACCACTTTATATAAGGAACTTAAGTATTCTCAGAATACTTTGGTCTCCATAGGATGTCCTGGAACCAAACCATCTCTTATACCAAAAGACAACTGTAATCCTAGTGTTTAAAAACATGTCTTGTCAGACTACAAAGCCAGCTACTTAAGCCAACTACTTCAGCAAATAATCAACTAGAGAAGCAGTGATTTGTGTTTGACAAAAACACTTACTTGGTACTTGCTGAGAAACAATGTGTCAGCTTAATGTGTTACCTGCCTAAGGAATTTTCAAGGATAATTTTTGCCACATAAGAGTTTTACCTTTAGGACAGTCTTCACAGACTAATTCTTGGAAAAGACATGACTTGAAGATCCAGTGTGATAGCAAAGAGAACAAATAAACAACAAAATAGAATCCACCATTGGCAAGAAAGAATATCACAAAGTTACAAAATATACATCATGGTGACTATAAGTGAATTTTTTTCTACTTCTGTCTTTGATTTCAAAATGTTTTCCATCAGCTCATATTACATTTACAATACAAAAGTACACAGAAATTAGAAAAGTTGTATAACATTAGTTAGCTTCTGTTGGCTTAAAGCATCACACTTTGAATAAAATCATCAGCAGTTGATCCATTCCCAAACAAAGTGCCTTTTTTCACCAATTTATTCATCGTCACACATCTATTAGATCCTCTCACATGTTACTGTTTTAAACAGAGAATTTTTAAAAATCCTTACCCTCGAGCTATCAAGACATTCATACACAATAGAAGAGACATTCAAGTAATATAATAAAAATGCTGTTTAGATAGAGATAATGCATAAATGCTAAGAGAACACAAACAAGACAATTGATCTGGACTTGGGAAGGCAAGGAAAGCATTCAAGAGTAATAGGAATTTACTAGGTAAAGAAGCAGGAAAAGTTTATAGACACAATGAACAGAAAGAACTGCAGATTGGAATAAAAGAAGAGTAAGTGGTAAGGATAGAAGGACAGACAGGACCATATCATTAATGGTTTTCAACCTCTAACAAAAGGACCTTGAATTTCATTCTCAAAATATGAGAGGACACTGAAGATTTTTAAACTAATGTATCACTTGAGATTTGTAGAATCAACCAAGAGTTGATGTCAACTAAATATAAATTACCAAAAACTTAGTAGAAACTATTGTTAAACTCAAAAACACTACAGTGAACAAAATAAAATGTAAGAATAATTAATATTACAGTTACCCTATTTTAATTTATTTTAACCAGTTGCTGGTTAAAATGAACTGCGTAACAGTTTTCCTTTGATAACTTTTCTGGTTGATTTCAACCACGTGGGTTGCTTGTTAGTAAATGATTAGGGGGGGAAAAAGTGATGTAAAGAGCTTTGTAAAGCCTTACTAATTGTCAACTCACTTTACCTTTAAGGCACATGCTGTTAACTCTGAAGCTGATGGTGGGACAAAGGTTTGAGCAGCCCAATAAGGACAGAATGAGTTTGAAGTTCCTGATTTGCAGTTTTCTTGCAATCAGTAAAAATTAATTAAATCTTTCACATTCTTTTTCTATACTAAGTTTTAGAAGTCCAGTTACTGCACATCACAATTCAAGTAACAAAACTTCATTAGAAATACTTGATTTCTATTTAGACTTCATAAAGAATAGATTCATATGCCCATGTTACTTTTAAAATTCTAAAAATTTTCAAGTAATTAATTTTGATTTTTTTTATTTAAATTTGCTAAAATTGAAAGTTCATTTCTTCAGTTGACATGAGCCACACAAGTCAAGTACCCAAAGAGGTAGCTGCCTCATGTGATGTGTGACTACCACATTGGACAGTCCTCATCATAGATAGCCATCTTTTCACAGACATCATGCATGTGCATCACTAACATGTCTTAGTATAAAAATGTGTGCCTGAAGTCCTGCAAGTTGTCCCACAACAATATCATAAAGCCCCAGGTCAATTTTCCCTGGTTTTCAAAGTAATATTAGTAATAGGGGCTAGAAATCTAAATCTATTGATCATGTCTTTTGGCCTATAAATTGTGACACACACCACATTTCTTGCTAGGCATTTTCCAAAACAGTCAATGTTTATTAGCTCATTTAACTCTTGTAACAATGCTATGAAGTAGAGGAGAGGTTACCAAACTTGCTTGTCAATCCACCTTCAGCCTCTCAGTAATTTTTTCACAACACACATAGAACAAAATATCTAAAAATTCTATTAAGAAGTGAGGGCCAAACAACTTATTATTTATGTCTTAATTTAGAGGCAATTGGAATATGCATTAATTGAAAGAAACAATATTTTATTTTATTTAACAATACAGTTGTTTACTAAAGTCTATAAATGCCTATTAGACAATGCACAACTTTTCAAATCTTGGCATCAGACTGCATACCACTACCCTTACTTACTGTTCCGTATTGATTCTCATATGGCACTTATTTTGATTATAAGTACTGAAAATTAAGCTTTGCAAAGACCTCACATTACTGATAGAATGAGAAAGTTAGTACTAAGATCACGGGCTATCTTGAACTAGTTTTTTGAGAACCACTATGTTTCCCCTGAATTTTTACAACATTCTGTTGGGCTACATAAGTTCCCTTAAACAGTTGGTATACAGTTTTAGTGCACAGGAAATGGAGAGCTAGATAATTATTTTCATCATTTTACAAATGTGGTAAAAATCACAAAAATTAAGAAAGTTTCCCAAAGTCTCACAATAAGTAAGGGTAAAACTGGATTTTAAACACAAGTTGTATGGCTTTATCATTTGTGGTTTTTACCTAGTCTGCATTTCTGACTTTCAAATGATAGAGTACAAAGTATAAGAAGTCAAACCAAGTAAGAAGGCATACCATACCTCATTGATTCAGGTCTTAATCAACTTGGTTTCAGATTCATCTTTTGTCCTTCTGCTGGGCTTTGTATTTGGGAGAAATGAGGGGCAGGAGTTGGAAGTGGAGAGGAACTAAACTCTGAAAGTAGTATTCCCAGGATTCTACCAGAGCTAATCAAGGGAAGATACCGATAAAAGGCAGGAGGAAGTAGGAAGTCAGTCCTCTGTCTCTTCCACAGCTTCAGTCCAGCCAAGCAACAAAGGTCCTTGAGTTTAGCACTACTTCCTCACCTTTGTCCTTCTCACTAAAGATTCATAGTGGCTTCAGTCTTTGCCAATTCCTTTTGGCTTCTCAGCTCCATAATTACTATGTCAAATCCACACACTGAGAAAGTCTCCTAAGTCACATATTACTCCTAATTTCTTCTAATACAGCTCTCATCAATAAGTATTGAATGACACAGTATATGTGTGTGTGTGTGTGTGTGTGTGTATATGCCTGTGTATATGTCAAAATAACCTAGGGAAGCTTTTAAAAAGCAGATGTGTAGCTCATAATGAAAATAGAACACTAGGAGTTGGAACCCAGGGGTTTGTATATTGTGGAGAAAAGAAAACAAACAAAAAAAATCCCAATAATCTTCTGAAGCTGAAAATTTATATTGCACCATGTATGCAAAATGATTGTTAAATTGACTCTTATATAACATGGAAAGCACAGGAGACATGTGGAGAAGTATGTGCTCGCTTCTCACCTTTGGACATGCACCAGGAATTTGGCAGACATAGAGGGATACTGAGAGGAAGACATGCTAAGATGCTTGAAAGTCATGTGGGTGAGAGACATGCAGGGAAGCTGACAACAGCAGTCATTACCTTGATTTGTGCTGTGATTTTGCTCCTTTAGTTCCTGACTTGCCTGGCCCCTTTTGCCACCTTCTTGTGGTTCCTCACCAAAAAGGTATCTTGGATTTGTGGTAAACTTTGGGCTTCAGAGACCTTGCCTCTCACCAATCTGTTTGGCTTGGTATTTACCCACAAGGGGATGGATAATTCTGGATGTTTTATTGGGAAACCTTTCTGCTCTTCTTTATGTACCTTAAAGATCTGCCACTCTAAGAGTCTCTGCTGTATTTGTGTGCACAGATGGCTAGCCCCTTTAGAGTTCGCTAGTTTGGGGGCCTCAGGGTGTACCTTGGTCATGCTAGCATTACCATTTAATTTTTTAGTTTTCATTATTTTATCACTAGCTATATTATTTAACTAGTGAGGAAAAAAATTGTGTCCTATTTAGAACAAAAATCAGAACAGTAAAACTCGGAAGTGGAAAATAGAATGGTGGTTGCCAGGAACAGGGGAGGTATTAGTCAAAAAGCAAAAAATGTCAGTTATACAAGATAAGTCTAAGAAGAGCTCTACTGTACAGCATAGAACTTATAGTTAATACTGTATTGTATAGTAAAAAATTTGCTGAGGATAGATCTTATGTCAGATATTGCTATCATAAATAAATAAATAAATAAATAAACAAACAAACAAATAAATAAATAAATAAATAAATGGAGAAGGGACAAACTTTTGCAAGTGATGCTCATGTTTATGGCATACACTATAGTGATGATTTCACAGATGTATATTTATCTACAAACTCATCAAGTGGTATACATTAAAAATTTACAGCTCCCTGTATGTCAACCATACCTCAATAAAGTGGCTCATCAAAAAAACTCTGGATTCTAAAACTCAGGTATAAAGGAGAATTCTTTATTTATAATGTGTTTCATTTTGGGCACCTGCCTTCATACATTTGATAATTCAACTACACATCTTAAACCACTGAAAATAAAACAATATTCACATGAGATGTGATTCTTTAATGGGAGAAATATAGATTGTTATTAGAAATATTGCCAATTATAAAAAATAAAGACTAAGTTTGGATTCCACTTCAATTCCTTGCATAAAGGTAGATAATTTTTGAAATTTCAAACTTACTAAGCTCTTACTCTATTTTCTCCCATGATGCATATGCTGTTACCTTAATAAGGAAAAAATGGGTCAAACCCTGTTAGATATTCAGAGTGTAGGTGGAAATCCTTTGACGAGCTTTCTGGGGATGCCTCTAACATGGGAATTGCTGTTGAGATTCCAGGAGAAAAAGATAAAATTCTGACAGTAGCAATATCCCTTACAAATAAACCTTTCACACCCACTAAAATGAAGGTTACAAAGGTGCCTGAAATCTAGCAATTAACCAATATCATTGCAAAGTTTTAGTGCAGAAAATCCTACGCTGAGCCTACACATTGCACACAATATGTTCCTCTTAATATAGCTGCAGATATGAAAAATAATTCTCCAAAATACAAAAGAGGTATGAATTTTAATATTAAAATTGTTCCCTAAATTAGTCCTGACACCTATAATCATTATTTAATGTCAATTTTATTACAATATTTTTTTAAATTAAATGATCTTATCTATAGGAGTTTGATGTGTTAAATATGAATTTTTCAGTAAAAAACAAAACAGATCAGCATTACTGGAAAATGAAATAAGGCTTCTTATAACACATGGTATCTAAATACCTTTTTGTAATAGGAATGTATCTAGTCCCAGATAGGTTTCCATAGTATTCAGGACTTCAAATGGAAACAAAAGTGAAAAGTGTCTCTCTATAGTAAAAACTATAAGGACTGTGAACTTATTAAAAGGCATTGTATATCTAATCAGTTTACCTCCTACTACTTCTTAATATACATTCAGTGAGAAGTTGAATCTTTAAGCAGCCCATCAGTGTTCTCTTAAGACTAACAATATTCTAACAAAGAATAGTTTGAAGATTTAGAAGAATTCTATCTATATTTTGAAATGGAAAGCAAAATAAACCCAGCAAGTTAAAAATTTCTTGTCTGTCAACAATTCTATGTAGGAAATAGAAATCATCCATTTATTCATCTGCCCATATATATCAATTATCTACTAAAGAAATTTAAAGGTACAATGTCAGGTAAAAGGTAACTATACTTTAAGGAGTATAAAGCATAAGAAGTAAATCAAATGGAACAGTGTGTTAAAAGTTTGGCTAAGGGATGCATAGGGTGTGATGAGGAACAGAAAAGGGATATTAAATCAAACTGGGAATCATTGTTGACTTTCAAGGGGACAGAATACCTATTCTTGAAAGATTAGGGGTAAATAACACTTCAGATACATGAACAACATGTAGATATAGAAATTGTTAGAATGCAACATGATGGGTTTATGTTACAGTAGTTTAGCATTTCTTGGGGGGGGTATGAGGAAACTGGATGGAGTTAGAGGAAATGAATCTATAGAGAGAGGTCAAATCCTCAATGGCCTCCTGTGATAAAGCCAAAAAGTTTAACTTTATCTGAAAAACTATGGTTCATTATTGAAAGCTTTCGAGAATTTTATCATGGGAAAAAGTCTCTGTATAGAAATATAACTTAAATAGCACATTTAACTTGATTAATGATAGCTTGTTATTATAGATATTTTACTGGTACTTATAAGTGTTCACATGTCCTCTGCAATGAGTTCTCTTCCTTCTCATAAATATTTTGTAGTATTGGTACTTTATATAAATAACATAGAGTCAGTTCTTCAATACTTTATAAACATACTCCCATAATATCTAATACTTCTATAGTAATCACTTGTTTAATATGTGTCTTTCCTAATAAAATAGGAAGGGATTATATTGGCCTTTTTATCCAGGTGTATTTCCAGAATGTTTAGGGTTTAATTCAACCCTAAAATAGGGCTTCTTGAACAGAATGAAATGAGTAACAAACAATACTAAGAGAAAGTAAGAATAGATGTTCCAAAAATAATTAAGTTTGGGTTTAGAATAAGTTTGGTATTTTTCCTTCCAGGAGATTTACCAACCAGATCTTGTTAGTGGTTCACCTGACTATCTATTAAATAATGAGCTTTCTCTTGTGGTACAGAGACATTATCTTGGGTTTCTAAGCTTTCCCCATGCCAAGCCAATTTCCCTGTACATAGCAGGCACTAAAATAAATGTTGAAATGTGCATTAAATTTATATTGTATTCTCTTGAGACAAAAATAAAATACTAAAACACATAATCCAATCCAGTAGCTGCTTGTCTCAGTTTTACTTTAAATATCAGACAAAATTGGGGCTATAGAGCAGGAGAACTCTACATCTAATTATAGCAAATTTATTTTATTTTCATTAGTTTATGGTGTAAGAGAGAATACTATTGTTTTCAGACTTTCATAAACTCAGAAGCCCAAACATAAAGGATTTTACTAATTTTTTCATATGTAATATGTCTCTAAATATGTATTGTTTATCCAAGATAAAATAAAATGAAGTCTTTCTAGGTATAGTCATTCTTATGCTGAACAAGCTGCTATTCTTATCCTGGTACCATATGGATATGTTCAAATGACGCAGGCAATAAAAATGGATTATCTTAAGTTTGTGAAGAGGTAATTCCATTTTCTCACAGCTATCATAATATGAAATATCATTTGCATTTCAAATATGCATGGTGACTTTTATGAATCAGTTTTACAAACTTTTAAGTCAAATATTCTAAGAAATAAACCTCTAACACCCCTTTCCAAGTGGGTTATAAATGTTAATTATATAGATATATATGAATTATCAACAAGCAAAAATCAGAGTTTATTTGAAATAACACATACTTATCTCCACATGTAACTAATAAGCTAAACGGTCAATAAGAAGAACTTAAATCTACAGGCAATGAAGATAACTTAGGAATCAGCCTTTCAGAATGTTCATATTTCAGAACAAAAAGGTATTAAAAATTAAACTCTGGAAAACCTACAAACTTCTTTAATAAGGAAAAAGTAATCTTTGGAAAGCCAGCAGCATATGAATATAGAAGCCTAGAGTCAAAGAACAAAAATACACAGGGAAGTCTTCTGATTGATTGATGACATACATAAAATATTAGCTATTTTGGCCTGAAGCCAGGAATTGATGAAGAAATCACAACAGATAAAAAGTAAGTTTTGGATGAAAAATAGAAGGCAATGATACAAGTGGAGCAGTCTTTGGATTTGTGACAGGCATAGTTTTCAGTATTTACACTGAAAATGGGAAAGAGATCCTGTAATAAAAGGCAGATGCCAGAATACTTTGTAAGGTGAGGGAAGTTGGATATAGAGTCCCAAACCCCTGATCTATTCATGTTAAGGAACCAATCATGTTGTTGGTAATGGCAGTTAAACTTTCCAGAATCAATAATAAATAATATAATTATATTTTAGCTTACATAGTAATTATTATAATGTAGCAACAATATCTAGTATTTATTAAATAACTGTATACTAAACAACTCAATGACATAATTTTATTTAATCCTCATACACATAGTACCTCATTTTGGAAATGAAACTATGAACTCAGAAAGGTTAGATCACCTATTTAAAACCCCACTGGCTCCAGAGCTTTATGGAGAAGGAAAAGAAAGAGCAGACCTGTAACTCAAACTACAATTCTAAAATTTCAATTATTCTTCCATCGGTACATATGAACACTTGAAGTCAGTCAGATCCAGATAAATGCAAAGGGGAGGAATACATTTAGAGATAAAGAAGGTTCAAAGACTCTGTTAAGCAACAAATTTCCTGACAAGAAAAAACACAGCACATTCAAGTAGAGTTACTGGGAAAAGTTTATTGAAGAAACCAGTTACAAATATATGACTGAGTTAAGAAGAGTCAAAAAAGGATGAAGAAACATCCTGAAGTTAAGAGGTGAAGAGTCAAGGGAAAGGAGTGGCAACTGGAATGCCCCAGATTCAGAGGTATGTTTGGTAGCAGAAAGTCTAAACAACGGCCTTTGAAGAGGAAAGGGCCATTGCTAACACTCTACTGATTTCACTCTGTCCTCTGACATTTTACCAATTTGCTGAACCTAACCAAAATCTAGAAGACAAGGAAGCCTACTGAGAAATCCATAAAAATCATCCTCCAGGAATCAGGGTGAAAAGGGTAGAGAAAGGAAGAATCTAGGCAAGTGAATACTATTGGCTTACTTGGTAGGAATTCAGAAAAGGGTCCACCTAGACTACTGAAAGAAACAAAACAGTTAATTTGCTGAAGCTGAGATCAGGTACACTTTGGGGCCTGTTCTCAACTCTTATCCAAGTTACTACTATATTCCCAAGTCAGGAGAAAAATTATTTTCAGTATCATATACTGTAAGCATTTTAATTAGATATTATACCTTTACCACCCACTTTAAAACTCTATTCCTTTCCTCAACTATGTATCCTTTCTTCACAGCCAGTGTATATATTTCATATTCTATCTCATTCATTCCAAAAAATTAGGTAAATTTTAAGTTTAAGGGATGGCAATTTTCAGGGGATTCTAATTCTCTAGGCAAATTGGGGTTTCCAGGTAACAGGATCCTAGAAAGAATAACTGTCATTACAACATTAGTTTCTATTTTGTTTGAAATATAAGTAAACACTTGTTAACTTCTGTATATACAGTCCAAGTAGAGAGCTGGGTTATTAAAACTGGGGATATGTACATGAATTAAACAATGTTTCTATCTTGAATGTACATTAGTACACAATGTAAACAAATATGTGAAATGTAGCCATATTGAACAATTAGCTTGCAAAAAATATTAATCAATATATATATATGAAGAAGTAAAGTTTAGCCTGTAATACCATATATACACAAAAATACAACATATGTGTACATACATCTAGAGAAGCAAAACAATGAAGTAGACAAAACTAAACCAAAACAAACTCTAGAAATCTGTCTGCAGAATTGAGGCTATTAAGAGATTATGGAAGGTGGGAAGCCCAATGGTCTGTGGAGGATATGGTCTTGGTATTGTTGGTGCTTCGGTAGCAAACATATGACATGTCAACCTATTCCCTTATAGTCCTCCTAGATTTCTAGACTAACACATTTTGCTCTTAGAATTCCTGTACTAATATTGCCCTTAAAATATACTACATTCTCCGGGAAAGAAACTATTAGTAAAACAGAAAAACACTGTATTGAATAAGAGAAAATATTTTCACATAATATATTTCATAAAGGGCTGATAATCACAATATATAAGTTCAAGCAACATACCAAAAAGAAAACAATTAACCTAAAAATAAAAAGGTGTAGAAAAGCAATCTCTAAAGAAGACATACAGATAGTAGGAGCATGAAAAAATGCTCATGGTCACTTACAATCAGGGAAATGCAAATCAAAACCACAAGTTACCATCTCACACTCTTGAGAATGGCCTATATCAAAAAGACCAGTAACAATTGTTGGCAAGGATATGGAGAAAAAGAAACTTTCGTACATTGTTGGTGGAGATGTAAATCGGCCCAGCCCCTATGGGAAAAAGTATGCAGTTCCTCAAAATGTTAAAAATGCATCTATCATGTGACCCAACAATTCCATCCTAGGTATCTACCCAAAGGATAAAAAAACACTAATTTGAAGAGACATATGTATGCCTATGTTCACTGCTGCCCTTACTTACAATAGCTAAGTTAATGGAAACAATCTAAGTGCTCAAAGACAAAGAAGTGGATCAGAAAAATGTGATACGCACACACACAATAGAGTACTATTCAGTTGGGGAAAAAAAGATGAACTCTGACATTGGAACAACATGTATGAACAGGTAAGTGAAACAAGTCAGAAGGAGAAGGAAAATACTGGGTGGTATCACTTACATGTGGAATATGGAAAACATAACAAAGAGTCAGTAAAACCAAGCCAATAACAAACTCCTAACATTTGCAAAACTGAGGCAACCAGAGAAGTAGAGAGGTGAGAGTGAGTGGTGAAGGGAAGGGGTCCAAAGAAACATGATGGAGGATTGTTGGGGCACGGGTGATGGGTAGGGTGTGAAAGTATAAATTTGTAGAGGATTAAATCTGTATCTCCCAGAGCAGACAGAAAGATGTAAATATACTTTACCACAATAAATACTATTTGGAAAGAAAAAAAAATAATGCACTCATTCTTAGCCATAACCATAAATGCAATTAAATAACTTTGGAATTATTTGCTTCATCTATTTTCTGATTACACAGTAAGGTCTGTGGACTATAATGTCATAATCCCCTTGGGACTATTAGAACCTTCAGACTAACTGAAACCTCTTGATACAATAAATGTTTTCTCAAGTACTGGAACTAAATATTAGTAAATGAGAGTCAAATAATTTCACCTCTCCAGACAAACACCTTCATCTTGCAAGGCTGATTATCCTTTGGTCAAAGTTATATTTAACAGTATTCAATGGGGCCAGACACAAAATCCCATTTTAGTAACGTATGTATTATCAAAAATAGTGCAAAAGTGGGCCTCCCTGGTTGCGCAAGTGGTTAAGATGCAACCTGTGAAGCTATCCACAGCCACTGCAGCACAAATTCGATCCCTGGCCAGCCAGGGAACAACCCACATGGTGCAGCAGATCTCTCCTGACTTGCCCGCAGCTCCCCTCAGCAGTGTACTTCAGTCAATCTGCCTGTTCTGTTCCCCACTCTGTCTCTGGTGGGTCCTCTCACCTCCCCCACACACACCTCTGGCCTGTAACCCAGTTTTTGTATGCATTAATAAATAAATCTTTAAAAAAATAGTGCAAAAGTGACAGACCATCATCAATAGTTCTAAGTGATCTAGTTAATTTTTCCAAATTGTCAATTTTTCATGCTTGTTTATATTTATAAAAATTCTTTCTCTCTGACAGAGCATAGCAGAACTGATCACCTATGGATAGCAAAATTAATAACAGCTGTGTCTCATATCTTATCCTAGCAGTCTAAATTTTAGGTAGATAGGATGGTTTAAGATAATATATTCCTTTATATGAGTTATACTGGCCACAGAGACAAAATGCCTGCATTTGGGTCCTAGCTTTGTTAGATAATGTGACTGAATTGCTTCTGGTATAATGTTGTGATGTGATAAAAAGAACACAAACAGCAAGCCTAAAGCAATGAGGTCTATACTTACCTTTCTCCTGGCTTTCTGTGTGAATTTAACTCAAAATAAGAAATGGTGTTTTAAAAGGAAGAAAAGATAAATGGCAGACGAAAGTCCTAAAGAAGAGACTATACAACTAGGAAAAAAAATCATAGGGGTAATTTAGAATAGATCTTATCATATGGGTAAATACACTTGTAATTCTCCATTTAATGACCATGGTGTAAACTTTATTATGAAAGATGGAAGTCAACTTTTGATAGATATTTAATCTTTTCTGAAAACAAACACACAGAACAATGAAACTCCCAGTAGTATTGATAACTAAATATGTCCCTTAAAAATATAACAGAATACAGAAAAAATATCTCTTTTTATCAAAGGTAAGATTAGACCCTAATTCAATGCAGTGGAGCCAGCTAAGGAAACAGTTAAGAATAATACATTCACACCCATTGCCTTAGAGACATGAGAGAAAACCTAAAGGAATCATTAAACTGTGTGAATAAGAATACCAGGAGTCTGCTGAGACCATCTTTACCCCGCTGCCTCCTCACACCTAGACACCAATATCTTTATACTACATCTACTTTGGGAATATAATTCATATAATAATATCATTGGCAAAAATGAATAGATGATGTCAAACATGCCCTGGCCCATAAAGAATTCCTTTAGAATGAAAAGAAGGCTAGAGAGCACTATATTACCAAAGTAGCAGTTATGAATTTTATTCTCCAGTAACAATAAGAAAATAGAACCCTCTTCTTAATGACAGGGTGTTTTAGAAGAATTCCCAAAGGATAAAAAGTTTGTAAAAAGAATACTATGTATCTCAATCAATTTTTGAGCTTAAAATTGGAAGAAAGATTCCAGTATCTTACCACTTAACAATAAGCAGGTCAAAGGACAATCTGTTCAGGCAGTGAAAATTATATACATCATTACATGACCAAGATGGGACCTATGAAAAGATCCTGGAAAAGAAAAGAACTGTGTGTTCAAGTTACAGAGGAAAATCACACTCTTGAAAAGGATTTTTTATAAAAAGCAGAAAAGCTTAGAGTGCACGTACTCTGTATTCCAAAATTTTCCAGAAATGCCTACTTGCCATGATATAAAACATTAAATGAGACAACAAAAAATAAAATAAAATAAAAAGGAAATTGGCAGAAAAGAGGTCAACAAATTAAATATCGGATTAAGAAAGATCACATTTAACATTTGAATTAAAACTTGAATAAGAAAAACCTAAGTAATATTGTAGGATACCAAATCTATAACACATATAATGATTTTGAAGAGATTTCCTGTAACATTGCAGCAAAGTAACAGAAAATACTAAGAGTAAATAAAGGACTTGAAGAACAAATAATACAATTTCAAGCAACCAACAGTAATTACTCATAGGTAGAAACAAGGGTGAGATGAAATTAACACAAAAACTTTTCTTTGAGAGAAAAGAACTGATCCAAATGCCAAAACTGTTCATGGAATATATGGACAATTAACCAACACAGATCACTTACTAATATGATTTAGTGAAATTTAGGATTATCAAACATGTTCAAATAAATATATTCAGTAAGCATCTAGCCTACACGAGGCGGGAAAAAAAGTAACAGATTACCTTGGTAAAGAATAAATAAACTGGGTTGCCTTAGACTTCTCCACAATACTACATGTCAGAAAGGAGGAAAAAAAATTCACAAATTCTATGCTAAATGAAGTTATTGACAATATAAGAAAGCATGAATAACACTGTCACAGGTTTACAAAAGCAGAGAGGTCTCCCTTTCACAAATACACAGAAAAACCTACTGAAATCTGTAATGAACTAACTGTGACAAGTGAAATGGGGCTTGTAGTATCATAAAGTCTAGAAAAATGCATTGAAATGAATGAAATAGAGCTAAGTATAAATTATTATTTTACATTATGACTGCTAAATAATGCAAATGTTAATTGTCAAAATAGTATATATTTGTCTAAAATCCAAGATAATATTTTAAAAATCAAGAAATGGAGAAGATAGGAAAATAAAAATATAAATGTAATATTCATATTTATTCTCTCAGTTATAGAAAACATACCCAGATTTATTTACACAAAGAACATCTGGTATTTGTTGTTTATAGGAAATACGTCTGAATCAATATAGCATAGAAATATTTAAACAACAGTAATATGGACATAGCTAAGACTATTTTAGAATGAGAATTTTAATAAATTACAATTACATGAAGAAAATGCACTGTAACACATTTTAATAAAATATGAATGTGCTGATATATAAAATGATTGATTTTATAAAATATACATGTGTATACATATATACGAATACACACACACACAGTCATTATAGGGAAATATACTAAACTGGTAGTAGTAGAATCATAAATTATTTTATTTTCCTTTTCAGTACTTTATTGTATCTTGTCATTTTAACTGAGAAGAAAATAAGTAATGCAAAATACTGGAATAAATGGAAAGACATCAATTTTCTGGATTGGGATAAAGATGTCAATTCGTTCTAAATTATATATCTAATGCAACTGATTAAAATCGTACCTTAATTTTATCCAAGATAGTCTAACATTTATTAGTATAAAAAGCAAAAAAGATTAAAAAATATAAAAATGTACAAACAAGAGATAGTTCAAACACTATAATTAAATACTGATAAAAAAGATGAATGAGGAATAAATTGCAGAAAATCTTTAACCTGATTAAGGTGATGAAATTATAGTTTGGTCTAAGTTTTTCTTCATATTTTTCTGTTTATTATTAATTTGCTTTAGTGAGTGTATCTACTTTCATAAACTGTCAAAAATCATTGCTTATACCCATTTTTATAATCTGCTTAAAAATTAGAGTCAAATGATAGACTCAATTAAGATTTTTATTTTTTTAATTTATGTATGTCTATATTCTCTAGACTTGGTATACAGGTCATTTTCATGGCTAAATTCAGAAGGAAAAAAAATATTGTTTTAAAAACTGTCTTCCTGCATCTATCTTCCACTATGGTAAAAAATCAGCCAACACCCCTACTGCTGCAATTTAAATGTGTTTCCTCTTGCACAGTTTTCATAGGCAATGGGAAAAAGTTTCAGTTTTCAAACAACAGGTGATCTGACACGTCGTCTTTTGTGAAAGAGCTAAAATGGGTTAGCCTAGAATTCAGCCTTCCTATGAATTGTTGAGTTTTCTGTGAAAATGTTTCTATTTCTGACTTAGGTTTGACAAAGTAAAGAACATGTTTCAGAAGCATGAATTCCTCTATGAAAACAGCAAATTAATAAATGAAAGAAATTATTCTATTTCCTTAAGAGATGTTCACATTGAAACGACAAAATGTTTCCTTTGTGTACTTTAGTACATATCATAATTACATATATATTTTAAGAAAATAATTTTTCTACTCTCTTCACCCTTCCAACCAATCAACCATCCAAACAACCAACTGATCATCCATCTACCCATCCATCCAACCATCATCCTTACAACCTAAATTTGTATTTTTCTTTCTCGTGCATAATTTTTGTAGAGTATTTGATTTCTCCCCTCAAGTATAGTCTCCGTAGTTCTCCCACCACCATAGCAGCTGTGATCCATCACCATAGTCCCTTGTGCTCTTCCTCCCCTGTTTTGACTCTTCTCTCTCCACCTCCCCTGCTGCATTCCTTATATCTATAGTCAGCTTTCAAGTTTTGTCTTTTTCCTGACCCTTTTGTTTCTCTATATTCCATATATAAGTGAAATCATCCAATATTTATCTTTTTTTCTTCTAATTTCACTTAGCATAATCCCTTCCCACTCCATCCAAAATAACATAATATTTCTACATTTCATGTAAAAATGTGTTCTTGTTGTTGTTTGTTTCAGAACAGTACCTGAAGAGTATTTTTTTAATTTTTTTAAATTTTTGCATAGGGATATAGGCAAGAGGTGTGTAGGGGGAAAGAGGAGTGAGAGGATTCACCAGAGACAGAATGGAGAACAAAACAGGTGAATTTACTGAAATACACTGCTATACGGGGAGCAGCAGGCAAGATAGGAGAGGTCTCCTGTGCCATATGTGGATTAGCTTTCTTGCTGGGGATGGAACTCAGGCTGTAGTGGCGACAACACTGAAAATTAACCCCTAGGCCACCAAAGAGGCCCACAAAGAGTACTTAAAATAGTGCACAAAGAATACTAAGGGACAGTGCTAAGGACAGGGACAGTTCACTGTCTGTTGTGTCATGCACAATCGAACGACCACTCAGTTCAGGGTCCAACAACAACAGGAATTACTTAACAAACAGGAGACTGGGGAAAGGGAAAGAGTTTCTAAGGCCAAAAATGGCCAGCTGTTTCACCCCAGATAGTGTCCACAGTGTCCAGAAATCCCAAACAAAGAACGTTCATCGAAGATGTGGTGACACTGTAGCTGCCCACAGCAGTGGTCTGAAGGCTGGGACACATGTCAGATCAAACAGTGACAGACTCAAAAGAAACAGGATGTGGTGCTGCAGGACCAAAGGCTAAGGTTAGTTCTCTGTAAGCTGTTGGCATACACCAACAGCAAACAGTTCTTTGAGATACTAGGCCAAGGCCAACAATGCCTCTTTAAGATGACCTCAGAGGTAGGGCAGCCCAGTCTCTCTGAAGATCTAGAGGTCTAGAAGTACAGAAGTCTACAGAGGTCTGGTGAATCCCAATGAGGTCATCTGATAAATGTGTCTCTCTTCACAGGCTGTCTGCAAAATGATTCTATGAAGGTGGTCCAAATGAATCCTCTCTTGAAAGGCTGGCTGATGACTGCTTCTTTTCTCCTTGGAGGCCATCTGCTGACTCTCTTCTTTTAGGAGGTTAGCTGTTGACTGACCTCTCTTTAGAGGCTGGCTGTTGACTCACTTGTCTCTCTTCAGAGACCAGCTGCTGACTTTCTCTTCTCTCTTTGGAGGCTGGCTGTTGACTTCTCCCTTCGGAAGTTAGCTGTTCACTCTCAGGTTGTCTCTTAGTTCTGCCTTTTATCATCTTCAGGGTCCCCTATCCTCAAGCCTGATTGAACTGGTTAGCCCCAGTCAGCTCATTTTCCATTTTCATTCTAGATTAATTAACTCAAGGTTGAATGACGGCTGGAGAGCTCAAATCTGATCAGTTCATTTAGCTTAAACTTGATCAGTACATTTAGGATCCTAGAACCAGACATAAAAGGGGAAAAAGCCCATCCTGACCTGCACTCAGGTCAGGGTAGGCTGGTAGGCCTGTTGGCTCCAGGGAGCCATGGCTAGATTTGACATCCCTAGGGCCAGGGAAGGGGGAATGTCCACAGGTGGTGGGCTGAGGCCAGCTCACCTCAGCTCCAACTAAGTACCTGAGGCCTCAGCCTCTAGGTACCACAGAGATTAGTTTTTCTTGGATTGTTTTTTCTAACCATTGATTCCTATACCTCCCTGCACTTTTAATTTCTTCTTTCTCAAGTTGTCCACGATAATATACACAAAATGCATGCACAAAGTCTGATGCAAGTTCAAGGATGTCTCCTTAAACACTGACCCTTTCAGTCAGATGAAATAGGTTCTAAGCAGGTTATGTACATTTTTTTAATATTAAAAGATGTCCACCAAAAAAATGGAAGAGAGTATCCTTGTCCCTACATGCTCACTTTTAACATTTTTATGTATTTATAGTCTGGTAAGTGTAAAGTATTATACTATTATTACTTTAATGACATTTCTGTCATTAATGCTACTGATGTGGAGTATTTTTCATACCTTAATTTTCTATGAATGACCATTCTATATCCTTTCCCCAATTTTCAAATTGGAAATAATTGTCATCAATTTTGGAAGAACTATTCATATATAATAAATATTGATGGGGTCAGGACATATTACCTCAAAATACAGCACTGTAGTACACAGAATATTTTTAACTGGAGATATATGAGAAAGGACAGGTACAGGAATAACTTTCTTCTCCTCCTCTGAAATAAGTTATAAGACCCTCATTTGATAGATAACTTCCCAATAACCAGAGGTAAGAAGAACACTTATTTGAGAAAATGAGGGGACAAGGAGAGGAATTTGAATGAATGGGCCTTCTAAGTTTCCCTGTTTACCATAGCTAACTCATGTTTTTTTTTCCTATGATATTTTTCCACGACTTTCATTTTATGTATGAAGGTTCCTTTGTTACATAAAAATTGTGATTAAATACATTCATATGTTTTAATCTTGTTAATCTGTCTTTTGTTACATGGGTCTGAGTTGTGAATTGATATGGATAGATGAAAAAAAAGTCTCCCTAAAATACAACTCTTGTCCTATCATCTATCTTATTCACATTTCTTTTCCAACATTACTATTTAGAAGTTTTACTATACGATTTTTGCCATATATTGTTTAAAATTGTGATATATTTTTACATTTTTATTTTATAAGTCTGTGATTTCTAGTCGGAAGAAAGTCCCTTACCCTAAGATTGTGCATATAACTTCTTCAATTTTCTGATAACTCTTTTCAATTTTTATACATGTTTATTATATCTGAAAGTTAATTTGTATTTTGATTTCAAATACTGGACCATTCTATTTTCTTCAAGTTTGATAGGTATTATAGAAGCACCATTTATTTAACAATTCATTATTTTCTTAATGAATTAAGCTATCTATGTAGCTTCTATCAAATTATTTTATACAGTGGAATCTATATCTGGATTCTCTCCTCCACTAATGTACTTACCTATTCTTGTGCCAATATCATATTTAATTATTATAGTAATTTTATAGTATGGTCTGATTGAAGGCAAGCTTTCTCTTTCTTTTATTCTAAATGATCTTATCATTAATCCGCCCTCTGCATATACATATAAAATCATATTATCCAAATTAAATGAACATCAGTTAAGGTAAACTCAAATAGGATTATTTTTGGAAGTACATTAAATGCTTATTTGAATTTTGGGAAAATTTACATTACTTTATGATATTGATTCATTGTGTCCCAGAGCAAATATGTTTTTTTCTTTAGTTCAGACCTTGTTGTTTACCTCTCAATAAAATATTGTTTATTTTTGCTTGGAACTACTGTGTTTTATTAAAATTATTACTAAATATTTTATACAGTTTTAGGTACCTTTGAGAATAGAATATATTTCCTCTTTCCCTTTCTATTTATTTATTACTTAAGCAGATATTTAAATTTTATTTAACCATCATATCATATCACCTAATTAATTTTACAAGTCTTTTGGGATTTTTAAGAATTCAGTCAAATCATTATGAGACGTTTAGCTTTTCTTAATTACACTAACAGGCCGTCCAAATTAGATATGCCAGCATTTCCTTTTTAAATCTGCATTTTTAACCTGCAGAAGGCTCCCTGAGGAGCCACAGGTGAGCTGGGAAGTTCGCCCAAGATGCGAGCCAGTACTAACAACACAGTGTCCCAATGCATACAGCAAATTAGAAAACAGACAGTAGGGAGTAGAAGAACCACACACAACCCAGCAACACCTCAGGAAAAAAAGCACACCACAAAAAGAAAACCACCCCCCCAGACTGCAACAACAGTAACTTGGAAGAACTTTTGAGCCTTCCAGAAAGAGAATCTAAAATTGCCGTGATTAAAAAACTGATGGAAGTAATAAAGGAAAACAAAACAATGATAAGGACAAAATAATCAGCGATCAGAAGAATGAAATTGGGTCCCTAAAGAGGGAAGTAAAAGAAATGCAGGAGATCAAAAAATTAATGGAGGCACTAAAGAACTCTGGGAAAAGCAATGAAAGCAGAATAGATGAAATGGAAGAACGAATAAGTACTCTTGAAGACACAGAAATAAAAAGAACCAAAACAGAAAAGGAAAGAGAAGTACGAAGGAAAAAGACCGAAGAAAGACTTCGGGAACTATCTGACTCCATAAGGAAAGGAAATATAAGTGTTATAGGAATCCCAGAAGGAGAGGAGAGAAATGTAGGAACAGAGAAAATATTCAAGGAGATAATTGAAGAGAACTTCCCAAATATGAAGAAGGAGCTGAAAATTGATATACAAGAAGCAAGAAGAACACCAAACTTCCATGACGAAAGGAAAAATACAGCAAGACACATAATAGCAAAGCTCCCAAGAATCCAGGACAAGGAAAAAATAATGAAGCTGACAAGAGGGAAGAAAAAGATAACATTCAAAGGAAAACCAATCAGACTGACATCAGACTTCTCCGATGAAACACTACGGGCAAGGAGAGAGTGGAGGGACACAGTCAACAGACTCCAAGAAAACAGATGCCAACCAAGAATACTCTATCCCGCAAAGCTCTCCTTCCTCTATGAAGAAAAAATAAGGACCTTCCCAGACAAACAGAAACTCCGGAATTTCATTACGACTAAACCCCCACTCCAAAAAATACTACAAGGAGTCCTAGAGCCAGAACCTCAGAGGGACGAATAACAACGAAAGAAGGCCAAAAAAAAAAAAAAGTTATTAAAAGAATAAATAAATAAAATCAAAGGCAAGACAAACACAATGGCAAATACAGATGCTAACATATCAATATTAACTCTAAATGTAAAAGGACTAAATTCCTCAATAAAAAGACACAGAGTCACAGGCTGAATTAAGAAACAAAATCCAACCTTTTGCTGTCTCCAGGAAACACATTTAGCTACGAAAGATAAAAATAGACTCAAAGTTAAAGGATGAAAAACAATCCTACAAGCAAATGGACCAAAAAAGAAAGCAGGAACAGCTATATTGATATCAGATAAAACAGATTTCAAACTCAAAAAAAAAAAAAAAAAAAAGAGAGAGACCCCAACGGTCACTACATTATGATCAAGGGGACAATACTTCATGAAGAAATAACACTCATTAACATATATTCACCAAACAAAGGAGCACCAAAATATATCAGATAACCATTGTCATCTCTGAAAACATGTCAGAGAAAACACATATGTAGTGGGAGACTTCAACACACCATTATCAACAATGGATAGATCAATGAGACAAAAAATAAGTAAAGACACTAAAGCTCTAAATAAGGATCTAGAGTGCTTGGGCTTAACAGACATCTATAGAACACTAAACCCAAACAAATGTGAGTACACATTTTTCTCAAGCACACGCAGATCATTCTCCAGGATAGATCACATACTGGGACACAAGACAAACATCAACAAATACACCAAAATTGAAATCATACCAACCATCTTTTCTGACCATGAAGGCATAAAACTAGAAAAAAACCATAAAACGAAGGCAAGGTCATGGAGATTGAAAACCACACTTCTGGAAGACCACTGGACTAACGAGGAGATCAAAGAAGAAATTAAAAAAATTCCTTGAATTGAATGACAAGGAGGACACCAATTTCCTAAATGTATGGGATGCAGCAAAAGCAGTAATAACAGGAAAATATATAGCAATAGAGGCTCACATCAAGAAACATGAAAGAACTCAAAGAAACAGCTTAATATCGAAGCTCAAAGACCTAGAAAAAGAAAACAAAAAAACCCCAAAACCAGTAGAAGAAAAGAAATAATAAAAACCAAAGCAGAAATAAATGAAATTGAAACTAAAAAAACAATCCAAAAGATCAATGAAACCAAGAGCTGGTTCTTAGAAAAAATAAATAAAATAGACAAACCCCTAGCAAGGCTCACAAAGGAAAAAAGGGAGAAAGCACAAATAAACAGGATCATAAATGAAAGAGGAGAAATCACAACGGACACAGCAGAAATTAAAATAATCAGTAACTACTATGAACAGTTATATGGAAACAAGTTCAACAATCTAGAGGAGATGGACAAATTCCTACAACTCTACAATCACCTAAAACTAGATAAAGAAGAAATAGAACACCTAAACAGACCAATTACAATTAGCGAAATTGAAATGGTAATCAAAAACCTCCCCAAAAACAAAAGCCCAGGACCTGATGGATTTACAAATGAATTCTGCCAAACATTCAGAGACGAATTAGTGCCTATCCTTCACAAACTCTTCCAAAAAATTGGGAAGGAAGGGATAATACCAAACACGTTCTATGAAGCCAACATTACACACGGAATATTACTCAGCATTCAAAAAAGATAAACACATGCAATTGCAGCAACATGGATGGCGCTGGAAGGGATCATGCTCAGTGAAATAAGTCAGAAAGAAAAAGAAAAATATCGGATGGTCTCACTCGTAGCAGGAATCTAGAAAACTTAAATTAGGGACCAGGAAAAAGAATAACTATAAGAAAGTAAAAATCACAATCAACAAACAACTATGAACCAGAGATACTCTATGGGGGGTGGGTGCGGGGAGGGGAGGGATTGGGGTCAAAATAAGGGGGTTGCAATTGTATGGGGAATATAAAAATTTAAAAAATCATATTAAAAAAATAAATAAATCTGCATTTATACACTTTAGTGAGCCTGGAGTTTCTCTTTTTTCTTTAATACTATATAAAGTTTAGACATCAAAACTATGCTGATTAATAAAATGAACTGAAAGAAATTTTCACACTTACCATGGCTAGGACTAGTAAAAGTCATTGCTTTTTCCTACTCTTTAAGAGTCAGATACTAATTGCAATATTTTTGATCATTGTGCAAAAGTACTTTACTTACTACTCTAATCCATTTTATGATTAATAACTTATTTAAATTTTGCAATTAAAAAATGGACACCTGCACCCCTATGTTTACTGATGCACTATTTACAATAAGCAAGATACTGAAACAAAACAGAAGCCCATAAATAGATGACTGTATCAAGAAGATGTGGTACATATACACAGTGGAATATTACTCAGCAATCAAAAAAAGATAAACTCATGCCATTTGCAGGAACATGGAGGGAGCTGGAAGGGATCATTTTTTAGTGAAATAAGCCAGAAGAAAACGACAAATAGCAGATGCTTTCACTTATAGGAGGAATATACAGGAACCAAATAAGGGATCAGAAAAAAAATTATAATAAATAAAAAATACAAAATTAACAGGCAAATATAAGTCAGAGACATTCTGAAGGGGACAGGGAGGGAGAGTGATCAAAACAGGTGAGGGAAAAGCACAGGGACTATGGTGTTGGTACATGGGTGAATTGGGGTGGTAATTACACGGGGACTACACCTGGGAGGAGAAAGCATATATTGTACAAAAATGAAAAATGATGTAATATATATATAAATAAAAAGATGAATTCAAATTCAATAGGGAGTGCAGCTCCATTAAAATAAATATCTCAGACATAAAAACAAAATAAATAAATATATAAATTTTTTATTTCAGGGTTATTTTAACAATTTGTATTTTACTACTAAATTATTCATTTCATCTAGGTTTTACATGTTACCACAGAATTGTGGTGATATCATTTCACTACTAACATACCCTGTGTCTCTCAATCTTAACATATTTTTTCCTCTCTTTTTCCTTTAATAATCAGGTTTAATTTTCAAAAACTGGTCACTGAAAATATTGCTCCCCACTAGCTTTTATTCTTTTTGGTTTTCAGTTTCTTTGACTGGAAGTTTTATCTGTATTAGTTCATTCTTCCTGTTTTATTTTGAATTTCTTTATTGTTCCTTATCTAATTTATAATGTTTGAAAGGAATTATTTTGTTGATGAATAAAAAAAACTCACAGTAAGATTTGTGCCAAGGTAGTAAAATTTCATAAAATGAGATTATTTGGCTTTGGATCAGAATATACATCCTAGTTCTATCACTATATGCCATATGAGCCTGTTAGTATTTAATCTGTCTAATAATGCTTTCCACATCTAAACTGAAGAGTCTCAAGGTTCCAGTAAGGTGAAAAATAAAATCTTGTAAAATTGATAAACTTTTAAGCTCAATGTGAGAAAGTAGGGTATTTGTTTCATGGTCTCTTTTTCCTAAGTGACTGAGAATCACTCCCTTTAGAAGTAATAATATTTAACAAAATTCAGCATTTCTATGACAGTAAAATACAATAAAGACATATACTCATTTTATTAATGTTCAGGTCATAATCAAGAGACTTAATAAAATGTTGAACAAACATGAATGACCTAGTATAAGATCTTCTAAAAAAAGAAACATCTAAGTTACATTGCTGAATGAACTGGAAAGATTTTAAAAACTATGTTTTTAAATAGCATGTCATTAAAGCACACCCTCATTTTTTATTGAAAATAGTCTGAGTCTAATGGGTTTCAGGAACTCCAAAAACCCTGTGATCTTGCAAGCAAAATTCTATGTATATCTGTTTACATTTTTATTACGATAATTATATACACTGATAGATTTGAAGAGCGTTTGGGACCTAAAAGAGGTTGCAAAAGATCTTGCCAGATTAGTAATCCAACTTTCTAACTATAGTCTATGACTAAGGTTTACCAGGGTCAAACTTTGCTACCTCACTAATGAAACCATTTCACTATTTGACTGCCATAACTTGTAAAAATTCTAGTTTACATCATGTATTTTCTTGAATTCAGTCTATGGAGCATGAGATAAAAGAACAATTCCCCATCCCTAAAAATAGACCTTCACATATTTGGACACAGTGATCTTAGCTCTTAGTGTTCTTTTTTCAGGCTGATGGCTCTTAAACAGCATAGCATATGGATGTAACTAATTCAAATTTTACCTTTAAAGGAAAGTGATTTCACTAGTCATGAAGACATTATTTTATATTTTAAAAGTTCAACAGTAAAAGTTCACTAATTTTGACAGAGATACATACTCTTGCTCTAAATTTACTTCTGAATTTCAGGAAGAATTCAAAGAAAACAACTGCATTATGTTGATGTATGTGACATCATGAATTCTGCAGAATTCTCACATATTTACTCCACTAAATTCTTATATTCAATATCTCATAAAATTCTTTAAGAATTATTTTTTTAATTATGGATTATTTGCCAAAATACCAATTGTTAATGGATTTTAACACATGTTCAAATTTGTAGTTAAGTCACTTTTTACTCATAGGAATTCAGAAAGGATAAATGCAGTAACATTATTTCATGTACTACAGATCATTTTCACTCATATGTGGAATATAAACAATGTAAACAAAACAAATACAGAGACAAAACAAATCCTTAGATTCTGAAAGCACAACGGAATGTTACCAAAGGGAGAAATAAGGGAATGGAAGTAAATAGAGGGGCCCCAATGAAGTGTGGTAGATGGATACTGCTTCTCTGGTAGGAGGGCATGTTGTGGCAACAGATCTTTGAAGAAGCATGAATCTGTACTCCCATAAATTGTTACCTTATTTAAAAAAGAAATTAGATAAAAAATCATTTTCACTATTTCTGAGCAAAAAAGGGACAAAATACTGAAGTGAAGCATCACTTCCTACAAATGAAAACAAATTCCAAGATGGTAAACCAAGATCTGTACAACTCAGCACCAAAATTAAACAATGATACAAAAGTATTACTTACGGATACAATTCTGAAAGTTGCTCTGCTATTGCATAAGCTGTTGGATCTCTGTCTAAGGCAAACAAAGTAATATCTGATTCCTTCTGTAGAATGGCTCTTGTGTGTCCTCCTGAACCAAATGTCATATCTAGAAAAACCTAGCCAACACAGAAAAAGGAAATTACCACTTAGGATGAACATTCTTGATAACTACATTAATTTCTAGAAGCACACAATAATTTGCAGAGTTGATGGCAAGTAGAAAACAATTATAATAATTTTGCATCTAGTTCTGTTTATCAAGCCAAATGAACATATCAAAGTATCAGTAAAATGACGATCTCTGGCAAAAGCTGGCAAGTCAAGACAAATTTACATTTCCCTTCATAATCAGACATGCATGTCACACTGTTGGGCTGGTAGCTTTTTATTGCTTTCCAGCACCTGGCTGGTAATAATAGTTCCAACAATTTCTCATCATTTGGATATAGCTTACAACTAGTATGGCTCATTTTATATCTAAATGTTTCTAAATGCTTTACAATAAAAGTATAGATATTCAAGAGTTGGAGAGAGAGGGAGTGAGTGAGAGAGAATATGCTAACACAGTCACAGAACAAACCTTTTAACGATTAACCCGAAAAATGAAAAAAAAAAAAAAAAATCTGACCTGAAAAAAGCCCAAGGCATAGTCAAAACATGTGGGTAAGTTCCAGTTTTCTCACTAAGTAGCTATATGTTTTGGGGAAAGTCACCTAAAATTTTAATATCTTCTGATTTCTTCAGGGTTTAAGAAGAAAAGGAAGGCCTAGAAAAGAAATTATCACCAATATCCTATCTAATTGGGACAGTGACATTTATCCGAAGACACTTTTGAGAGACAAAGATTTACCAGTATAATTTTACCGGGACAGTAGGATATGATGTACAGTAATGTATATCTTTAAAATGTTTGGATCATTTTAGTTACTAAATACAGTTTATTGGATCTGAATCTACATTTTTGCCTTTTTTATTTGGTCACACTCTAAAGAAAATAGATAACAGAGGCTGCAAATTGCTTCATAGTTGAATGCTTAACCCCTTGCGCCACCAGGAAGGCCCTCATTTAAGACAATTTTAAAACAGCACTTA
This sequence comes from Talpa europaea, assembly GCF_964194135.1. Taxonomy (NCBI): domain Eukaryota; kingdom Metazoa; phylum Chordata; class Mammalia; order Eulipotyphla; family Talpidae; genus Talpa; species Talpa europaea. The sequence continues at coordinate 25,827,030 of NC_140073.1, forward strand.
GTCTTATTATTGTATGTAATATCAAATAATTTCTTTTTCCAGTATGTATAATCATTTTATGCATCCAAGAGCAGGTAAAAATCCTCCACCCCTGTAACTTACCTCAGTTTTTAATTTGTTAGGGATTAACATAATTTAAACAAAGAACTTTTCCCAGGAAAAACCATAAACTACTTTATTCTTATATCCCAAAACCCAATCTTATTATAACCATGGATTTAAACTAAGAATATGCCAAATAAAGTAATTTGCATATGATTACCTTATCCCAAGCCAGTAAAGTCCCAATCAATATATTTTTTATAATTCCTCATCATTAAAAATATTCTGGAAAATGTGAGATGATCATAATTTACATGATTATTTTTTAATAGATCATGATTATGCCCTTGGAGATGCACTGATAATCAAGGAAGCTTCCATAGGGGGAAAAATAACCTATTATTACCAGGCAAGTGTAACACCAAAGCTAAAAGGGGAGATGAATGGGAATTATGAAACTAGAAATGAACACCACCATATGTCCTAGTTTAATAGGTGACTGGAATCATCAACTTTCACTATACAAATTTTTTTTTAAAGATTTATTTATTTACTTATATAAGCACTGGGCACAGTCAGAAGCATGGGAGGGTGACAGAATTCACCAGAGCCAGAGCGGGGCACAGAACAGGCAGACTGATCAAGTACACTGCTGAGGGGAGCAGCGGGCACAGCAGGAGAGGTCTGTCGTGCCATGTGGGACCCTTGCCGAATGGCTGGGGATCGAACCATCACTGCAGAGGCTACGGGCAGCTTCGCAGCCCAGCGCTTTACAAATTTTAGTACACATTGTTCATCAAAAATAAGGATATCTCAGTTTTATTTGTCACCCAGAATTCTAATTTCAAAGGTAGACAACTGGGTCAGTACCATTGACCATATTTTAAAATCTGTAAAAATTAAAAACAGAATAAGGAAAAGGACTAATTTTATTTTTCTTAAGAAGCTCACAAGAACAAATAAATTAGTTCTTTTATATCAAGAAAATCATTTGTATGGACCATTTTATATATATATATATATATATATATATATATATATATCCAAATGTATTTTTTAATGCTCCAAACATATAGAGTCTTTCTTTAAAATTACTTGACATAATTTATCTAAAAAGTCAAATCTGGGCCTCCCCTGGTGGCGCAGTGGTTGAGTGCTGGGCTGCAAAGCTACCCGCAGCCTCTGCCGTGCCAGTTCGATCCCTGGCAGCCAGCAAGGGCACCACATGGCACGACAGACATCTCCTGCCACCCGCTGCTCTCCTCAGCAATGTATTTCGTCAGTCTGCCTGTTCTGCTCCCCGCTCCAGCTCTGGTGAATTCTCTCACCCTCCCATGCTTCTGACTGTACCCAGCACTTGTATAAATAAATAAATAAATCTTTTTAAAAAATAAAAAGTCAAATATGTATTTGCCACTGAGAGTTTATTCTGATTATTTCACTTATCCATCTGTGTAATCCTGGCTTAATCATTTTAATTCTCTGTGCTTCAGTTGCTTCATCTAAGTATAAAATACACATCTGCTTACCTCACAGAGATTGATAATTTTATTTCCTCCTAGCAATTATAAAGTATTATTAGATTTTACATTTGCAGAAACTAAGATTACAATAAACTAGTATGAAGCAAATGAGAGAAATGAATCCAGGTATATCTGGCACGTAAACCTACGCTTTTTCTTACACCATCCTGCCTCCGCATTAAATCAATAAAATCTGTATTTGCACACTGCTTTAAGGTTTACCAAGTATTAATGTTTCCCTACGTGGTCTAACAAAAGCTCTATATGGGAGTATAAACAAAAGGTACTATCCTCATTTTTACTAAAGAGAAAACTCAGGTGCAGAGAGACAATGTGACTTCATTAAGAACACCTTAGTAGTAAGACGAGAGGAGAAAGGGATGGAAGAAATGAAAGAAAAAAATAAGGGGGTGGGGGGACAGTGGATAGCATGAAAAAGAATCATGGCAGAGGTAGCTTTACAAAAATCATAAAAGTTTAGCTTTTTAAAGCTCAATCATTCCCACTGGAATTCATAGCCTTGAAAGTCATGTTTTTATCTCTGCGTAGGAGGATAACATTTGATCTTTCTCTCTTTCTCTCTCTCCCTCCCCCTTTCAATTAGTTACCTATCAACTTAGAACTTTAGAATATATGTATCTTGAAGATTTTACATGGGAGAAAGAAAATTTTTTATTCTTCCTATTATTTGAAGACAATCACTTTTCTGTATTTTAGCAAAGACAAAATAAAATTAAATTAAATTAAATAAAGCTCAAAAAGTAAATGCTAGTTATCCTGGGTAGGCATTATCTTTAAGGAAAAGAGATTTCTCTAAAATGGTGTCAAGGATAGAAGGAAAAGATGGGCAAATTCCAAGAAAGTACTCAACCTATGACTGACAGGTGATAAAATCTCAGAGCAGCAGACTGGATTGTGAACTGAGGGAGAACAGCCCCTCAATCACCAGGTTCTGAGTGCTACCACAGATTCCTGTGACCCTCTGTGGCACAGAAAAGCAAAACCTTCAGTCCTGTGAGGTTCCATACAGGTGAGAACAAAAAGCATCTCAGGGAAAACTAAGTGTGACATGAGGTAAATAAGAAGATGTAGGGTCTCTGCATAGTCTGCATGGTGTGTGGGGTCAGGAAGATGAGTTAGATTAATGGTTTCTCATGCAGGGGCTCATAATGAAAATGCTAGTAGGTAAAGAAGAAAATAGCACTTTGGGGAGAGACTCATAACAATAATTCTTGAATTTTGTCTCCAATTAAATATAGTAGTATCAGAGAACAGTAGTAGATGTGTAGCATATATTTAGTGTTGAGATATGAAAAAAGAGCTCAGCCTCCCAAGGTACTGATGATAAACACAGCAACACTCATTTGCATATATGAATCCAAAATACGATTTAGGATATAGGACTCACTGCACAGGACTACAGAAAACAGTCACAAGATGTCCAACTATTGTTCACTCATTTAACATCAATGTATTCCTAATATTACAAATTGACTCGGAAATTATTCAGAACATTAATAATATTCTGTAATTAATTATACTCTGTAATTCCATAGTACATTTTTATTTGCTGAGCAGTCTCCTTTACATTTGAAATTTAAAAAAAAATCAACATTTCTTAATTTAGATTAGCTCTTTTAATCAAATACAAGTAAATGACAATTTATTCCCATGGTCTTCTAAATATCAAAGAAATAATTAGGTTTACCTTTCACCAAGATGAGTCACACTTTAATAGTTGAGCTATAGATGTGGATCTGCTATGGATCAGGTACAGTCACAAAATTTCAGAGTTCAGAGAGATATGGCAGACTTTTTATTCCACCCCCTCATTTTACTTATGAGGAGATCAAGACCTGAAGAGGGTAGCCGGTAGCTAGTTGAGGGCAAAGCTAATAATACCAAAACCAAGATCCTGGGCTCTTTCCATTTTGTTTCATAATACTCCCCCATTGAAATTATATAATCACACTGAAATAAAATTGTTCTTTGAAAAGACATTTTTTTCTTAATATGAAGATAGACGCACTTAGGAACTCTGCACCTTAAGCCTCCAAAACAGTTTATAACAATCACAGTCATACCACTCAAATTTTTTTAAAGACCTTATGAAGATAACCTCTTGAATTAAATTCCAAGACAACTGTGTTGCATATGAGAACTGGTATATGGAATAGCAACTAATAAAGACTAATGACTGAGAGAAGACATCTTAGACTTGCCTGAAAACAGTAAGTTCAAGACAGGTTACAGTGTCAAATTGGTCTTGAAATGAAAAACAAACAAACAGAAAAATGAAACACTTAAAAATCAAAAACTCATGGCTGGTTAGAGTTAGAAGGGCTTATAGAATGAATACAAGTTCAATTCTTTTATCACATTCTCCTCCACTTTTCTATAGCATACCTAGTACTACTACTCGTTTCTACCTCTCATATAAGATAACCTTTAAGACTCAGCTCAGTCTGCTCTCTGAAGAGGGAAATTGACAAAAATCAAGGAATTTGATATTTAGTATATACTAGATAACTAAGTGAAATTTTTAATCCAATAGTTCTAACCATTGAAAGTTTTACACTGGAACAACACTTAAAATTGGACATAAAAACATTTTTATCCATGAACAGTACAATTTCATTTTCCTAATGTTGATTAGTCATTTTCAATCTGTGCAAGATTTTTAATAGTAAGTTCCCATCTGAATTTGGAAACAATATGGCCTGATTTCACTTAAAAATTCCTTCCAATGAATATTTTGTTTTCTGGGCAGAATTCAGACTTCACCCAATCTTCTCTCTCTCATAGACTCCAAATCCAATTAGTTACCATGTCCTGCTGATTTTACCATATAAGTTTGTTTTAAATCTTTCTATTACCATTTTAATTCAGGCCCATGTATTTCTTTTATTATCACAATAGTCTAGCAACTGGCATCATGTCTCTACTCTCATTTCTAATTCTTCTTGTTACACTGTTAATAGAATAATCTTTCTGAAGTAAAACTGCAGCATATGACATTAATATTAGGGATTCAGGCCCTACAACAAAGAAACAAAAGAGAACATAAACAAGGGGGAATATATCCAACTAAAAAGCTTTGCACAGTGAAAGGAACCTAAGATCTACAAAGAACTCATACAACTTCAACAACCCAATACATAGACTTATCCAAAGATGACGTACAGATTACAAATGGGTACATGAATAAATGTTTATTATCACTTATTATCAGGAAAATGCAAATCAAGACCACAATGAGATATAATCTCATACCTGTGAGAATGGTCCATATTAAAAAGACCAGAAACAACAAGTACTGGTGGGGATTTGGAAAAATGGGAACTCTCCTACACTGCTGGTAGGAATGCAGACTGGGCCAGTCCTCACAGAAAGCTGTGTGACAGTATCTCAAGACATTAAACATGGATCTGCCATACAATCCAGTAATTCCAATCCTAGACATCTACTGCAAAAATCCAAAACACTAATTCAAAAGGAAACTTGCACTCCCATATTTATTGTAGTATTACTATAGCCAAATGATGGAAATAACCTAAATGCCCACAAACAGACGAGTGGATTAAGATTTGTTATACAATGGAATATTACCCAGTGGTCAAGAAAAGATAGCTTATGTCATTTGTCTCAAGATGGATGGAGCTGGAAGGGATAATGCTAAGTGAAGTCAGAAGGAGAAAGATAAATACCAAATGGTGTCATTAATACATAAAACATAGAGAAACCAAACTAAGTGTCATATATATATAAACTTAAAATCTAAGCCTTGAAAACTGATTATAGAACTGAATCATCCGGCGGGGGCGGGGGGGGAGGAGATCAGGGAGGTATAAGAACAAAGAAATAAGGAAACACAATGGACTATGGTGGTGGATTATTGGTGACTTGGTAGTGAGCGCACTATGGTGGTAATCCCTGATGGGGTTATCTTAGTATTATCTTAATTAAAAATAAGTTAAAAATTAAACACACACACAGGTTCTCAAAAGCTACATAGAGTGCAAACTCCTAGGCATAATACATAATATTCTTCTTATCTGCCCTCTGCCATGTGTTCCCAACATCATCCCCCACCATTCTCAGACATGAAATAGTACAGAAGTCTGTACATACCAAAGTCTGTAAAGAAGTCTGCACAGTTGTCAAACATACCATTATCTCATCTTCCATCCCTTTTTTACCTCTTTCCTACTCTCTCAAATTTTATTCTCAAACTGTATGAGAATTCTAACATGTCCACAGTTCTATGCTAAGAGTTAAAAATACAATAATAGGCAAAAATAAACATGACCGCTGTTCTCATGCAGTTTCAGTCTAGAGAACTTAGTATCTCTAATGCTATTTGTTCTTTCTAGAACATGTCTCTGGAAGGTGCCCTAAACATTTGTGTCCCCAGTGTCAAATAATATGTGGCATACAGAATATATCAATAAATAGCCACTGAATAAATTAACAAAAACAAGGGGCTAAATCTTACGACAATGCACAGACAGATATAGAGAAAGATATCTCATATATGGGAAGAACTAAGCTTGACCAGAATCCAGGAGAAAAAGGGAAGAGGAAGGAGAAATTAACAACTTTCATATTTGTGCCAGATATTGCATTATTTGTGGCGACATGTTTCCTGCCTTAATCTTCATCATAGTCAGTGAGAGAGACAATTTATGAAATAATGCTGGTAAGGCAGTATGAAATCAAATTGTGGCAGTCCTAAAAGGCCAAGTAATTTTTTGCATCACATTTGCTAGAAAATTAACAGCTTTGAGAATTTTTAAGTACACAAAATAATTTAACTGCCAACAGTATTGGGTGGTTGAGTAGAACATAGTGGCGACCTGGTATAGAACACCAAGCTAAGAGGACATAACTGCCTGAACTGGTAACAGGAATGGAGGGCAGAAGAGTAACAATGGACAGCACACTTATGAATGGTTATCTTATACCAAATATGGTGTTAATCATTTTATTTGCATTATTCACTTATTTTATACATAGGCATAAACACAAACACACACACAGTTAACTGAATATAATTCTCAAAAATAACACTCTGAAGCAAGCTATACACCATTCTATGCTATGCTATGCTAAATTTTATTAACTTATTAAGAAATGGGAAGTTTTGGAGAAGTTTAAATTGTCTGAAGACCAGCTGATAAATGGGAAAAAAGATTTTAAAACAGTTGTCTACTGAACCTGTACTACTAACTACTTTGCTTTTTTAATAGGGTAGAATCGAGAGATCATATATGGTGAGTGGAGAAATGAGGAAAATAAAAAAGTTATGACAAAGTACGCTATCTAGGTAACCACTAGATAACAGACATCATTTTTTATGCAATTATTAAAAATTATTATGTGCCAGAAGTCACTATGCTACACACTTTGAAAACTTGATTTAATTCTTACAAGAATCTTTATGGTAGAAAAAAATAAGCACATAGACGAGTACATTAGATCATTTATTTAAGAAAGCATGAATTGGTGGTATGATTGGAAATAGAGGCAAAAATAAGATAAACATTTCCTTTTCCTCTCTTCTACACTGCTCTTCCATCATCTGCTACCTCCCAATTAGTGTTAGAGATATCTAGGGATAACTTCATACTCCAGCAGGCAGAAAACTAAAAGTATGAGAAAATCCAGGCTGCACGACAGGGAGAATGAAGATGTTTAAGAATTCCATGCGGAAACAGAATAATTCTTTGTATTGAACTTAAAACACTGAAGTGAGGGGCACTGCTTAAGAGATCTTAAATAGAATATAATGAAATTGAAATCCAAAAATGCAGTGAGGCCAATTACAACAGCATTAATCCACAGTGGGAGCAAGTAGTTTCTGAAAATGCTTAAAGAACATTAGGTTTGAAATATATTTTTGAAAGTTCATCCTAATAAAAAATATTGACGTATGTTTGGGCCTCCCCGGTGGCGCAGCGGTTGAACGCTGGGTTGCGAAGCTGCCCGCGGCCTCTGCAGCGCCATTCGATCTCCGGCTGCTCCCCGGACACCGGAGGAGGGTCCCTCATGGCACGCAGACCACCCCTGCCGCCAGCTGCTCCCCTCAGCAGTGTACTTCGGTCCTTCTGCCTGCTCTGCTCCCCGCTCTGGCTCTGGTGAATCCTCTCACCCTCCTGCGCTTCTGACTGTACCCAGTGCATGTATAAACAAAACAAACAAACAAACAAATTAATAAATAAAACATGCCTCTAAAAAAAAAAAAAAATTGATGTATGTTTAAAAAAAAACCCTAAGATAAATTACCTTGATTATATATTAAAATTATTTTCTGCAGCTTTGGTAAGTATGGTGTCCCAAATACAATCTATCTGGCACATTTACCAAAGGCAGTGGAGGGGTATCCCTTTAATGTAATTAGTGAGGCAGATATTAGGAGTTGAGCTAGTTACTGGATATGATATTGGAAATGAAATGTTATATAATGATTACAATGACTGAAAAATCACTAGTCTTCTTCTTAATGTCACTGCAATGTTTACAATTGCCAAGGCAAGCTATGTGTGCTGAATCACTCAAGACTATCACTTATTCTCTTTGGTTTTGCTTATGTTTTCTGTCTAATCTGTTGACAGATAGACATTTGTCACACCGATGCATTAGTCGACCTGGAATGAATTAGAACATATAACTGTGAACACAGAAAGCCACCAACCTTATAACTAACGTTCTGAACAAATATCTTTCCTACCAAATCCCTTGATTTATTATTGTCCTGTCAAGCTTTGTTCAGGATCTGTCGGCTATGCGCTTATTTTGTTTTATTTGTAACTATTACATGGGCTTATATAAAAGGAAGAAAACTCAAAATAATATAAAAGTTACACCTCAAACAAATCAATGCATTGCAATAAATTTATCTCTTTTCCCATTTTATGAAGAGTATTGGTGTTACTATGATGACTCATTCTGCCAAAATTCTGCAAACATTTAATCTTGTAGTTTAAATTCTATTCTATTCATAAAAGAAATCTTTACTTGTCATAACAAAACTTATTTTTTTCTCTTCTTTGTAAAGTATGTTCATTATATTAAGTATTTGGTGCATTCATACTTCTTTGTGATGAGCAGCTTTTACACTTCTCTATAACATGGGGTGAAATTCAATCATAATTCCCAGCCACATACAATCAACTGCACTTGATCTGCTTGCATATAATGTTTACATTAACAGAAATAGCTAAAAGTAACATGGTATGGGTACTCTCAATAAGCTTACCTTCACAGAGGTCACTGGTCAGACAATGCACAACCTGTCAGCAATTTTTAAAATAGGAAAAATAATTTTTATCTACATCAGAAAGAAATTCTTATAAGATATTATGAACAAACTACCCATGAACATTACACAAATATTGAGAAAGCTCAGCAGGCATTTTCTTTTCAGAATTATTAATTATATAGATTATCTACAATATTTGGAAAAACATAAAATACAATACTAAGCTCTTTAGCCAATGTATTCAGTACACGCTCTTCTAAAAAAATTTTCAGCAGGGAAAACAAGTCATTTTACTGATGGCAGTTTCAACATGGTTCTGTTATTAAATTCTTATCAGCATTAAAATAAAACTAAGATTTTCTTTACCTAGACTCCAAACAAAGCAGACATACATATAAGTGTTATCTACCAGGTACACATGGCTGTATACGCACATTCAGGCACAGGTGTATGCAGGTGAATGCATGCAAATAAGGACAGGTAAGAGGAAACTTCTACATCATCTCTTCTTAAAAATGTGACTCCAGGTTGGACAAGTTTTAGACTGAGAATAGGGTATACTATGCCACCATTAAATCCTTGTGCTGAGAAGATGTAAAAAAGTAAACTATTTAAGGCAAAGTGCTTCATAGATTAGTAAGGTGGGAAATAACAGAAAACATCAGAAAGTATGTTTGAAATAATTAAAAATAATTAGAAGAGGTAAGCTCAATAAGCTATCCAAAAACTTTTAGAATAAACTGCTTTTTTGACTTTCAAGTATTATATGAGTTAAAAAAAAAGGATATTAAATGAGGCCACAGAATATTAAAAAAAAAAAGATTAAAGATCAGAATATCTGATATCTGGTTCAGGACCTATTATTTAATTGCCATGAAAGTTGGGCAAAATTACTTAACTTCTCTGAACCTCCATTTCTTCATGTGCAAGAAGAAATAATTCTGCCATACTAGTTCCATATGACTGAGCTATTAGAATAAGCAAATAAGACAATATGCATGAAAGGAATTTGAAAAATGGTATAGTCTATATGAATAAAGTAATTAAATGTATTTTAGTTAAGAAAATAATTATTCACAAAAGGCCTAAATTCCATTATAATCTATATTATGTTTAAAAGTAATTTAGCAAACAAAAAACATTACATGCTTTCTAAATTTGAAGAAATATTAGCAGAACCTTCAGTTGGCAAATGGTCTTTAAAAGGAGTCTTTAAAAGGAGTTACAGTAATGTAACATTTACAGAGGGAGAAATTTGTAAGGAATTTAAATAAAACTTAAAAGTCACCAATGATTAGTATTTCAGCTTATCTTTATCTGACTATTAATTTAATTACTTTATACTCCACATCTTAGTGAAAAAAAAAATCACCAATGGTATAGATGAAATAACAGTTATTACCAGTTACATTTGCTATATTTTTGAATTGAGAAAACATCTTTGAACTATCATTTAATTCAAATCAATTTAAAAAAACTTACTAGATGATCTTTAAAATACTTATTCTTGAAAAACGAATTCTTAAAACATAGATATTATTACAAGCTTTCTTTTTCAGACAATAATACTTTTGAATATTTTTATAATTACCCTTTAAAATTTCATCATACTTTTAATCAAATATTAGAATATGCAAACAATAGGTACAAGGACAATGAACTGGACAAAGGGGTTACTTTAACCACACTGGTATTCTGATACATAACAAGGAAAAGAGCATCTAAAATTTCTCAAATTTTAACAGACCAGGAAGACTACATAACATAACATTCAACATGCCTAGTTTACTTAAAAAAAAAAAAAAAAGCAATAATCATACTAAAAATCAATTAGGCAATTATCTTGACAGTAAAGTGAAAATATGTACTTGTTTAGATTCTTTCAGTAGAATACAGAATTTTAAATTTTAGATGTACGGAGAGCAAGGAATTATATAAAATTTACTTCTAGTTTCCTAGTTATACTCAATTAACTTGAGTAGAACAAACACATATCTACAAAATGATTAAATAACAAGAAAGAAAATTCTAGACATACCAAATGCTAATGTATAATTGCATAAAGGAGTTAATGATAGTAAATATATTCTACAGTCTGTCCTTTGAAATCTATGCTGTGTACAAAGCCTCCTATTGCATCCTATCATTTGTTTTTGATTAGCATAAATATTAGATAACATCATTCCCAAACTTTCTGCTCAAATCTTTCTGATGGCTTCCCATTACACAAAGCCTTTCACATTTTGCCAAGCACATCTTATTCAGCTAGTCTGATTTCATCTTCTAATCCTCTACTCCTGGATCACTCCATTTCAATTACCAGAGCTGCCTTGTTTTCCCTCAAACACACTCCTGTCACAAAACCTTTGCACTTAGTGTCCCACCGCCTGTCCATCACAGACCAGATAGGATGAATACTTGCAGTGGCTTCCTTTTTAAGTCTTTGCTTAAATTATAACTTTTTCAGTAGAGCTGTCTAATAAAACTATTCAAACTATACCTCCTTTCCTCATAACATTGAACTCCCTGCCCTCCTTTGATGCTTTACTTTCTTTCCATCCACTCATCTAATTCAACATGATCTACCTTATATCTTTCTTTCTTATTTATTGTATTTATTGTCTCCTGTCACTAGAAGACACGTTCTAAGAATGCACATACACTTTTGTTTCTGAACTAGCTGGAACAATATCTACATGTAGTCAAGCTGAATGAGTATTTGTTGAATGTATACATGAATAAATTAATACAAATACATATTTGTCAAACAATTTTGTTTTCAAAAGTAAAAGATTAATATTAATTGAGCATCTAATTTATGCCAGCAGTCTACTGATTAAGATGCATTAACTACTAAATAGTCATCTAATTCTCCTATGAGAATATTATTTGCCTTATTTTACAGAACAGAAAATAGATGCTGAGGTTAAGCAGCTTTTCCCAAAGAAAATCACAGTAAGGAATGAAATCAAGGTGTGAAGTTTGGCCTTTTGATTATGAGGGTGCATGAGCTATCAATCTGCCTATTGTAAAGTACTTTATGTAATACCCAGAATTTAAACATCTAATCTGGCAGAAGTCTTTAAAAACATTTCCACAAGTAAGCTACATCCTATTCAAATAAAGAGAAATGCATGTTCATGTTAAGGGATATTGCTAGAAAGATACTTTGTGTCTTAATAGCTCCTAACCTTAAATTAATGAGATTACACTCATAATGTGGATGGGTCTACTCCAGTAAGTTGCAGTGTTTTAAGAGCAAAAGCTTACGTCTCTTGGGGGAAGAAGAAATACTATTCAAGATGATGCCTTAGAGTGCAACGTTCCTACCTGCCCTTCAGATTCACTAGCCTTCACAAATGTGTGAGCCAATTCCTTAAAACAAATCTAAGACATGTATGTATAATCCTATTGATGTGGGTGTTTTTGTGTGCGTGGAGAAAGACGAAACAAAAATTCCAGCCATAGCCTTCCTGTAGAATGCTATGACATAAAAGACCCGACTATAAGACCTGAAATCATAAAATACATAGAAGAAAACAAAGGCAAATGCTCCATGACACAAACTTCAGAAATATCTTTGTAGATTCATTTCCAGCAGCAAGGAAAACAGAGGAGTATAAACAAGTGGGACTATCTCAAATTAAAAAGCTTCTGCACAGCAGAACACAGTATCCAAAACAGAGACACCTAACTAAATGGGAGAACATATTTGCACAAGAGATTGATATCAAAGATCTACAAAGAGCTCATACAACTCAACAAAAAACAACCAACACAATCAAAAAATGGGCAGAAGGGCTAAATAGACACTTCTTCAAAGAAAACATGCAGATGGCCAAGCAAGTACATGAAAAAATGCTTATCATCACTTATCATCAGGGAAATGAAAATCAAAACCATAATAAGACACTATTTCACACTTGTGTGAATGGCCATTATTAAAAAGACCAGATACAAGTGCTGAAAAAGGTGTGTGTGGGGGGCGGGGAGGAACCCTATTATACTGTTGGTGGGAATGTAGACTGATCCAGCCCCTATGGAAAGTAGTGTGGAGGTTCCTCAAAAGACTAAAATTAGATGGCCATAAGACCCAGCAATTCCATTCTTAGCCATCTGTTTAAACACAAAATAATAATTCAAAAGGAAATCTGCATTCTGATGTTTACTGTAGCACTGTTTACAATAGCTAAGATATAGAAACAACCTAGATGCCAAAAACAGATGAGTGGATCAAGGAGATGCAGTGTATATATGTATATAATGGAATACTACTCAGCAATCAAAAAAGATTAACTTATGCCATTTGCAGCAAGAGGGATGGAACTGGAAGGCATTATGCTACGTGAAATAAGCCAAAAGAAGAAAGATAAATGCTGGTGGAGTTATTCATATGTGTAAATAGAGAAACCAAAGGGTGAGACAAACTTAAAAAACCAATCCTTGAAAGCTGACCATAGATCTGATCAAGGAAGTGAGGGGGATGGGAGGGAGAAAGGTGAGGATAGAAGGAGAGAAGAGCACAATGGACTGTGGTGGAGGGCTGTGAGTGCTTTGGTGGTAGGAGATCTAAGGTGACCACACCTGAGGGAAGAAATCCTACACTGTGAAAATACTAACAAGGATTAAACAATGGTACTTCATTAAAATAAGTATTTTTTAAAAAGTAAAATTACAAAAAAAAAAATACAACGGTGTTGTGTGAAATAAAGAGATAGGTCATATGAAAGTACCTTGTACATGGTAGGCCACTACACAAATGCCATTTAGTCGTTAAACATTTGATGGTGATAATAATGACAAGAAATCTCTCTAAAATGTGTTCAGAAATGTCTTTCAAAGTACCACAACTCAAAACTTAGAAAATCCAGTTAAAATTATTTATTGCCTATAAAATATAATTAAAAAGTTTGAAAGTGTCACTACTGTAACAGATCTACTGCCAATTGAATTTGACTGCATTAGGAATCTCAAAAGTTTAGATTATGGTTCCTGCTCTTAGATAGTTATAAAACTTTTGTTCTGAGTCTCCCTCAATCATCACACCAGTTTCCACATGCCCAACTTCCCAAATGTATGGTTGGAGTGCCAGAAGGAATAACCCAAAGAAATGAAAGTACCTCAAATTTCAAAAGGTACTGAAAAATATGAACACTAATGCAGGGATCACCAAGTCTTCTAAACAATAAGAGTAACATGCAAACTACTATAAGTATAATTTTAAGTGCCAGGGCTATGTTATGTTAGAAAACAAAGGGAACAATGTCTTGAAACAAAAAACTAAATTACTTGTTGATTTTGATTTTAACTTTATTATAATTAGTCTTTTTCCTTATTTAGGGGGGAATAGGGAGAAGGGAGTAGGATCAAAACAAGGGGGGGCGGGGATTGTATACGGACTATAACCAAGATGAAAATGCATACATTGTGCAAAAATGAAAAATGATGTAAAAAATATATAAAATTAAAAAAAATTAAATTTAAAAAAATGAAAATATGTAAAATGTAAAAAATAAAAAATAAATTAGTTGATAAATCTAATAACAAAGGGAACCTAGTCTTCCCTGCATAATATGCTGGGCTTTCTTCTACTTTTCAAGTGGCTCTTCTAATTATTTCTATTTATTAAACATCAATCAAAAAAGTTCCATACTGTCAATTCATTCTAAATTAAATCATCTAAAAAAATGTATTCTGATTTAAGGAGGAAGCATTATTAAATGAGACAAATTTTCAATCATTCCTTCAACACTTCACCTACAACTAAACCATTATCCTCAATTTTACATCCCAAATTTTGGATTCATGTTGTAATATAAATATGGCTTCAAATTAAGTTGAATATTACATAAAATCCAGAGATTTTTTTTAAGTTGTATATTACAGAATATGTTATCATTTGTTGTAATATTACAGGATATGTTATCATTTGTTGTCAGATATTATTTCTATACCCATTAAACCTGAAATAGACCACAGATTTATATCCACATACCATTTTTATTAAAATATTTTAAAGTTATAAAAAGACTGCTATCAGCTGTCTGACTCAAAAAATATATAGCTATTGAATGGTAAATTTCTTTACACTAAAATAAAGAAGAAATTTAGATTTTTTTTATCTCTTTAAACCTCTTTTTCAGACTACTCAGTTTTCCAAACTTACTTAATTATTGAATTGTAAACAATATCCTTCAAATTTCAAAAAATCTATAACACAAAAGAAAGAACAATTTTAATTTATAGATACCCAAAACAAAGACACTATTAAAAAATAACTATTTCACAAATTTCACTAGCAAGTAAATGTCTGCTTTAAGCACTCACCTTAAGTTTTAAGTGAAAGTATTGTCAACAGTTTTAAATTCTACAGGCAATTGTAAAATTATTCATACTAGCTCAGTTTAGGAAATAATTTATAACTTTAGGAATAACTTTCAAATGTAAATTATGTTATAAATACAAGAAGAAACATCATTTGTTTTCTGGGAGACATACAGTATCTCTCTGCTGTCAAGTAAAGATATTATTACATTTGATATTATAACAAGAATAATGTAAAAGTAATGCAGGAATAATGTAAAAGAATATACAGAATGTAAAAGAAATGTAGGATAACTCTCATTAGTACCAGCCTACATTTATTACTTTGATTGAAAAAATTAGAAATAATGTAAATGAGCTGAGTATAACAAACATTGCCTTATTCCATCATTACGAATGTTTACAAAAACTTCACTTATTATTGTCAAAAAGTGTTTTAATTTGCATTAATTCACATATTAATTTTATCTAATCTAAACATTATTCTGCCTCTTCTATCATAAACATTTATCCAGGTTTTGATACATATAATTCAATAGACAATTAAACAGCACATGTATAGGCATCATGCTAAGCTCTTTATATAAAACTGTCTACATGACTTAAAATAAGTCACTTTACCTCTCCATCCTTTAGTTTTCTTAACAATAAGACAAGAAGATTAAATAAGATGATCTCTTCAAGTTAAAATGTTCTGTAAGTCTAAAATATATATGACCCAAACATATCTGAAAATAAGAGAAATCTTTGTATTTTAACACAGTGAAATAAACTAGAAATAACTCTACTATAACTTAATAACAAGTCAAGAGAGCTGGAAATTAAAATCCAAAAAGTAATTCATAAAATAGATTTTTTAAATCATGGTTTTATTCCTACAATTTCTGAAAAGAAAATAGTGATCTTTATTCAATCATAAAAATATAAATTATCTCTGTGATTGTTAGTCACAGAAAAAGTTTATATGAGGAGGAGATTTTATTCACATTCTAGGACATGTCCAGATAGAGACAATGTATTCCCTTCTCTGAATAAATGTTTACTGTCACAGGCAAAAAGACAACTACTAAGGGAAGTGAGAAGCCAGAGGTTTCTCTTCACGAGCAATAATCTTAAAATCAGTAATAAACAGTATTAAGTCAACTTTTGAATAACTATTAAGAACAAGTAAATTAGTCAATATAGTATAATCAACATTTAAGAGCAGATTAATTGCATTAACTCAAAATACAGAGCGCTGAAGTGAACTCTAGTATGAGTCCTGAAAAGAAAAATTATCAATCAGTAGCATTGCAAATATATGAAATCTGTTTCAAAGAATTTTAGAGTAATAGCTTCATAAGTGAGTGCTGCTGTGATAAAAACACAGATGATTGTGATCAATTTGGGAGTCTTTAATTTTACTGAAATTTCTGTTACATTATTTCAACAAATCATAAAATAGTATACCATGCTAGTGATATTTTATAAAATGTGATGTGTACTGTACTGACTAGCTAATCACCATGGGGAATCATCAAATGGCAATGACTCACTCATGGATGAGAATGCCTATAAACATTCACCAGTTATACACTTCAACTAATGCAGTATTGATGGAATCAGGAGGTTATTAAATGGGTCTCTATCATTTACTAACACTTGCTCCATCATTAATTGACTTTAATAAATCGATCCAGATTTGCTTGCATTTGTCAAAATAAGAACTCAAGAAATAGATAAAAGAAGTATATAAACAAAACAACTCAAATTAGGACCTTTAGAAGAATTCTTTGAGTTATTAATTGGTCTTTCTCCACAATGTTTGATACTGACTTTAGACATAATCTTATATTTATCTATTTAGAAGTGGGTGCATTCCTTGAGGAAAAAAAAAAAAGATACAATATACAATGTCCATTAAATTAAATACACAAAAATATCACTTTGTAGTTCACATTATTAGTAACTTTTTAGCAAAGTTTATATTTCCACATTTTGAAATAGTGTGTTAAAGAAAGAAATGAAACTTGGAATTATGAGTCAACACTATATTGTTTAACATTTCTTGTGAGTTTCTGCAGGAAATAAAAATTCAGCAATGTATTAACTGACATAGCTTTTCAGTCAGTTTAGAAATTCACCTATATGTTATATGTTATTACAAGTTGAAAAGTGTCCCAGGAAATAAGACAACAATAAAATAAGCTTTATACCTAATAATACATTAGGCAAATTATGGTAATGATATTTCATGAATGTAAACATTCATGTAATCTATGATGAATAGATTACTAAGAAACAAGTTTACAGATTTTATAGTACCATTTATATGAATAATCACTGTTTCCTTTAGGAAACAAAATTATTTTGTAAAGAAACACAAAAGAAGTTTGTGATTACATTTCCCAATGTAAAAGAGGAACTGATTAAATAATTATTTACTGGGGAAATTACAATAATAACGATGTTCTAAATGGCACTCTAATGATATGGCTCAGCCAAAAGAGAACATGGAAACATGGATAGCAGTAAGACTCAAACTAGGTAGTGGAATACAGGTGAGTCCTAATATCACCTTTGCAGTTGATACTATGTACCATTTTATGAAAGATATTTCATATCTTCCTGTTTCTTCTATAAATCTATTCAATATTATTTATTGTTGAGAATATCATAATTGGGTGACCCGGGTGGCGCAAGGGGTTAAGCACCACACTGTGAAGCACTCCGAAGCCTCTGCAACATGAGTTCAATCCCCAGCCAGCCAGGGAGCTACCCACATGGCGCAGGAGACCTCTCCTGTCTCTCCCGCTGCTCCCCTCAGCAGTATATTTCAGTCAGTCTGCTTGTTCTGTTCCCAACTCTGTCTCTGGTGAATCCTCTCACCCCCTGCATCTCTGGCCTGTACCCCAACTCTTGTATGCATAAATAAATCTTTAAAAAAATACATCATAAACTAGTAAGTTAACATTTATGCGAGGCAACTGTTTAAACATTTGCTTGATATAATTACATCATTAGCTCTCAATTCATAGTAAATGAATTCTAGTAAATGAATAATGTCTGACTTGATATTTGGCATCATTAATCAGTTCAAAAAATCAGTCATTTAATAATTTCATTGTTAAAAATCACAATAAATTTAAAGCCTATTTGCCTTGATTGAAGACTGTCAGAATAATAAAATATTTCTAACGATAGTTGGCTTTATTTCCAAATAACAATATGAAATGTGATTCATGTCTTGTGTGTTGAACCAAATGCCAGAAATTGGTTGACTCAACTATGACATATCCCAGAACACCAACCCATTTTAAAAGTTAATTGGATAAAGCTTTGTGGTATGGTATCCTTTATATTTTCAAATGCAACAGTAACTAGTATAACAAAAAGCAATGAACAGAATATCATCTAGTCTGGTCACAGGCTAGTACTTGGGGAACCTAAAAGAGTACAAGGCTTATGATGAAAAATATCCAGCAATGCCTTCATAACTCAATTAACATGCATTCAAATGCTCTGGCAACAAACTTTAAGCAATAAAATAATAATTGATAACCATATGTGCTAGTCACATCTTGAAGATGCTTTATATATAATCTAAGAAATCGAAAAGATAGGTATCATTCTCCAAAAAGCATAAGTAAGAAAAGATACAGAAACCAAGATTCAAGATTAAGTAAACCTGCCCAAACTTTTAAAAGAGGTAGGATTTGAGTCCAAATCA
The DNA here is from genome assembly GCF_964194135.1 of Talpa europaea. Taxonomy (NCBI): domain Eukaryota; kingdom Metazoa; phylum Chordata; class Mammalia; order Eulipotyphla; family Talpidae; genus Talpa; species Talpa europaea. The sequence continues at coordinate 25,845,889 of NC_140073.1, forward strand.
ATCTGACTCAAACCTTAATACTTCTAAAAGAAATCTGTACTCTACCTTTCTTTTTAATTCTATTGTTTATTTTCAATAGGATTTCAAATTAACCCCCCCCCAAAAAAAGCTATAAAAGAAATCTGTACTCTACCTTTCTTTTTAATTCTATTGTTTATTTTCAATAGGATTTCAAATTAACCCCCCCCCAAAAAAAAAGCTATCAGGCAATAGGTACAAAGTCTAACACAATGAGGCACAATAAGCAAATATAAAAAAAGATATGAATCCCTGGTCCTGTGGAGTTCACTACTGTAGGTAGATTTCCAATCAGAAAATATTTTGAGTATATATTAAGCAGTTATTTTATGTTCTGTAAAAACAAATATTCCCTTTTCTTACAATACCTATTTTAACATTAAATGCATTAAATACAATTTGGATTCAATGGACTTATTAAAAACAAACTTCTAATGCATCTCCTTTAGCCAGAGACTATAGAGCACTCTCTGAGACATGTTTGATGCACAACAACCTGTTATACCTACACTTGGAAGTTGATCTATCTATAGGGATGATCAACTGTGCTTTAGATACTTAACCAGTATCTATCGTTTACTTTTTCCTCATGTGAACATATGTCAGCATTTTTGGAAAGCCATTAAGTGAGATATTACCATAATATAAACTTGAAGTAGTTATTTTAAAAAATAAGAAAGAAAAATATTGTAAAATTTTGTTAGTAATAAGATAATACTAGTTGAAAAGAAAGGGCAAGCACTATCCTAAGCACTTTAAAGTGTTATCTTTAAATATTTTTAATAAAAAGTTACTGAAATTGATTCTGACTTGTCAGTATGTTTCCACACTTATATTTGATCCATAACTTGATATAACAGATTATTCAGTGAGCATGAATATTATTTTTACTATTTATCTTTCCCTTTGGTCATTTTCTAGCTCTACAGGACAAACAGAAAACAAGGTAAACTTACATCAAACAATATTATTATTTCCAGTATCTAATTTTAGAGTTGAGAAGAAGGAAACTAAGCCTGGTGAAAACATGAAAGATTTAGTGTGTGTGTATAAATTTCATTTATACACGCTTTTATATTTTTCCCCAATAATGAATGGAAATTAGCAGCAAACACTCAAGAGGAATTGCCAGAATTCATTTTTCTTACTTAAATTTTACAGCCCACCATAGAAGAAAATGCCTAAAAATATTAAAGGGCCAAGAAATTGGAGAAATTCATATTCAAAATATATTATTTTCATTAATATTACTTATGAACATTACATATCCCTCCATTTTTTCAAACTCAAAAAATTAGACTGCTAAATTGCCAACAGGAAGAAGACATGAAAAGAAAAAATTGCCATAAATTATGTGTTTCTAATAAACAGCAGCATCCTTAAAGGTAAAGGCCCCAGGCCTTTCCTTTCATACACTGCTGATAGAAGAATAAATCACTTCATAATACCATTTAGTAATACCTACTAATGATAAATATATGCTTATACTCTGTTCCAATAATTCCACTGTTCGGTATATACTCCAAAAAAATGAGTACATCTAACTATCCTAAAAAATATAGATAAAAATATTTAGATCAACTTTATCCATAGTTGGCAAAACATGGAAATGACCAAAAGTGTATTAATAGAAGAATGGACAATAAGATTGCTATATAATCATAGAATACTATACTGTAATAAAAAACTAATCCTATCAAAAATATATATGACTATCTTAAGCATATTGAATGCAAAAAAAGTCAGTCATAAGTAGTATATACTGATTTTATTTAAGTGGAATTCAAAACCTATAAGTGATAAAATGAGAATAGTGGGTTACCTTTGAGATAGCCTTCTAGGGCACAGGGATATTCTTTATCTGGTTAGCAATTATAAGCGTAAAATTATTCATAAAAAATCATGAATTATGCAGTCAAAATGTCTATTTTCAAGCATATATGCTAACATTCACTTAATAAAAGTGCTATAAGTAAAAGAATGCATAATGAGAAAATTAACAAGGGACAAATGCAACAACATATATTTAAACCACCCAAATAGAAAAAGATGATAGATTGTAACCCATATTTACTAGTGATCACATTAAATGCAAATGAACTAAATGTTCCAATTAAAGTATTTCCAGATTGGATTCATGTCAATAAATCAAGTTTCCACCGAAAACAACGAAAAGATTAACACCCCAATTTTTTTTCAATTAAAAGACATACAGTAAGATAATTAAATGCTCAACTTCTATATAAAAGATGCAAACAAAAATGGAGTGGTCTTGACAGAAAAAGTCTTGTAGGAAAGAGGTGCCAATAATACTATTAGTAGAATATCAATTGGCAAATATTTTCTGGGAAGTAACTCAGTGACATATATTAAATACCACAAAATGTACCATAATTTTTGGTCTATGTCAAGTAACTAACCTCATATAATAAATACCTAAGCGAGTTAATCATTTTCAATGTAACATGTAAATAATAGCAAAACTAGAAACTGAATTTTTAACAGCACTGAACTGTTTAAATATATGTGGTAAAAAATTTTAAAATGTAATACTACATAGTAAATATACAGTGTACATTTATGTAGCATAATGGAAAAATGTAAACTATGAGTTGTCACATAAAAATGCTACTTTAAGAAGACAGAATGTATGTGCATGGATTTTTCATAATGGTTTATAAAGTCCACACTGCCAGTTTTCTCTTAGTAGAAAATTTGAGCAGGCAAATGATAATAAAGGTAAATTAAGCACTAAATTGTTTCTGTCAATAGAAAGTGAATAGCAACTCAGTTGGGCTAATCATGCCTTTTCCTAGGATCAATAGTGCTAAGTCCCAAATCAGAGACAAGATAATACAGCAAACCTTAGACTTAAACTGTAGTAATGTCTTAAATTTCTATTCCATACATTTATAATAAAATCATAAGAAGTTGTTCAACCATATGTCCACACTAAGCAATTGAAGCTATAATCTCTCTTCAAGCTTTTCACATTACAAGTTCTTTCTCAGAACCTGAAAGAATTTATACCTCAATTCCAAAAGACTCTACTCTTTTATCACATCAGATAACTGATGCTGAGAAAATCATGAAAATTAAAAAACAAAGATAGTGTCTACCTTTCAAATGCTTTCCTAATTCAGCTCATCATGTGAGTAATGCAATCTTCCAGTTCCCAGGGTTCTGTGTTCTGATTTTCACTTTACTTACTATCTATACCACCCAAACATTGTGCCTACATTGCCTACATTTTTATATTTAATACAGCTTTTTATATGCATAGAAAATATTTTAGTTGGAGTCTTCAAACAACCCAAAACACTTGTCTCATACAAAACATCTGCTTTGCCAGCCTATGTTGTAATTCGAAGACTTGTATTTCAATCATCTTGGTACAAATCAGCATTTTTCTTGACTTGAGGCCAAGTATGTTAAAAAAAGTGAACTCTACTGTATGTTTTCAATAGAGAGCCCTTATTCAATGGTAGAAATCTGCATAATAAAATATCAGGTATTCATTTTTTTTCTTTGCAAAAAACACATTTCGTTTTACCATTTCAGCAAAAGTTTATATAAAACACTTTCAAATTTGTATACATGTCCTTTGAGATATTATCAAAATGCTTCATTTTCTAAAAAGACATCTAATACCTTAAATTAATAATGCAGAAATTTATGAAATAACTACAATGCAAGTCAGCTTTACCTTACATAGAACTTTGTTACAAATGTTAAGCTAAAAATTGCTACATTTATAAGAGGCAAGAAGTGTATTCAACTTAAATCTTCTCAATTAAAAATGCATTTAAAAATAGACTTTTGATGCATTTTATGCAAATCTCACAGATGTATGATCAATGGCTTTAAGTCACATAGGTAATAACCGACAGCACCAGCCAGTTCAATTTAGATACAAAGATACTACCATCTCATTCACTAAATTCCTCCTAGGATTGGATTTCATATGAAAACAATAATATTGAGTTAAATGGTGTGTAGTTGATGGTAATAATAATAATAGGGGGAAAACACTAGCAATTCATATTAAAATAAAGAACAAAAATCTTTCTACAATATATAAAAAGATTTGTATTTGCCTATATGTATGTTAAGATTCTCTAGAAAGGTATACAAGATACCAAAAACACTAATAAAAAATGATATTTTATAATTAATGGAGAATTCAAACATTTACATTAAAAAACAATAAATAAAAATATTAGTTGAGAAAATGAGTATAAAATAAGAGAGAACCTAGAACAGAACCTAAAAAGAATACTAAAAAAACTTTAGCATATAAAGATAAGTAAAAATACAATGCAAAGTAGTATCAGTACAAACTTAAGTTAATAAAGATAAAAATTGTTCCATATGGAAAGTAGTATGTATAAACAAGATTAATATACAAAAAATATATATTTCCTTTCCGTATTCTGTCAGCTGAATGAGTGCAGAATGAGGGATACCATACCTCTACACACCTGTTATCAGTGAAAGCACCTAGCTCCAAGAATTTGGTTTCTAATGCTATTCTAAAAAAAAAAAAGGAAAAAGAAAAAACTGGAGAAATAAATAATTCTAGGAAAGAATAATAATAATAAATAATTCTAGGGAGGCAAAAATCATAACTTCCTGAATCAGATATACTAATTTCTTTGAATAAAGAAATATTAATTTCTTTTATTGAAAAGAAAAAAGATTTGAAAATTTTTTAAATACGTAAATAGCCAATTATGAAAATAGTTAAAAAGAAAATCTAAAAAATGAGGTTTTCAGTTAGGAACTCTACTACATCACTATATAGAAACTCCACTATATATGGCTAATAAGAATGTGTTGAAGTGAAATATCACCTAAAATGTTTAGAATACTGTTCATTCTCATTAGTGAAAGCTGACATTAAAATAAACTTAAGACTTTATAATTATACAAAAAATAAAAATACCCACTAAAAACATTTGCAAACCTTTGCACATACTTTCTCTCTTGTGAACCTCACAATAATATATAATATATGATGGACAATATTGTCTCTATCACACAGGTTTGAAAAGAAAGGCTTAGAAAAGCCAAGCCATTTACGTAATGTCATGCCACAAGTAACAGAGTCAGGACCAAATTCAGATCAAGTGACCTCAAGTTCAGTGTTCTATGCATAAATGCTCAACCATGATTCTTCAATTCTGTATCTTTCTTTCACTTTAAAATTAATGTTCACTCCCAAACATTATTAATTTGTAAATATTATAGAAGAATAAAATTAAGAAAAACCCTCACATTAAAATATTGATTTTTAAATCTGAAGATTTCTAAGAAATCTTAGTAATTTCTAAGTTTTGAACAGCTGAAGTAAGAAACATTTGGAGTTTTTAACTCACAAAATGACAGAACCATCTCCTGACTTTCCTTGACTATTAACACCCACTTTCCAATGCTTTGAATTCATACTCAGAATTCTCTCTCAAATCTACTCTTCCTCTCCATTGTAACAGCATTGCTTTAGTTAAAGTTAAATTCACCCAGGTTATTATGTAAGTTTTATCAATTCTCTCTACTACTGTCTCCCTATTTGGGTCTAACCTCCACTAACCTCCACATTCTGAAATCTTTTTAACAAAAGAAATTTGAGCACATCACTCTCCTGTTTAAAAATCCTAGTGATTTCCTGATGTCTACAGGGTAAGACTGAACTCCTTACTATAGCTCAGAAACCTCCATGATACAGGCAAATAAGTTTTGGTTATTTGCAACCAGATTCATCCACCTTTATTCCTGCCTTGACAGTTAATCATATCCATTTGTTATAACAAGCAAAGAACTCTCAATGGTTTTGGAAGCTCCATGATTTAATAACTGTCTTTCAAAAGCATTATTTGTTAATTTTGGGGGGCTAAAAAGAACAAACATTTAAAAGTTTAAGTCAGAACTGCTGGGTATAGAAATAATAGATGCCTATGCACTTCAAGGATCAAACAGTTATTGTTGAACTGTAAATACCCAACCTAGGTGTTCAGAACCACTTAAAATTAGTTAAATAAAAATCACAGCTGAAATTTATATTCAAACCTTGAGTACTCTAGAATTAAGTGATACAATACAGCTCATGATATTAGAAATGGGGGCACTAAACAAAAAGAAAGCTATAAAGACAAAAAAATGAGGCTGGAAATTTTATATTCTATACTCCCACCAACATTTACTAGGATATTTCCTATGTGGCTTACATTGCTTTCCAGAGTAAGCAATTTGAATGATAAATTCACATTATCACTGATAACATGGAAATAAATCTCACATCATTATCCAAAATCACTACAGGCAGAGAGCCAAATTAAACATAGAGGTAGTGTTTGCACAATGGGGAAGAAAAATTAGCTATATATACCAAGAGAGTCAGAAAACACTGAAAAGACTGTATTTTCAAAGTGAAAGAAAATCACCTATCTAAATTTAGGGAGATAATATAAATTATAGCACAATGACTGTTTTACAAAGCACATACAAACTCTTCTCCTATACATCAATACTAGAATTAAAAACAGTGATTATAAAGTAATATAGATTATGAGATTAAAGGTAATGGTGTGTTATTTGTTTTACAATTTCAGGGAGAACGATCAGAACATGACATCACCTTCAAAAGTGCCTTTTAGTTTATTGAAATAATCATTTGTTTTATATATACATATATTTTTTAAATGACTGTCTTAATCTAGATCAGTAAAAAGAGTTACAGTAGTGAGAAATTATGTGTTCAATTAAATATCAAGTACCAAGAACATATACTGATTTCATTTTGGCAAATGATTACTTCCCAAGGATTAGTGATGGCTATTTATATATAATAAAATATACATGTGATAATTTGATATATACATTTCCTTTGGACTTTATAATTACTAAAATTTACATTTAATTTTTAAAAATAAATGTAAGCCTGCTAGAAAAAATTTTTTGCTGAGTTACTTAAAAAAAAAATAAAAAGTCTCTCCTATAGACATGTTATACTTTGAAAAATGCATTATCTTAATTCATTCTAATTAAAGAGGGTATATATGTTAAATTTTCCAATCAAGGTCCCTACTTTAAATGGTACCATTTCTTAATGGTACCCAGACAATGGAAAGAAATGAACACTGAAGACTTGACAATGGCAGCTCACTAAATATCAGTTAAGGATAACTAAATTCCCAGGAAATAAATTACTTTGGGTCAGGTATATGGGGAAAAATTATAAAAACAAAATTCTGTTACCTAAGTCACTAAAGGTAAGGAAATGTGTTTAAGTACATAAAGATTGTATTATATATATATGTGTGTGTGTGTTATGTATATACTTTATATAGTTTATATAAAGTTATACAAGAAAAAGTATCCTATTACAATTAGCTTACCAAGCATACAAAGATGTGAGAGAAAAAAATCTGGAACAAATTTCAACTGATAGCAAAGGCAATGCTGCTGTGGAAATAAGTTCTGGCAACAGGTGCATTCACATGGGAAAGCAGCCATGAAGCCTGACAGAATTCTGGGAATAAAACAATATTTAGAATTAATGCCATACTTCCTTTTTTTTCAAGCATTTTACATACATCAAGTAATTAATCATCAGAACACCCACATGAATATTTCTCCCTATTATCACACCCAAAAATGAGTTGCTTCTTCTTGACTACATAGTATAAATCATAACAATTAACTTTTCACACTATTCTGCAATGTTTTTCTTTTCATCTAGAACTAATTTAATTATTGCTTCTGGTATTATCAACATATTTGTACTGCCCCAAATTCAAAATTGTATTGCTTATTTCTTTTTATTTATACAAGAACTGGGGTACAAGCCAGAGGCACAAGAGGGTGAGAAAATTCACCAAGACAGAGTGGGGAACAGGACAGGCAGATGACTGAAAACACTGCTGAGGGAAACAGTGGCCGCAACGAGAGGTCTGCAGGGACATGTGGGAATCTCCCTGGTTGGCCGGGAATCAAACCCGCACTGCAGAGGCTGCAGACAGCTTCACAGCACTATACTCAACCTGCTGCGATACCGGGGAGGCCCTATATGGCTTATTTCTGATAGATTTATTTCAAGATGACATCAGGATTTATTAAAAAATGGCTACACTATGATTGCTAAGACTCAGAATTCAATCTGATATATTAAAGTTCAGAATAAGTATTAGACAAATAGAACATTAAACATTTTGAGAAAAATCTCAAGAAAACACAGGGTTAGGTAATTTTCTTGAGCTTTGTAACAGCACTAAATGACCATTTCCCAGGGATTTATTGATGACCAAATCTAATGGAGTTTTCCAAAATGCTCTGAAACCTGTGGTATTAGCTACCATACACTTATTCTTTGCCTTCCATAACAATGTACACTCTAAATCACTCTCTGCACTAACAGCTATTTCTCTCTTGCTAAGGTTAGCTCTAAAATGAATGAGTTCTTTAAGAATACTTCATTGGAAGTGGGTTGAAGAGCCACACTGCCTGAGTTGGTATCCAAACTCTGCCATTTACTAGCTATGTGAATTAAGGCAACCTCTCCATCAGTTGCTTTATCCATAAAAAGGAATTATTGGTAAACCACAACAAAGCAAAAACAGACAATTGTAAACCAGAGACATACTGCAGGGGAGGAGGGAGAAAGGTGAGAGGGAGGGAATGAGGAGCACAGAGGACTGTGGTGATGGTGCATAGGTGCATTGGGGAAGAAAATTCTATGGGGACTCAATCTGAGGGGGTGAGGGAGAAGTAAATATTATCTTAAAAAAATGTAAAAAAATTGATAAATGTTAAAATAAATTTTTTTAAATCAAAAAAGGAATTGTTGGTAATAATTATACCTATTTTGTAAGGATTTGGTGAGAAAATATACGTTAAATAGATAACATAACACATGGCATATCATAAATATCCATAAATGTTGACCATTGTAACTATGATGTTAATTTATATTACTATTATTATCCTCTTGTAATATCATCTAATCTCATGGCTTCAATGATTCCTGCTTTTTGTGAATGACCTTCAAAACTAAATCGTGGTTGTGTCACCATTTTCTGGAATTTTAATTTTCACTTCAGCTACCTGCTGAATATCTGTTTTAACGTTCTGTCGACAACATGAATTCAATAGACCTCAAACTGAATTCATCACCCCCAAAAAATCACTCTGCTTATTCTCCTTTGTTCTAGGTGTAGATGCATTTCAAAATACAATTCATATTTTCTTTCCTATTTCACTACTACACCACCCATATCCCTACCCCGAAAATTACTTTAATAGTACTCTTAAAATAAGGCCCAACTCATTAGCTCCAATTTGATGTAATGTCTTCTAATGTTTTCCTACTTTGGCAAAACTTATTTCCATTTTGCTTAAATTAAAAACTAATAAATGAGCACTGTTATTCTAGTATATTATTCTAGGGTCCTTGTACATCAGCTCTTTCAATTTCTCTATCCTTCTTGTGTAGAATGAATTGTGCTCTCCTCTCTTTTAACTCCATTCATTAGATGTAGGTGAAAGAGCAAACTAAATCACCATTTTCTAGCATTTACAAACTGTAACACTTAATACGTAATGACTTACTACTCTTTTATTTAACTATAGTTAGCCACAACATATTGATATCATTTGTATTTGGCTATATGTTCAGTATAAGGGATGCTACAAAACGTTTACAATAGAAAAGAGCTGTGAGGCCTGATGGGATCAAGACTCAATGTAGCACAGGAAGAACTGTATAAGGTGGTTCTTAGCCTCACTACATTTATTAAAGGGAGGGATGTTTGCTACTGGTATGGTTATTTTAATATTAAGGCCATTTGGTAATCTCATATATAAGAATGAGGCAATGGTAATCATTACCATTAACAATATTTTACAAATGCCTAGAGTATGTAATTATTGTAAAATTTCAAATTAATTTCATATGTACAAATTCAATGCCAGAACTAAGGCTGTCAACTACAATATACCAAAATGTTCATAAAACATAGTAAATATTGCCTTTTAGAAACCAGGGTCACAAAAAATAAATCCATGTACTGGTAGCAAATAGTCATGGACTAGTTTTTACAAAAGACCTAAAGGAAACCATTCTTGAACTGATTAGAATTTAAATGTTATGGATATTTTAAAACATTCCTTTATCTGTACTTGAAAGCCATTATCTTCTTGGTGAAGACATCATTTTTGCTGGCTAAAGCTACCAGATATAAAATAATTGACTATACTATTTATCATTTATAAGTTTTTCAGTAGATATGTAATTTTATAATATAAGAGGAAACAAATTTGTCTATGAATAAGTTTAACAATTCATAAAAAAATTTTGGAGTTTTTAATCATTTAAGAAAGTAATCTAGTACAAATGTTTTTGCTTGTCTTATTCCCTTCCCCTACCCTGGAAATGAAACACAGGTAATTTTTTAACACTTCAGAAGAAAAGTAAGAGTGACTTAAAACATCTACCAAGTGATAACATAAATGTTAACAGCAAAGATAGTTGAAAAGGTCAATTTTAGATCCCATTGAGTGAATACACAGGGTCAGGAAGATTAAGGCATTCTGAATTAAAGATATATTTTTCTAATATATGGAGATCTGGTAAATGTTGAAATCTCAAAAACATTTAATTGTATTTATGACTTGAATAGAAGGAGGAATTTCTAGCCACTTTGGCTATCTAAGAGATAGGAAATGCTGTATATGCCTTAGTAGAAATTTCAGGTCTTCACCTTTTCCTTCTCCACTGGGCACCTTTCCAGGTTCATGCCTCCTATAAAGCACAAGTCATGAATGAGATTTTCTCCGAGATCCTTTTGAAATCTAATTTCTTACCCTGTGAAACTCTTTATGCCCTAAAGAGTATAAAGTATTAGATGTACATGGAAACATACAATTTTTTTCTAATCAGAACAATAGTCTTAAGGACAATATTTACACACATCCTCACACACAGTCTTCATTTTCAGACATTCCAAATTCTAGCAATTTACATTTATTAGAAATATAAGGGCCTCCCCGGTGGCACAGCGGTTGAGTACTGGGCTGTGAAGCTGCCCACAGCCTCTGCAGCACCAGTTCGATCCCCAGCTGCCGGAGAGGGTCCCACATGGTATGCAGACCTCTCCTGCTGCGCCCGCTGCTTCCCTCAGCAATGTACTTCGTCAGCCTGCCTGTTCTGCTCCCTGCTCTGGCTCTGGTGAATTCTCTCACCCTCCCACACTTCTGACTGTACCCAATGCTTGTATAAATAAATAAATTTAAAAAAAAAGAAAAATGAAGCCCATGCTATTAATTATAGCCATTATTCTCAAATGGCATATAAATGAATTTTCAGAGATTGTTCAATCTGTATCTTGATATAATCCTTAAAACATTCTTTTTTTTTTTTTAATAGAGGCATGTTTTATTTATTTATTTATTTGTTTGGTTTTTTTTTGTTTGTTTGTTTATACATGCACTGGGTATAGTCAGAAGCGCGGGAGGGTGAGAGAATTCACCAGAGCGGGGAGCAGAACAGGCAGAAGGACCGAAGTACACTGCTGAGGGGAGCAGCGGGCGGCAGGAGAGGTCTGCGCGTCTAAACATTCTTAATAAAAAACTTTGAAATATCAATTATGGACACTAGAGAGCATTTATTTAATACTGATCAAGCACTGTGGTAAAATCATTATTCCAGTGGCGCAGCAGTTGAGCGCTGGGCTGGAAAGCTGCCCGCAGCCTCTGCAGCGCCGGTTCAATCCCCGGCCGGCTGGTGAGGGTCCCACATGGCGCAACAGACCTCTCCTGCTGTGCCCGCTGCTCCCCTCAGCAGGGTACTACATCAGTCTACCTGTTCTGTTCCCCGCTCTGGCTCTAGTGAATTCTCTTACCCTCCCGCACTTCTGACTGTACCCAGTGCTTGTATAAAATAAATAAATCTTTAAAAAAAATCATTATCAAATACATAATCTCATTAATACAATTTTATGGGAGTTATCTTCATTAAACTTAAGGAAATTGAATCAAAGAGAGAAGTCAGAATTTGAACTCATCAGTTTTCCTCCAAGTCTAATCCTTGTACCATCTTCTCTATATCAGTCTTTTTTTCTTCAGCCTTTAATTTAAATCTCCAGCTACTTGATTCAATACAGTCTCCCTACACCTCCATCTTACCCCTGAGGAAAGGGTCTATGGACTATTAATCCAAGCAGTGCCAGCAGAGGACCTGGCAGAGGTATGAAGGAAAAGATAAAATAAATTTAATAAAGTTTTATCTTAAATAAAGGAAGAATGCACTACTTACATTGTCCTAAGAGCTGTGTTTTGCAATAGATCAAGAACTAGTTGTAAAGGCAACTTTATTAGAATAGAAGTAGCATTTCTTCCTAAGGTTGATTACTCTGCACTGTGCAGGACAATACATTTAGAGTAATATTACAAACAATAACATTTTAGAGTTAGGAAACATTTAAATCATCAAGCCCTATGTGCTTACTTGTTTCCCTCATGCCAGCTCCAAAAATAAACAGAAACAGAAAAGTTAGGTGTTTTTTCCCTAACAACTAACTCATAAAAATTATTTTTTTGGAGTTTTTATCATTTAAGAAAGTAATCTTGTACAAATGTTTTTGCTTGTCTTATTGTGTCCCCAACCCTAGAAAAAAGCTAGTGGCAAAACTGAAAAATCAATGTTCTATTTCCATACATTTTACAAATCCTTATTATTGGGGAATTACTGAACACAATACAGTACTGAGACATGCAAAGATGTCAAAAAAAGAAAAGAAAGAGGGGGAAGGAGCTGGACCAGTATTTCCTATAAATGCTGCATTGATACTACAGACAACTGGACACCCACCATGCCTTCACCTCTCTTTTCTCAATTCACTCTCAGTGTTCCAGATTCTGAACTTTACAGAATAAATATCATTAGGCAGTACTTCTCTGCCTAATTCTCACCAACCTTAATATGGCTTTCACACAGAAAACTGGGTAAAACTTGCCTAGTCTTCACTTATAAATTCAGTGGTAATTCACAAATTTACTTAAGTCATATGCTAAAATCATGCAATATTGAGACTGACACATTCAAATGATTAAATCAAAATGAAGTTGCTGGGAGAGAGGGAGAACTGGAAGGGTAGAAAAACTGTGCTAAGGACAACACCATTTTGTAAATCCATGCTATATATCATACATTATAATCGGTATTTTGCACATTGTATCATGAGCATAATACCTCATACATAAAATTACATAACATTTACATGAGATCACTAAAGTAGCATAATACTAAGATACTATCCTTTGAGATCAGATGCCTGTTTTGTGCAAAAACTTAATATCAAAATTTATACACTTTTCATATACTCATTTAATAAGCTGTTGTATGTCTGTTTCATTCTACAAAAATGAATTCTAGCACCAGAAAGGAAGCTGGAGTTTATATTGCTCCTCATACCACAAAAAAAAAAAAAAAAAAAAAAAAAACAAGGTTGTAAAGTAACTTACCTAAAATTACATAGCAAGTTAACAATGGAGCAGAAACCACATATTGTTAATACCATGAATCTATTACTCCAGATAGTAGGTATTATTACTATTCCAATTTTATAAATGAGAAAACTAAAGCAAAGGGACAGTAAATGATTTATCTGCATTCATAAAACAACTAGCAAATAAGAGCAAGAACAGAGATTTGTCCTCGGTCTGGTTCCATGGCCTGCGTTCTTAACGACTAGGCTAGAATCTGCCTTTCAATTACAAGTTGGAGATCCTAATTCCTTTTCCAGCAACCTTTACCTAATACTCAATAAAAATGCCTGCCAGAAATTAAAATAACCTTTGCACTTAACAGTTACACATAAAAGAATCAATAACAGAAACAGCAGATAAGAAACACCTAGCTTGAAAATTCAAACACTTCCATTATTTCAACTGATATTAGATATTTATTAAAATGCAAATGAATCAATTTATGTATATTAACAGAGGTTCAAATTTTAAACCAGAACTTTCCTTAGTACTCCCAATTTCTGTATTTAGCTCATGCTTCCAACTCTACCACATGAATATTTGTTAAAGGAATCTAAGGGTTACAATCTCTGTCCAGAATCATTCTAAATTGGGACCTTAATTGTTTCATGAGTCAGTGGGTGTAATATTTTATCTGCTGGATTTTTTAAAATGCCAATTCCATCATCTTGCTCTGAGCACACTCTTTTGCCCACTCAGTAGACTGGGTCACCAAGACAAAACTTTGGGATAACAGGAAAATGAAACTTTCTAATTTTTTAATTATTGTTTCTTATAAGCAACCAACAAACTAATATTTCCATGGACTCATCTATCTACCTCTCTATCTCTGTCTTTCCACACCCTATTGTATAAATTAGAATACTTCTTTTTGGGAATTATTTTTCAGAATAAAAATTCTCCCCAATGTTTGCAATTTTTTCAAAATTCCATAATATTTATTTCCCTTTTACATTTTAATGAATTGTCAAACTGTAAAAATAATGTGATGATATTACCCATACAGCAAAATTCTTTCATCAAAATTGACTGGAAAGGAAAATTTGGTGTCCTGAACCCCACATTTCCTGCCATACATTTGGAAATAATAAAATCAAAAGAGGGGAAGTTATGAGATGATTGTAGAGTGTAGTTTAGACATAATGTTTAGGAACCAGAAGGTAACAATCAGGGGGCTGCAGCTGAAAAACAAAACAAATAAAAAAGCAAACCTAGCCTTTTAGGCTATGTAAAATTAATTTATCACTTCCCTGCTCTTTGATTTTAGGCAACTCATTTCACGTCTAAAATGCACATAAGTTGTATGTGTGGCCAGGGGATAGAAGGAAAGTCTAAAAGTCTTAGAAAAATCAGAAATTCAAGATACATTAATATTATATACTGTAAATAAAGCAGACACTCATGTCAGGAGTTGGCCCTCTCTACTTCAAAAGCAAATAACTATACCTGACTGCTAAAGTTTGCAGGAAGAGGTGGGCCCAATAATGGCAGGGGTAAAATTCTGAAATTAAAGATTCCTTTTCAAGGGAAAACTTAGGAAATCAAGGCCTAAAGCATAACCATAAAGTTATTTAGTATCTAAACCTGTTGAATAGAGACATACAAAAATTTACAAGATGCAGAAGGAAGGTCAGTAATTCATTAAACAGTGAAAGAGGTGCTGAGCTAAATGTTCAGAAAATATAGGGAGTAGTCAGGATAGCTTCACAGTTTTAAAAAAGAGGTAAGTTATCAGACAGTTACAAACTTTAGACAGTGTAGTAAACAATGCAATAGATAACATCATGAAAGAAAGAAGGGGTAGAAACATGTACAAAGCCACAGACCTGAAACAGCCATAAGTCTGATATGGGTAGAAAGCAGGAAAAGTAGAAAACAGGATGTTGAAGAGGTAGAAGGGATCTGTAAGCAATGGAACTTAGACATTTGCCAGGAATTTGCAGACAGTGATAAGATCAGAGATAAAGACAGATGTACTGGAAGTCAGTGACCAATTAAGAGGTCTTGCAGTCATGGTGTCTTTAAAATGGTAGAGCAGTGAGATACAATCAAGAATATTCAACAAAAATAAAGAAAATAATCCAGTCAAAAAACCGGGCAGAAGAGCTAAAAAAGAAACTTCTCCAAAGAGGAAATGCAAATGGCCAACAGGCATATGAGAATATGTTTAACATCAGGGAAATGTAATCAGGGAAATGCAAATCAAAACTACAATGAGATACATCTTAGACCACTGAGAACTGCGCATATTAAAAAAACTAGCAACAATAAATGTTCAGGAGGGTATGGAGTAAAACGAACACTCCTGCACTGCTGGTGGGAGTGCAAAATGGTCCAACCACTATGGAAAGCTGCATGGAGATTCCTCAACCTACTAAAGATAGAGTTTCCATATGATCCAAGAATTCCATTCCTAGGTATTTACCCAAAGGACACAGAAACACTAATTCAAAAGGGCACCTACACCCCTGTGTTTATAGCAGCACTATTTACAATAGGTAAGCTATGGAAACAACCCAAATGCCCAAAAATAGATGACTGGATCAAGAAGATGTGGTACATATACACAATGGAATATTACTCAGCAATCAAAAAAGATAAACTCATGCAATTTGCAGCAATATGGATGGAGCTGGAAAGAATCATACTCAGCGAAATAAGCCAGAAAGAAAAAGAAAAATACCAGATGGCCTCACTCATAGTAAGAATTTAGAAAACCTAAATAAGGGGCCAGGAAAAAGAGACACACTACGGGGGCAGGAGGAGAGGAGGGATTAGGATCAAAATAAGGGGGGTGATGGGCCTCCCTGGTGGCGCAGCAGTTGAGCGCTAGGTTGTGAAGCTGCCCGCAGCCTCTGCAGCGCCAGTTCGATCCCCGGCTGCTCCCCGGCCACAGGAGGAGGGTCCCACAAGGCGCGCAGAACTCTCCTGCCGCCCGCTGCTCCCTTCAGCAGTGTACTTCGGTCCTTCTGCCTGTTCTGCTTCCCGCTCTGGCTCTAGTGAATTCTCTCACCCACCCGCGCTTCTGACTGTACCCAATGCTTATATAAATAATTAATAAATAAATAAATAAAAATATAAGGGGGGTGAAATTGTATGGGGAATATAACCAAAATGAAAAGGCATACATTGTGCAAAAATGAAAAATGATGTAAGAATTATATAAAATAAATTAAATAAATAAATTGACTTCTAAAATTTTCAGCTGGAAAAAAAAAAAAAGAATACCTACTAGGTTGTTAATTCAAGTACCAACCAAAACAGGTAAATTATATACTATACTATTTAGAACTATGAGCTTATTTTTAATTCAGATTCAAAGGCCTGTTAGGAACATCAGGTCCAATTATCTGTCATGTGAAAACAAACAATTCCTTCTGATGAAAGTTTTAACACACAAAAAGCACAACCCTATCTTTCATTACCTATCTGTTAATCACTATTCTGTCTGAACAAATGGGAATTTCCTCCTCTCAATCCAACTGAGGGCAGAAACTTCAAATGAAAATAACTTTTTGGCATTGGTTTACAAAAAGTACTGAAACCTATTCTAGCAACATAGTGTGGGAGTATTTCAGTACAGGTTGGAACAGTTTCAGGTTCATCGATACCTCCTGAGAATACCTTTGATAAATAAAACTTTATAAGAAAGTATAGCTAAAGTCTCCACTCTTAAATAGACAGCAAATATTCTCTTCCATTTTTAACATTCTATCCATTGTGGGTAAAATTTCCAAAATGCGGATTACTAGAATAGCAACATACCCTATTCTTAAGAGTGAAATTACAGAACTGTCAGAGAGTTTGTTTGTTTCAGTCCCTTCTTGCCCTCCAGGTTGGTGTATGCATGTACATGGGAGAATCTTTCAGATTTTAAAAATCATCCCCACTTCAAATATAATGCAAATATTCCTAAAGCACTTTTCCAAACTCAATATCCTCCCTTACCTCTACTTTTATTTTTTTTTACTGTCTCCTCCCTCTCTATATGCAAAATAGATGGCTTTTCTTGCTTATGAAAGTAGTATTGGTGAGGAAATAATACTCCAACTTCTTTGTTCTCACAATATCACACAAATCCATTATAATGTCATGGCTCAAACTGAGAGAAATAACAAGATAGAACAGGGAAACAAGCAAGAACAGGAATGGGAAGGCAAACAAACCAGTAATAATGAAACAGACCTAGTTGAAGAAAGATCAATGCTATACTCACCAGTATGGTTACTGAATTAGAAGGTCCAATTATACAGTTGACAATTTGAAGTGAAGGTGCATTTTGGAAGATTGAGGGTATTGGGAGAAGAGGGATTGATTGGCTTTTCAAACACAATCTGGTTAGGAATACAGGACTACCTGCCCAAGAGATGTATCCTGACTAATGAAAGCCCTGTAGTCTGCACATTTGAAATTTGAAGAGACTACATGAGCATTACATATGTAAGGAGTTTATAAGTGTCAGATATTACCAAAATTCTTTTTCATATTTCTCAGTTGTCTCAAGGTGTGGTTCCAATTGTGACACATCTGAGTATTTTCATGCTTCAGAATTTTATTAATTCTTAATTTGAGAAATGCAAATGTATTTTAACTATGTTAAGCACTGCTTTGGTATAGTGTTTTTTTGTATACATTAAAAATGAACTATCATAAAGAAAATTAAGAACACAATCCATTTACAATTCCATCAAAAATAAAATAAATGAAATACCTAGGAATAAATTTAACCAAGTAGTTGAAAGCCCATTTGCTTAAAACTATGACAATAATGAAAGATATTGAGGAAAACATAAGTAAATGGAAATATAGTCCATACCTGGAATGGAAGAACATCATTATATCCATACTATCCAAACCAATCAACAGTTTCAGTGTAATTCTTATTAAAATTATAATGGCATTTTTCACAGAAGTAAGAAAAGCAGTATTAAAATGTGTATGCAAGCACAAAAGACGATGAATAGCCAAAGCCATCATGAGAAAGAACAACAAAGTTGGAAGGAGCATACCCCCAGGTTTCAAACTTTTACAAAATTACAATAATCAAAACAGTGTGGTATTGGCATAAAACAGATATCAATAGAGCAATGGAACAAAACAGTCCAGAAATAAAACCATGTGTACATGGTCAACTAATTTACAAAAAAAGGAGTCAGGAATATACAATGTGACGTCTCATCAATAAATAGTGTTGGGGTATTTCTTGTCCAAAGACTGCCCACCTATGTCCATACAGGTTTCTCTTAATAAACCTTTCAAAACCAGCAACAATAGCAGCAGCATCAATAGCAGCTCTTTGCCCATCTGTGTCTATACAGGTTTTTTTCTTCATTTCTCTTTTCTCTAATAAACTGTCCTTTAGAAAAAAATTGATAAAAAATACTAGGTAAAGGGGATTAAAAGGTATAAACTTCCAGTTATTAAATAAAAAATTATGGGGATATAACATACAGCATGCTGATTATTGTTAATAATACTGGATTGCTTATTTCAAAATTACTACTAAGGCCATAGATCTTAAAAGTTCTCATCACACGAGAAAAAAATTATTATGTGGGGTGATGAATGTGAGACTTATAGTGATTTTTCAGTGCATACAAATATTATGCAAATTATTATGTTGCTTACTTGAAACTAATATAATGTTATATGTCAATAATAAACAAATGAAGAAGGAAATTTTTCTATTAGAAGCAAATGAATCCTGATCAACCATTTACCAGTTTGACTTGGATAATTCATCAGAAATAATGCCATTAAATATGAGATGGCCCTACTCTCATGTTCTCCTTAAGTCACACTTGCCTAAACCAAAAGTATCATGTATTTAAAATTCACAATCATAACTTTTAATAACTACTTAATCCAAATCAATTATTTTATTTGTATAGGCATAGTGGTCAGGGAGGAAAGATGATCTACAAAGCACATAGAGATGGAACCAGAACCCAAGTCTCCTGATTTCCAACCTACATATACAAAGTGTAAGAATGACCTGGGGTGCTCTATCTGCTACCTGGCCAGGCTTGCTAGACTAGAACAGTGTGTGGTTTCACCCCCAACCCACACATACCTCAGCTATATCCATATTCCAGTACTTTCTGTCATATTATTGTTATCACCACATGTACCAAACACTATGTTAAATGCTTTGTGAACGATGTCTAATTAAATCATCAGAAAGTCCTGTTACATAGGTTCTTTATAGTAGAAAAAGGCTAAAAAAAATTAGAAAAGGGACTAATGCCAAGAATATTTGCTGATAATTACATATCAAGCTAGTTGGAATAAATTCAATGTTTTAGGGTAAATACACGGCAGGACAGGAAAGCATATTATTCTCCTGCCCAAAAGTTATCCTAGCCTAGCAATACCTTAGCCTAACAGTCAAGCTACTAAACATTCTGGTAGCAATCTACATTTCTAATCTCATTTTCCATACCCTTTAATACAAGATCATACTTCGTGGGTCCCTTTGAAGTCCTGTGGATGCAGTAAGTTATGATCCAAGGCTTTTTCCCTCACTAAGCTCATAAGGTGCTCAAATGGTCTATATAATGGTCACTATAATTCTAGGAAAATAACACCAATCCAACAACACTTACTAATAGGAATGATGATCACAGGCCTAACTCTTAGTACCATAGATAAGAAAGGAAGAAATTGGAGAAGGTTGCAATAAAATCAGCTTACCTGAATCCGGCAGTGACTGAAGAAACACAACCAATCTGCCAAAAGGAAGACTGGTAAGAAATTAGTTTAGCTTAGGGATGAGAAGTTAAAGCTTAGGTATAAAATGTTGAAGATTTTCTACCAAAGTGTTAAGGGTTCTAGAGCAACATTAATAAAATGGAGAATACAACTGAGGAAAAAATGACAAATATTACATGATTAAATAAACAATCATGACAGACTACAGAATTGGTAAGTAAATTGAGTTCAGATACTAAAAGTGAGAGTGGCAGGAAGGGGGTTAAAAAAAATGCACAAAAGAGGCAAGAAGTAAAGATTTTGAAACACAAGAAAAATAGCAAGGAATAGAGATTTACTCATCCTTAGTGAGCCCTTGAATATTAAAAATGTCATACTTTAAGGAGACCAACGCATGTTATCGTAATAAAGCTTCCATAAACTAAAACCTTTAGATGTCAGAAAATGGACTTTTTTTCTTGGCATTTTATTCATTATCAAGAATTCTCTAGCTAGGGCCCCCCCAATGGCACAGCGGTTGAGCGCTGGATTGTAAAGCTGCCCGCAGCCTCTGCAGCGCTGGTTCGATCCCTGGCGGCTCCCCGGCCACCAGAGGAGGGTCCCACATGGTGCACAGACCTCTCCTGCCACCCGCTGCTCCCCTCAGCAGTGTACTTCAGTCCTTCTGCCTGCTCTGCTCCCTGCTACGGCTCTGGTGAATTCTCTCACCCTCCCACGCTTCTGACTGTACCCAGTGCTTGTATGTATGTATGTATAAATAAATAAATAAATAAATAAATAAATAAATAAATAAATAAACAAACAACAACAACAAAAAGAGTTCTTCTTTAAAAAAAAAAAAAGAATTCTCTAGCTATTTACAATACTTAATAAAACTCCAAACATACAATTTCTAAGTTTCAAACACAATTTGGTTAGCATTAGGAAAAAAATATATATCAAGACATAACTCAAGAAATCAGGAAAACAAAACAAAAATAAACAAGGAATTGGTAATTGGTAATATGGCTAATCCATAGCAACAAATTAAAATGAGTTTGGGTAAGAAAGTTGAAAAAGAAAATTTGTTACAAAGGTTAACATTAAATTCTTCAAACATATTTTCAATGTTCTTTGAAAAACATGAAAGAGGTGAGGTGGGGATATATTGCTCAAATATATTTTTACATAACAGGTAACAAAGTTAAAAATGTTTTACTAGAATTCTTACATACTAGTATACTATGTACTATGAGAATCTGCAAGAAAATAGATTATGCTGTGTTTACAAAACTTAGCTGACCACAGATTTTCTTTAAAAAGATAATCTTATTAGAATAGACTTCAAGGGAAAATGAAAAAATAAACTAATAGGTCAAAAGGTTATCTTTGCTCTTAAACTTTTATAAACAGTGAGGGGCCTCCCTGGTGGTGCAGGGGTTAAAGTTTCAGTGCTATCAAGTTATCACCAGCCACTGCAGCATGAGTTCCAACCCAGCCAGGGAGCTAACCCACATGGCTCAGCCCACCTCTCCTGTCTTGCCTGCTGCTCCCCTCAGCAGTGTATTTCAGTCAATCTGCCTGTTCTGTTTCCTGCTCTGTCTCTGGTGAATCCTCTCACCCCCCACACCTCTGGTCTGTACCTCTGTTCTTGTATGCATAAATAAATCTTTAAAAAAAAAAAAAGTGAGAAAAGACTATCCACTGTATTCCAATAAATCTAAGATACTTAAGATAAGATTAGCATTAATCTACATACCATAAAGATGCTACCAATTATGACGCTTCACAATTATAAACTATCTGAATTTCAACCAAATAACTTCAAAAGTAATATTCAAGATAAATGATTAAATGATGTGTAATCTAATTGTTGCCATATAAATTGTCTGTTCTATAACTAAATGTTTTTCCCTAATTGTTCTTTGGCAAAATGCCCTAATCTAGCACAAAACAAACACAAACGAACAGCACACTAAGCTATGTCTAAGATGTTTATTACACAGACATTACTGAAAACTTTGACTGAATAATTCCCACTTCAGAGATAGTAGGAAGAATTACAGAAATAGCATATGGAAAGTGTATGGAAATTAGTAGAAACTTAATACCTATGATCTCTTTCTTCATTTTTCCCCCTCAGTAATTCATCCTAGCATTTTATCATTTTGCCAGAACATACTTATGTCTTCAGTCAAAATGTCTTCCTAGCCTTGATTTCTTCTTATTTACTCTTTTATAATCAATCCAGTTCTTGCAAAATCCTTCCTTCAAAATAAGTACTTCTACTATGAGCACAATGAAGTAACACAATCTTTCAAAAACATGGCATTTTTAACGAGTTTAGTAAGGTCAAATTAATGGACTATAAAGGTATTTAAGCAGCCATTTAATTTATTCTTATAAAATAAAACACATAGTTTTTATGTGGTTAGAAAGTGAGTTTCATTTGACAAATCAATACACTATTATTAT
This sequence comes from Talpa europaea, assembly GCF_964194135.1. NCBI lineage: Eukaryota > Metazoa > Chordata > Mammalia > Eulipotyphla > Talpidae > Talpa > Talpa europaea. Next base: position 25,868,611 of record NC_140073.1, read on the forward strand.
ATGAACTAGTTTCTATGGAGCATAAAAGACTTTTCTCATAGACTGATAAATCAACAAGCAAAAAAGAAAAAGAATTGTATTGAATATTTCAGGAGAAAAAAGAATCAAGCAAAGAAGAAATTAAACACAAGTGATACTGGGTTCATAAAAGGACTTTTTAAAAAATCAACATGATATATCTAGGTCTATTAACAGACCTTTAAAAAACCATAAACACAAAAACCTAAATACTAAAGAACAATTAAGCAACTTGCCAAAAGACAAAATACTTTGGTAGGATGTCAATCAGTAACACTGAGTTGACAACTGTGCCTTAATTAATTTTGAAACTGTTTCCAATTAGTTAGTATAGAACACTAGAGGCTTCATGCTGCCTATGACTCAGTGCACTGACTCATCCACCAAAACTTTTCTTACAGAAGAAATATCCAAGCACCCGCCAGGATGCAAGATCAAAAGGAAAGAAGGTTCACCAACCTTCTTAGATAAAGGCCTGTGATAAATTTAGATGACCGGAAGGATATGGAACAACTCTCCAGAAAGGTTTAGCTATCAGAAATGGCTTGAAAAGTCTGATTTGTTAACAAAACTATATTATTTTAAAATGGGTCTTGCAAATATATCTTAAAGAATGTTAGTTTTTTTAACTATAGCGAATATAAATACTATGACCAACATTAAAGTGTTTAACAAAAATATGTAAATCTCTCAAGCTTCTTAGACTCTTTAACATTGAAAACAAAATTTAGACATTAAAAAAAACATAAAATCATCATGTACGTTTAACCCATAGTAATGGATATTTTATTGAACATTTAGTTTATTTCTTAGTGTGAGCCAAGATTAATGACCTTTCTAAAATTAATCTGAATGTCTAAATTGGTTCTTAAAATAACTAAAAAACATAATATAAATAAGTTACTAGTTTTCCTCACCTTAATTATAAACTTTATCTCTATCTAACCTAAACATTGTATGAAATCACAGATTTAAAAACAGGCAACTATTTTTTAGATGGTTTAGAAATGCTTTGGGGGTTAGGAGAGTAGGCAGATTAAATGGTAGAGAAATGAAACACTACTCCCTAAATGGGAAAACAATGAAGACCCTTTATTCAGAAATAAAGGGTAGGAGAGAGAGTGCTCCACAGCCCACATGCACTCTCAGTATTTTAGAGAACCCAGAGGAGTCAATGACAGAAGTGAAAATGTGTACTAAGTACCTCCTAAACAGATTGACAATAAACATCCATTATTCTATATATACCTACATGTAACATTTTAAAGCCCTATGGTTACTTTTTAATTTACTTATTCTTGTTATTTAAGTACCATTATTTTACTTTCTTGCCAGTATTTTGATGGTGTAGGATTCCTTTCTCCCAGGTATAGTCACCAGCCCTCCCTCCACCAAAGCACCCATAGTCCTCCATCATAGTCCACTATGTTCTCCTCGCATTTCCCTGTTTTCATCCCAATTCCTCCCCTAAGATCAAGTGTTAGCTTTCAAGAGTTAATTTTAAAGTTTGTCTTTGTTTCACCCTTTCTTTGGTTCACTATATTACACCTATAAGGGACACCATCGGTATCTTTCTCATTCTGACTTATTTCACTTAGCATAATCCCTTCCAACTCCATACATGTTGCTGCAAATGGCATGAGTTTATCTCTGATTACTGAGTAGTAGTCCATTGTGTATATATGCCACATCTTCTGGGTCCACTTATATGTTTTGGGGCATTAAGGTTCTTTCCATATCTTGGCTACTGTATAGTGCAGCAATAACATGGGAATGCAGGTTGCCTTTCGAATTAGTATTTTTGTATTTTTGGATAGTTATAATTGGAACTGCTGGATCACATGGCAGATCCACTTGTTGCCTTTTGAATCCTCCATACTAAAGCCCTATGATAAAAAGAAAATTTGAGTTGACTCACAAAGATTCACTGGTACAGAGAGTAAAAAAAGTAAAGAAATGGGTCTGAGAGGGGGATAAATATGCAACAAAAGCAAAATGAATAAAAAATAGGATGAAAATCAACAAGACTATTACAACAAAAGATATAAAGTGATCATGTCACAAAATTTAACTTGAGTTATCTAGAAGTCACTGCAGAGAGTCACCATAACTACAAAAAATTAAACACGCACACATACAAACCAAACTGTTCAAAATGAACTCTACTCCTACTAAGAAAAAATTTCGTATCAATTCTCATAAAGAAATCACAGCAAACTACCTTCTCCTCCATCATTAGAGTGAACACAACAGTTTCACTCACAGCTGTTATTTTAATATTCCTGAATATGGAGTAACCAAATCAGTAAAACCAATTCCAAGCATGTGAAAATTATATGATCCAAGAATGTATTGTAGTCCCTCATACATTTTTTCCCCCAAACTTTTATGTGTACTGGTGGTAGAGAATTCAAAGTCATAATCTAAGGAAAGAACATGAGAATAGGCATTATATGTTGTTTGCTCAAGAGTAAGTCTATGCATTTTGACAGTAATTAAGTGGGAAATATGGTTGGTAATATACACATGAAACCTAGTATGTCTAACGCCTGAATTAATTAAACAAGTACTTAATGAGTTCCTTTATATAAAAGATAAAATAGTACCTGCTAATGATACAATGGTAAACTTTTTTCCCACCCTCTGTTAGAATATTGGGTTTAATATGCAATTAAATAAGATGGACAATAAAAAGATTCAGTGCCCACTAGAGAAGAATTAAACCTAAGAAGGAAAAGTCTTAAGAAGCTTTCCAAAGAAACCATTATCTAAACTGAGAATTGAGGCTGAGTTAGCTCAGGAGTTTCAATCAGAAATCAACAGAGATCCTAACTGGTCCCCCTTTAAATTCATCTTCCCTAACTCAATAATTAAATAATGGAGCTACTTAAGGATCAAGACATACTTTTATTGACTCAATTACAAGGCAAAATAATCTAAGGCTATGGCTTCAGTTTTTCATTACATGCTAAAAACTACGTGATATGACAAAAATCATAAATGTGTCACTGTTCCCAGAAGTACTCCCTGACTTTCCTCTCTCTAGACCATCAAAAGAACATCTACTTTTATGCTCCTATTTCTTTTCCTATCCTTCACTGCAAGGAAGGCCCCTCTGTTGTCAAATCAAGAAGAAAACTACATCAATTTAAATAATGAGGAGCAAAGAACAAAAAATGAAAGCTGAATTAGCAGAGTCATCCTGGATGAAAGCAGAGGGGTAGTTATTTGAGGAGTTTTGAAGAAAGTGGTGGAAGAGCAGATGCGTGTAATGAAAACAGGAGATAGAAAAGGGGAGAAGGGCAATATTATAAAGTACTACTGGGAATTAAAAGTTCCATTCATAGTTTTGAGAAATGCATAAAGGACTTTCATTATTTTGAAATTGTTTTAATAGACTTTTAACCACAAAACTTCACAAGGAATACATCATGTAGGTTGCACAACTTCATAATAAATTTAATAAATTTTTGTCTCGAGTTCAGATCTCTTCTGTGTTTCTGAACAACATTCTAACTGGCTCTTGAAACTCCACTTTGGCTGTCAGAAAAGCATCTAAAAACATCCAAAACAAAATATAAGATCTTCTAAAAAAAATGAGCTTCGGCCATCCAACAAGGCCAAACACCTGACTTAACAGCTCCTTTTCTTCACTCCTACAGCTAACTCCATACAGCACTATTTTATATCCCACCTCTCAAATCTGCCTACCTCTTTCCACCACTCCAGTTCAAACAATCATAATCTCTTTAGAGAAATACAATTGCTTTCTAACTGGTCTACTCCATCCACTCTTGCACAATCACTCTCAACCTATCATCTCTAATAGATTCTCCTCAAGGCAATCAGAATGTTCTTTACAAAATATATATCGAATCTAGTTACTACACATTCCCTGCTGAAAACCTTCAATGGATTCCCATTGCTTTTTTTTTTTAATAGAGGCATGTTTATTTATTTATTTATTTATTTATTTGTTTGTTTGTTTTGTTTATACATGCACTGGGTACAGTCAGAAGCGCGGGAGGGTGAAAGAATTCACCAGAGCCAGAGCGGGGAGCAGAGCAGGCAGAAGGACTGAAGTACACTGCTGAGGGGAGCAGCGGGCGGCAGGAGAGGTCTGCGCGCCATGTGGGACCCTCCTCCGGTGGCCGGGGAGCAGCCGGGGATCGAACCGGCGCCGCAGAGGCCGCGGGCAGCTTCGCAACCCAGCGCTCAACCGCTGCGCCACCGGGGAGGCCCCAATTCCCATTGCTTTTAAAGTAGAAAACAAAATGACCACAAGCCTACATTTTCTGATATTTCTGTCGTCATCTGTTCCTACACTTACATGCACTGATCTTTCTCAGAAGAGTCCTGCTGTAAAGGCAGGATGGGCCAGTGCAGCTTTTCTATGATCCTATGCAGATGGGGTAAGGAGGCATCCTGGAGCCCTCAGTGGCTTTTGAGGCTTTTACTCAGTTTACCAGGTACATGGCAGGCAGGAGTGCTGGGGGGGGCGAGAGACTGATAGGCCTCCCAGCCCCCAGCAAGTCTTTTCTCTCTCTGGGCTCTCGGATGTTCTCTCGTGGCCTTTGTGTCTCTGCTCCTTTCGCTCGGCTGATGTCCCTGTGACACCACCCTCATAAACCCAGTCTCAGTCCAGGTGTACCCACCTATGCATGCCCACACCCTACTCCAGGTGTTCCACCATCAGGCATGCATTTAATCTAATGGCAGGAGGGCAGAAAAGCCTGATACTTTTTACTTACCCTACACCTGCTTTCTCTCACAACAGAGCCATTTCACAGGCTATTCCCTGTCAGGAATGCTCCTTCCTATTCTTTAAATGTAAGTTCGCAATTAATTGCCAAGCTTCCATACTAAATCAGAACTCTGTTAGGCACTCTCATAACATTACTTCTCTGTGTTACATAACAAGTTATCCTAAATTTAGGAGCTGAAAACAATACACATTTATTATATCAGTTTCCATGGGTCAGGAATAAAGAACCAGCTTAATCAGGTGATTGTAACTCTGGCATGCAGTCTCTTAAGGTTTTAATCATCAAGCTGCCAGGACTGCAAATCTAAAGGCTTGTTTAAGACTGAAGGATCTCTTCTCATGATGGCTTTCTCACCTATGTTGGCTGTAGGAAGGAAACCTCCATTCTTTCTAGCCAGCCTTCTCCATCCGCTGCTGGAGAATCCTATTGGCATGGTAACTGACTACCCAGAACAAGTAATCCAAGAGACAGGAAGGAAGATGCCACTATTTCTATTATGACCTAGATTCAGAAGTTACCCAAAATCATTTCTACAGTGTGGTAACTTATTTTTTTAATCTTCCCCAACATACTAAACTCCAAAACTAGACTGAAGTAATTACTGTAAATCTAGAATTACCTTAAAGTGTTGTACTTATTCTGAGTCAAAACTCTCATATGTCTTGTGTATCAAAGACAAAGTAATGATTCTCATGTATGACATGCCACACCAAAGTAAACTTCCAAAGACTAGATGACTGAAAAACTCACTTTAGGGTAAAGAGAAACTCATTTATAGTTTATGAAAACCTCATGAGGGAAAATTCCCCACAGATAAACTTAAAAGCAGCTGAAATTAATGTGCTAATTGATTTAATTGATTCATTTTCAAGATAAAGAGCCCAGGATGAAAGGAGAATCGGAGTTTGAGAACAAATTATTCTCTACTAGTTTAAAACATAGACTAAGTAATGTACTAAAGTTAAGGGACAGGAACAAATTGGATTTTATGAAATATCTCATTTTTCTCACATAAAAATGATATATGTCTTAATCTAGAAGAAGTGAACCCCAGTAAAGAGATGTCACCACACATATACATGATATAATTACATAGCCATTTAAATCAGTTATATGACCGCTACAGTGTTCCATTTAAAGATCATGTCTGTTGCTATGACTTTTTTTTTTTTTCAGAGGCATGTTTTATTTATTTGTTTGTTTGTTTATACATGCACTGGGTACAGTCAGAAGCACGGGAGAGTGAGAGAATTCACCAGAGCCAGAGCGGGGAGCAGAGCAGGCAGAAGGACCAAAGTACATGGCTGAGGGGAGCAGCGGGCGGCAGGAGAGGTCTGCGCGCCATGTGGGATCCTCCTCTGGTGGCCGGGGAGCAGCCGGGGATCGAACCAGCGCCGCAGAGGCCGTGGGCAGCTTCGCAACCCAGCTCTCAACCACTGCACCACCGGGGAGGCCCTGTTGCTCTGACGTTTACCTTTACAGGACCAGAAAAAAAGTTCCAATTTTTACAACTCTGGCTTTTCTGCAGGGACACCCAAGAAGCATAACAATTAAGACGAATCATAATGATTTCTAAGCTATGGGCATTTATCCCAGGAAACAGACTAAAAGAACGAATACATTTTACAAAGCATGTATACTTGAGCACCTAATCTTCACTATCAAGGATGAGGTTTTAATTCACAAAGGAAACCAAGAAACTAAAAACCTCATGAAAACTTATTTAATATCCTGGATAAATATTTTCTATTATATTAAATTCTTATTTATGTAAAAAGAAGAGTATTGTTCTGTGTTGCAAAAATCATCTTTATTAAAACACACTACGTAAATAATGCAAATTCACTAAACGTTATAACATTACTCTTTTAAAAAGAATACTTTTGGTTTATTAGGATCACCAGAGGTAAACTACTATAAATGAGATAATTCTTCCAAAAGAATAAAAAAAATTTAAGTTAGACAAAGGTGATTCTATTAAAGGTTTATCTATTTGAACAAAAGATGAAACTGCGGTAATCATCTTCACTTATTCAACTGCATTTTATTACATTGGGTATGTTCACAAGCAAACATAGAAACTCAGTAATTACATTTTTATGTAACACATTCACTGATGGCCAGAAAAAAATCGGTAAGAAAAATAGTTCAGTGGGAAAGACCAGGCATTTGCATGTCTTCACCTAGAAAGGGAATACTTAAAAGTGTAGTAGAAAGGTAGAAAAACATTAATGTAGTTAAAAGAGAAATCATGCTACAATTATATTCTTCAATTATATTCTTCAATTATATTCTTCATATACACTAAAGAATTCTTACTGTACAAGGCTACTTATACAGTATTAATATAACCTGGCTACCAGCCATACCTGAGCTAGAAATGGTTAGGAAGGAGTTAGTAAGGACAAGATGCTGAGATGGTAAAGAAAACCTTATTCCACTGCAACTTTATATCTGAATTCTACCTGGAATTTTGTTAGCAAGCAATTTCCTGCCTCATATCTCTATATACCTAGTCACAAAAAAACAGGACCCTGTTCTTAGATCTAATCCACATATTACTTTGTGTCTTCTTTCTCCTAATCTGGTGCTCAATGGGGGCATTTTTGAAAATGTGTTTGGGCTGCAACAAAGAATTAAAGGATGCCACTAGCATTTAATGGGTGAGGTACAGGAATAATAGATGTTCTGCAATGCACAGCACAGTGCTGCAAAATAAACTAACACAAATTCTACACCACTTGTAGTTCCTCAAGGGGGGAGGAGGAATAGGAACACAATTATCTAAGACTGAAACCAATCTTTATATATCACCCAGTACTTATTACAAGGGTTTAATATACACTGAGCTGTCTAGAATCAACTAATTTAAGCTGAAAGTTTACCAAAAACAGTTCTCCATTTTAGAAAAACAAATCACATTTTGCAATGCCACCTGTCAGACTGAAGTGGTCAATACAACACCCCTTTGTTAGTCTGCACGTGGAGAAGTTGCATCCAAGCATTCTGTTTATAGAAGTCCAAACCGCTAATACTTCGACAACATGTCCATCTCAGATCCAATGACCTTCAGCTCTCAACAATCAGTTGTTGAACCTTTTCATCGGCTCAATATGTTCTAACAGAAATTTTAAATTCAAATACTCTTATTCTTTACTCACAACTATTCCGGTAAGCGAACGTACACATCTGCTCATGTTCTTGTTCTTTCTCTCCCTCCGTTCCTCCTTCTCTCCTTTCTTTCCTCCCTCCTTCCCAGCTTCCCCCAACCACATTTGTTCACTGTCACAACTTCCATTTCAACTGTAAAAACAATAATCAGAATTACAATTCCTAGATTATTTACTCTGTGTCAGTCACAACTTACAAGTAGACATTTATTAACCCTCAGAATATTTCAATGAGGTAGGAACTATTATTATCCTGTTTTAGATGAAAATTGAAGCACAGAAAGTGCAACTTACCTGTGGTCACACAACTGATCAGTAGCAGAGTTCAACAGTGCAGGCTCTTAAGGACTACACTGCCTCATTTTTCAACAACTATTCTTAAACAAACTCCTGACACCCCTACTCCAAGAATCTCAAGTAACCCTCATATTTACATAAAACAGTCCTAAAATCTCATGAACCTCATGAAAATTGAAGTACTCAGACTAGAATCCTCTCCATTTTTCTGACCCATTTCTTGCAAACTTGCCTCCAATCATACCCATTTTCACTTCAAGTCACAAAATTAAATGACTTATCTTCTCCTCAGGTCTATCTTTCACCTGTGTTCTTAAACAAGACTTTGGTTTTCTTCAGAGAGCCCCTCTCCTACATCTTTAAACTTTTTACTCTGGCATACTTTATCCTCATGAAAGTGACTATCTACTTACCTGACTACCAACTCTTCTGCTAGCCCACAAACTTACACATACATACACATACATAAAACCTTTCCTCAACATATATAAAATCTTTCCTTGACATACTACCATTCTCTCTCATTTATTAATTCAATTTTGTTCATAACAATTTACTCTGCTCTTCGTTCCTTTTCCTTCTGTACAGAATTCTGATTATGCTGAACATTACTTCATTGAAATTATTCTCCCTTTCCATAACACTGTAACTGCCAACTCCAAATAATATTTCCCACTCTCTACCTTTCTGAAACTCTGGTGCATTTGTCATTGTTGATGTTCTATGTCTTAAAACTCTGTTCCATTGGCTTCCTCAAAATAGTTTCCAGGCTCTCTGCATATCTCTTTAACCATACCTTCTCTTCTTGCACCAAATTCACAATACATTAATTTCCTCTGGGTTCCAGTCCCTATATTTTTACATGCAATTATTGAATGACCCCATTCCCCTTTTTGGCTTCGATATACCTTCTAGTAATTCCTTAAATTATTATTTCTAATCTGGTTTTTTCCTCCTTATTTCAGACTATTCCAGTCAATTGATTTCTACACAGGAAAACCTAACCATCCCATAGGCACCTCAAATACACAAGTTCAAAATTTAGTTCATCTTTCCCCATCTCATATAGCAGCATCACTTTCTATCTGGTTACTCATACAAAACCACTCCACCACCATAACTGGTATTTTTCAGCTCCTTCCTTTAACACACTGATACATTGTTGTTTCACTCATATACCTATTATCTTTTATCTAATATTTTAAAAAAAATCAGCCTTCTTGCCTACAAATTCACACAACATATGGTCATCTGAGTAGCCTATTTTAAAAAAATGGAAACTTAACCAGGTCACTACTTATTTTACAACTATTCAATGGTCCCCTATAGTTACAGGAAAAAACTCCATACATTTTGACTCAATTAGACTAATAGTAGTCTCTGCCCCAGGAAGATGATTTTAAAAAATAGATTTCATTGATCATAAATGAAGAAAGGGTTCACATACACACACAGGTAGCATACAGTAACTGTAACTACTAACAATTAATAGCCAGAGAGCTATTTTATTTTTATGGCGTCTTCATGATGCTGTTAATGGTTAAGCGATTGATGAAAATCATTACAATAGAATAGAAAGTATTCATTAAGAGTTCTGGCAACAACAACAAAAAAAGGTGTCACACTCAAACTGGATAATATGAGGATGAGAGTTTAATTAAGAAATTACTAAGGATTTAAGAGATGGAGAACATAAGAGTTTGTGCATTGTTGCTAGGGGTCCAGCAAAAGCAAGATAATTACTATCCTGAAGGTTCGGAGCAGATGATTACCAGAATCTAGAGAGGATTAGTCATAATAAAGGGGTCCTCCTTAATGGACCTATGGCCTTTGAGAAAGCAAAACAACCAATTCAGGCCAAAGTGAAGGAGCTAGGTACATAAGTGCCATGATGTCCCTTTCCCCTCAACCTCCGATATCCTACCAGCATGTCTTACTGGTGTAATTCAACCAGAAGCCAAAGAGTACATGAACTAGGACAGGTAAGGCAATAATTCCCATGCTCCTTAGATAAAAGAAAGTCCACTCTCATGAATTCTCAAGTTACTTCACAGATAGGTTCTCTCTCCAATTCTAGACTTAGAAAGTTATTAAAACTGTATTCCATGCTTTCTTAACTCATGTATTTTACAAATAAAAAGTCTTTATCTAAAAGGTAAAATCTTCTGGGTATTGACTATTCCCTCATTTATTCACCACTACTTTTGGTGACTCCCACAGCCCACATCAGTGCCAGACACATAAAAAACATTTAATACATACTTATTTGATTGCATATTTTGAAGTTTGTTCACAGCATACAAAAGATAGAAAAGTACTTTGATATGATTTGAAGAATTTCCCCTGTAGTCATTATGTGAGAAAGAAAAAAGTACAAAAACAAATTTTATCAAAGTATGTAATTGTGCCTTTCTTCTGAAATCTAACAAAATCAATATATAAAATGTTATAAAACATGGGGAAGGGTAGTCAAACAATTTCAAATGGTCAAGATAAATCTATCCATACACATGTTGACCTAAAGTCAACCAATTTTCTATTTAAATAGATAGCATCTAAAAGATCCCTCATTTCTGAGTCAAGAGAATAAATTAACAAAAAAGAAAACCACGAAAGGCTAGTTGATGAATATAATCAATTGAATGTGTTTTAATACACCAACAAATTGTCTATGATAAATAATAAAGCAATATCTATAAAATCTGAATGATAAAAAACTCATTTCAGAGACTTTAGTTTCCCCATTCACAATTTTAGAGGAAGTAACATATCCCTAAATTCAATAAAAACTGTAACTATATAGTTTCTGTTCACTTTTGAGCTTCATAAAAATCATTTAGAAAATAAAAACACAACTAAAGATCCAGATAAAATATCCATTGCAAAATAATTTAAATTTCTATCTAGTATTGACATTTGAAGCAAAACTACAAAATATGTTCAACTTTTAAGAATCTTGAAATGTATATATATAGACATTTTATGTTAATTTGCAGGAAATAACAATACAGTTACAAAAACCATGTTCCCTGAATGCCTCTTAAATATCATACCAACTCCACTTTAGGTTTTTAGTATAACTTACATTTTAACTAAATTATTCTTACTTTAAAAATTCTTAGATGGGGCCTCCCCTGGTGGCGCAGGAGGTTGAGCGGAGCACTGTGAAGCTGTCCACAGCCTCTGCAGCGCTGGCTTGATCCTAGCTGGCCAGCGAGAATCCCAAAGGCACAGCAGACCCCTCCTGTCACACCTACTGCTTCCCTCAGCAGTGTATTTCAGTCAGTCTGCCTGTTCTGCTCTCCACTGTCTCTGGTGAATCCTCTCACCCTCCCGCTCATCTTGCCTGAACCCCAATTCTTAAATGCATGAATAAACAAATCTTTAAAAAAAAACTTCTTAGAGACTATGAACATGACAAAGACTATTCATAGTCTTCTTAGAGATTATGAATATGGTATAAAGTACTTAATAGCAACATGCGTTCATCTAGAGATTATACTGTTATTCCTAGTAAATTGGTTTTCTAATTTAAAAAAAAAAATCTAACCCAATCTGTACAATAGCATCAATATGCAAATGAGTAAAACAAGTTTGACTTGCGTAAAAAAGAAGTCATTAAAAAAATGCCTACAGAGTACTCAATGCAAATTCACTTATAATACCCTCCTCTCTCTTCCATTAGGTTTGAATATTATAATTTACCAACTAGGTCAGAAAACACAAAATTAAGAAATGAAATTCACAACTCAAGTGGGTGTTCCTGTCACTTAATTTATGCTGAACACAGGCCAGTCTCTGAAAGGTAATAAGCTAACTAGTAGGATAAATATTAACTGATGGCAATGAAGCTATAAACATATAGAAAGAAATAAAGCAAACTTCAAATAATAGAACAAAGATGGGTAACCTCATGTTCCAAGATGGCAGAGTTTGAGCCTTCTGAGCAATTTCTTTAATATCCCATTTTGTATATAAATCTGTCAGAATTAATAGTGACAACAGTGATTAGTCAGATTTATGTTACAGTGTGTACTATATATAACACAATAGCAATGAAAAGCTTTCATATAAACTAAAGTGACTTCGCCAGATTTGTGTATCTAGATGAAATATAAAAAATGCAGTATCCAGCAAGAGGATGTTTTGGAATTTGAATGAAATATTGTTAACTATAGCAAGGGAAGAGTTCGCACTAAATACGAGAAAACAGTCCAGTTATTGAGGTATTACAAATCATTTTTACCTTTTACTTGAGCTATTCAAAGAGTCAAAAAAACACCTTTTCCTTCAAGTCCTGGGCCAATGGACCCAAAGTAATAAAGCAGAATATATTTACAAATCTGCCAATTTCCTTTCTTTCTGTCCTCTGAATTCATTTACAGCTTTAATATTCAATGTAAGCATTTTCCAGGATTTTCTTCTTTCTGTGTTAACAATCAAATCTATTCTCAAAGAGCTAAATATCACCAGTATTGTACATTCAATCTCCTTATCTAGTTCCTTCTCTAATTTCTCACTTCTTTTGGTAGACATTTCATATGAAAGTGTCACCTATCAAAATCCAATTCTTGGTCCATCTTTGCTTTCTACCCCCAAATTAGTTTCAACTCCAGAGATTCCAAGCCAAATCTCAGGAGAGTAAGAGAGAAGTACCAAGGCATACCATAAAGTCCCATATTATTAGCATGTCCTACTCATACCTTCCAGTTCTAAACTTTTGCTTTCCTAAGTAAACATTACTTGCTCATGTCCTTTTGCCTTTGCAAGAATAGTTCCACCTGGAATTCTCTTCCTCTCTATCCACCTTAGAAAACTCTCTGTTACTTTTGAGGACACATATTATCCTTTATCTCCCCTGTAAAATCTCAGGTAAAATTGCTTTGCTCACTATTATCCTAAAGCAGTCTAAACATATCTCAACTATAGAATGTTTTATGCCAGACTTCTCACACTGTTTCTTTTTTGTTTCCCTATTATATCACCCAGTGTCTAACACAAAAAAAAAAAATGGCATTTAATAAATGGCTGCTTTGTCCTATGCATTTCACCACCTAAATATCTCTCAAACCTGCCCATTCTTCTCCAACTCCACACTATCACTGGTCATTATCTTTTGTCTAGATGAAAGCCTCATGATTGATTTAGATCAATTCATTCTCAATAATGTAGACAGAGTGATATTTTTTAAAAGCAAATCTAATCATCTCTGACTTCCACCTCTCTCTCCAATGTCTTATTTCACCACCTCTCCTTGGCATTTTTATCTCACTCAGTCGTTAGTAACAAACCATTGTCAATATGCTCCAGCTGAGCATAAAACCTCTACAAGGGTTCTCTCTTCTCATCTCTCTGAAATCTTCTCCTCTTAACCTATTTAATTCCTGAAATTCTTGGCTTCTGGTCATTTCCCAGTCAGGAAGGCCTCACCCAACCTCTTTGAACAATTTAAATCCTTCATTTAGGAGCACTTATATCACCACATACTCTTTTGTATAGCAGTTCTATTGGTAAAATTTCACATTCACAAGAGGATTATTGGGTAAATGTCTGTCTGCCCCACTAAACCGTAAGCTCCTTTGGGGCTTCAACCATGTCCAATTTGTTTTACATTGTATCCCCAGCATCAAAAAATATTGCCCCTGTTATACAGAATCTCAACATACATTTACTGAACAAAGGAGGGGATTATTTCATTTTTACACTGAAACTCAAATTAACAACTGTCACCTTTTCGCTTCTTTCTCTCTTCAATTACTTGTCACATCTCTCTCCTTAATGTGTCTCTTATCATACCTCTCTTTTCATTCCTGTATTCATAAATTATTTTAACAAATATTTATAGGGCACCTACAATGTGGAAGACTTCAACACTGGGGTCACAGATGTAAAGAAAAAGACAAAAACCCAAGTTTTCATAGAGCTTATAAATTCTAGGATGCCTTGGAAGAAGGGAATGATGGAGGAGCAACAAATATTTAAGAAGATGAAAATGAAATATTTCACATATAGTGATAACAGCTAGGGAAAAGGAAAAACACAAGTAAGGATATTAAATATTAACAGATGGTAGCTGAAATGTTAGATAAGGTAGCCAGAGAAGATAACTCTGAAAAGATGTCATTTGAATAAAGACCAGAAATGAAAGAGACAATAATATAAATATGAGGGCTGAGTTTTCTAAATTAACAAATGTGTGATAGCCTTTCACCTAGAAACTCCTCAATTTTTTTTAGATTAGTTCTATTGGTAAATTTGATATTGATAACCTTCTAGAAGTGATCACACTAAAAGTGAGTACCAGCAAGGAAAAAAAGGCACACGAAAACCAGAATCAAATAGGAATTTAGACCAAGGAAATTAAGTAACTTAGAATACCACTGTAACATAGAACAGGACAAAAATGGATAATTCAAATTTACTACCTTAATTAAGGAGAAGGCAGTAAGCCTCATCTGAGCCCATGGTTTTGATATAACAGACACACTTGTACTTGTACACACAGAGGTTCAGAAATCGGAGTTGCTGGTCAATTTGAGCATGTTGCTACCATGGGGAAATTAGGGTCAACTAAAGTAGGTTTTTTGATATATTAAAAAAAAATGTTGAAAAGCAAAACAACTTCAGGTTTTCATCAAGTTTGTAGGATCTCTATGTTTTTGTTTTATAGAATCACTTGTTTCAAGTACCTTCTCATCTTTCAGGAGATGGAGACAGTTCTAGAGACAAAATACTTGTAATTTTGTATCCGGGGTATTTATTCTCTGCATGTGAAATGTTATTCATTTAAGATTCAGGAGGAGCTATTTTTTCTTCAGAAGAAAAACCAAACCCCATCTTCAAAAAAAAAAAAGGGAAAAAATAATACTTTAATTCAATTAATAAAAGTGTGATTTACTCTAAGGTCAGTCAGTTTGTATTTTGGGAAAATAAGGTTTTAAAAGAATTTTTATCCAACAACCAATACAAAAGAAGTGAACAAGAACAATTTATAACATTTAAAGTGGTAATGGGGGCCTCCCTGGTAGCGCAAGGGGTTGACACAACCTATGACGCTATCCGCAGCCACTGCAGCACAAGTTCGATCCCCGGTCAGGGAGATACTGACATAGTGCAGCAGACCTCTCCTGACTCGCCCACTGCTCCCCTCAGCAGTGTATTTCAGTAGATCTGCCTGTTCTGCTCCCCACCCTGTCTCTGGCGAATGCTCTCACCCCCCACACACACACACCTCTGGCCTGTACCCCAGTTCTTGTATGCATAAATAAGTCTTTAAAAAAAATAGAGAGGTAATGGGAATACACAATGAACCTCATACAAAATTGAAAACTGAAGATCTGCAACACTGGTTAACACCCTGACAGGCTGTATGAGAGAAGAATATAGTCTTGAATCCATTTAAAATGAAAATTAATATCCTGCTTTTCATATCATCATGTAAATATGTACTTTATATCACAAAAACCCTTACTTTATGAATATATTTATTGCTAACAGTATTTGCTCCTATTTCAGCAAAATGAACATTCATAAAACAACATTTTTTATGTATCATTTACTATTAGTTAACAGTATTAGTAACATTGTTTCCTATACTGCCCATCCAGGCTGCCTCTTTCTTACATTCTCTAGGAAATGAAGCTATTTTTGGTGGGTACCAGATCAGTCATTTTTCCTCCAATAAAAGAAAAATATTGTAACCTGCTCTGATCTGAATGTTTGTGACCCCACCTCAATTCATTTGGTGAAATCCTAATCCCCAAATATGATGGTTTAGGAAGTGCTTAAAGCATTAGTGTACAGTCCTAATGAATGTGACTAGTATTTTATAAAAGTAGCTCCAAAGAGATTCCTAGCCCCTTCCCCCTTGTGAAGAAAACAACAAAATGGAGACTGCCATGAACCAGGGAAGAGGACACTCTCTCAAATATGCTGATATTCTGATACTTTATTTACAACCTCCAGAGTTATGAAATGAATTTCTGTTCTTTATAAACTACCCCATCTTTGGCAGTTTGTTACAGCAGCTCAAATGGACTGAGACATAGTGGGTGGTCAATAAATTTTTATTGACTGAATTAGCCATGAACAAAGAACATTCTGAATTTTATGGCTGTATCTTTAGAAAGAAATATATCTGATAAAATTCATTAATCATTTACTGAACAAAATGCTTTGGGTAATTTTTCCATACGTGATTATAAAACCAATGTATCAAGTCAGGCAGCTAGGGTTAAATAAATTTTGAAAAAAAATACTGGAAACAAAAATTAAATGAACAAGAGAAAATGTCAGAGTTTTAGTTTTAAATGGATACTTATTTATCTTATCCAATTACCAAAGGCTTAGATATAATATATTCAGCATATTCAATATCAATCTCCATATAGATTTTGCAAGAAATGATAATTTGACACTAACATCACTTCCCACTCTTTCACTAAGCAGAACTAATTCAAATGTCCCTGAGATGAATTTCTCAAAAATTTCTAATACTTACATTGAATAAATCCTGAAATATATTTTTTTATTTCTATAAGTTATCAATCATTCCTTCCAGTTAAAAGTTCTTCAAAATAAAAGTTAATATCTTCAGGAAAATCTGGGCCATTTCTATTACTAACAACATGTTACAAAAGTAAATATTAAAACAAGAAAATATTATATACCATTTTTCTCTCATAGTTATCTTCATTCTCCTTTCTGGAAAAAAAAATCAGTTTATATTTAAATTCTAAGATAGACCTTAGCAAAAGAAGTTGGTTTCATTCAGAAAGGTAGTTAAGTATTTTGGTAATTTAAATTAGAACAAAATCAAGGTTTTCTACACAAAAATTCTGGTTTCACTTGTATTGTTCACAGAGGAAATCACCCTGATGATGATACTCTGTACTGGTGGAAAAGTCAGTCTGCATAAGGCCATTATGAAGTTCATTATAACTTGTAGAAGAGAGGGCGTGACTAAATTAGTTTGATTACTTCATTACTTCTGTTACAAAGGAATGTAAAATAAAAACCATAAAGAAACACAGTAGCAAGGTGCTAGAGAAAACAGGGAAAATATACAAAGAAGACAGAAATTCATAAGGTCTGTTTCCCCTCTTGGTATTAACACTGTTCTTCAAAGCATGCTTTTCCAGTTCTTTCCCATTACCATCATCCTTTCTCTCTGTTCATTTCTAAGTCTTAGCCACTTAATGGTTTTCGTCAGTTTACCCATCCGTTCTTCAGCAGCTTTTCTCCCTCACCTGTCGTCCTGACAAAGCAAGACCATAATTAGGGATTGAGTTCTGAAAAGCCCAGTGAGCTAACCAATGAGATGGGTCAGGGCTCCTCCACCGTGTTGGGAAAGCATAAGAAACATAAGCACTGAAAATGAGTCAGCCCTAGCATACTCAGTGTGCTCAGGAAGCTAACCGTCCAGACTCTAGCAACAGTGAAGCGAATCTGGCTGGCCTAAGTGACTAGGTTATAGACACTTGCAGATCCTGAAGGTTTCGTAGGCTCACTGCTAGATATAAAAGACCACTCACTAATCGTGGAGGAAAAATAGCAAAGCCCATAATCTGATTACTAGCTAGAAATATTCAAGTCCACCTAATAACAATTATTACTTACTACATTGTTCCCATATAACAGGAACAATGGAGATACTTCCTCTCCTTTTCACATTTGACATGACTCTTTGAAAAAAATCACTACTAAGATGAGTACTAATGAAAAGCACAGACTATATGAAAGCTCTATGCAAATAGCAAGCTTTCATACAACTGTAATTACAAATATTCTCTGCATACATTGTTCTCATGTGGAAAATCCTCCATATATATTATATTCAATATCTAGTTTCTTTTTCTTTCCAGAAAGAAAAACATGCAACAAAAGAATCAAGTTTTACCTGAAAATATAATTACATGCAACAAAAGAATCAAGTTTTATCTGAAAATGTAATTACAAATATAGAAAAATACTGTATACCACACAAACTTGACAAGTTAAAATAGATACTTAATTTGGTATATTATGTGATATATGGCATCTCATGTACTGAAGATCCAGACCAAGTAAAAAGTTTATATAGAACAAGAAAAAGAAACTAAGAAGCTGCAAAAAAGTACATATTTTATAAAACAATATTCAACAATGTAAATAAAAATATTTAAATGCCCATGAACTCCTGGTAAAGTGGTATTTGTTTTACCCAAAGGAGACAAAAACCCTCTCCCCCTCAAAAAAGTGTGTTCACAGAATATTACAAGACAAGTAGCCATAAAGCTTTGAGACTTGGTTTACTATAAATTAACATTGTAAATATACCACTTACGACTCAGTACTTTGTTATATGAGGAGTAAGTAGCAGAAGAATAAAATAAAATGCTCTGAGAACTCAAAAGGTCAAGGTATACTTCCTACCACACTTAACAAAAACAAGCTAGACGTAGAAAAATAAGAAAAGACAGAACCACTGAACCACCTCTTGCAGAAACTAAGATTAGACTATTGATCAGAGACTAGTGCTGACCTCAGTAGAGTAACCAGTACCCAGGATGACTCATGCAAATGTGCTCCGTGAACAAAAAATTCTCACTTGTTTCTCCTTTTCCTCCATATAAGCTTCCCTTATAGAATGTATCTCCTTTCTGGATTCGTAATTGGCTAAGTATACTTAAAAAGTCAATAGATATCTCTGACTTTTAAACAAGGAAGAACAGCATTTTCTATATATTTACTTAGGAGTTATATATGAGCCAGTGATTTTTAAAATTGTGATTATTAAATTACCTTTCAGTTGAATTTCCAATAAAACAAAACATTTTATTTTATTTTTGAAGTGAAACTGTAGTAAAAATTCAGCTTCTGGACTACAAAAAAGACTGAACTGCAAGGATAATATAAAGATATTGGCTAGACATAAGAAATGAGTAAGTTATTAGTCTTATTTATCTGAATTCTATTTATAATTTGCCCACATATGGTAATGAAAATTAAATACAGTGATAAGAATGCATTAAATCATTGGTTGTAAAGAATATTCTCATGGATGCTGAACTTACTGGAAAAGGTATGTGTACATTCAAAAAACACAATGCAATTACTAAAGATTTTAATATGAACAGTAATACAACTATAAATATGCTTGTAATTATTTACATAAAATGTATAAAAACATACATGAAATAATATTTTAAATAGTACTATACCATTATGAAGAAAAAGGATTAACAAAATGTTTTCCTTTTAGTTAGAAATGATACATCTAAGGCCTCCCTGGTGGCCCAAGGGGTGAAGCACAGCACTGTGAAGCTGTCCACAGCCTCTGCAGCATGAGTTTGATCCACTGGCCCACCAGGGAGCAACCCACAAGGCGCAGAAGACCTCTCCTGACTTGTCCGCTGCTCCCCTCAGCAGTGTACTTAGATCTATCTACCTGTTCTGTTCCCCACTCTGTCTCTGGTGAATCCTCTTACCCCCCACACCTCTGGCCTGTACCCCAGCTCTTATATGTATAAATAAATAAATCTTGAAAAAAAAAAAAAAGAAATGATACATCTAGTTCTAAAACTTTAAAGAATTGTCAAAGAAACTAAGTAATAATATTTTGGGCAAGATTGGGTAGCTCATTTGTCTCTAAACATGTTATTTTTTTTTAAATATATATATTAAGTAAAATTTAAAAAAAACAGCCAAATTCACTTCTGCATCAATTTTTTTACCTTTCTTATAATGAAAAATTTCTTATATGAAAAATCAAATTATTGAATAAAACTAGTTATATACATTTATGAATCCCACTACTCTTATATGCCCAATTCCAAAATTCTAATAAGAGGAATGTTTAAATTTGATACTTTGAGTAAGATGGGATTACTACATTACAGTTCTTTTATAATAAAAAAGGTGAAATAAAATCTTCAAAATCATGAAATACAAGAATACAATATTTAATTTTCTGATTGGTCTGTGTTTACTACTGTTGTAGCAAAAGACTTTAAATACCTTAATAATAGTATGTAAAATGTTCATCACGTTATCAGGTAGCATAGGCTCCTCATACCATAAATGCTAATGGCCCAAATGACAAAGTAAATATTTCATTAATAAAATATTGAATAATCACAAAGAATAGTCATGAGCTCATCATGAAATCAAAATAAATAGGGTTTTTAACTATATGCAGTTTAAAGGACATACTTTAGAAATAAACATAGAAAAAAATCTATAATATAGAATCTGCAACAATGAAATAACAATATTATTTGAATGCTCTCACATAATTATAAAACCATCTATTTCTAGAAATCATAAAAATATAAAAAGAACTTTTTTGTTCTAAAATGTAAATTGCCATATTTAAATTTTTATTATGATAAAATAAACACAACATAAAACTTACCATCTTAACCATTTTTAATTGCACATTTCATTTGATATTAAATACATACATAATGTTGTGCAACCATCACCACCATCCATCTACAAAACTCATTCTTCTTGTCAAAATGAAATTATACCAATTAAATAATTGGGGGGGGGAGGTGAAAGACAGGGAAAGGCCCTAGAACCAACCATTCTACTGTATCTGATTTTTGATTATACCAAATACCTCATGTAAGTGGACTCATATAGCATATGACTTTTTATGACTGGCTTATCTCACTTAGCAAATTATCTTCAAGGCTCCTACATGAAACATGAAGTATGTTAAAAAGATTTAGCTTACCACAAAATTTCCTTCCTTTTTAAGGCTTAATAATATTCCAGAGTGTGTGTATGTATTTTTGCTTATCCATTCACCCATCACTAAAAATTTAAGTTAATTCCATATTTCAGCAACTGTGAATAATGCTGCTATGAACACAAGCGTACAAATAACCCATCAATAGCTCTCCTTCAGTTCTTTTGAAAATATACTCAGAAGTGCCAGATCATAAGACAATTCTACTTTTAATTTTTTGAGGAACAGGTATATAATTTTCCACATTCCTAGCAGTACACAAAATTTCCAATCTCTCCACCAACATCCTCGTCAACACTTGTTTTCTGGATTTTTGACAGTAGACATGCCCTTGGGTATAAGGTAGTATTTCATTGTAGTTGTGATCTACATTTCCCTAATGGTGATTAATGATGTTGAAAATCTTTTCATGTGCTTATCTGGCATTATTATTATCTTCTTTGGAGAAATTTCTATTTAAGTTTTTAAATTCTTTGATCAGGTTGTTTTTCTGTTGTCAAGCTTTAGACATTCTTTATATATTCTGTATATTACTCGGTGGGCGGAGCAACATGACGGCGAGGAGACACTGCGAGTAAGATCTCCCATTAAAAAAAGTTAATAGGGAGGAAAAGCGGCAGGCCCCACTGAGAACTGGGACATGGAAGATAAACGGACAACTCCAGCAAACTGCCCAAAGAAGAAAGTTGCCATAAAAGAGGACCAGAAGGGAGGAAAGCGCAGAACCCTGCTCCCCTCCCCCACCCACAAAGTCGGCACTCTCTGACCGGCAGAGAGGAGGGAAACAACAAACCAAAACGGCCAACAAGAACAAAGGACGCAGCAAGCGGGACTGTGAGTGGAAAGGAACTATTGCAGCCACCACACCCTGTGAACGGGAGCTGTGGAGAACCCTGCAGGATCCGCCGCGGAGGTGAGCTCCAGGCTCCATTAAAGAGAGCCCCGCCCCCCAGGAGGAGACCAGCACCAGCACACAGCCCCAGCCGCCCGGTAAGCTTGCGCAGAAAAGTGGCACGCTGGAAAACCAGACGCGGATCCAGATCGGATCGCAGCTGCCCAGGTCCCCCGCGCCTGTGACCTAGGCTTGCGGGGAGACGCGCGGAGGCCCTCCCTGAGTGAGCAGGAACCAGGCGCCCAGGCAGGGGAGCGGGACTCAAAAGGCGCCATTCCCGCGCCACTGATCTGGGCTACAGCCCGCGTCCTGGAACTGAGGGCTTTGGAACTGAGACCCGGGGCACGAAATTAGGGGCGTGGGTTCCCCACGACGGTGGGGCACAAGGCAGACACAGCACCCCAAAGCCGTTGAGGTGTACCCTACCATCCCCGCTCTGCTCCCTGTCCCACGGGGTGGAAAATCAGCTCCCCAAGGGCTCTAGGAGAGATCTCTGGCGCCACCTAGCGACTTGAAGCCAGCAGAGGCTCCTGACGGAGCTAGTGGCCAACTGGGGAGTTAGCCCACACCGGGCCCCTTCCGAACAAGTAGTCTGAGCCCACAGGGAGAGCGAGCACCCACAGCCGGGGCAGACCAGGCGCGAAGAAGAGTGTGCCTGAGGCCGGACGCGCAGGGAGTGTGTCCCACATCACCATTATAGAACAGGGACATTTCTTCAGTAAAGACTACCTGCAGAAGGCTTCCTCAGGAGCCAGAAGTGAGCGGGGGAAGTTCGCCCACGCCAGAACCCCTCTGGCCTGCAGTCCAAGCCCAGAGGGGGAGCAGGAACCCACCGCCGGGGCAGACCAGGCGCACAGTGGAGTGTGTCCTCACATCGGCATTTTAGAACAGGTACCTTTCTCCAGTAAAGACTGCTTGAAACTGACAGATGACTCCTGGAGGAACCAGAGGGGAGCAGAGAAGCGCACCCAAGATGCCGGCCAGTCCCAACAACACAGTGTCCCAACGCATACAGCAAATTAGAAAACAGACAGTAGGGAGGAGAAGAACCACACGCAACCTAGCAACTCTCCAGAGAAAAAGCACACCACAAAAAGAAAACCAGCCCCCAGATTGCAACGACAGTAACTTGGAAGAACTTCTGAGCCTTCCAGAAAGAGAATTTAAAATTGCCGTGATTAAAAAACTGACAGAAGTCATAAAGGAAAACAATGATAAGGGAAAAATAATCAACGATCAGAAGAATGAAATTGAGTCCCTAAAGAGGGAAGTAAAAGAAATGCAGGAGATCAAAGAATTAATGGAAGAACTAAAGAATTCTGGGAAAAGCAATGAAAGCAGAATAGATGAAATGGAAGAACGAATAAGTACTCTTGAAGACACAGAAATAAAAAGAACCAAAACAGAAAAGGAAAGAGAAGTACGAAGGAAAAAGAATGAAGAAAGACTTCGGGAACTATCTGACTCCATGAGGAAAGGAAATATAAGAGTTATAGGAATACCAGAAGGAGAGGAGAGAGATGTAGGAACAGAGAAAATATTCAAAGAGATAATTGAAGAGAACTTCCCAAATGTGAAGAAGGAGCTGAAAATTGATATACAAAAAGCAAGAAGAACACCAAACTTCCACGACGAAAGGAAAAATACAGCAAGACACATAATAGTAAAGCTCCCAAGAATCCAGGACAAGGAAAAAATAATGAAGCTGGCAAGAGGGAAGAAACAGATAACATTGAAAGGAAAGCCAATCAGGCTGACATCAGACTTCTCCGAAGAAACACTACGGGCAAGGAGAGAGTGGAGGGACATCGTCAACAGACTCCAAGAAAACAGATGCCAACCAAGAATACTCTATCCCGCAAAGCTCTCCTTCCTCTTTGAAGAAAGAATATGGACCTTCCCAGACAAACAGAAACTCCGGAATTTCATTACAACTAAACCCCCACTCCAAAAAATACTACAAGGAGTCCTAAAGCCAGAACCTCAGAGGGACGAATAACAATGAAAGAAGGCCAAAAAAAAAAAAGTTATTAAAAGAATAAATAAATAAAATCAAAGGAAAGACAATCACAATGGCAAATACAGATGCTAACATATCAATATTAACTCTAAATGTAAATGGACTAAACTCTTCAATAAAAAGACACAGAGTTGCAGCCTGGATTAAGAAACAAAACCCAACCTTTTGCTGTCTCCAGGAAACACATTTAGCTACAAAAGATAAAAATAGGCTCAAAGTTAAAGGATGGAAAACAATCCTACAAGCAAATGGACCAAAAAAGAAAGCAGGAACAGCTATACTTATATCAGATAAAACAGATTTCAAACTCAAAAAGATAAAAAGAGACCCCAATGGTCACTACATTATGATCAAGGGGACAATACTTCAAGAAGAAATAACACTCATTAACATATACTCACCAAACGAAGGAGCACCAAAATATATCAGACAACTGTTGTCCTCTCTGAAAACAGACATCAGAGAAAACACATACGTAGTGGGAGACTTCAACACACCACTATCAACAATGGATAGATCAACAAGACAAAAAATAAGTAAAGAAACCAAAGCTCTAAATAAGGACCTAGAGCAATTGGGCTTAACAGACATCTATAGAACACTAAACCCCAAAAAAACGGAGTACACATTTTTCTCAAGCGCACACGGATCATTCTCCAGGATCGATCACATACTGGGGCACAAGACAAACATCAACAGATACACCAAGATTGAAATCATATCAACCATCTTTTCTGACCATGAAGGCATCAAACTAGAAATAAACCATAAAAAGAAGGCAAGGAACTTTCCTACCTCATGGAGATTAAAAACCACACTACTGGGCGTCCCCAGTGGCGCAGCGGTTGAGCGCTGGGTTGTGAAGCTTCCTGCAGCCTCTGAGGCGCCGGTTCGATCCCCGGCTGCTCCCTGGCCACCGGAGGCGGGTCCCACATGGCGCACAGACCTCTCCTGCCGCCCGCTGCTCCCCTCAGCAGTGTACTTCGGTCCTTCTGCCTGCTCTGCTCCCATCTCTGGCTCTGGTGAATCCTCTCACCCTCCCGCGCTTCTGACTGTACCCAGTGCTTGCATAAATAAATAAATAAATCTTAAAAAAAAATATTATATAAAAAAAAAAACAAAACAAAAACCACACTACTGGAAGACCACTGGACTAATGAGGAGATCAAAGAAGAAATTAAAAAGTTCTTTGAATTGAACGACAAGGAGGACACCAATATCCTAAATGTATGGGATGCAGCAAAAGCAGTAATAAGAGGAAAATATATAGCAATAGAAGCTCACATCAAGAAACAAGAAAGAACTCAAAGAAACAACCTAATCTCGAAGCTCAAAGATCTAGAAAAAAAACAACAAAAAAACCCCAAAACCAGTAGAAGAAAAGAAATAATAAAAACCAAAGCAGAAATAAATGAAACTGAAACTAAAAAAAACAATCCAAAAGATCAATGAAACCAAGAGCTGGTTCTTTGAAAAAATCAATAAACTAGACAAACCCCTAGCCAGGCTCACAAAGGAAAAAAGGGACAAAGCACAAATAAATAGGATCATCCATGAAAGAGGAGAAATCACACGGACACAGCAGAAATCAAAAGAATAATCAGTAACTACTGGGCCTCCCCGGTGGCGCAGTGGTTGAGCGCTGGGTTGCAAAGCTGCCCGCAGCCTATGTGGTGCTGGTTCGATCCCCCGCTGCTCCCCAGCCACTGGAGGAGGGTCCCACATGGCGCACAGACCTCTCCTGCCGCCCGCTGCTCCCCTCAGCGGTGTACTTCGGTCCTTCTGCCTGCTCTGTTCCCTGCTCTGGCTCTGGTGAATTCTCTCACCCTCCGGCACTTCTGACTGTACCCAGTGCTTGTATGTATAAACAAACAATCAAATAAATAAATAAATATTAAAAAAAAAAAAGAATAATCAGTAACTACTATGAACAGTTATATGGAAACAAGTTTAACAATCTAGAGGAGATGGACAAGTTCCTACAACTCTACAATCACCCAAGCTAGATAAAGAAGAAATAGAACACCTAAACAGACCAATTACAATTAGCGAAATTGAAATGGTAATCAAAAACCTCCCCAAAAACAAAAGCCCAGGACCTGATGGATTTACAAATGAATTCTACCAAACATTCAGAGACGAATTAGTGACTATCCTTCACAAACTCTTCCAAAAAATTGAGAAGGAAGGGACAATACCAAACACGTTCTATGAAGCCAACATTACACTAATACCAAAACCGAACAAGGACAACACAAAAAAGGAAAACTACAGGCCAATCTCCCTAATGAACACTGATGCAAAAATCCTCAATAAAATTTTAGCCATCAGAATCCAACAATGTATCCATAAGATAATTCACCACGACCAAGTAGGATTCATTCCAGGGACACAAGGATGGTTTAACATCCGAAAATCAATCAACGTTATCCAACACATCAACAAAAAGAAATATAAAAACCATATGATAATATCAATAGATGCTGAGAAAGCTTTCGACAAAGTGCAACACCCATTCATGATAAAAGCCCTTGAAATTCTTGGGATACAAGGAACATACCTTAACATCATAAAGGCCATCTATGACAAGCCAACAGCCAGTATCATTCTCAATGGTGAAAAGCTGAAAGCAATTCCATTAAGATCTGGAACAAGACAAGGATGTCCACTCTCACCACTGCTTTTCAATATAATACTGGAAGTCCTAGCCAGGGCAATTAGACAAGAGAAAGACATCCAAGGAATCCAAATAGGAAAAGAAGAAGTCAAACTATCACTATTTGCAGACGATATGATATTATACATAGAGAACCCCAAAAACTCCACAGAAAAGCTAATTCAACTCATCAATCAGTTCAGTAAAGTGGCAGGATACAAAATCAACACGCAAAAGTCAGTAGCCTTCCTATACACAAACAATAAATCTGAAGAAGAAGAAATCAAAAAAACCATCCCTTTCGTTATTGAAACAAAAAAAATCAAATATTTGGGAATAAATCTAACAAAAGAGGTAAAGGACCTATACAAAGAAAACTATAAAACACTGTTAAAAGAAATAGAAGAAGACACAAAGAAATGGAGAGACATCCCCTGCTCATGGATTGGAAGAATAAACATTATTAAAATGGCCATCCTTCCAAAAGCAATATACAGATTCAATGCTATTCCAATCAAAATTTCAATGTCATTCTTCAAAGAAATAGAACAATTATTGATGAAATTCATATGGACTCACAAAAAACCCCGAATAGCCAAAGCTCTCCTGAAAAAAAAAGAAGGGAATGGAGGCATCACACTCCCAGACTTCAAACTCTACTGCAAAGCCATAATCATCAAAACTGCATGGTATTGGAACAAGAACAGACATACAGACCAATGGAATCGAATAGAAAATCCAGAAATAAACCCACAGATTTATGGTCAACTAATCTTTGACAAAGGAGCAAAGACTATGCATTGGAGCAAAGAAAGTTTGTTCAATAAATGGTGCTGGGAAAACTGGGTCACTACATGCAAAAGAATGAAGCT
This sequence comes from Talpa europaea, assembly GCF_964194135.1. NCBI lineage: Eukaryota > Metazoa > Chordata > Mammalia > Eulipotyphla > Talpidae > Talpa > Talpa europaea. Next base: position 25,896,038 of record NC_140073.1, read on the forward strand.
TGACCACTACCTCACACCATACACAAAAATCAACTCAAAATGGATTAAAGAACTAGACATAAGACCTGAAACCATAAAATATATAGAAGGAAATATAGGCGAAACACTACGTGATTTGCACATCAAAGACATCTTTACAGACACATCACCCAAAGCAGTGATAGTGAAGGCGAAGATAAACAGCTGGGACTACATCAAATTAAAGAACTTCGGCACAGCAAAAGAGACAATAACAAAAACAAAGAGAAACCCCACCAACTGGGAGAACATTTTTGCACCCAACACTAATGATAAAGGACTGATCACAAAAATCTGCAAAGAGCTGATGAGACTCAACAACAACAAAGAAAATAATCCAGTCAAAAATTGGGCAGAAGAGCTAAAAAGAAACTTCTCTGAAGAGGAAATGCAAATGGCCAACAGGCATATGAAAAAATGTTCAACATCACTTGTCATCAGGGAAATGCAAATCAAAACTACCATGAGATACCATCTTACACCAGTGAGAATGGCACATATTAAAAAAACTAGCAACAACAAATGTTGGCGAGGGTGTGGAGAAAAAGGAACTCTTCTGCACTGTTGGTGGGAGTGCAAACTGGTCCAACCACTGTGGAGAGCTGTGTGGAGATTTCTGGACCTACTAAACATAGAGCTTCCATATGATCCAGCAATTCCACTCCTAGGTATTTACCCAAAGGACACAGAAACATCAATTCCAAAGAACACCTGCACCCCTATGTTTATAGCAGCACTGTTTACAATAGCTAAGCTTTGGAAACAACCCAAATGCCCAAAAATAGATGACTGGATCAAGAAGATGTGGTACATATATACCATGGAATATTACTCAGCATTCAAAAAAGATAAACACATGCAATTTGCAGCAACATGGATGGCGCTGGAAGGGATCATGCTCAGCGAAATAAGCCAAAAAGAAAAAGAAAAATACCGGATGGTCTCACTCATAGCAGGAATCTAGAAAACTTAAATAAGGGACCAGGAAAATGAATAACTATAAGAAAGTGAAAATCAAAATCAACAAAAAACTATGAACCAGAGACACTTTTAGGGGGGCGGGGGCGGGAGGGGAGGGATTGGGGTCAGAATGGGGGGGCTGCAATTGTATGGGGAATATAACAATAAAATTTATTATCTAATAAAAAAAATAAAAAATATATATATTCTGTATATTAATCCATCATGAGATAAATGATTTTCAAATAGTTTCCCCCATTCCGTGGTTGCCTCTGACTCTGTGGGTAATATCTTCTGATGCAAACATTTTTAAGATTTTTCATGAAATACAACTTGTCCATTTTTTTCTTTTACAACCTGTTTCGTGCTATAATCCAAGATTGCCAGACTCAATGTAATGAAGATTTTGTTCTGTTTTCTTCCTGAGTTTTATTGTTTTGGGTGTTAGATGTAGATCTTCTACCAATTTTGAGCTAACTTTTCGTTGATGTTGTTACGGGAGTTAAACTTCATTCTTGTGCATGTACCCATTTTTGAAAACACTGTTCCATCCCCACTGAAAAGTCTTGATAATCTTGTCAAAAATCACTTGGCCATTAATATATATATCACCCTGGGACTTCCATTTTATTCTATTTGTTTCTCTATCTGCTATTATGCCTGCACCACACTGTGTTGATTAGTGTAGCTTTGTAATAAGTTTTGAAATCAGGATGCATAAATGCCCCAGGTTTGTTCTTATTTTTCAAGATGCAGAGTACCTTAAGACTCCAAATGAATATTTAAATCATTTAATCTATTTTGAAAAAAAAAATTAGGATACTGAGAGCACTGAATTTGTAGATTTCTTTGGCTAGTGATGACATTTTTAACAATGTTAACTACTCCAATCTTAAAACACAGGCTCTCTCTCCATTTATTTATGCCTTTTTCAATTTTTTTTCAAGACTGTCTTGCAGTTTTCCTTGAGTCTTTTACCTCTTTGTTTCAGTAAATCCCTGGGCATTTTATATTTTCTGATGCTATGTTTGCAATTTTTCAGATTGTTGATTGTTGATGAATAGTGATATCTGTGTGTTGATTTTGTATCCAGGTACTTGCTGAATTCCTTTATTAATGCTAATAGATTTTTGTGGAATCTATAGGGTTTTCTACCTATATAATGTTATTATTGGCAAAGAAATAATTTTCTTTCTTCCTTCCCTATTTGGATGCTTTTTCTTTTTTGACCTAAATTACAATGACTCAATTGTCCACCACTATGTTCACAAGTAGTAACTAAAACAGGCATCTTCCCCTTGTTTCTGGCCTCAGAGAAAACCCTTTCAGTCTTTTGCCACTCAGTATGATAACTGAGGTGGATTTTTCGCAGGTGAACTTCATTGAATTGACGTATTTTACTCCTATTCCTAGTTTGTTGAGCGCTTTCATCATGAAAGGGTGTTAAAAGATTGTCAAACAATTCTTCAGCATACATTAAGATGATCATACGGCCTTTACCTTTCATTTCATTGATTTATTACATACAAAATTTAAAAATTACAATTTCTGAATGCTGAATCATCCTTGCATCCAGTAACAAATTCCATTTGGCAACTGTATATAATCCTTTCAATATGCTGAACTCTTCTGTTGAGACGTTTACATTAGTGACTATAAAAGATACTGGTCTGTAGTTTTCTTTTCTGATAGTGTCTCTGTCTGATTTTAACATCAAGGTAATGTTGACCTTACAGAATTACTTTGAAAGTATCCCCCACTCATGCGTTTTTTGGAAAAGTCTGAGAAGGCGTGGTATTAATTCTTTAAATATTTGTTAGAATTCACCAGTGAAGACATCAGGCCCAGGACTTTTATTTCTTGAGATTTTTGATTACTGATTCAATCTTCTTACTTCTTAAAGTTATATTCACATTTCTCACTTCTTTGTGATTTAGTCTTGGCAGATTTTGTGCTTCTAGGAATTCATCCATTTCATGTAAGCTATACAATTTTTGAATCCAATTATTTATACCATTCATTCTATTTCTATATAATTGGTAGTAATGTCCCCAATTTGAATTTAGTAATCTGAGTCTTCCCTCCTTTATTCTTCCATCATGGCAACCATGATGATATTTTTGATTTGCTTCCATTAATTTTCACTATTGGCATTCTCTTCTTTATCTTTGCTCTAATTTTTATGTCTTTCCTTCTGCTACTTACAGGTTCAGCTTGGTTTTTGTTTTGTAGGTCCTGAAGTTGCAGATTCAGGTTGTTGATTTGAGATCTCATAGTTTATAGCTATAAATTTCCTTCTTAGCACCACGTTTTCTGAGTGCCATTAAGTTTTCGTTTTCATTTGTCTCTAAGTATTAACAATTTCCCTTATGATTTCTTCTTTGATCTATTAGTTATTTCAGAATGTTGTTAATTTCCACATTGATCCATTAGTTATTTCAGAGTGTTGTTAATTTCCACAAATTCATAAAGCTTCCAGTTTTCATTTTGTTACCGATTTCTAACTACATACCACTGTGGTCAGAAAAGATGTTGTGATGTAACATAAGATCTATCTTGGAAAATGTCCCATGTCCACTTAAAATAAACATGTGTGTTGTTCTTGTTGGTTAGAAAGTTCTGTGTATATATGTTAGATATAGGTTTACTTATTGTCTTTTGTTTCTATGAGATTATTATATGTGAGGTTCTAAAGTGTTCAACTATTACTGTAGCACAATCTATTTCTCCTTTCAGTTCTGTTGGATTTCGCATCATATTTTTGACGATCTAATATTAAGTGCATAAATATGTATAATTTGTATCTTAGTATGTTGATCATTTTATATTTTTAATACATATTGTCCTGATCTCATTAAGAATTTCCTTACGTTCAGTTTCATTAAAAACTAAGATTACAGGAAAATTGTTTTAAAATTTTAATTTTATAATTATTTACCTATTGGTGGAAACTCTTATTATTTAAGTTTTACACTCAACAAAACAATGCACTGTTTTATTAAGTAACCTCGTAACAAGTAAATTATATAAACAAATTTATGCTATACAACATTGCTTTTATCTGTTCTATATTTGGATAGACTATTTAGTAAAAAGGGGAAAAAAGAATTTTGCTATTTAAAAAAGCTGTATGAAAGAAAATATTCCATGTCTATACCATGGTACTTTGTAGGGCAGAGAAACAAAAAACCCAGGTATTAAATACAAAAACTAAATGAACTAAGATTACAAATCAACAGTATATAACTTACAAATATAATATAAATCATGAATCATATCTGGTGTTCACTGTAGCTTGAGAGGGCCAGCTGTACTTATCTATGACATCAGGTTGGTAGCTTGAAATGGGCTATGAGAGAAATGCATATATCATGAAAATCTATACACTAAGTCAGTAAGGGGTTTTGTATTTAAACCCACATACCATTCCAACCTCAGACCAGGTGTTAAATATTTACCAGTATAATACTGGAAATATCAAACTCCAGAAGGTATTTTGATTCAAAGATAACTTAACTGGCTATATGAGACAAAAACATTTTTCAAACAAACAACAGCAGAATGCAATGTAAAATAAAAGTGTGCTTCACAGAAACCTATATTCTAAAGAGAAAACAAAACATATTGACACAGCCCATTTCATCAGAAAATTTTAAAGTTCCTTCTTAAAAACAAAGAAAAAATGTCTTCATGTGTGATATGGCATTTGTTCTATCTCTTAGGAATATTCTTAACTTTTTTAAGAATTTGAGACAAAATAAACTCTTCCTTTCTCTGATCAACCTTTAATACGTAAGGATAAAAAAAATACTGCACGTACTGTTTTAGGATTTTCTCTTTGATGTTTAGTCTTATTAAAACTTATAGAGATTTTCAAATAAAATATTTCTACTGATGTTAATAAAAACCATTATACAGGACATAATGAATATTTCTATAAAGAAAATGATCCTATCTGCTACCATGACAACTGAGGCAATCTCAATAAAATATTAAATGTTAGAAAATCAAAGTAGATAAGATACTTTGAATACTTTATAAACCTAACCTTGTACCTTAGTCTAATATTTGTAATCATCCTATATGCTCATTTTTTCAGTCCTAGTATCTGTTCCTCCCCCAGGTATCTCCAGATACATCTTCAAACTGTGTCTGCCACACTGAGGTTGGAATTTAAACCCAGTAAGCTAGCACAACATCCAAGAGCATTCCTTTTATTGGTGATTCACATCTGTCCTTTAGTTCACTTAAACTTTTACTCATTCACTTAAATTTCATTATAAACAGACCATGTGTAGGCCTTGGGCTAGGCACTGGATCAATTATGGTGAACAAAATAAACACGTTCATAACTACAATAGGACAGTTTGCTGAGCACCATTGAATGAATAATCTCATAAAAATCACAAATATGAATTACTGTAAGTTATATGAAAGAAAGGTTTATGACTCCATGTATGTATAAGACCTACCCGCTCTAGAGGCTCAGAAAACATTCCCTGAGAAAGTCAAGTTTCATATAAGACCTACATCATGATGATAAGGAAAGTTCCAAACAAGGCAACAGTAACTTTTCAGTTGTACATCCATTGTATCCACCTTTGCTGAAACTTTTATGTCTAACCTTGTTGTCCCCAGGCATTTTTCTCCTGAATTTTTTAGTACTTGGCTAACAACTTTGAACTTTCCTTCCCTATAATAGTAACAGTAACTGTTTAATGATCTCATACTACTTAGAAGCTATTGTTACAAACAATTTACATTGATAAACTTTTCTAATCCTCACAATGACCACATAAGTCAAATATTACAAATTTTACAGATGAGGAATCTGAGATACAGACATAAGTTATTTGCACAGAATTATAGAGCTCCTGATACTAGTCCTTGCATTTCCATCACCTCCATTAAAATTTAGCATGCTTACAGAACCCCCTAGGCACCTAGATAAATTAGCACTACTCTTGGGCAAATACCAAATCTCATATATCTTCAAAATCACTAACATCATCAATGAGACAAGATCATGTTGATTTTCTATAGCTTTCAGAAATAAAAAATGAAAAATTGACCAAAGTAGCCTACACTAAAACATCTCCAGGAACAAGAAAAATACTTTCAGAATCAGTAATATATTCTTACAAAAAGTTATCCAACCAGAATATGAAATAATGAAAACTAAGCAAGGAAAAAAAATTACAATTTAATTTCTTCTGCAAAACCCAACAAAGAACATAAGAATTTGTTTTTACTTTTAAACTGGTAAATATTTTTATATAGTTTCAATTTAATGTGTTATAAACTAAATTGACACAGTGCACAACAAATTCCCACAATTAATTGTTTTCTTTAGGTAAGTAAGCACCTTTTAAAAAGTTTAAAAAAAAAAAACCTACTACTGGATTTCCAATACCGCAGTTGAAACTATATTGAGGTATTTTTTTAAGATTCTTGCTGTGATCAAAGGTTTCATTTGTAAATCCACTACTGAAGGTAATGTGCAAAACAGTAATTAAGTGGGTGATTGATACAAGTGAATGTATGACTCATAGTTTGCAAAGGAAAATGATTTTCGGGAAAAGGCTCAGGAAGAAAAAAAGCAAATAATGGATTCTGGATGAAATGAAGACCTTTCCTGTCCAAGGACTGTCACCAGTTCTTTATTACTTGAAGATTAAGGGAACAGTGAATAAAGCTGTCTGCCAGACAGTAGAAAAGGTAATATATAACATTGTCTCTAAGTGTACCTCACATGAAAGTTTTCAGAAATAACATTAATAAAATTAAACTTTCTATAAAAAGTTTCTAGAAAAAACAAGTCAAATCAGAATAAAAGAAAATGTCGAAACAAATCTACATTGTCAGAAACATGAACAGAATGAAATAGCAGGGTAGGTCAAGTGTAAAACAGTCAAAATTTTATTCCACTGTAGTTATAGACAAAGGCAGATCCAATAGTGATTTAGTATGGGACCTAGTAGGATTTGTTCTGTTTAGCTGTATTTCTACCTCCTGCATTATTACAAAGTATATATTTGGTTTTCATACTTGAATTCAGTAAATTTATACAATGAGTTTTTGCTTTCTGGTCCCATAGATTAAAATTAAGTCAGTGGGCTTCCCTGGTGATGCAAGGGGTTAAGATGCAACCTATGATGCAATCCGCAGCCACTGTTGCACTAGTTCTGTCCCTTCGCTGGCCAAGGAGCAACCCACATGGAGCAGCAGTCCTCTCCTGTCTTGCCCGCTGCTCCCCTCAGCAGTGTATGTCAGTCAACCTGCATGTTCTGTTCCCCACTCTGTCTCTGGTGAATCCTCTCACCATCCACACCTCTGGCCTGTACCCCAGTTCTTGTATGCATAAATAAATCTTTAAAAAATAAATAAAAATTAAATTAAATCAATGAATTCAGTTCCACATTTTTACTAACCGGCCCCTCTTAAACATATTAAAAATATATAACACATTACTTATATATACCTTTTAAACTTCATATTAGCTGCTATCTATCCCTGCATTATAATTCTTCAAAGAAAATGAAGGCTATTTCATTTTGATTAAGTCATTTTCAACCAAAAAATTTATGCAAATAATTTTTTGTAAAATACTCATATATTATTTTGGACTCCCCACTATGTGACAACAATGAGTTATATACTTTGTACACATAACTTCATTCAAGAACACTGTATTTGTTATATGTATATGAAAAGACTGCTTAAGGATAGGATAACCAACAAGTTTTTATGATGAAGCAAGCCAAGTCATGTAACTTTTATATAAGTAACTTTCACCTATTCCAGCATACCTTAAGCATATAATATAGAACTTAATGAAGAAAAAACTCTGATTTAACTTGAAGTCTCAAAAAAAATTGTTAGAGCTAGACGTGTGTGTTTATATATACATATTAGGTAAGAGATGTTAGGTAAGAGATTTGAACCCAGGCACTCCAGTTCCAGAATCTTTGCTCTTAATGACCAAACTGTATGTTCTCTTATACTAGAAAAAGCAAGCTATAACTTTAAAAAATAGCTGGTTGAGATAAAAATAGAAGCATTCCGAATAGAAGATCATATTTCTGACATCAGTAAACTAAGAAAAATGAACATTAGACACCTGTATAAAACTTACTATGTTAATTTTTTTTTTTTGTAAATATACTTTAATTTTCATAAGGTTTTCTTGGCTACTATACTGTATCACCTAACTTTATTTGACCTCTATATCCATTGAGCCATATTCTCTAAACTACCAGTGAATATATTTAATAAGAACACTAGCAAAGAAAGGACAACAAATTGTTTAGGGGTAAAGGATAAGCAAATAAGATGGATGCAGGTACCATAATAAGTTATCTGCTTTTTTCCCCTAGCTACCTTCAATATTCCTTTTTGTTTGTTTGTTTTGTTTTAAACTACTGAAGAGTCACAGCTGTATCTTCAATTTAGACATTCATATCATATTCAACTTCATAGACATATTTCATTACTTTTGCAAGTTTAGGAAGTTTTCCTCTGCTTATTTGCATAAGTTCTCTGTACCATTCTCTCTCTCCCGCTCTCTCTCTCTCACATATCCATAGGTTGCCTTTTTACATGGAATCAGATAATTCAGAAGTGTGAAGGAATTCTTCGTTTTTTTCCTTTGTTCTATGTACATTACCATCTTCAAGGTGAATGATTCAATCTTACATTTGGTCTATTCTGCTTCCATCGATTTCTTCAGAATTTCTTTTAATCTCCATGATTAAACTTTTTATATTTTGGATCTCTATTATTTTCTTATTTAAAGCTTCAATTTTCATCATCAACTCATTAATTTTACTTCTTAGCTCTTATATTTTTTAAATTTTCTTGCCTCTTTCTTTTACTGTCTTGTGCATTTTCTGTCATTCATCTGAATTTCTTTGCCATGTCAATTTTGAACTCTGTATGATAGAAAGATAAAATCTTCCGTATCTCTGTTGTTGGATTATGAAAAGTTGTTCTCTTCTTGTGATGACATTTTCCCTTGAGGTTTCAGGTCCCCTTCAAAAAAGGAGAAAATGAAATGATCTATACAAGATACTTATAAAAAAAAAACTATCACTGAAGTATAAAATATCTACCAAGAACCTCCATAAGATATGAAGGAGAAATAATGGCATTCCCAGATAAACAGAAGCTGAGGGAATCTGCAAAATCTAGACCTACCAGTAATGTAGAAGGAGCTCTCTTATCTCATTTGATGAGAAAAATATTCACAAAAAAAGAATAGATAAAGCCAGAAAACTAAAGACAAAATGGTAGTAGCAGATCATATGTGTATGTGTTCACATATATACACATGCAAATGAACTGAACTCACCAATCCAAAGGCACAGAGTGGCTGGACAGATCAGAAAACAAAACCCTATCTGCTGCCTCCAGGAGATTCAGCTAAGATCTTTAGATCAATATAGTCTCAAAGTGAATGGATGGAAAAAAATTTTACAAAAATATGACCTCAAAAAAGGCAAGGTGAAAAATATGCATATCAAACACAATAGATTTCCAGTTTAAATAAAAAAGACAGGGCCTCCCCTGGTGGCACAACTGTTGAGCGCTGGGCATGCAAGGCTGCCTGCAGCCTCTGCAATGCCGGTTCATTCCCCGGCCACAGGCGAGGGTCCCACAAAAAATAAATAAACAAACAAACAAACAAATAAATAAATAAATAAGACACAGTGATGCATATTAAGCAATGACTAAGGGATTGACAGAGCAGGAACATTCATCAATATATAACACTCATCAATATATGCACCAAACAAGAAGCATGAAAATAAGACAAATATTAACAAGTCTGAAATAAGAAAACTATTAACAAGACAACTATTAACAACTATTAATAAGTATCAATAAATTCATGAAGATGGAAATCATATCAACTATCTACTCTGATCACATGGTATCAAATTACAAATTAACTACAAAATGAAGCAGGAAAACCTATAATATGTGGAATTTGAACAAAATACTACTAAACGACCATTGGGTTGATACGGTAAATGAGGAAATTAAAAATTGCTTGGAAACAAATAAAAATGAAGATATGAGCCACCAAAATCAAAAGAAAACATCAAAAACACTAAGAGGAAAGTATAAAGCTACACAGGCCCACACCAGGAACAATAAAGATCTCAAATAATAATATAACCTTATACATTAAGTGACTAAAAAAGAACACACCTAAAGGCCAGTAGAAGGAAGGAAGTAGTATTAGAGCAGAAATAAATGAAAGAGAAATCAAAAAGACAGTTCAAAATTCAATATAACCAAAAGGTAGTTCTTTGGAAAAAAAAATAATAATAAAGTAGATAAACCTCTACTTAAGGTCACAAAGAAAAAGGGGAGAAAACTCTAATAAAAAGAATCCAAAACAACAGAGGAGAAATAACAAATATCTGAGGATTACAGAGCATAATAGAAACTATTACAAACATCTATATGCCAGTAAAGTGAATAAACTAAGAGAAAAGGATAAATTTTTAGAAGTATACAACCTTCTGAGATTGAATCAGGGAAAAGCAGAAAATCTGAACAGATCAATCACAAGCAGTGACATTGAAATAGTAATCAAAAGTCTAACAAACAAAAAAAACAGAAACAGATGGTTTTACTAGTGAGATCTACCAAACCATCACAGAGGAACTAACCCTATCCTTCTCAAACTCTTCCAAAAAATTGAGGAAGAAGGAATGCTTCCAAACACATTTTATGAGGCCAACATTAATTCGATACCAAACGCAAAGATAATACACACAAAAATAAAGCTATAGACAAATATCCCAGATGAACACAGATGCAAAAATCCTCATTAAAATCTTAGTAAAACAAATTCAAAGATACAGTAAAAGGACTATACATTGTGAGCTAGTGGGGTTTATTCCAAAGACACAAGAATTGTCCAACATCTAAAAATCAATCAATTTAATTTACCATGTCAACAAAGGAAAAAATCATATGATCATATCAACAGAGCAGAGATAACATCTGGCAATCTTCAACATCCATTTATGATAGAAACCTTCCACAATGGGGATATAGGGAGCATACCTCAAAATAACAAAGGACATTGATGACAGTTTCACACAGTTCATCATATTAAATGCTTAGATCAGTACAAGACAAGTATATCCACTTCAACCACTACTATTCAACACACTATTGGAAATCTTAGCTGGAGCAACTTGGCAGGAGAAGATATAAAAGGAAACCAAATTTGGAAAGAAGTAAAACTATCACTATTTGCAGATAACATGATAATAAACATAGAAAACACAAATGATTACTCTAAAATAATAAAACTATTAGAAACAATAAATCAGTAAAGTGGCAGATTACAAAAATCAAGTGAGTTTCCATGTGCAAGAGGAAAAAAATTCAAGACAACAGTTCAATTTATTTAAATAAAGCATTAAATACCTAGCAATAAACTTAACAAAAAAGATCAACAACCTTTACAATAAAAATTATAAGACATTGTTAAAAGAAGTAAAAGAAAGAAATGGAAAGATAATCCCTGTTTATGGGTTAGAAAAATAAACATTTTAAAAATGACCGATTTTACCCAAATCAGATTCAATGCAATCCTACCAAAGTTTCTATGGCACGCTCAAAAAAATAAAACAAGTATTACTAGAATTTATATGGAACCACAAATAACCCCGAATAGCCAAAGCAATTCTGCCCAAAAAACTGAAGAATGAAAGTATTACACATCCAGACTTCAAACTATACTACTACAAAGCTATAATAACCAAAACACTGCGGTAGAGAAAAACAGAAACACAGTCATAGAACAGAACTGAGGAACCAGAAATAAACCCACATTTACATGAAAAGTTACTCTAAGACAAAGGATTCCAGAGCATACACTGAAGGAAAGTCTTTTTAACAAATGGTACTGGGAAAACTGGACAGCATCTTGCAAAGTAATAAAATTAACTCACTATCTCATACCACAAATGTAATTCAAAATGGATTAATGATTTGGATATAAGATCATAAAACATAACAGAGAACACAGGCAAAACACTCCACAATCAACATCCAAAAAAAATAAAAAATGGACAGAAGAGCTAAGTACACCCTTATCCAAAGAAGATATACAGATGGCCAACAGACTCATGGAAAAATGTTCATCATTAGTTAGCACCAGTATTCACTGCAATGAAATACTTTCTCTCAACCATGAGGATGGCCCATATCAAAAAGACCAGAAGCAATTAGTGTTGGCAAGGGTCTGGAGAAAATAAAACCTTATACACTGTTTCCAGTTCCTATGGAAAACATTATGGAGATTTCCCAAAACATTAAACAAAGATCTATGATACAAACGGGTAATTTCACTCCTAGGTATTTACCCAAAGAATCCTAAAACACTAATTCAAAAGATGTACGCACTCCTTTGTTCATTGCCGTAAAATTTACATTCACTAAGTAATGGAAATAACCTAAGTATCTAAGATTAAGTCTCGTCATGTTATACTAAGCAAAATAAGCCAGAGAAGGAGGTCAAATACTGAATGGTTTCACTCATATGGAACAGAGCAACAACCAAAGGATCAGACAAAACCAAACCAAAAGTAAACCCTAGATATCTGACTGTAAAACTGACTATAAAACTTTTCCCTTTTCTCAACCACAGGGCAAGGGAAAAGGCAGAGTACAGCGAATCTCAATGGACTATGGAGTAAGGTTTTGAAAGTCTTAGAGGTGGAAGTGGTATAGTAATACAACTAAGAGTATGTTACTTATATATGAACTTCTATCTCTGAATCATATTCATTGTGGTAAAGCTATGATACCTCAATAAATAAAAGATAAGCACACACAGACATTTCATTCTGCACAAAGTGTTAATTTCAATATATCCATGAAAATAGAAAATATTTCAGAAAAATCATTTAAAAATGTTCACTCTAAATTAAATTTAGATACAGAATTTACCCATTTTATTGCAAGTTTTTAAAATTTATATGAACAAGATCAAATACTTGAGCAGCTAGTTTCCTAAACTTTATACAAAATCTACTGTAATCTCAAAAACTTATAATCTTCAGCAAACAAGAAATACATTAGTCATTCATATGTCAACAAGTCCTGAAAAATGCTTCCAAAATGTCTTATGTTTACAGATTATCAGAGCACCTTATAAATGTAATATGAGAACAGAACACTTTTCTCTCTGTGTGTGTATGAATGAGCCATACTTGAAGCTGAGGTCCCATGAATATGAAGATGCACACAGGACATCCATTTCCAAAGTTTTAACAAAGTGAGTAGGAGAGACAGGCAATCTTTAGGATCTTCATTTATGCATGCAGAAGAGGCCAATTACTTTCTGCTAAGTTTTTCTGCACTAATAGACGATTTTGCAAAGTAGTCTTTGCCAAAGTCACTTTCATTAAGTTTTATCTTCATCATCATCATCTTGAAGATTAACATGTGCATAAAATCATCATTTACAACAGACCAAAGTCAAAGGCAAATACGTCTGCTTTGTCAATAATAACACCATTCTCCAAAATTTCAATGGGTTTCCAAAGTTCAGTGTCAATTACAGACTTTACGGATCAGTCACACTTATATTTTCATCCAATAGTAGAGAGACACCTATACCACAGATTTTAATTATTTCAAAATCACCTTTAATTATAATATTGGAAGACTTTATTGTCTCCAAGAAACAGTTTCTTTTCTTAGTTCAAATGTTTAAACCCTCTCAACATGTTCAAAACAACTCTTAAATTATGGATCCTGAAAAAGAATCTTGGCTGTCTTTACTGGATCCTACACTTTTCAGCATAAACAAAACCTGGGCATATAAAAGGTCTGGGCAAATAAAGGCCCAGGCCAAAACCATTTGAAAAACTGAGTCCGAAAAGCCCCCAATAAGACCCTCACAGCTGCCTCAGCCAGCAACTAGCCCATATCTATATAAATCTCAAAGCACTTTCACATTTCTAGTTCAATTACACTCCTAAGAATGTAACCAAAAGAACTAAAAACATACAAAAACTTGTACATAAATGTTCATAGCAACATTATTCATAATAACGCAAAATGGACAATAAATACCTATCAATTGATGAATTTATAAAAATGTGGCATATTCATATGAGGGAATGATTCAGGCATAAAAGTGAATAAAGAATGCTACATACTACAATGTGGATGAATCCTGAAAACATGTTTAATAAAAGAAGGCAGATTCAAAAGACACATATATGATTCCATTTATAGGAATTACCCAAAGTAACAAATCAAAACAGGCAAAAAATAAATAGATTAGTGGTTGTCAGGTGAATTAAGGGAAGAAGATCAATGAGAAGTGAATGTTAACAGGTATGAAATTTCCTATTTGGATGATAAAAAAATTCCTGAATTAGATAGTGATAATGGTTGCACAACCTTTGAATATACTGAAACACTGAATTATACATATTAAAATTGTGATATTATAAGTGAATTGTATTTCAATTTAAAATGTGCTAAAAATTATAAAAATTAATCAACTCACCTGCCCTTTTTGTGGTGCCAAACAACGAACAACTTCATCCACCATTACCGGTATATGTAATTTAGTAACAGCTTCAAAATCTCCATCTTGAAATCTGTGTAACTCCTGAGCTCCAGTTTTATCTGTTTTCTCCTGAGCATCATATTCATAATATCTGTCTGCTGTAACATGAACTTTTTTTGGTCCAATACCTAAATTAAATATGCCAGATTCCAACGCGTATGAAAGAAAACTTTTATAGATTCTACAAAAATATGGGTATCGAAGCATTTTGTAGATCAACAAATCTGGAAAAAAAATTTAACATTACCATTAGATTAAAAAAAAAATGTTGATACTTGAGGGAAAGCAAACTAATATGCAATATTTAATACAGAAAAAATGTGTGGAACTAGTCGTCTCAAACAAGTACAAGTGACTAATTTCCATACACAAAGCAAAAAACCTTCAAGAATCTCAGAAATGATCTGAAGATAAAATTTTAACATAGCTTGGTAAGTTCTAGGATCATCAATATCAATCATTAGAGATGTGAATATTGATTAGTCATCTTTTTCTGAAATAAACTTTCTGAATTAAATCTAAAGAATGGGTTCAATGCATCAGAACTGTTTACCTAGGGCCTCCCTGGTGGTGCAAGGGGTTAAGATGCAACCTATGAAGCTATCCACAGCCACTGCAGCGCAAGTTTGATTCCCTGCCAGAGAGCAACCCACATGGCACAGCAGACCTCTCCTGACTCGCCTGCTGCTTCCCTCAGCAGTGTATTTCAGGCAATCCGCCTGTTCTGTTTCCCGCTCTGTCTCTGGTGAATCCTCTCAGCCCTTCTCCCCTGGCACCTCTGGCCTATACCCCAATTCTTCTACACATAAATAAATAAATCTTTTTTTAAAAAAAAGAGCGGTTTACTTAAAAATCAGAATGACTGAGTGATTACAGATATCGCATGTTAAGTACAGATGGTTATTTATTTCAAACACTACCATTTGTTCTTCTCATTTCAATCTGTGTGAGAGGTTATCCCTGAAAAAAAGACTATGCATGCATATATAGAAAGAAAGGGAAGAGATCAGTCTGTGAAAATCAGTCTGACAAAATCATTTCACCATGGCCCAAATCAGTGAAGGATATATCAGTTTAAACTAAAACTTTGTAAACTCTTAACTGAGCAATACTATGATTTTCACCTAATTAATTCAAGAAATGTGTTTGATACCTAGTTAATGCTTTCCCTCAGATTATAATTTAAGATTGGGACCCATACCTTTTTAATCCACAAAATCAGAAGCACACTAGGTGCTTAGTGTTTTCTTGAAAAAAATAATGGTCAAATAAATTCTGAATTGCATAAACATGTCTATCAAACCTTGCTTTAGAAAATTCCACCTGGAAATAAAGGGGGAGGTACAATTGTATGGGGAATATAACCAAAATGAAAATGCATACATTGTGCAAAGATGAAAAAAGATGTAAGAATTATATAAAATAAAAATATTTAAATTAAAAAAATTAAAAAAAAAAATTCCACCTGGGACCTCCCTGGTGGCACAGGGGTGAAAGACAGCGCTATCAGGCTATAGTCAGCCACTGCAGCACATGTTGGATCCCTGGCCAGCCAGGGAGCTACCCACATGGCACAGCAGACCTTTCCTGACTCGACCTCTGCTCCCCTCAGCAGTTTATTTCAGTAGATCTGTCTGTACTGCTCCCCACTCTCTCCGGTGAATCCTCTCAACCCCTGTA
This sequence comes from Talpa europaea, assembly GCF_964194135.1. Classification (NCBI taxonomy): domain Eukaryota; kingdom Metazoa; phylum Chordata; class Mammalia; order Eulipotyphla; family Talpidae; genus Talpa; species Talpa europaea. The sequence continues at coordinate 25,912,308 of NC_140073.1, forward strand.
CCTCTGGCTTACACCCCAGTTCTTGTATACATTATAAATCTTTTTTAAAAAAAAATTTTACCTGACCACAGCAAAAACCATTTTTTCAAAAATACTTCAAAAAACATAAATCCTACTTAAATACACCTTCCTTTCATTTTGCAATAAGAAATTAATGGTAACACTGAATAGCTGGTCACATAACCAGAAAAGAAAGAAATATATTTATGTATATATATTTGATATTATATAACGTCAACATGTTACCTTGAAGATACCTAATACATCAACTTTACTAAAGACAATCCACAGAATCATCATCAAATATAACACAGGAAATATATGACAAAATAAAAAAGGATATTGGATATAAATGTTGTAAGTAACTTTTTGGATACTCAGCAATGACAAACTATCCAAAATATTAAATATGCCTTATGTTTTCCAGGAAGCTTATACAAATAAGCCCAGTATTCCCTAATTTAATGTTTCTAATATTTTTCAAAAGAGCTAACATTTACAATCACTAAGTATCATTTACTATTCTAAGCACATACCATGTACAAACTCATTCAACTCTTAACATAACTGAAAAATAGGCACTATTATTATTATTCCTATTTTATAGATGAAGATAACAGAGAAGTAATTTGCTCAAAGTTCACATAAATAGAAAGCCATAAACTAGAGCTACAACTCAGTTTATCCCCAGAGCTTGAAATCTTAATCTCTATCTTATTAACATAACCCACTGGACCTATGTAATGCACTCACGTGATTGAATATTACTTTAATTACATTGACTGTATATTTGTAGTATGACTTGGATTCTATTTCTTCAAGAAGTCAACATCTATTGCTTGGTCCTGCTCCACCCGAAAATACAATATCCCTTAGGATACCCAAAAGAGGACATAGAGGCCTAAATAATGGGATCAGGAGGATGTAAACAACCTACACTGTATACGCGAATTGCTTGACATAACATAAAAAAAAATTTCAATCCATCAATTCCAAAATACAGGTCAAAATCAAAGACAAAAACAGACAAAATGAAAAAAAAATTTTTTTTTCACCAGCATTTCTTTTCCTCTACATTGAATTTCTATTCATTTACTCAACTGTGTTCAAGGTATGAAGGCTGAAGATTTTATCAAGCATGAACTGGCTACTAACTTGGGTCAGTGTGGAAAAGAGCCATGATAATTAACTTTTCTCTGTGGTTATTTTATGAAGTTTCCCTCACCTCTGCCCAATTCTTACCAGACCAACCTGTGCCCTCCTGCAATCACCTAAGGACCAGGCAGGTTAAGTTCGTGCTGGACACAGGAAGGAAACAGAAGCCTGTAAACCTGGCCTCCAAAAGAGTCTGTGTGGTTTCCTAAATAGATCTTTTAATTTTTCTCTGCTAGCAAAGTTTAGTATGAGATTTTGAGACCAAGTAATTGGCCAGTTTACTCTTTTAATTGTGGGACTACAGAGGTGAGTGATAGCTTGGAAAGTACTTTCTTGACATTGCTAATAAGTATCACTTCAACCAGTTTTCCCTAAATCCATTTGAAAACAAAATTCCTAAATCTAAAACCCATCCTGAAGGCTGGCACTCGAATGCAGTGAAAGCGAAACAAGTTCTAAGGAAAGGGACTAATGCAATTTTTTGCCCAAGAACTATACTGTAGAGAGAGAAACCTCTGTAACCAGGAGGTGCGCAAAGGACGCTAGAACAGGGACCCATGTTTTCTTTTCCGGGGCGCATCCGCCTACCCCTAATAGTTCTCTTAAAACCGTGGGGTGGGCTCCACCAGAGCTCCCGGCATTCAGCCACCTTTTCCTCACCTGAGGCATGAAGATATCTCAAGTTGCCTCTAACTTCCGCCAGCGACAACCACTGTGGTGCGGGAAAACCTGACTTTGCCGCACGTGTAGGTCCCAGACCTGGGGGAAAGTTGCCAGGACGGACAGATCCGGCCCAGGTCCGCCCCACAACCGAGGACTGTCTGCCTTTGGTTCCGCTGCTTGCAGCCCCTAGTTGCCACAGGGCCTTGCAGGCTGTGGGGTTTTCAAATGATGTTCCTTGGGAGAATGGGAAAATATATAATGCCCTACAGCTGCCAGGTTTAAATTCACTTTTACTTTTATAATGCCTCACACAACTTTAAATTTAACTTTTCATGTTATCTTTACCGCTATGTTTTTCAGTTTGCTATAAACATAGCTTAAACTTCTGTGTCTTAACAACACAGCAGTTATAGTTCAGTTCCCAAGAAAAGGGGAAATCTCTGTCTTCTAAGCTATAAACGTTTAGAAAGTTTTGGGTTTTTTCCCTAAAATTCGTTTCAGAACACACCATTCTCTTACCCTTTCTAATTATATTCCTTAATGTCATGCCAAACTAAAGAGAAGCCACTGGTACAATAATGACATTGATTTTAAATATTAAAATTTCTCTTTTAGTAAATATACATTTCCGTAAACACACACATAATCAGCACACAGGTGTAAAGCAGAAATGGCAGGTGTAAAGAAGAATTTAAAGTTAAATCTAAAATAAGTACTTAGGTTAGGTATGGAAACACCTGTGAGACTAGTAACCCTAATACAACGTGAGAAAAACAAAATTTAAAATGCTTCTACTAATTCAACAATGATCAATGCTATTTTAAAAAAATGGTAAGACATGAATACTTTCAGATTCGATTAAGATAGCATCTTAATATTACTTAATCTAGAAAGTATTCCATAGACAAACAACAAAATTCTAAATTAGCTGGTTTGTAACTTCAAGAGAAGTATTTTTCTCTACAGATTTTATTTTAAACTTGTTTTCTCCTTAGAAAATAAATAGTAATTAAGATTCATGCAATTTTGAGAATTAAATGAGAACTTCTATAAAAAGTTAATATACCTGGGTCATCGAAGGCAAATTGGGATAGAGTGAATGCAAATTTGAAATAAAGTAGAAAGGGTTTCTCATTTTATTATCAAAGTCAGAACCATGCAAATAACTATTGGATTAGTTAAACTATATGTATGACAGTAATTAGTATCTTTATCTATAGTCTTTCCAATATTCAGAAACAAGCATACACAATATCACTGCTTCTAATGCTCAGGAATAGGAAAGAAATATCCACAATGCAGGGTTTTCTATACATTATTGCACTTTTAATATCCTGTCTGGTGTTATGCCATTCTATTTATATAGTGGTATTGAATCACCAGACTATAATCTCTAAGAGGGCAGGGATTTTGATTCAATTCTATACTACTATGTCATTAAATCTATAATCAATAATTGCTGAATGAATACAATTAACAAAATATAAAGAACCACAATAACCAAAATATTCAGATTATACTACCAAAAATATGTTGAAAAATAAAGATGATTTACCTTAACAAACATATTTCTCTTTTTTTCAGGTTTTTTTTGCTTTTTAAATTGCACATTCTAAATAATATTTACAACTACGACTTTAAAAACCATTGCATCCAACAATGAACGAGGTCAATAAATTTAAATGAATTTATTTTTTAAATTAGAAAAAAACTTCAAAAATAGCCCAACACCAGTTTGAGTGAGCACTAAGGATGTAGGCCTGGAAGTCCTAAAAAATGAAGTATGAAGCCTCAAATCAAAAGCCTTGGATTTATAATTAATTGCAAAACAAAAACCAGACCTATGCCTTGGAGGCCTCACTACTCCTCAACAGATACAAAATAATACACCCAGAATCCATTATTCCAATCCAAGAGGCTCCGCCTCCCCACCCCCAGCGAAGGGCACTCGCCAACCCCATCCCACACCCATCTCACTCACACCCAGAACCCCGGGACTGAGACCGCGCCCGCAGCTCTGGAGGCGGCCTGATGATCCCAGGTGACTGCCTCCCACCTGCAGCTGCAGCCTGGCCCCGCCCACCTAGGCCACCGCCTCCGGAAACCGCCGTGAGCGTTGCCATGGCCACGCAGAGTCTGGCGGACTCATTGCTCGGTGCTGCGAAGTATCTCCGCGCCCAGCGGCAGCGCGCCTCGACAACGTACTACGTGGTGACGTCACGAAAACGGTAGCCAATGAAACGAGGCGTTGCGGAAACTGGCTTAGTTTTGAATTTGGTGGCAGAGTTTGAATTGCCGGGAGGCGGATATGGAAGAGAAGTGTCGTTGTAAAGTCTCCTGGCCCTGAGGTGAGTGCGAGTCGGCACGCCAGAAAAAACTGGTCTCGGAGACACTTCTTTTGATGGCCTGTCTCATCTGGGAGCGAAGGGATCGATCCCGCCGCCCCAGGTGGGGAGGAATGGGAGGGATGCTCACAACAGGCGTTGGGGCGTGGGGGAGGGGAGGGGCTACTGTTGAGGGAGAAAGTTTAGAAAGTTCCCGATAGTCCAGCCCTCAGGAGTCGGCCGGAAGGCCTGGGATCGCCTGCCTTAAATTCTGAGGAAGTAGGAAGTTTTAAAGGGCTTCCTGGCCTCTTTCCCAGACGTGGACACAGCACTTGCGCTGACCGCCTGGGACCCTTGATTCACCAACTCACAGATATTTGTCTGAGAAGGTTCTGTTTACCTCGCACAGGTCAGTCTGGATCCTGCCCTGAGCCCCAAGTTTTGGCATCGAGATAAGACCTGCCAGCGCTGCCTGACGGGGTTGGCAAGGATCAGAGAAGGTATGGAAGAGGTACTGCGTAGCAAAGTGCTCTGCAAGTGACAGGGATTTGAAACACAGACAGTCTGTCCAATAGTGTGTTAGTAGTTTTTTTAAGATCCTTTAGAAATTTATTAGGCGCTTTTGTTGCTGAGAGGTCAAGGAAGACTGCTGTTTAGTGTTTGACCAGAATTGTGTTGTATATAATACATGCTTTGGGTTATTAACTATTAGCAATTGGGTCGAATAGGTTAAGCATCCAAAGATTTTAATTGGTGATGTTACTCCACCTCATTCAACCCCAGGTCTTGGATTCTGAGAAGTATTTATGAGCTTTGTTGACAATAGATCCAAAGACTGAGTAGTGCTTGTTATTATGTTATTTTGTAAGTATTGTCCGTTTCGATGAACAAAGATTAGTTGCCTTTAATGATGTAATTAATCTTTTCTGTTGCTGAACCAAGTATTTTACGTGTTTCATTTTAAAAGCACGTGTTGTCCTACTATAAATATATCCTGACTCAATTAAGGGACACAATAAAATTTTATACTGTCAACTCTTTGAAAACTCGGAGGAAAAAGTAGCCCAGATGTCAGTGCCACCCTTTCCTCCATTTGAAATTTTCATTCTTTCCTGATGCTTCTCAATTAGTAGACGCAATGGCTATAACACTAAGGTTATTTTCAAAGAAATTTGCATAAGACTACAAATGGATAGTGTGGAGGATAATTCCTACTCCTAAAAAAATGTTTGTTGAATCTGAATCTCAGATTTGAGTATGTATTCAAGATACAATTTGTAATTATATCAGCCTATAATCAAGATAATTTGTGCAATATTTCTATAACATTGTTCAGAAGTATTCTGATTCCAATAGCATAGTTGTGACGAACATGGACTTTGGATCTGGACATGGGTTCACATTTTGACTGCTCACATACTATGTCATCTTGGAAGAATTACATTGTAAATCACAACTCTCATTCTATTAAATGGTGACAATAAAAGAAACTACCTTATTTATTTTAAGAATTGAATGAGATAATTGTCAAACGTTTATCATAATATCTGGCATATAAAATATACATAAATAATCATTGTTGATTGTTACTAGTTGTCTTATACACCCAATGCAAGAGTTCTTAGTAGTGTTATTGCTAGGAATGGATACTATTTGATACCTGACAAGCACCAAGAAATCATTTTATTTTATTTTTATTTCAACATTCTTATAAGACCTCTTATACTAGGCCCTGGGGTTTCTATCAAAAGTAAGCAACTATATATTTTTAACTCCACAACAAAAATTTTCAAGGGTTATATTTTTACATCAGGGAGAATAATGATTAAATGAAATTTAGATTCAGTCAATTTGAGTTCAAATCCAATATCTTATGCTTCTAATAGTATGACTTTAACTAGTTAAGATTAGTTAACTAGTTAGTAGTTAGTAGTTTCCCCCTCTATAACATAGGAATGATGAACATAGGGTTGTTGTGGAAATTAAATGAGAAGTATGTAAATTGCTTAGCACATTTATATTTGTAAACTAGGGCACAATAGAAAATTTCTCATAAAAATAGATGTTATTATTAAATGAAAGGGGTTTAAGGTAAATTTTAATAGTTTTGTTTTGACTTTGAAGTAAAAATACTTAGACTTTAAAATCCAAGCAGGATATGAAGTAGAAAATAAGCCTGCCTGCTGGAAATCGGCCTTTCACACTTCCCTCCCAAGGAGCAATTATGTTAACCATTTCTTGTGTTCTCTTCCTGAAAGAAAACATGCATATACAGATACATATTTAACTTTGAAGACTACAAATAGATGCATGCCAATTCCATTATTCTGCACTTGTTTGGGGGTTTTTTGCATATTTATCTTGAAATCTGTAGGAGTTCATTCATCATTTATCCCAAGTTTGTATTTAGTAGTAAATATTTGATGCAAGCCCCACTCGAGGTTTTAGGGTATCAGATGAAGTGGATACTTTAACATGTGAACATTCTAGAAGGGAAACAAGCAATAAATATGTATCCAAATTATATATATTCCAATTAATCTAGACACTGGAAAGAAAAATAAAGCAGATAAGGGATTAGAGAGGCAAGGCCAGAGTGACACTATTTTGAATATAGTCTTTAGGGAAAGCCTGTGGAAGGTGACATTTGAACAGACCTGAATGATGAAGTTAGGGATTAAGAGTTGCAGATATCTAAAGATGGAGCCTTTTGGCAAAGAGTAGAGAAAGTACAAAGGCCATGAAGCCAGAACAAGTTGAAGTGTTTTACAAACACTAAGCAGGACAATGTGAGTCAAGCAAAATAAATGATGAGAAAGATAACATTTGAAGGATGGGTCAGAAAGGTTTATAGGGGCCAGATGTAGAACCCACAGGCCATACTAAAGAATGTGCACTTTATTCATTGAATTCATTGGCGTGTTTAGAATAACATGAAGTACATAACGTGAGCTGTTTGCTTTTGAAGACAGTCTTACTACATACAATCAATGCATTAAAATTTCCTGTTGTATTTGCTTGGAATTAGACATGAATATTTAGCTGGTTAGCTTATGTTTTATCCAAGGTGAGCAGATACATTATAAGTTAAGGATTTGCCTGTCCAGCTTTACTTATGTTATCTTAAAATTGTAGGAGAGATTTTAACACCTCTTTATTAAACCTTGCAGAGAAATTAGTTGTTCTACATACTGTATTGCAAAAATTAGTTACTAGTTACCCTTATTAGGTGATGTAATGTTTTTACCTCTCTCTCTCAACATAAGTCCTGATATTCCCATTCCTCTAATTTTATAAACAAGAAATTGGGAACATTATTTAACTTTTTTGATGTCTCAGCATCCTCATTGTGATTGTTAATGTACTGCACAATAATAAGTTGATTCACTTAGAGAAATATATTGTAAGTATACCTCTTCTAAAGTAATGAATTGTATTATTGGATTCTATGTCTACTTTTAAGACCCATTACCTGTTATTTCTCATTATTTTTTGTACTCTTTTCTAAACGTGCAATAATCAAAATTTTAGAATTAAAAGGACCTTATATCATGTAGTCCAATGCTATCACTTCAAATATAGACAACTAGAGTCCCTTCATTTGCCCCTTCATTGCTTTTTTTCTTATATACTCTACCACCTTTATACAAATGCCTTTTTATTATAATGAACAATGGCGTTGGAAATATTTATCCTTCATGTTTTATCTCCACCAATGAAATCCTACCAGCTTGCTCTTTTCTATTCTATTTAACAAATACTGCTTAAGAATAAATTTGGGAAATTGATCAAAGTCTGTGATCATTTGAACAATATCTAAAAGTATCTTTGAATCAACACATTGCCTGGATAACAATATTTAGGCTTTTGTTTTGCCACTCTTACTAGTAAACATGGTCAAGGAATTTGCTTCCTGTGTGGCTTATTCAGAATCAATTAGATGTCCAGCTGTTTTACTTAGACTTGTTAGAAAAGAAAGCACATATCATGTATGTAATAACAACCTGATTAATCCCTAAAGATACCAGTATATTTGAACATAGACCAATTTTTACATTTTGATGAATCTGTTGAGCTTAGGTATTTTTTATTAAGGAGACTATATTCACTCATTTGTTCTGAAAAGTAGGGAAGTATGTGATACTTTGAAAATTAAGATTTATGTTGTAAAATGTGTAACAAGTTATAAAGCAGTTATATTTGACATTGTGCTCTTAAACATCTTTAGATAATTATCAAAATTTTTCCTTGACATATTGCCTGAAGAAGATATATTGCCCTTTAAAATACTTCAATAATTCCTAATAAATTTTCAAAATCAAGTCTAAACTCTATAGTCTTACATTCAGGTTCTAAATCTGATCTACCCTTACTCAGTTTTATCTTTTTTTTTTTTTTAAGATTTATTTATTTATTTATACAAGCACTGGGTACAGTCAAAAGCGCAGGAGGGTGAGAGAATTCACCAGAGCCAGGGCGGGGAGCAGAGCAGGCAGAAGGACCAAAGTACACTGCTGAGGGGAGCAGCGGGTGGCAGGAGAGGTCTGCGCGCCATGTGGGACCCTCCTCCGGTGGCTGGGGAGCAGCCTGGGATCAAACCGGCGCTGCAGAGGCTGCGGGCAGCTTTGCAACCCATCGCTCAACTGCTGCGCCACCACCGGGGAGGCCCTCAGTTTTATCTTTTTTTAATGCAGCCCTCTCCTTTCCCTTTTGTTCTCTTCAGCTGCATCAGCACTGAGCAAAGGTGAATCCTGCATTTATTTAGATACTGTAGATAAAATACAGTTATTAATCTAAAGCTAAACAATTACAAGAAACAAAAGTTAAACAGATTGATTACACATTGGGTTAGCCTCTGTTCCCTGTAGAAGCTGTTTTCCACTACAGGTTTTTGGACTTTCTACCTGCAGTGTATGCTCTTGCTCTAGAAAGCCACTTACTGCTCACTCCTCATTTCAGTCTGTAAAAAGTCACCCAGCCAAACAAGTGTTTCTTACTTATCTCCTACCTGGCACATAGAAAATATTCAGTAAGCATTTGTTGAATGCATAGCTATTTTTCCTTCCTGAATTTTTTTTTTTTTTAAGCCTTACTAGTAACTATCCACCCTTCATCTCTCAGCTCTAATCACTCCTAGGTAGCTTTCTATCTGTATTTATCCCCCATTATAGTGGTATTGCCCTTGTTACAGTTACACTTTACATTTTTATATCACTATTATTGTTTCTTTTACTGCACTGTATATCATAGTGGCAGTAGTAGCAAACACTTGTAGTGCATACTTTGCAGCACGGTTTCAAATGTTTAATCCTCACAACTATGAGACAGTTACTATTTATCCCACTTTACAGATGAGAAGACTGAGCCATGGTAAGGTAAGTAACATGCCCCATTTCATAGCCAATTAGTAGTAGAGGTGAGATTTTAACCTATGCTGTCTAGCTCCAACATCTAATTGTTAACTTATTGAATTCATTGGCAAGAGTTCCCATGCAGTCTTGAGAATCTAAGGTTTATTTAACCATTTTATTTATATTGTATTTATATTGTATTGTATATTGTATTTATCAATGGAAACAAAGTATATTAAACTCAAAGTACTATTGAAAATTTCTAAGAGTTTTTAGAAATGTAAATGGAAGTTGATTTTTGGTATCATAAGGAATGTGATGCTACTGCCTTTAATTTGACAGGGCTCAGACATCTTGAACAACCTCTAACACATGGACAGTTCCAAACAAGGAAAAATTGCCCTACCCAAAGTGACATTCCTAAGGCTTTTGGGAAACACTGAATGCGGATCAGTATCTTTGGTAAGAAAAGACAGGAATATGGGGCAGGAAGGAAGGAAAATTGACATTTATTAAATGCCTTCATAATTGAAAATTGTTACAATTTCAGATTTCACAACAGTGCATGAGGTATTATCTCTTTTATATGAGAAACCTGAGATTTATGAGGTTATGTTACTTATCCAAGGTCATAGAAGTGAGTAGGAATAGGTGCTTTCTGGGGCTGAGCTAGACGAGGCTCAAGGATGAAGAAAGAGCAGAGTAGTAATTCACCTGGGACCTGATTGTTAGACTCCAAATGACCATCCTTTCCTCTTTAGTGTTCTATTTTTAGGAAAGAACAGAGTCCTAAAAAGCGAGTGCTGTGTCCAGTATCTTCTGCTTTTAGATTGCTTTGTTCTTATTTGAATTCTGTTCAAAAATGTATGGTTTTTATATTATATTTTATCTTTATCATTGCTGTTACTTCTCCTATTTTAAAAAACATTTTCTCTTGATCCTTCTTCCCCTTTTCCCATACCCATTTTTTTGCTCACCTTTGTAGTAGTATTTCCTGCCTTTTCTTCACTTTCTGAGTCTTCTTCCATTCCGGTTTTCGTTCCTGCCATTACCCCAGAATTTCTTTTAGTTGACCTCTGTTGGTAAATTTTATGGCTAATTCTCAATAAATACTTATTATCATTGTTTAAAAGAATTAATCTGAGTAAGGATTTGAGAGAAGTGAGGGAGTGAACCATGCAGATATTGAGGGAAGCACTCTGCAGTAGAAAGAATGACTAATAGAAAAACCCTACAGAGATGTTTGGTTTGCTAGCTGTACTAGGAACAATAGTAAGACATGAGCTAAAAAATGGAAACCACTAAAAGAACTTTAACTTGTACTCTGAATAAGATAAAGAACTATCTGAAGAGTGTGTGTGTGTGTGTGTGTGTGTGTGTGTGTTACTAACATTTACCAGGTGAGTGAAGCTGAATTTAATATATTTTTTATGAATTCTATATGCCTGTCATTGTGCATACAAACAGAACTAATATTAATGCTTAATTTTACTTTTTAATTTCAAAGAAATATTCAGACATTCATATAAGCTGAGGAATCAAGATAATCTACAATGGCTGTCACCGAGGAAGACCTGTGTCACCACATGAAAGTAGTTGTCCGTGTACGTCCTGAAAACACAAAAGAAAAGGCAATTGGATTCCATAAAGTGGTCCATGTTGTGGATAAGCATATCTTAGTTTTTGATCCCAAACAAGAAGAAATTAGTTTTTTCCATGGAAAGAAAACTATAAATCGAGATATAACAAAGAGACAAAATAAGGATCTTAAATTTGTGTTTGATGCTGTTTTTGATGAAACTTCGACTCAGTTGGAAGTTTTTGAACATACTACTAAGCCAATTCTTCATAGTTTTTTGAATGGATATAATTGCACAGGTAATTAATTCAGTTGGAGTTTTTCCATCTGATTTCAGTTTTACATTAGAAGAGATATCTACTTGGCCGTATCTTCTCTATGTAATCAACTTTAAGATGCTTGTTTGCTAAAAATTCTTAGCTTCAGTAGACTTTCACAGTATATGTAGACTTTTCTTTGAAATTTAGTCATCATGTATAAAATACATCATTTGTGAAAATGTCTTCCAGAATCTTGCTGTGGTCCTTATAGACTGTCATCTTCAGTTTCCTGTTTTACCCAATAACATGTTTCTGGCATTTGACATCAAGTTTCTCACAGTTTGTATTTATAATTGTTCCCCCTGCTGAATTATACAACTCTCTATTCCTGAAGAATAGTAGGACATCTCAGTACTGGGAAATTTCTTTATAGGACCGTTTTGTTTTTTTTTTTTTACAGTACCTTGAAATAGAAAAGTTAAAACTCCATAGTAATTGAATTTCATGTGCTATTTTAGCATGTTTTCAGCACAAAAAAATCCCTCTGCCCTGGAGAGTCCTATAATAATTTGTCTTTCAGAAAGACCAAGTTGATTTCCTAGAAAGAAAAATATACAAAAGGCCAGTTAATCCAATGCTTACAAGGCACTTAAGCACTTAATTATTAATATGTCATTTTATGATTACTGCATTTTACGCCATTTTCTTCAAGATAGCCCAAAACTATAACATGTTTCACTGTCATTCACTGACTCCTTCAGTTTTATTAGAGAAGATGTACCCTCTTGGTCAAGCAAGAATGGAATGTGGTTTATTGATTAGAACTGCTGTGATTCTCATATTAAGCAAATATTCTTTTCCTTGTTCATGAAACTTCTTGTCTTTAGAGATTTTTTAGATTTTTCTTGACTCCAAATGAAAAAATCTCTACCAAATTAACAATTTGTTTTCCTGATTTTATATTCTTATCTCACTGTCTTAAGACTTGAGGTACGTAAAATTGAACAAAATGAAGCATACATAAGTTTAATTCATTCTGTTGAAAATTGTTTTTGTTGTTTGTTAACATTTAGCTTAGCAGAGAGATTTAGGGTTAGCTTTTAAAATTCTCCTCAGTAAGTATAAGGACTCACTATGTAATGTAGAGAGTGATTTTTTATTTTCTAAATTTGAAGAAACACTTGATGTCTACATAGTACTGGATTAGAATCTTGAAGTCAAAGTAATTTTTTAAAGATTTATTTATTTATGCATACAAGAACTTGGGTGTAGGCCAGAGGTGCGGTGGGGTGGGGGGCTAGTGAGAGGATTCACCAGAGACAGAGTGGGGAACAGAACAGGCAGACTGAAATATACTGCTGAGGGGAGCAGCAGGCGAGACAGGAGAGGTCTGCTGTGCCATGTGGGTAGCTCCCTGGCCAGCCAGGGATTGAACTCATGCTACAGAGGCTGTGGAGACCTTCACAGTACTGTGCTTAACCCCTTGTGCCACCAGGGAGGCCCGACAAAGTAATTTTCTTAACAAAAGACTTTTTAAAGAAACGTTATAAGTGACTTCTATCAGGAATTCATTCAGCAAACTTGCATTGAATACCTGCTTTGTGCCAGGGGATTTACTAAATGCAAAGTATAAATGACCTCTATTGTGATGACGCTCACAGTTGGAAATAAAGTGTGAAAAAGGGAAGAAAAGAGGGATTCATGGCATATATAGAGGGGTCAGATGAGAGAGTAGCTGTTTCTACCTAAGATGGTTAGGGAAGGCACAGGAAAGTGAAGTTTGTGCTATATGTTTACAACAGATGCAATTTTTCCAGCTGGGTTCAATAGAGACTCCGGGAGAAAGGTAGCAGAATAGAAAGGAGAGCAAATAATCTAATATACCTAGATCACTGCAAGGAAGAAATAGACTGGAGAGTTAACCAAAAGCCCTCTCTTAGAGTGCTGGATAATATCCCAAGGCAAAGAATTTGAACTCTCAATATAACTGTTGAACAATTAAGGTTTAACATGATCAGATTCCTTATTTATAAAAGTAAGTATGCAAGTTCTAAGGGATGGATTAAAGAAGATTGAGACTAAGAGACAGAAAGACTAATACTTGTTTAGTTAAAATTTTTGAATAAAAGGAGCAGGTGATAGGGAACCAGCCGGTGATTGTACCATTAATTAGAATGGAGAATATAGGAGAGAGTAAATTTGTGCTAACATTCCCGGGTTTTAAGCATATGACTTAATTTGGGGTCTGTTGGTATTGTAAGTTACTGTCCAAAATATCCAGATGGAACTATCCACTAAACAGTGAATATGGTGATGTTAATATGTCATAACAAAGAGCTTTGATGCCTTTTCATAAAAACTCAGTACTTGCATATGGTGCCACTGGAGCTGGGAAGACCCACACAATGCTAGGATCAGCTGCTGAACCTGGAGTGATGTACCTAACAATGCTAGACCTTTACAAATGTATGGATGAGATGAAAGAAGAAAAAGTATGCAGTACTGCAGTTTCTTACTTGGAGGTAAGTTGGCAATATCATGTTTTAGATTAATCAATAGTATTAAAAACCTTTCTTTAAGAAATTCCGTGATTGGTTCAAATCATATAAGAATTTTTTCATGAATGCATACAATCATTCGAATTCCTTCAGTATTATTTTATTTTGGCATAATTTCTGACAGAAAAACAGCAACAAAGGTACAAAGAACATTAAGATACTCATCACCTAAATTCCCCATATATGAATATGTACTTGCTTTCTCTGTATTTTTTTTTCCTAAACTAAGTTACAAACTTGCAAAAACAGGAGATTTTCTTATCACTGAATAGTTATCAAAATCAGTAAATTAACAGTGATACAACACTAATCAACAGAACTTATTGAGATATTGGGACTTACGCTAATGGTCTTTATTAATAAAGCAAATCTGTAAGATCATGAATTGCATTCAGAGCGCTTATCTCTTTTATCTGGAACTTTGTTTTTCTTCATATTTTATGATGCTGTCAGAAAACTCATAGCCTGGGTTTCTCATGATTAAATTCACATCATACTCTGAGAAGAACACTGTAGAAGTAATAATGTTGAATTCTTATTGTATCATATACAGAGACTTATGCATTTAGTCACATTTCCAACTACCTACTTTGATCAATTTTGTTTCGCTAGTGACTACAAAGTTTCTCGACTATAAAGATACTATTTTACCCTTTATAATTAAAAAAGCGTTCCTCATGGGAAAACAATTGTAATTATTCTGTTTATTCATCAAACTCTTTTTTATTAAAATCCATTGATGATTAATACCTGAATCAATTATTATTATGGTAGATGATAGTGATTTTTAAGTTCCATTATTTCTCCTATATTTATTCACTTGTTTTCTGTTATAAGAGCTTTCTCAGCCCTTTACTGTATCAGTATGGACTCAAGGAGTCTTATATTATTCAATAATTTATAATCCCTTTCCGTAATTATTAATTTGTTTGTATGCCCATATTATACCAAATTTGGCCAGTCAAAACGTCATCATGATGTCCTTTGTGTTCTTTTGACATATCATATTTTGACTCCTCCTACCCTCTTAATAATTACTGGCTTTCAAGTCATATCTCAGTGTCAGACACTCTAATTTTAATGTTTAGATATTTCAGAAACCAATACAGTTACATAAATTCCCAATTTTATTACCTATTCATTTGTGGTGTCAGATAAACTTTCTAGTAAGTCACAAATCTTTTATAGTATGGTGGTTAGATTTTCTTCACATTTCAAAATTGGTTAAGATTATGCATTTTGCTAAAGGTTAGATTAAAGAAGTAAAACTTTTTCTGTAGTTACATTCTGAAAAGAATTGTTCTGTACTTAGGAAAAAGCCTTGGCAGTGTTCATTATTTCTTGGATCCTTTCATAACTGGGAGAATTTTGAAGTTTGGTTATTTTCATTATTTTCAGTTTTTCCTCGATTTATTTTTGCGTTTTTAATGTCAAGGCATTGTCTAATCTAATGGTTTTCCACTTAGACTGTGAGCCAGAACTGCCTATGTAGCTTTTTAAAAACAAACATGTCTAGGCCTTGTCCCTCGGACATTTTAATTTGATAGTTCTGGATTGTGGCCTAGGCATCCATGATTTTTAAAAGCTCCCAGGTGATTCTCTTGCATAGACCAGCTTGAAAGTGATTGTCCTAATTGTATATTTTGTATGATGGAAGTAGTTGAAAGCAGGACAAAAGTGACTGCTCCTTATCAGAGAAATAAGAACTAAAAAAGTTACCTCTTCACATTATCACTCACTATTAACAGTTTATTGAATTTAAAAAAATTAATCATTCATTGTAGACAATTGCACCAGAAATTCTCAGTGGGCTTTTATTAGAACATGGAAATAAACTGCTTCTTAAAGATTTAATTTTGTATTTTTTTCTTCTCATCAGTATTAGTTGTAATTGTCATTTGGTTGGAAAGTAATAAACATATCTTTAATAAATGTGTAAGATCAAATCAGTAGTACTATTCATGTGTATTACTTACAGAAGTTACTAAAACCATAATTGGCAAAGATAAAATGCATTCAATGCTATGCAACAAAATAAGGTATCTGGGCTCTAATCCCTGCTGTTACCTTTATGACCAGAAGCAAATCATATAACTTCTTAGAGCCTTCATTTTTTCATTATTGAAGTAGGAGAGATGGGATGGTCCCTTTATAGAATTGATCATTAAGAATTACCTATTAAACTTAGTGTAATGGAAGAACAAATGAAATACATGCAATCTGTCATTGAGTATAGGATTTCTTTAACTTTTAAAACCTAAAAATTAAAATGTTTAGAACTACCTGGGCATCATAAAATAATAAAATATTTTCTCCAGTAAGAACCATGCCACCTCCATATAACTCATGTTAAAGATCATTAGAATTTCCCATACCCGTATATCATGTTCTATTTCCAGGCAAAGAAAAAGACAATTCCAACTATTTTATTATCTCTGTTTCACTGTAGTTATCAAATTAGGAGTTTTAGGACAAAGGTATAATGACTCTACCTGTAAATTTCTTAAGCCTAGGTCATCACACTTTTCAGGGATGTGTTATTTCTCTTTTAAGACAATTGCAATATAACCTTAAATCAGCAATGATTTAAGTGTGATGTTACTACTTGACATCAATATTAAGTATTTCTTTTTGTTTTAAGGTATACAATGAACAGATTCGTGATCTTTTAGTAAATTCAGGACCACTCGCTGTCCGGGAAGATGCCCAAAAGGGAGTAATTGTTCAGGGCCTGACTTTACACCAGGTATGTTTATAAAATCTTTTTCCTTTCTTTGAATAACAAATGCAGTTAGTTAACTGTTTCCTCCAGCCATTTACTTATTTTCCACTGTGTTTAAGAAAGAAGAAAGCCATTACAGTTAAATAATCAGGGTGTATCTTCAGTCTCTGTTTCCTTTTAAATAATTGAATGAACATTTCTTTTAAAACTCTATGTGAACATTTGATATTGTGTGTTCTCCACTTAATGCATTTATGTTATCTCCCTAGACAAGATTTTATCTTTTATTTCTGATTTAATGCCAGAGTGCTAAGCAAATGATACATAGTCAATATTTAATGAGACTTAATTTATAGAAAGCATTTTCCTACCTTTTGCCTTACCTTTCAGTGTCATCTTTCCCATTAAAAGTTTGTTGACAATTTTAAAAATAGATGTCTAACTTGTATATTTTTCTTCAACTTATACTTTTCTAGCCCAAATCCTCAGAAGAAATTTTACAGTTATTAGATAATGGGAACAAAAACAGGACGCAACATCCCACTGATGTAAATGCTACATCTTCTCGTTCTCATGCTGTTTTCCAGGTAACAGGCTACTAGGTTATCACTGTTAATATTAAATTTCAAATAAAAGAAGCCAAATTAATAGATAGTAGTTTTCGCAGAAACCAAAAAAAAAAAGTCTATCTGTGGACTTCTGTACTTGCTTTACTTTATGACTTTGAGAAGATTCTATCAAGACTATTTAGATTTGAAATTATTTAGATCAGAAATGTAAATTTTTACCTGTGTAAGGGTATAGGATAGGAAAATGATAGTGATAGAGGGCTTTTTCTTTTTTTAAGTTGGTGAAAATGGTCAATGTATTCAATAGTTAATCTTCTATTTAGAGCAAACTTTATAGATCTAAATTTACAGAACCAGTAAGTTGGAAGGGTATTGATTCATTTTTTTTTTTTTTTAACAATTTCACCATAGTGGCCTTGTAAGTAGTTGTATTCCTAAAGAAAGTATGATTTAGTTAATATAGTATATTTAAGAATAGAATTTGATAAAGAGCTAAAGCATAGATTCGTAGCTATTATTCTTAAAGCTTTCAATCTTTTAATATATAAATGATTATATATAGCTTCATTCTGAATCATGTAATATGGCACTCGTGATTAAGTCATCATTGAAGCAATCAAGCTGTTCAAATTTTCTCTAGTTCATGTTTCTTAATCTTTCTATTCCTAAACTCTTCATTTTATCAGTAGTCTTGAGAAAAATGTTTGTCTGTAACTATGAGATTTCCTCAAAGTGGATTTGACCCTGCTTTATAGAAAAATTAATGAAAAGATTTTATAATAGAATAATCCTGTCTTCCCCATTTCTTTTATATTTGGCACATAATTTATTTCCAGTAAACTGCTACAAAGTCATGTGAAATAATTGACTAACAATTTACTGTAGTGGGAAGTTGAACATGACAACGATAACTTTACTAGATTTATATATATGACATTTTCTTAGTTAATTATGACATACAATTTTGTATTAGAATAAATTCACTATTCAGTTTGGTTCAACATTTAAATGCAACTTTCCTTTGAAAACAGTCCCTGGAGACATGCAAAGCAGTCTGTCCACTTCCCTTGGTTATTTCTAAGAAACATTATTTCTAAAGGGCTTGTGCCTCACCACCACCTCTGAAAATTCTGTGTTCTGGTTCAAGGGTTGCCAGAATACAAACCAATTGTTTTGACCTTCTATTAGATCAAGAGTTATTTGCCCTCAGATAGTCTTTTCATTTAAAATTTTTCTCAGCTTTGAACATTACTTTCACTACTCTTGGATATGAGTCAGATTATACTTTGTTCAGTTTGCTCTTAAATGAAAGTAATATCGATTTTACACTCTTACAATTAAAGTGTTATTTCCTTTTTAATTGTGTTAAATCTTATCCTTGTTTTCCCTATTCTCCCTTCATTTCAAAAAGATTTATTTGAGACAACAAGACAAAACAGCAAGTATAAATCAAAATGTCCGTATTGCCAAGATGTCACTCATTGACTTGGCAGGGTCTGAGAGAGCCAGTACTACCAATGCTAAAGGGACCCGGTTTATAGAAGGCACAAATATTAATCGATCACTTTTAGCTCTTGGGAATGTCATCAATGCCCTAGCAGATACAAAGGTAAGTCCTCTATGTTTACTTGTTTAAATATTTTGCAACATTGAAATAGGCATAATTCATAGGAAAAACTATTTAAGGTAATTTTGTTTTACAGTTCTATTATCAAATTTTAAGTGTAAGTCAATAACAGTTAGATACAGAGCACAAGCTTAGAAAACCTAGTATAACAAACAAAGCTATAGTTCTGTTTTGTTTTGTTTTTTAATTTCTTTTTGTATAATTAGAATTTACTGAATGAATGTAATGAATTTCAGATCAGAAGTTAATATTTTATGGTCCTTTCTCATCACTTATTTTGAACTTGATTTTTTAAATGACTGTTTAATGATCACTACACAGCAAGCATAATAATTAAATTGGCTTGAAGACAAATCATATTCTAGAAAAATTAAGATCTGTTCTGGTTATTATTTTATCTAATATAAAATTGGGTTAAATATTAAAGAGTTTTTGTTTCTTAGAGAGAAGGAAGAGGGGCTTAAGGTACAAAATATAGTTGAATCAACTAATAGGACAATGTTGTCTATGCTTTGAAGACATTTAAAAATATTTAACATTGCCTAGAAATACGTGTAGAACACAGCTTACTGCATAACCTTTGTATTTATAAAGATAACTTTCTGTTTTAAACATTAAAATATAAGCTCCAATCAGGCTCAAACTTTTAGGGAAATTACTTTTAACTATTGAAAATTTTGCATTTTGATATATTTTGTGATGTGTATTAAAATGATTGGGGGGAGGGTCTTTTTAAAAAAGGAAAATTACTGAAATCGTGGAGGTTACAAAAGCAAGAGTTCTTCTATCCTAAGATAAAATTTCAAAAATGAAGGAGACTGCCTGGTATAAAGCTAGTTTTCTGAAATTAAGCCATTTTTTCACATCAACTTAACTTTTTAATAATTGACTTCTTTGGAGTTATTTATGAGTCAGTATGTAATGCATGTCTTGTATATATAAAATTATTTCAAATAGCATGGTTCAGTGCTAGGATCTGTGTCTAGATCTGAATTACCAGTAATGAGTCAAGTTATTTCATTGTTTGCTTAGCGTCTCCTCTTTGGTAGTATGAAAAATTTATATTGGGTAACATAAAGTTGCTTTCAGCTTGACATTATAATGTTCTGTTTTCAATTAGAGAAGAAAGCCTAAAAATTTAAGTTCTCTTTGAACTCTATTGTATTTTCATATGAAGGCTCTGTAAGATTATAGTTTACTTTGTATCCATGTTTAATGGTTATTTAAGGAGAGAAGTAAATCTATGCAGTGCACAAATAAATTAATCCTCCACTATATTTGTGTTGGACATATGCGTAGTTTCTTTTGTATTTTACTTCCTTTTAAAAAATGGAAATATGTTTTAAATAAATAGACGTTTTGTTTTTGACTAGTTCTAGATACAAAATAACAAAGTGTCTGTTAAGATAATATGAAAAAAAATTGTTAAATATTCCCTCCTCTCTCCTATTGTTAAAATCTCATATTTATTTGGCATATTCTTATCTCAATTAATGAAATAATATTGATATTTTGCTATTAACTAAATTTCATACTTATTCAGATGGAAATATAGGATCTTTAAATCTTTAAATAGGATATTTGTTTTATACGTTCATTTATTAGTTCCATAAGATTCATTGTCATGATTTCCGTTATCAATTATATCATGTCTGAGCAAAGTTGGGTAGTACTTAAATTCTTATAGTGAAGTAGCAGGTTTAAATGTGGAAAATGACATAAGAATTCTTTTTTTGTTCTTTCAGAGAAAGAATCAGCATATTCCTTACAGAAATAGTAAGCTCACTCGCTTGTTAAAGGATTCTCTTGGAGGAAACTGTCAGACTATAATGATAGCTGCGGTTAGTCCTTCCTCTGTATTCTACGATGACACATATAATACTCTTAAGTATGCTAACCGTGCAAAGGACATTAAATCTTCTGTAAGTATGTCTACTCTACTTTGCCTTCCTTGTGAGGACAGTGGGTGCATACTATTTTCATAATTCTAATAAAATAATTAAAGCTATATTTCTACTTATGAGATAGAAAACAGTTTATTAATTTAACAATTGCATTAGATAATTAAGCCATTAAGCATCTTGATTAAATATATAATAACATTATTTAGTCTTTCAGGTACTAGATACTTTAATACCTTTCTTATCTCTTTCACATCATGGCACATATTTTGATGGCACCCTGTGCTAATTATTCAAGGCTTTAATACATTTGTTGTAGCCAAGGATGACCCTTTTTTTTCACCCAGCATAAGCATTTTTGCCTAAACACTATGGACATGTTCATCTATCCTCAGTTTCTTCATCTTAATATAAACATGATATCTGCCTCTCTCTACAAAGTAAATATCCCTTTTTAAATAATTCATTTCCTCATTCCTCATGTATATGTAACCAATCTCTACATAGCTCCATCAGTATAATAATGATTGATTAGTTCAGTATTTTTGCCAATAATTTGGGTAATTTAAAAAATGTAAATCAAACAAGATGTATGTTTAAAAATTGTAGGGTCTCAGAGTAGGAAGAGATCTAGAATTCAACTGATATGATTGGTTTCCTACTTACGACTCTGTTACTTACATTGTATAAAGATTAGCAAGTTTGTGTCTTCATTATAGAAATATCAATATATTAATTATATTACTAATTGGGAAAGGTTGTACTATGTGGGTATACAAAGGTTTTTCATCATATAATCCTTTTTTTTAAAGATTTATTTATTTTTATACAAGAGCTGGGGTACACGCTAGAGGCGTGGGAGGGTGAGAGGATTCACCAGAGACAGGGCGGGGAACAGAACAGGCTGACTGACCGAAATACGCTTCTGAGGGAAGCAGTGGGCACAACAGGAGAGGTCTGCCATGCCATGTGGGAATCTCCCTGGCTGGCTGGGAATTGAACCCTCACTGCAGAGGCTGCAGACAGCTTCACAGCGTTGTGTTCAACCCGCTGCACCACCGGGGAGGCCCCTCATCATATTATCCTTATACCAACTTACTGAGTGAGGCATTGTTGCTCTACTTTACAGTTGACAAATCCCATGCTCAAACTAATTTTAAATACTTATTTCTAAGTCAATTAAATGAGAGAAGCAGGCAGGGCCTCCCAGTCAGGCATTTGGACTTAGATGTTCTACCCTCTGTTCCACCTCTGTTTCATAGCTGCCAAAGGTTCCATAGTATTACAAAAAGTGTAAACTGTAATAAGAACTCGTTAAAAAGTAGTTCAAGTTATCATTGAGTGCAGAATAAAATTATCAGTGAATTTCCTGGAAGTCAAAATGAAAAGAAAGTGTGCAATTTGTTTTATATTGTGAATGAATGCTTTGCATGCTCTTAAAAATACCTTTACACTATAAGGCAATTTCTTTGTAATTTTATCTGTATTAATGTGCTCAACATATTTTCTTTCATAGCTTTTAAGCATAACATAATTTTTCATGATTGTCACATGATTATAATTGTCACAAATTCTGAGTTCATGTAACTGACTTAATGAAGGATAATGCTATTTCTCTTCTTTGTATAACTAGAATTATCAATATCTTTACACACAAAAATTTTTGGTCTTTTAACAGTTGAAGAGCAATGTTCTTAACCTCAACAATCATATAACTCAGTACGTAAAGATCTGTAAAGAGCAGAAAGAAGAGGTATGTCTACTCTGTACTTTGTTATGTTAAACCCCCCTCAGTTCCTCATTCATGGGATTTTTCAGTCTAATTGTCTCAAAACTTGACGTTTCTTACAATCAAAATCTAGCTTGTTTGGTTCATTTTGGACATTTTAAAATTTGTTGTGGCCGTGTACAATGGGGACATAACTTACTTTGTATTTTAACAAATGTTTCTTTCTATTAGATTTTAATGTTGAAAGAAAAACTGAAAACTTATGAACAGAAAGCCTTTACTGACGAAAATAGCAAAGCAAAGTTAATGATTTCAAATCCTCAAGAAAAAGAAATTGAAAGGTAAAAGTGACATTAAGATCTCATTTTGAAGAATTTATAGCTTTAAAATTTAGCCAGATATGTTATCATTTGTTGTAATAAGTATGTCTTTATATACTCAAATGAATTCAGGAAGTCCTTGATTGCTCTTTATATTGCACACTTTAGAGATCAGGTCATTTTAGTTGTGATCAAACAGGACTTAGATGGAAAAAGTAATTTATGTCACTTAAGAAATTAATTTTTAGCAGTTTTCATATTTTTCTTCTCTGATATCTTATACCATTCAGATTGCTGCTAAAAAGTTGAATAACCACAGACGGGACAGTTTATAAACAACAGAATGTATTTCTCACAGTCTGGAGGCTGGAAATCTAAGATTAGTTTTCTAGAATAGCCAGTGAGGATCCTCTGTCAATCTTGACTATTTCTAAAAAGACAGTAAAGAATTCCTGGATTAAACAAGTTAGACTCTAAGAGTTTTTTTGAAGTATATCAGCGTATTAAAACCACTCGGAGGACCTATAGTAAAGGAACTTTGATTAAAGTTGAATAAAGTTAAACTTTGACATTGTCCAGAGCCAAGTTTCTATTGTGAAAAACTAGCCACAATATATAACTAAGGATTATTCACACTGTTTTGGAACTCTTAGTTTGTAAAAGGTGTCCTAGTGTGCATAAGGAACACTGGTCAGTGATGCCTTTCAACCTAATTTCAGGTACAATACCTTTTTTAAATTGGCCTGGTATATTGAAGTTAATGTAAAATATCAGATTTAAGATGAAAAGTGTTTTTCTGCCTTAATGGCTCCCTCGATGTTAGGATATAGTTATCTAGTAATAATGTCATTATCTAGTAATAATATCATTTTACTTTTGCAGATGACTTGGTAGTTTTTAATTATTTTAGGCCCATGTTAATTTTATCTGCCCACTATAGCAACCTTCTGAAATTTAAAGGGAGTTGTTCTCTTACAAGTAAAAGCAAGAATTATAAATCATATCTTTCATATCTTAATCCTTTTACTCCCATGGCATGCTATATCAAAATTACAAATATCAAAAGAATAAATATACTTCTCTCAATCAATGACAATGTGTAAGTTTTTCATACAGCATTAAGCTAATCTAAGTATTGTTAGAGTGCAAAATCTCCACTTATACGTAGATTTTCTAACACGTCTAAATTTTTCTAAATTGTTTTGTTAATCCTCCTAATAACCTCTTACCATGGTTAAATTGTTAATTAGTCTTAAGATGCTTTTTATTATATATAACAAAGGTTATTCTTCATTACTTCTTCAGCCCTAGCAAAGAAAATTTTTAACTCTAATGTATTATTAGTTGTTATTTCATATTGATAGTTAAATATAGAATTGATCCTCAAGAAATCAGATACTCTATTCTTATAAGTTTTTTGAAATTTAAGTCACCACATGCTCAGCTTGGAGTTCCTGCTTACATGAAATTGCTGAATAGCAATATCTAACCAATATCTAGTTTTCAAAACCTTGAATTAGTAGACTTTTCTTGAATTGGTGGCTTTGAATCATTGAGTCTTTCCTTTTAGTAAATTAATTCAGCAGGAAATGGTCAGAAATATGAAATCAGAATTTATTTGGATAATTTTCTAGTTTCAACTTTCTACCTGACTTAACAAATAATGTTGTTTTAATTCACACAACACATTAAATAACTGACTTGTTTTTTAAAGTAGTGGTGATAAAATCATAAAATTTTATACAGCATAGCCTTTGTCATTTTCCCTCAACAGTAACTAGTCTGAGCGCAGACCTCTCCTGCCGCCCGCTGCTCCCCTCAGCAGTGTACTTCAGTCCTTCTGCCTGCTCTGCTCCCCGCTCTTGGTCTGGTGAATTCTCTCACCCTCCCACGCTTCTGACTGTACCCAGTGCATGTATAAACAAAACAAACAAACAAATAAATAAATAAATGAAAAACATGCCTCTATAAAAAAAAAAAAATTTAAAAAAAAAAGTAGCCTGAAAGAAAACCTTGGAATCTTATCAATCATATTGTTACATAGGACTGTCTTAATCACTAAAATAATTCTCGGCCATAGAATTACAAAATTGACAAATATTAACTATGTCCTTGTTAAAATGTTACAGAAAACTAAGAAATTATCTTTGGGTATAACCTAAAGATAACTTATCAATTTATTTACTGGCATCAACGTTATTGTAATATAATACAATGAAATTGCACTGTCCGTACATATTTCCTATGAAATATTTATCAGCTTGACAGAACTGCAGTAAAGTCAATGTATTGTGGCTTATATTCATTCCCAGTAGAGTTTCATTAAGAACTACTGACGTAAATTGGCAGTGTTTTTACCACAGATACTTACAAATATATCTAAAATTCTGGCCAAAGAACATTTATTTTTAAATGCATATACTCTGTTACAGTTTTCTTTTAAAGGCTTCACAGTTAATTTTTCTTTGAGAGTTTTGTCTTTGTGTGACTGACTTTTTATCTTTTTTACTGTTACTGTAGCTCAGACTTGATCTGTTATTTGAAAGTGTAAATATATATTTATAAAATTAAAATATTGCTGTGGTTGAAGTTCTGCTGTCTCTGTAAGGTACAGGGTTGCAAATTCCTTTCAGGAGTTCTTTAGGTTGCATTCTTGAAACATTTGGTGAAGGTGCCCCAACTTGATTTTCTCAATCTGTATTGCCCTTTGGACCAAACAGACTGGGTAGATTTTCTAGGTTTACCATGTTGTAAAATGCGGGTTTTGGGTCCAGACTGTAGGGGGTAGCTAATCACTTGCTGTGTCACTCATGGGGCCTTGTGAATTGGGAGAGTACATATCCAGATTCTAGATTATCATCCTTTCTTAACAAATGTAAAATATTTTTTGCTAAGTAGTTGTGTTGTGTAGACAGAATGCAGTATATGGCTAATACCAGGGACTTCATGAATACCCATCTATATATATTGGACTGTCAGAAAAGTCATAATGTATTTTTTCTGTTTTTGTTGCAAAAATGCATCATGACTTTTCCAAAAACCCAGTATTTTTATTAATATGTTCTTCAGTGTATTCCTTGGAGGAGAAACAGAAAGAAACCTTGTGTGAAAATAAACTTAATAATCCTTTCCAAACTTTTCTGTAATTTAATAGGAAGCAATCACTCTAACCTATTTGCATTTTATTCTTTTGTTCATACGTTTAAGTGAACTGTTACCATTTATCACGAAGTTAGTGAAAATCTGTACTGTATTTTATTTTTCATAGATTTCAAGAAATTCTGAATTGCTTGTTCCAGAATCGAGAACAAATCAGACAAGAGTATCTGAGGTTGGAAATGTTACTGAAAGAAAATGAACTTAAATCATTCTACCAACAACAGTGTCATAAACAAATAGAAATGATGTGTTCTGAAGACAAAGTAGAAAAGGTATTTTAAAAAATTATAATTAAACTTTAGAAAATGTCAAAACATGGAAATATCTAGTTCTAGAAATTTGATAGGCAAGGTTACTTAGTCATCCATTCTCTTCAAACATCTGTAAATGCTGGAGGAAATGTGAAGATACAAATCACCAAAGATTGGAAAAATAATTTGAAAATATTGGATAATTATTCTCTTCGGTTTTGGTACTCACTGATGATAAATTTAACTTTCTTTTTTAATGTATTTATGTAGTTTTAGTATATAGGTAATTCTTATATTACTTATCTTAAAACTTTCTCTCATAGTAGCTTCCTGGTCTGTTTTGACCACCACCTCTGACATGTCTTCTCCTTTTCCACCTTCCCAGAAGTAACATTATATATAAAAATTTTTTATTTTTTTAATGTCTGAAAATCATCAAATTTTTAAGAGTGCTTTAAAAAAATAGCATTTCAATTTCTTCTCAGTCTGTAAAATGAGAAAAGATATTGATATAAGGTTGAATACAAGAAACCTGCATGTATTTTATGTATACAACTTAATGGATGTGGAAGTAAATCTCATGAATCCATTACCACAAAAACTATGCATCACCTCTAAAAGATTCCTCCTGTCCTCTTAATTTTTTATTGTTGTTATTTTGATATAAACAATAATATTGACCTTATAACACCCTATTAACAATGAGTAACCAATTAGAATTTTTAAATATACATCAAAATAATGTTTAGCTTTTAAAAGAAGGAAATCTAACTCTTTGCAACAACATAAATGAATCTAGAAGATATTATGCTCAATGAAATAAGCCATACCCAGAAGGAGAAATTTTACATGATATCAGTTATCTGAGAAATCTATAATAACCAAACTCCGAAGAATTGAGAGTAGAATACCAAAGCCTGTGGGAAGGCAGAACTGGTACAGAGGTTTAATTATGCAAGATAAATAAGTTTCAGGGATCTACTGTATTCTGTAGTGCATATACTTAGTATACTGAAAATTCCTTTTTAGTTATATTTTTTCATGATGCATTTAAAATGTCCCTAAAAGCTTTTTAAGGTAGTAGGAAAACTGAATTGGAAACATGAATTTAACTTAGTTTTGTAATTTTTTTAAATATTTATTTATTTAAGCATACAAGACCTGGGGCACAGGCCAGAGATGCAGGGGGTGAGAGGACTCACCAGAGACAGTGGAGAACAGAACAGGCAGACTGAGTGGAACACACTGCTGAGGGGAGCAGCGGGCGAGACAGGAGAGGTCTGCCTCGCTATGTCGGTTGCTCGCTGGCTGGCCGTGGATCTAACTCGTGCTGCAGAGGCTGCGAAATGTTTCATAGTGCAGTACTTTACCCCTTGCACCACCAGGGAGGCCCAGTTTTTTAATTTTAACAACAGCTTTTATTGAACACTTATATATATCCCAAGTATAGATCTAGACACACTATGTAGGTAAAGTGTTTGTGTATGACTTTAAATTACTTACAAGCTAGTTGGAGCAATAAAATATATATAAATGACAAAATACTTGTAATTGTCATATGAATAGAGGCACAATAAATTTAACAAAATGGCTAATATTATTGAGCACTAACTGTACCAGACAGTTTTCAAATTCTTTTTTTGCATGAGTTAATCTTCTATTGCTTCTAACAAACTACAGTAACATACCACTATGTTGTCAACCAAATGTGAACGACCAAAGCAGTGAGAACTCACGTCCGTTATCTGGAAATATATACCTAGTTAATATGGCAGGACCAGTCGTAAACTCTCCCTGTCTTGCTTCAAAGTTTGCATTCTTATTCACTCTGCTATACATTCTCTAAATACTATAGCTACTCAAAGGGGAAAACTGTGGCTTCTAATTTTGGTGATTATGAAAGATTTCCTAGAAAAGAGGCTACATTTATTGATATATACTGGGCTTTGCTTGAGAATAACAATGGGAGAAAATTGGAATAGTGGGATCTCAGTTTGACCAGATTTTTTGTAAGACAGTGTGTATGGAAGTATATGACTATACTATACAACACTTCCTACCAATTTCTGTTCTTTTCCCCATAGCATATATTGATTGATTGGTTGCCATACTCTCTCACAATCAGAAAATGACCACACCTAATCATTGTGAATGGATTGGAGTTGGCACATGAATGAAGACATTTTCCATATTGGGAATTATTGACAATAGATTGAAAGATAGGACAGTGGGCCAGATTGTGGCAACTTTGGATGCCAGGAGTTTTACAATTGATTTTTATAGTGAAAGACAATCTTTGAAGCAAAGGAATAATACATTATCAGAGGTTGGAATCAAAATGCCATTTTTGAACATTTGAATGCTATTATTTAGTACACTTAATAAAGTTGATCTATTTAACCACCCTCTAAATTGTTACTTTATTTCATCTTATTTAACCCCATTGAATTTGCATTGTGAGTAATAGAAAGATTTAAGGCAGAGTAGTAGAATGGATTTGGCTGGTTTCTTTAATATTTTTTTTACTTCTATCTTTATTCTTATGCTTAGTAGCCTTCTTTCAGCCCACTTGCCTTTTATGATTTCTTACTTTTGGTCATTTCAGTACATGTGTTCCAATTCTTATAGCTATTTTTATGAGACGAGGTAAGCAATGGAGATAAAGCCTCTTAAATTTTATTGGTTGTAGTTAAACTTGAAAAACAGAGGAAGACATTGAGACACTGAGTTTTTGCTTGTTTTTTTTTTTTTTTTAACATACAGACAAATCTATCAAGCTATAGTCTTACTAAACTGCTTTGCTAAGGCAAGGAATTTTATTTCTGTCTTAGACTCTCTCCAATAGAGGTTTATTATCAGAAGCACTAAAAGAATCGCATAACATATTTTTAGCTATAAATGGTTCTAGAGTATATAGAGTCTGAGATTTGTATTAAGGTGAATCTGTTGGGTAATTTCATGGCATATAAAGATAATCTACAAATTATATTTAATGAAATAATCAATTTACCATGTTAGCAGTTCTTTTGCATAAAGGTATGTATTAACAGCTAAATTTAGAATTATATATCTCACCCAATACCTTTTCTCGTATTCTGGGGATTTTTTTAATGATATATATAAAGCTCTATTGAAACCGTTATGTGAGACATTTTACTTTAATGTTAGGCCTTAACAGTTATATTTTAGAATTTGTTCCAAAACATTTTTTTGCCATGTAGTAGAGCGGTGATTCTATAGGTAAATGAGGTAAAATATTCCATTGAGAGAACCATCGTAATAGATTCATTTGATGAACATTAGAAGTATAAAGCCTGGGCCTCCCCGGTGGCGCAGCAGTTGAGCGCTGGGTTGCAAAGCTGCCCAAAGCCTCCGCAGCGCCGGTTCGATTCCCGGCTGCTCCCCTGCCACCAGAGGAGGGTCCCACATGGCGCACAAGACCTCTCCTGCCGCCCGCTGCTCCCCTCAGCAGTGTACTTCGGTCCTTCTGCCTGCTCTGCTCCCCTCTCTGGCTCTGGTGAATTCTCTCACCCTCCCGTGCTTCTGACTGTACCCAGTGCTTGTATAAATAAATAAATAAATAAATCTTTAAAAAAAAAAATAGTAACAAGTCTTTTAAAAAAAAAAAAAGAAGTATAAACCTAAAAAACATCCTTTTGGGGTTTTTCATCTTTTTGGTATTAAATATTGCTGCCATCAAAACCATGTATCATTTCATGCACTGGTTTTTAACAGTGCCTAAGATACTTATAAGTGTTAAAGCAAAATAAAGATAACTTGATTTAACTGCTTTCCTTCAGGCAGGTACAATACTTTTATGTTCATTTTTCAGATGAGATGAGTGAAGACCCACTGAAATTAACTTGCCTAAGCTTTCACACCTTCTGAATAGCAGAAGAAAGTCAAAAAGTATATATTCATTTTCTATTATAGCAGTAGCTCTAAACTTTTGGTTTCAGGACACCATTCTGCTTTGAAAAGATATTTAGAATCTCAAAGAGCTTTTGTTTACGTGGAGTCCATTTATCCATATTGCCATGTTTGAAATTTAAACTGAGGTTTACAAAAATACATTTATATATTAATTTTTAAACAACTGATTAACCTATTACATGAGAGTCTTTTAATGAAAATTGTTTCCTAAAGTAAAAATAGGTAGTGAGAGAGTTGGTGTTTCACCAATTTTTGCAAATCTCCTTAATGCCTGACTTTTCCCACCAGCCATATTCTCATAGGTGTTTCTCCATTGTTCTGCTATTATGTTATCATTTAGCTTCTGCAAAACTCTAACATACAATACTTGAAAATATTACGATAAAAAAGACTAAAAATTTTAATTAGTAGTTTTGACTTAAAAATAGCTTGGGCTCTCTGAGCCCCAAAAAGTGTCTTAGGGATTTTTAGGAATTTCTTCATCACCCTGGGGTTTCCATGCAGGAAAACCTCTTCAGTGTAGCATTTTATCACAGTTCTATCCCTACTGTGCTAGCTTTGTTTGGGGTTAACATTTGACTTCTTTACTTCCCCTTTTTGTTTGCTTGTCAGGTTTGTTTTGTTTTTATTAATGTATTAAATGATAAAGATTGATTGCACTATTATAAGTAAACAGAGAAGTCACAATAAAGAGTTAAGAACCTTTGTAAGAACAACAGTGCCTACCTACCAACTGTATTTGCCTGATGTATTTGGCTAGACTGAAATGGAGTATACTTCTGCCTACCTTTGTAATTCCTTTGAAGGGAAGGTCAAGTTAAGTTTTATGAATATCCTGAATATGCCATCTTTACCAGACATTATATGACTCAGACGTTCATATCCTGTATCCAAATGAAAATAGCATGTCTTTTTTTATTATTATTTTATCACCAATTTGTTAAAAGGTCTTAAAAGATAAGGAAGAAGAACTTATCTCCTAAATAGGGTAACATTTTGACCAAGTTCAAGTGTAGTTCCTGTTCACTTTTTCATTCATTTAGTTCCCTGCTTCCCAAGTCTTGAGGCTCTATTTTCTCAGTTGCAGCCATCATTGCTGACGATTGAGTTCAGTGTCTATTGACAAAGCCCACGGTTCTGTTCTGGCCCACAATTCCTATGACAGTATGCAAGACCCTTCAGATAAGACACCAAAAAGCCAGTTTTACTTTCAATTCATGCCCAGCTAAAACACTAAAAAGTATAAACTATATCCATTTTCAGTCCTGAACCAACCATCAGACCAAGTTCCATAGTCTGATATAAGTGCTATTTTCTGTCATTTTCACCAACCACTTTAAAGTCTTGTAGGTAAAACCGAAGCAATACAGCATTTGATTTTTTTTTTCACATCTTTCAAATTGGAGGAAAACAGAGCAAGACATGCATCTTCTTTCGTTGTGAATATGGAAATCATGGAACTTACCAAGCCTTCTATGAACTTTTCAAATGCAACATTGAAAGAAGTATATTTTAACACAAAAGAAAAGTTATAGCCTTCAATTTGACCATTGTTATTTCTTAAAGCCATAAACTCTCAACATGTAATTTTATAAAAATGACTCACAACTCAATTTCCTATTTTCCTGCTAGCAGTATTGTGAGATTTCAAGGGGAAAACAGCTTTAAATACAGAAGTATAGACTAAGAAGATTACAGTATCACGTTTACAAGAAAATATAGTAATTTATTAATATCACATACATCAAATATCAAAAATACTAGTTTGATTGTTCAGTGCATTGTTTTTCAGGCCACTTGCAAACGAGATCATAGACTTTCTGTGTTAAAAACTCGTCGCTTCTACCTAGAGAAGAAAAGGGAAGAGGAATTGAAGCAATTTGAAGAGAATACCAATTGGCTACATCGTGTGGAAAATGAAATGGTACTCTTAGGTCAAAATGGTCATATTCCAAAGGTATAGATGTGTTTGCATGTTCAGATTTATTTTGTGAGAACTGAGCTTTTTGAAACCCATTCTCTTTATTATTGAGTAAATATCTTTCATAAGACAGCTGTTGCCTCATCTCACTGAGATTTAATTTACTCATTTTTGCTGTTTTTACAGAATATACCTTCTGCTAATTGCATTCTAGATTTGCCTTTCCTATATTCAGAAGGTTGAAATTACTTTTAAATGTCATTTTTAAGTAAATGCATCTATTTATGAGGTAGACCTAAGTTAGGATAATATTGTTTCAAACTGTACTTGAGACTATATCATGTAGGTAATTTAAGTTTGTTTTAATACTAGATATTTTGTGCAAAATTAGTTTTAAGTGTGGTCAACATCACTTGTAGTATTGTTCAGGAAAGCTGGTTTGCAAATTGAGAGAGTGAGTTACATTGAACTAGAGATATTACACATGGAATGGCAAATGGTAACATTTATAAAGAATATTAATGAGTAATGTTGGTTAGTGGCTAAATCAGATCAGAATTGTGTTCAACCACAAGATTACAGAAATGAACTAAATGAACTACATACATGTCATCATTCCGTGGTTATGACATCACTACTCTGTCTCTAGTTTCAAGTTCACACTTAGAACAGAAGAGGAGGAAAGAAAGGCATTTGTATTAAAAGAGCAAAAACTATTTCAGAAATTGCAAACAGATACATCTGATTGGCTAGAGTTGTCACTTGACTATCCCTAGATGTAGGGAAACTAGAAAGGTGACTACTTTTGCTACACACATTAATCACTATGAAAAAAATTAATCACCTTAGAGTTTTCTTAATAAGAAAGGAAAAAGAAATATGGAATAACAACTAGCAGGCAACTGTGTCAAAGTAATTTCCTCCAAATACCTAATACTTCACAAGAACAGTTTTCGTAATTTTCTAAAAGGAGATACTTTTAAAGTTTTTGCTTTAATGCTCTTCTGAAATGCTATACTATGTGTCAGCTAATTGACATATATTTATCTGGAATCTTCTACTGAAAATAGAGATTCAATATATTTTAATATTTCAGATATTCAG
Organism: Talpa europaea; assembly: GCF_964194135.1. Classification (NCBI taxonomy): domain Eukaryota; kingdom Metazoa; phylum Chordata; class Mammalia; order Eulipotyphla; family Talpidae; genus Talpa; species Talpa europaea. The sequence goes on from NC_140073.1 coordinate 25,945,434, forward strand.
TAATGAATAGAGATGGTAGATTATATTAAAAGATAACAAAATTTTTGTTTTGTTTCAAAGATTGTAACAAATAGATAATGACTAAGGAAATGGATTATCTGATTGTCAAGTAATCATTGTAAATGACCATGCTTTAGCATTAAATCTTTGACTATGGAGAGTAGAGGCTAGCAGTAGTCAATTATGACACCTCAAGATAGTAAAAGGAGCAGTGAATAGTAAGTAGCAGCAACCCTGTTTCTTAAGACAAAAGCTTAAACAAATAGAGACTGAGTAGGTCTTCATTCTAGAGATATATAGACAGTCAAACAACAAGTTAATCCGCAGCTCTATAATTCTGGAAATCTTCAAAATGTATTGCTGAAAGTATGCTAGCCAATTAGTTCAACAGATTAGGAATTAAATGTAGCACAGAGCATACTTTAATAAGATTTTATAATAATATAACTTAATTTATAAGGCACTTAGAATAATAATTCTAGTGTTTGATTGTAGTGTTGAATACTAACCATAACTATGACTTTTGGTAACATATTTAACTTCATTGTCTTAATTTCTCATCTTTAAAATATATTTAAGGCATTATAAATTTAAATGAAAGCTTTATTATACAAAGGCCTAGCAGTGCTTAACATAGATAGTTGATGATCATTTAATAATATTTTAAGCAATAGTAATGTAAACATCAATAGCCAAGGAACAGTGTACACAGAAGGAATGCAACAGGGTTAGCTGCATTATAAAACATTTTCTTCCCTTTTTTTTTTTTCCCCCCCAGAAAAGTGATTACTTCTGACCTTTGGGGTCATACATGCCTTTGAGAATCTGGTTAAAGCCATGTTCACCTTTTCCCAGATGGGAGTTTATTGAGGGAAATCATATCCAGACAATATTGCCTTTTTTTTTTTTTTTGGTCATTTTTTTTCTTGACACAACATTAATATCTATTCTAGAAGAGAAATATAATCTTTTTAATTACCATATTTATCTTAAGACAATATTATAGACATTTATATTTACATGGTTTCAAAGGAGTAGGCAAAAATAGACAATGATCAATAAACTTCAATAGGAATTATCTTGGGTTAGAAAAGGTAACTTTTGAAATTCCATGCTAAGTCTGAGGCATCTAAATCTATAAAAATTCACTCTAGAATACAACAGCCTCATCCGAGCACTGCAGCTATCAGATTACCCAAGCCATGTTCTGAATAAAAAGTTTTCAGAGAAACAGCTGATAGCTCTGTCCAACTGAGTGTTTCTTTTTTTTTCTTTTTTTTTTTTTTTAAAGATTTATTTATTTATTTATACAAGCACTGGGGACAGTCAGAAGCGCGGGAGGGTGAGAGAATTCACCAAGCCAGAGCGGGGAGCAGAGCAGGCAGAAGGACCGAAGTACACTGCTGGGGGGAGCAGTGGGCGGCAGGAGAGGTCTGCGCTCCATGTGGGACCCTCCGCCGGTGGCCGGGGAGCAGCCAGGGATCGAACCAGCGCTGCAGAGGCTGCGGGCAGCTTCGCAACCCAGCGCTCAACCGCTGCACCACCGGGGAGGCCCCAACTGAGTGTTTCACATTCAGTGCCTAAGGAATGATTCTCTTGAAAAGGTTGTAGACATTGAACATGTATAATACTTTTTGATTTATTTCACTTTTTAATAATGCATTTATTTCATTTATGTATTGAAGTCCATGCGTATCCAAAGCTCCCTTATTCTCAAGATTAGTTTCTAAAGGCCATTAAATTATAAGTATTAAAGATTCTTTAATTTTCTTTATTACTATTTTGGCCATGGTGATCTATAGGAATATTTAACTCATCTGGTAGACAAAACCATTCTCATGAAGAGTCCAAACAGATTTTTTGTGCGATAAATACAACATAAAATTTATCATTCTAACATTTATGGTTCAGTGGCATTAGTACATTCATAAAAATAATTTTAATACATCGCTTCTCAGTCTTTTGGCTAAGATCAAGTGTAAAAATAATTTCAATACGTATATGTATCATTCCAAAATGTTAATACTAGAGTATTTTTACCTCTCAGTAGTTTTACTTAATTTACATTAAACTCATACTATAATTTGGTATATTTATGTAATCAGCATTCTAATTTTTGGCCCAGTCTCAACTAGAGAAACACTTAACAACTAGTCTAGTGTTAAGGAGGCAAAAAAGTCAATTGTAGAAATTTACTATTGATAAGCATTTGCTTTCCAATATCTATCATAAGCTTCTAATTTCATAAATGGTAAAATATTCTTGATATTTTTATTAACGTATTACTAGTAATTTGGTTTTACCTTTTTTTACTTAATGGCATTGGTAAAGTTACTATTTATTTTCAGTAAACTTAAATTTTTTCAATACAGTCTAATCTAAATTTATAGCAATGCGCCTCCTATAACTGATTTTTTTTAATTGAGACAACATTGGTATACAACACTGTATATGATCCAGAGGTATGGGATCACACCACTTGAGGTGTATCAGATGTATGACACTTTCTACAAATCTCTTTAAGCACAACTTTTGCACAACTAAATATGGCCCTCACATTAATCTTTCAAGTGCATGACATTCATTTTATTTTCTTGTAACTTTTGTGTGTGTTGGGTGTGGGGGGGAACAACTCCATTCCCTCCATCCCAATCCTACTCTCAGTTCTCATTTCTGTAGATATTTTCAGCTAATAATTGAAATATCTAATTACTAGCTTTTTCCTACATAAGAAAATGAGAAATAACTTTGTAAATGGACTGATACATAATATACAACTGTGGAATGCACACAGTACTGTGACTTTCAAATTGGTGCTTTTTTTTTTTTCCTATCCTTCATTAACTACCTCTTAACCTCTCAAATCTATCCTCCCCACTTCTCTCTGTCTCCATTACCAACTCCCTACTTCAGACTCCCACCCTCCATTATTGCACTGCTATATTTGGTCTGTTTCCATTCATATTCCACTGCAATTCATCTTCTCCATTGTGACTAAAAGGAGCTTTCTAAAAAGGTAACCTTGTTCATATCACTCTTCAGTGCCTTCTCTCTATTATACACTCTATTATGATTTTCTAGACCTATTATGGCACCCAAATAGTTCACACATTTTATGTATCTCATCATATTCTTCACTGCCAGCATAGCTAACCTATTTGTAGTTCTCCAAACAGATCATGATCTTTCAGTCACAGTGATTACCATGGGCAAGACAAGAAAATACTTGTAAACTTGGTTTTCCAAAAATGATAAGCTAGTCAAGGGCCATTTTTATTGACCAATACAATTATACAAGCAAGGCTTGTCTCTTTAAAAGAAGAATGATTTAAGATGATAAAAGAATAAGATTATTGAAGAAATATCTTGAGGGATTATTTTAAGGTATAAAGAGGGAATAGTTGACAAATAGGTTCACATTATTAGAATCTTTGTATTTGCTAAGTGGGAAAGACTAAAGAGATCACTTAGTCAAGTTCATAAATTTTAGGTAACTTCAGCTCCATAAAAGTCCTATTTTTGACTTTAGATATAACATTTATGTCATCAACGAGACCATCTCTAAAATCACCTGACTCATATTATCCTGACTCCCTTAAAAGAATTTTTTTCTGAGATACTTGCTGTATTTCTTGACTTGCCATCATGAATTATGTAAATAACCTCCAGCTTTACTGTATTTCAGACATGTAGAGTGACAATGTTTGCCTGTCACTGCCTATCACTAACATAGAAAGTATTTTTTAAAAAGAGAGTAAAACGACAACTTTGGCTATTAGCAAATCAACAGTCAACTACAGGTTGGGATAGAGTATGAAAGAACTAAAATGAATAATGAAAATAATCCCTAGAAGGAAGTTCCAGGCACAGCTCCCCTACTTTTAGAATTGTTTCACAAAATTCACTCCCTTTTATTGTACTTTTATTATACTAAAATTTTTCCAATTAAAGACTGAAAATTATATTAGTTATTACTATTCATACTTTAAAGTATAACCATTTAGCTGATATTTTCCATAGTTAATGTTTAGTAGGTTAGAAGAAAAAATCAGTAATTTCAGATGGTCAAGTAGGGAATATTGGCCCTACAGAAAACTAAGGTTTAATGCTTAGCGTTTTGCTCTAGAATGAAGCTTATACCAAGATTAGCTGGAGGCATGAAACTCCAGACTCTACATTGGGCCGATTCACTAGACTACTCTGACAGGGGCCTCCCTGGTGGCGCAGGGATTAGAGTATCAGTGCTATCTAGAGCTATCACCAGCCACTGCGACAGGAGTTCAATCCCCAGTCAGGGAACTAACCACATGGTGTGGCAGACCTCTCCTGTCTGGCCTGCTGCTCCCCTCTGCAGTGTATTTCAGTAGATCTGCCTCTTCCACTCCCCACTTTGTCTCTGGTGAATCTTCTCACCCCCTGTACCTCTGACCTACACCCCAGTTCTTGTATGCATAAATAAATAATAAATAAACTACTTGGACACAGCTCCTGTTCTGGTGCTAGACCTTGCAGTCTACTTCAGACAGAGTAACTGCAAATAAAATAAAGACAGGAAATTGTTACTGATGCGTGGTATGACTGAGACCGTAAGGGGTGGGAGGTATCCAAGCTGGCCATTTTCTTCAGTTTCTGAGGAAACTTGAACCATACCTTACATTTAATTATACAACAGACAGCTTGTACTTGAATTCTTTCTTGTTTGAAATTGTTTCTAAATATTTCATATATTAAAAAATTAAAATGGTGTCACTATTTAAAATAATTATTAAAATTGATTTAATTTTAATATCCTTAAAGGAATCTAAAGTACAGTCACATTGTTTTCCCCAGGAACTCAGTAGAGATCTTCGTTGCCACAATTTGCACCTCCAGAACAAAGATCTGAAAGCTCAAATTAAACATATGAGGGATCTAGTTTGTCTTCAGGAACAGCAACACAGGCAAACAGAGGCGTAAGTACATGAATTTACCTGTTCTATAATTTTTTACGCTGTAGACCTAAGGAATTTCAGTCATAGAAGTTCACTTTTCCACTGTCAGAAAATTGAGTTTTATAAGGGCTACATCATTTTCTTCTTAGGCTTGGAGAGTTGGAAATCATGGAGAAAGTGAAAAAAGATGTGGTTCCTCTCTTCCAAATAATACCTCATAGGGCTTTGTGGTTTTGAAAGCGTTTTTCTTTAAAATGTTATTATTTTTATGTAATATATGCCTAGTAATACAAAATTTGAAAATACCTATACAGTAAAAAGGAGTCTGTCTTCTACCTCTGTACTGTAACCATCCATTTCCCCTCTTAAAAGCAATTACAATTAATACAACTGAAATTTTTTTTATGCTGATTCTAAATTTTATTTTTTTTTTATTTTTATATTCCCCCATACAATTGCAAATGCCCCATTTTGACCCCAATCCCTCCCCTCCCGCCCCCCACCCCCCAAAAAGTGTCTCTGGTTCATAGTTTTTTGTTGATTTTGATTTTCACTTTCTTATAGTTATTCATTTTCCTGGTCCCTTATTTAAGTTTTGTAGATTCCTGCTATGAGTGAGATCATCCGGTATTTTTCTTTTTCTTTCTGGCTTATTTCGCTGAGCTTGATCCCTTCCAGCGCCATCCATGTTGCTGCAAATTGCATGTGTTTATCTTTTTTGAATGCTGAGTAATATTCCATGGTGTATATGTACCACATCTTCTTGATCCAGTCATCTATTTTTGGGCATTTGGGTTGTTTCCAAAGCTTAGCTATTGTAAACAGTGCTGCTATAAACATAGGGGTGCAGGTGTTCTTTGGAATTGATGTTTCTGTGTCCTTTGGGTAAATACCTAGGAGTGGAATTGCTGGATCATATGGAAGCTCTATGTTTAGTAGGTCCAGAAATCTCCACACAGCTCTCCATAGTGGTTGGACCAGTCTGCACTCCCACCAGCAGTGCAGGAGAGTTCCTTTTTCTCCACACCCTCGCCAACATTTGTTGTTGCTAGTTTTTTAATATGTGCCATTCTCACTGGTGTAAGATGGTATCTCATGGTAGTTTTGATTTGCATTTCCCTGATGACAAGTGATGTTGAACATTTTTTCATATGCCTGTTGGCCATTTGCATTTCCTCTTCAGAGAAGTTTCTTTTTAGCTCTTCTGCCCAATTTTTGACTGGATTATTTTCTTTGTTGTTGTTGAGTCTCATCAGCTCTTTGCAGATTTTTGTGATCAGTCCTTTATCATTAGTGTTGTGTGCAAAAATGTTCTCCCATACAACTGAAATTTTTAAGTAAGCAGTTTTTAAACATTCGTAATTCCAGAATGATTTTTACTGTCATTAAAATTAAATTTGCTGAACTTGTATGTTTTTTTTGCTTCAAGTGTCCCAATTTTTAGGCAATGTTATAGGGGCTCTTTTATGCTCTGCTAGCTCAGTAACAGCATTTTGGTTGTTGAAACAGTATTTGTAACTTAACCTTTGTCATTTACCTTGGATATATTCATCAGCTCCTTAGGTGTCATTCTGTTATAATGTAAAAATAACAAATTTATTTCTCTAATGACTTTTTTGCTTCTTTAAAATTTAACCAGAATTCTACCAGTGTTTTCAAGTAACTGATAATTAAATTTGCTATATTTTTGATTTGAAGGAATTCATATTAGGGCAAATACTTTTAAAAAGAAGAAAAGGGAAATAAAAATTTAAGGAATATAATCCTTCTGTCGATAGAAGACAGTCAACCTAATCTTCCCATACTTTTATACCTGGTACAAAATATTCATTTACCTGTATTAAAACCACCAGCAGGGCCTCCCTGGTGGCAAGGATGCAATCTATGAAGCTATCCACAGCCACTGCAGCATGAGTTCAATCCCCAGCCAGGGAGCTACTCACATGGCGCGGCAGACCTCTCCTGACTCACCCGCTGCTCCCCTCAGCAGTGTACTTCGGTCAATCTGCCTGTTCTGTTCCCTACTCTGTCTCTGGTGAATCCTCTCACCCCCCACAACTCTGGCCTGTACCCAGTTCTTGTATACATAAATAAATCAATAAAAATAAAATAAAATAAAATCAACAGCAAAAAACTAAACTCATCAAAGAAACATTGATCTATTTCAACCAAACTCTATTTGTTACGTCAGGCATAGATTATTAATACATTTAAGATAAATTTTGTGTCTCAAAGTGGAAAAAGAGATTTCTTACTAACTTATTTAGAAAAATTCAGAGGTCATATGACATGATGAAATAGTGTGAGTTTTGGAATTGGTCTTGAATTTTAGCATATTAGCCACATAACCTTTCATAAATTATTTAACCTCATTAAACCTTAGTTTTCTTATATGTTAAATTACTTATCTATAAAGAATTTGAAAGATTCAGATGGCAAAAGTAAATCAACAGCATGTATTGTACATCTCTGATACTACCTTCAGGTTGGATGATTTACTCGGAGGAGTAACTTGACCTATCATACAGTTGTATTATGATTTATTATAGTGGAAGTACACAAAACAAAATCAGCAAAAGGAAAAGGCACACAGGGAAGGAGGCACAAGGAAACAAAATGCAAACTTTCATATGTCCTCCTCCAGTGGATTTGCACAGGTTGCACTTAAGTTTCCCAGCAAAATGTCATGACAACACATATCAACTCTCTCTTCTGGAAACTCTTCAGACACTCAGTACTTGAGTTTTTATTAGGAGTTGATTGCATGAGCACCCTATAGAATACATGAAAATTTCAAACTTTCCAGAGGTAAATCAGCTGTTCAGCATAAATCATGTTTGCAAAAACAACTTACGCATAGTAGCCACTCTTAACCTGTTTTGAGAATGATGGGGGCCTTCCCAAAATCCAAGTGTCAAGAAACCAGGCCAGACCAACTTTGCTAACAAGTCTTTCCATGAGTAGCAGCCTTAGGCCATTTAACATGATTAATATATTCAGTAAATAATTACTTTTGTTGGCTTTCTAAATAATGACATTTCCCTATAGATAGGAATTGTGGTTACCTTCCTGGTTTAAATGGAGTACTTCCGACTCATTCCCATCCCCACCAAAAAGAAAAAAGATAATTTGTGCTACTATCTAAATATTTAAGACTCCTAGGTAACAAAGTATTTATATCCTTGTGTGCTAAAATTAATGCCTGTTCTTCCCATTGCTCTATTCATACCCTAAATGACTCTATTCTGGATGTTACAAATCAACTGGAACATCAAATATTAACTACTTCACTATACCAGGCTGAATCATTTCAGATCATTCATACTGTTTGACATCTTCCTTGATATAAAACCTCAGAATGATTATTTGATTATATAAATATATAAATGTTTAACTGAGGTGCTTCTTCAATAAAATCTAATACGTTAAAAGATATATTCTGTGCTTTCCTGATTGACAGCAATAGGGAAAATTTTGAACCACAACTAAGATTCTTAATGATTCTTCATACACACCATATTTTTCTACTGCCTTGCAACTGAATGCCTTTGAAAACCATTGCTTTAGCTCATGAAGAGCTAACTTGAAGGTTCAGATTAGTTCATTTGTTACTAGTTTTTTTAATGTTATGTACCTAAAATTAGCCCCATATTTTGATTGTATTAATTTTTCATTTCACTACCATGGTAATCAATCACAATATCTTTGGTTTGTAAATCACATCATGCTTTGCAAAAAGCTTTCATATGTATTTAACTCACTTAGTGCTCAAAATAATCTGTTTTGACTAGTGACCATCCAGTTGTATCTCACACTAAAAAAAGGAGAAACTTCAGTTTATACTTGTTACAAAGTAATAGAGATACAGGTAAAGAACTCAGACTACAAAGGTCTGGTGATTTTAATTCCAATCCAAGATGTTTCCAGTTATATATTTAATGTATTAGGAATATTTTGAACTACTTCATTAAAATATTCTAAAGGAACGTATATACAGAGAATCATTTTAATGATTTGCTAGTACTTTGGGTGTAACTTAGAAGTGCAATAATTTATTTATAATTTAGTATCTCTCTTTTCTTCTTCCTTCTCTATATAGAGTATTAAATGCTTTACTTCCAGCCCTAAGAAAACAATATTGTGCATTAAAAGAAGCTGGCCTGTTAAATGCTGCTTTTGAGTCTGACTTCAAAGAAATTGAACATTTGGTTGAGAGGAAAAAGGTGGTAGTTTGGGCTGACCAAACCACTGAACATACCAAGCAAAACAATTTACCAGAGATTTCTATTCTTATGACTTTTCCCCAGCTTGTACCATGTCAGTCTACTCCTTGTAAGTACAGCTTTTATTTTATTAAATAAAGAGTTATATTATTTCTAGAGTAACCTCCTTTATATATCAATCTACAGAGCAGTTGATATTTTAATAGGTTTGGCTACTTTGTGAGAATTAATGGGGAAATTTGTTGTGGAATCATTTCAATTAACCTGTATTTTCCAAAGGTCTAAGAGCAAGTATGTATTGATGTTCTAAATGAATATAGAAGTAAAACCTTGAAGTTATAGTACTCATTTTTGTTCAGAGTAATTTTACTATCATCCTTCTTTAAAATTTAACCCATGTTAAGGACTGCATAGTAAAATTATTGACATTGTACTCTGTAGTATCTAATAATATGTTAAAAACATCTAAACTGGGAAATCACTTGATAGCTCTTCTCTCATTGAAGTGTGTATGGGACATTTTAATTGCAAAATAACATTTGATCTTGTTTTTAAAGATTCAGACAATATAAAATACATATAGAAGTAGAATGTCACCTTTTCCCAGAACCCCCCCATCCTGTGTCCTAACTCAGAAATACATGCTATTTAGAGTTTGATTATATGTATTTTTATATTATTTCTATTAGATATTACAACTAGTGTTTTGTCAGGTTTCACGTGAATGCTACCACATTATACATGCTGATCTACAATTTTCTTGTTTTTAATGTACATTTTTAGGATATACAGTTTTATTAACAGTTATGAGAATCTAGAGAATAAATGTGCCATAATTAGCCATTTTTCTGTCATGAACAGTACATTTGAGTGCATGCCTGTGTATTCACATTTTTGCATGTGTACCAAATTCCTAGAATCTGATTTGCTGGGTCAGAGAACAAATGCTTTTTAATTTGTTGATTCTCAAATTTTTCTTATAATAAATGCTTATATTCTTTTTAAATTTGAAACTCTCAGATTACTACTGAAATTGTTTCATTTTCTCTGATGTATCTTTTGCTCATTGAGTTGGTGGAGTTTCTTATTTGTTTCAGATTTAGAGGAAAGGAGTTTTGGTTGGTGCTCAGTTAATAGGAGCTCTGGTTCTTGTGGTGGTGTTTTGTTTTTTGTTTTTTTTTTTTTTTCCTTAGTTTATCAATATTTTAATACTATTGATATTTTTTTTTTTACTTTATGTAGTAAGATTTGTTTTCCATTATAAGGAGTTTTCTAGGAGTCTTGCAATCTGAAAGTGTTTGCAATACCCCTTCACTTCCAAACACAGTCCATTTTTCGTATGAGGGTGGATATATGCTGACAGTAATAACAAATAAGACCTTATTCTCTGTAGAAAGAAATGAGGTTTTTTTTTTTTCTCATGTACTAAAACCAATTGAGCCTTCTAATAATTAGGTGAAGAATGCCAGGGATCTTCACAAAAACTTGGCCATAAAAGTCCATGGATTTTCTGGGGAAAAGTTGACATAGATTCTATTGCACATGTTATTCCTGAGTACCCAGGGGACCTACAAATAACTTAATAGGAGAATTGAGACCTCATCCCTGAGGTAGGATAAGAGCAAGAAGACCTGGGAACAAAGAAGTTTCCTGAGTCTTCTACAGAGAATTCACAAGCTGCTAAATAGTCCGCTTGCCAGCCGATAGTAAAGCCCGCTTTCTCATTCACTTTCACCACTTATTGTATTAGTACTAAATGTGAGTTTCCAATAACAAGACCTGAGCCCCCAACACCATCTTTCAAATAGAGGAAAATCAGAACAAACAACATACCCAGTGAATAAAAAGCAGTGAAGTACATACAATTGATACCATACATGAGGAAAATGCCTATTAAAAAAAAGGCTTTAATCAAGCAATAAATAATCCATATAGGGGTCTTCCTGGTGTCATAGGTGTTAAGTCTAAGCGCTATCAAGCTATCACTGCTGTGGCCTGAGTTTGATCTGGCCAGGAAGCTAACCCCCATATAGCACAGAAGACCTCTCCTGTCTCTCCTGCTATTCTCCTTGGCAGTGTATTTCAGTAAATCCTCCTGTTCTGCTCTCCCCGCTCTGTCTCTGGTGAGTCTTCTCACCTCCCCCATGCTTCTGGCCTACACCCCATCTTTCTATGCATAAATAAATGAATCTATTTTTAAAAATAATACTCCATATAGTAAACTCAAGATTAAGGCAAGGAAATAGTTTAGGAAATTAAGACATTGTAATGGTAATAACACTTGCTATATATAAATAGTTTATAAATCTGAATGGATAACTATATCACAGACATTAGATAATGCAAAAGAATACAAAATAATGATAAGCATATTTGCACAAAATAAATTACTAACTAAATGTAAAAAGAAGTAATTTTATAACTGCAAGAACAACAAGATAAAATTGTAATTAAAGTACATCTCAGTATTCCTTTTTAAGAATTGGAGAGCAATCTAGTAGTTAGCATTAGGTTTAAAGAAACAAATAATAATAAAGTTTGATTCAATAGCTATAAGTGGAAACTCATGTCCCTCAATAAACATGTATACATGACTTCTGTACATTGATCATAACTAAAATGCCAATCATATTCTCAACCTGTACCTCTGAGTATAGTTCTCATTGATCTTGTCTGGAATTTAGTGAGTCTTAACTTATCACCACAGTCATTTGTTGAGCTGTTAATCTAATTATCTCTGATAATCCTCTCATAACCTATTCTCCATTTTTAGGAGTTTACAGATTGAGAAAGAGCAATGCTCAAATGTATCTCAAAAATATATACATATACACATAAAATCAGGAATTGCAATTTTTCTCTCCTACTTTTTCCATTGATCTGTTCCATCTGCTTTCCAACTTCAAAAAATTACGCAGTTTCTGATAGTGACAGCCATTGCTTTTTTGTTTGTTATCTTACAATAAAACTATTTGTTCTTTCTGTACTTGATAAATTTAATGATACTCATGTTTAAACCTACCATCTTGCAATTTGCTAAATATTCTGCTTTTTCTAAATTCCTTTCTACTTATCTTTGAAATAATAGATTAATATTTTATAATGCATTTTTCTCACTTGTGTAAACTTGCAAGCTATACGTTCTTTTTAAATTCTTTTAGTGATTAACCTCAAGGAAACACTAGTACCCTTGCTTTATCAAAGTCTATTTATCATAGTGACTGTGTGTTACTTTTACCCTTTTCTCACACATTGTTAAATTTTTTAACTCCATTAACCCCTCTGCTGAGGGGTTAATTAACCCCCATTCTATTGTTATGACATTTTATTTTTCTATGTATGCTACACTCACTTTTTATTGTCTGTACAATCAACATGTATACTTACTCTTCATTGTTCTATATTCTTTCAGCATCTGGACCTCCAAGATGTTTTTTCTTTTATCTCAATAACCTTATACATTCCTTCTGCAGTTGGTATGTTGGTGACAAATTTTGTTAGTTTTTATAGATCTGAAGACATGTATATTACTTTCTAACCTGAACAGTATTTTGCTGGAAGTAGAATCCGTTCTGGTGTTCTTTTAACACTTTAAAGATATTGTTTCGTTATCTCTGGCTTCATTGCTATTGAAGTCATCTTTAATCTAAGTGTTACCACCTTCAATGTAATCTGACTTCTTACAATATTTTCTCTTTGTCTCAGGGTTTTGTTAGTAGCTTTGTTATAGTGTACCTATGTGATTTTACTTCTACTTTTACTTGGGTTTGTCAAACTTTCTAAATATGTGTCTGGATTCTCTTTCATAAATTTATAAAGTTCTTAACCATTATATCTTCAAATACTGCTTCTGCCATTTTTGTTCCTTTCTCTGCTTCTGAGACACCAGTTATATTACAAGGCATCTTTTCATTGTCTATGTCATTTGCTCTCTTTAGCTTTTCAAGGTTTTCTCTCCCTGGAAATTTCTTTTCACATGTTCTTCAATTTTCTCTTTCTTTTCTGCTGTGTCATATGGTCCCTAAATCAATCGAGTTCATAATTTAAGTTATATTACAAAACTGTAATTTGTATTTGTTTTCATTTTTTATAAATTCCTTTCCTTTGCAGAAACTCTCACTGAACACAGTGGATTTAATTCATATAAAATCCTTTTTTTTCCTTCAGAATTTCCAAGTCTAGAACCCTCTGGGTTTGTTCTGTTTTCTCATTCTGCTGGTTTTCATCCACCTGGCCTCATCTCCATGAATGCATGCTAATTTTTGTTGTATCAGACATGTATTTGCAAAATTATTTATAGAAATACTTTAAATCTTCTGATAGTGGTATATTCCTTTGTCAGGATTATTTTTGTTTCTTTCAGTCTCTGGGTAGCATTAGCAATCCAGAATCACATCATTCCAGTTCAGAGACTGAGATAATTTGAAACTGACCCACTCCACTCCTGATTTATCCTTTAAAGTATAGCTATTCAGGATCCCCACTTGGTGAGGAAGCTTACAAATGATTCCCCTTAGTGGGTTCTAAAATCCAGTTCCAGCACCCCAGTTCCACAAAGCACTCAACAGCATGGCTAGATTTTTTGGCCGCCTCCTCCAGCATCAACAAACAACCTCAAGGGAAATGGCTATAAAAGCAGCGATTACCTTCCTGAACTTTCAGCTTCCTCCTGATACTTGTTTATAATTCTTTACAATCGTGTTAGCTTCCCTATGCCTTCAAACAGATGTTTTTTTTATATTTTGTCTTGTATTTTAGTTGCCTTCAGTAGAAAGGTTTGTCTTAATTACCTGGGTTTTTATTAATTAAGTTTACCTATATTACATTTTTCTTTTAAGATGACTGGGAAGTTGAAGATTATATATAATCTTAGTCTTACAATAAAACATTGTCATCATAGAAATTTCCTAATTGAGATCTATGATAAGAAAACTTAATTTGTTTTTTGTTTTTTTATTTAAATTCTCATACCTTTTAAGCCTTGATCCGTTCTTTATAATGTATTCAAGATGTTGGACAGGAAATGGGATTTTAACACCAATATTGAAAAGTGCTCACCACCTGCCAAACAATGATCATATTTCTTATTTAAAAATCCATATTTCGCTTGCAATACAATTGTACAAACTATACTTATCAACAAAAAAGCAAACATTTATTTGGATCTTAATTCCTTTTCATAACATTTTCAAAGAGAAAGACTACTGAAATCTTGTTCCATTTTATAAGTATGGATTTTTTGTTGAAAATATACCATGGCTAGTCTCAAGAACGCTTTTCTCCTCCAACCCAACTATATCTACATCAATTGATTTTGATGGAAATCTCAAACAGTGTATCATTTCTTCAATCTATAGCTTAGTGTCTTAAAAAAGCTGCAATGCCTTCTTCATAACTAATATCGAATATCTAATCATTTTTCTATAAATGACTTACAATTTTTTTCAAATGAATATTCACATAAGATTTATACTTGGTCATAGGTTGATGTACCTATTAAGTCCTTTTAAATCTATGATTCTCTCCTTTGTCTTTGCTAATTATTAATTCCTTGCCAGTTAAATGGTCATAAATATTACCTCCTTTCCACTTTTTTATTTTATTCAAGTATACTTGAATATATTTTTTTCATCTGTTTAAGAACATATTTTTTCTGCAAATGACCTAGCCATATTTTTAACATTCTTCTGGTATGGTCAATTTTTGCAAAGATTGTTACTTATTTATAGGAGTTTAAGATAGAGATATTTATCTGTTCACAATATTTGCTGAACCTCTGTGTGCCAGACACTTATCTGATGCTATGTATACATCCAAGTATAAACAAACTTCTGTACCCTCATGGCACTCACATTCTAATGGAGGGACAAAGATAATACACATAATAAGTAAATTAAACAGAATCTTAGGATAGTAAGTACCATGCTATGTGAAAATAGAAACAGGGAGTTCAAGAGGGAAAAAGGAGGATGACAAAGAGATTCCTATTTTAAGTAACAGGTATTTAAGGAATGGCAAGGATATATAACTGGCACTAAGGAAAAAGAAGGAAAGAAGATAGTAATGAGGTTGTAGTGATAAAGGGAAGGAAACAGATCGCTCACATTGAAACTTACAGATTATTTATGAGGAATTGGACTATGCACATAACAAGGAGTTATAATATGATCTGATCAGAAAGAAGATATATCTCAGTCATATTTTTTAAAGCTCTCCTCAGTCTGCTCTATTAGCAAGTATTGAAACAGGAGACTATTGCAATAACCCAGGTAAAATATGGTGGTGGCTCAGACCAGGTTGGCAGCAGTGGAATTGGTGAGAAGTGGTAAGGTTCTATTACAGTATGAAGACAGAACCATCAGGTTTTCCTGACACTGGATTTGGGATATAAAAGAAAGAAATGTCAACAATAACTAAAATTTTTGTACTTATCAACTGAAAGAATCAAGTCACCTTAAAAGAGATGGAGAAGACTTCAAATGAAGCAAGTGTATGGGGTACAGGATAGAGAAGATAAGGAGTTCAATTTAAGCATCTCATATTTGTTTAAGATACGTATCAGTGGAGACATCGAATAAGCAGTTGCATGAGAATATGGAGTTTAGAAGTCTAAACTGAAATATAAGTTTGAGAGTTGTTAACATTTAGATGATATTTAAAACCTTAGGAGTAGATGAATCATCAAGGGATATTAACTCTTTCCTGTAAAATACACTTTGCAAATATATTCAAGTTAATCATTCACTTTTACCTTTGTTTGAGATGTCCTTTTTTCA
Source organism: Talpa europaea (assembly GCF_964194135.1). Classification (NCBI taxonomy): domain Eukaryota; kingdom Metazoa; phylum Chordata; class Mammalia; order Eulipotyphla; family Talpidae; genus Talpa; species Talpa europaea. The sequence continues at coordinate 25,961,364 of NC_140073.1, forward strand.
TACTGACATTTTTTAACCTATGTGGTGTGAAATGTCTAGTCTTTCTGTTTCACTTTGGAACCATTCTTCAAAAGTTCTTCACAACCATAAGTTTTTAAATTTTCACATTCATATTTTCCTACTTGGTTCTGATGTAAGATAACAGACAAGAATCTAACTATTTTTTTCCAAAAATGTGTCATTTTTGTATAATACATTGGCATTCTACTCCCCGCTGTACTTTTGTTTTACATACAGTAAGTAGTCAATCTATTTTGCCTTTATATTTTTCTAGCATCAAAACTTCTCACACTAGAATAGTTTAGTTTCTCCATATATATCTTCTTGTATGCTCCTCATCATAGCTTTAGATTTTTCTTCATCTGTGTCTTAACATTTATTTTTAAAAATATCCATAGATAAAATTATTTTTTCTTTATCAGTCTATATGTCTTATTCAAGAAGAAACTTACTTTTTAAAATGATGTTAATTTTAATACTCTTCCAATTTCAATGTGTGACTTTGAGAGAGGTATTTATTTATTTGATTTGAATACCACCAAACAACACATCCATTGATTTGGAGTAAAATATATGCCTATATTTAGTCTAGAGACAACAGAAAGTACACACACTGAGTGCCATGCAGGATGGGGTTGCCAGCAGCAAGACCTATTTATGGAACTGATAACATTGCTGACATCAAATGAAAAGTCAAGATTTCCTCATTAGCCATCTTGAAACACATTTAGTAATATTTCTATCTGTAACCTTTCCTGTTGTTAAATTTTACCTGTGTCAGTGGTTTTGTCTTAAAATACAATAACAGAAAAGATGCTAGTAGAAGTGGTGTCTTAGAGTACAGGTATATATATTCTGATTGAATATAGCGTTCCAACATAAGTTTAGGTTTCCCCTAAAAATTAAATAAAAAGAAATTTTATTTTAAAAATATGTAATTGTTATTCTATTTCTTCACATAAGAAATATGAAACAGTAAAAATGTTTATAAGCTAAATCCTCCATATATTGCCTCATTAGATCTCAAAATCTTATTGCAGTAAACATTAACCCCAAATACATTCCATTTAACCCTCATCACCATGAGCACAAGAGGGTGTTCAATTATTACGCTATAACTACAAATACTACTGTAAATTGTAAGGTTCTTTCTGTTATCCTTTTTCTCCATCTTAAATAAGCATGAATACTAGTAAAATGAGACTTAGGAAAAGCATGGTATCTGTTATTTCCCACAGAGACAAGTACCAAAAGGTTATGGTTGATTTACTACACAAAGTGCTACATTAATTTAAAGGACTGACAATTCTTTAAGACATAGGAAAATATATTCTTTCTCTGTGGCACATGCATATACTTGATACCACCTATATAATCATTAATACTATAATAATGCCTTACAAATACATTATAAAATGTTTATTGATTCAGTTAACTCAGTAGTACTTTAAGGTTACATATCTTTTTAATAGTTAAAATTCATTCACCAGTATCATTTGCAACTGTGACTTCCATGAGTCACAAAGCTGTTACAGAGAATCCAGATTTATGATTAGTACAGTAATTGTATCAATCATTTGTAGCCTAGAAGTGTTTATTGAAATGCATATATTAATACTTGATTTCACTTTAAAACTTTGCCAACTAATTTTAATTTAGCATACTTTCCCAAAATATCTTCTCACGTACATATTAACATGAGTACTAGCAAAGAAAAATCCTCACTATCATTTTGTACCAAACCTCAATTAGGTCTAATCCCATTCATCAGTGTCTCTCTGACATGAACCCTATTTTGCTGCCTATGACTCATGATTGCTAAATACCGCATTCTACTTTTTACACTAACATGCAGTTTTGAAAATCTTGTAACTTTTTCAGTCTTAAGCTTTTGATAAATTAGTTCCTCTGGGCAAAATCATTCTGAACACATTATATGGCACTTCAAAAGGTGACCCCAAAAGGTCTGCCTATTTTTTTAAGAGAGAGATTTTTAACTCATTCATGATAAATTATCTGGTCCCTTTTTATAAAGGAACCATCTGTGGAATATTTAAAAAAAAAACCTAAAAAATTAAATATAAGCTCTTTTTACCTAAGAAACCATTTGAAATTGCCAGTTAGTATTAGTACTTGTTTTATAGATTACTTAAATCAATGAGAGTCAGGAAATACTATTTCTTAAAACATTTTGAGAACATTTGATGTAAAAAATGAATAATTACAGTGACATCTAAACTGTTTTCCATTTCTCTAGTCTCCCTTCTACAATCGATCCTTCACATTAAAATGATCTTCTTTATTAAGTGCAGATCCCTTTCTTATAATCTTCAAAGACTTCCCAGTTCTTGTCAGACTGTCTACTCACTTCCTTACCACACCTGGTATGCCAAACTTTTCAGAGAAAAATGCTTTCTGTTTTTTGCCTCTGCACTTTACAAGCTTTTCCCTCAATCTTGAGTACTTCTCACTCTTCCACCATCCAACATCCCAGCCTTTTTAAGTCCTTCTCATCAAGAGTCCAATTGTGATACTGCCTTCTCTTATGAAACCTTTCCTTTAAATGCTTCTATAAGATGCATTTAATGAGTTCTTTTCCCTTTGCCTGTAAATACTCTTTAGCTTTTCCATTGTAGTTTTTAATTATTTTTTTATTGAGATAACATTGGTTTACATTGTTGTTTGTTTTACACTGTTGGTGGGTATATAAACTAGTCTATTTTATTATTTTACTTCATAATAATAGCAGCTATCATATTGTACTGTATCTCCTTTCATCTCCCCAACTCACTGTAATTTCATTTTAAAGTCAGAAATCATTTTAAAGTTTTGTTCCTGTCTCTGATATTTTATCCTTATGATCTTAACTTAAAGCAATCATTTGCTTTAGTTTGAAAAAAAGTGAAGCCAGAAGAAATATCTTTTATCAACTTCTAATAATTTGTTTTAAAGTTTATCAGACATTTCTAAGCATAAATATGTGGGTTTTTTAAGCCAAACAAAAATAGGTTTTGTTATACACACCATTGTTAAATAGCTCTCTTTTTTTGGTACTAAGCCATTTGTTATACACACATGTTCCTATCAAGAATGAATTTAAGTAATTTTTAATAGTTGTATATTTATCTCATTTGCTAATGAACTTTTAGTTTTTAACTTTATTACTGTTACAAGCAACACTCAACTAAACATCTGTGTGTACATATATTTTGCATTTAATCCTAAAGCCTATTTAAGGGAATGTTTGTAGTGAAAAATAAAATATTATTAAGAGATCTTTTCAAAGAACAAAATATATGCACATTTCTTAAAACTACTTTTATAAATATAGGCATGAAACAACTTTTTTCCTGCTTTCTACACGAAGCATTTCAGAATTCTCAGCCAAATCTGTGGGCTAGACTTCTTGGTAAAATTAAATATTTGAAAGGTAGAAAAAAATGAAGTGGACTAGATTGCACTATATTCCTTAAATAGCTTACAGAACAATATACCCAATAAACACATTTTTAAATCTATCTCTTGAGGGAGAGGCAATTTATCAAAATGTCTTTTCAGTATTCTTCATGAGACTTTCCTACTATTTTAACAAAGTCAAATTGTCCAGTGTGTTGCCTTTATTATATTGCCATCAGTTGATCATATTCCTTAAAAGCTCAGAAGTTTGGGGGAAGAGGGGAAGAGATGGCCAGTGGTAGATAAATATCTGAACTTTTATTTACCTCTTAGTTATCCACTTAACTAGTCATCAAATATGCATAATTTTTAATAACCACTTAGCAAATGCAATTCAGAGGGCCAGACAAATTAATTTAACTATGATTTTCACTGCTTTTGTTTGATTTTAACCTGTGACTTTATTAATAACATTGATTCTGTCCAGTACTACGTATTATACACAAATATTTATATACGTATTTTATAATCCAGGTAGCATTGCTTTAGAATCTGGACTATTACTAATGAAAATGTTTATATTTCTTCCTCCAACTGATGCACAATTTCAGTGCTTGCATTACAGTTCATTTTAAAAGTGGTATTAATACTTAAAAGTCTTCTGAGAGGCTTCTAAAACTTGGCAGTCCAAGTTTTACTGTAGACTTACAGTAAACAAACTTTTTGAAACGGGAATCTCTCCCCATAATGCAGGAACAGATGAATAGAACACTAACCACTTTATCCTGAAATGCACATTTTCAGTTATATATAAGATGCCTTAAAGCATCATATAAATATTTTAAGATGTTTCCTAAACTATTAATGGATAAGTATTACAAAAACTAAGATTGGGTTCATTAAACAAAACATTGTAGTGTTTAGAAGAGATGCTCTTGTATATCTTTGAGTAGCCCTCTCCCTGATTGTTTTTAAAATTCTGGTTTGAACTGTGGCACATAACCATTTTCAAAAGTTATATTGTACCCTCTTCCCTGAACTTGTGCTTGTCAATAAATCGCTAACATTGTATATGCATTTTTGCAAAATTTTAATTTTCAAGAAGCTTTGTGACTTTAAAACCTGCAATTAGATGCATTATATTATTACCTTATTAATATGTACCTTCAACTATGTGAGTTATGACTGAGCCTTAAACCATCCTCCTGAATTTCAGGATAACTTTATTAGACCTTTACAGGTAATCCAAGTTATTTTTCAATGAGCAGTTTCACTCCAGGTCATTCCCAAACTAGAATTACACATTCTGTAATATACATAGTATGCATGGTAATATACATAGTAATAGGAAATCTGCTGAGTTTTAAAACTATCCTCTTTGTTTCATCATCTGGATTTTTCTCAACAAACATGTAAAGAAATTCAATAGTGTCTTGTCTTCATGTAGAATCTAAATATGAAGGTAAAATTTGTCATAAATACTATAAATGACAATAATAAGTAAAATTGGATTTCTTTAGGATACTTAAAATATCTGAAAGCTAACTGATTAAATCTATATCTTTATACCAAAAATATCTTCTATTTTTTAGAGTTTTTGGCATCCTAAACTTTATGTGTACTATTCTCTATAAACTTTTCAATTACTCAAATTCAACATGCTAACATTTGTATTTTCTTAAGTAAAAGGAATTTTCCTTCATTTCTAGGACTAATGACTTTAAGTCTGTTCTCTCCATTTCACATCACCTTGAATGATTTACTCCTGATTTATTTCTGATAAAAGTTTACATGTTTATTAACCCTCTTTAAATTCCACTAGGTAAACTACAGTTCTGCCTTTCTTTTTGACAAGTGCTAGAGAAAAAATTAGTAGGAAAGTAAACACTGAGCCCCTAATGGGGCTAAGTAAAGAAAAGATCTTTCCCAGTTTTCCTGAGCCCAGAATATTCATTTCACCTTTTATTTGATTACCCATTCCAATTCATGTTATTTGCTTCCGTTGACTTTTGAATATAAGGTTTCATAGCTTTAGCTATTTGGACCCCACTCAGTCTACACATTTTGAGTAAAGCTGTCCCAAGCCAAGTAAGAGATTTCTTTTTGTCTGCTTTTTTCCTTATGTTTGATTAATTCCTTTTCATAACAGCCCATGTGTGTATCTATGTGTGTTTTTTTTCCCTGTTCCCTTTTCCCCCTCCTTCCTGCCCTCTTTTTCTCCTCCCTCCTTTTAAAATTCCATTTATTTTTATAATTTTTATAACAGTAATACCTGTACATAGTTTAGAAAACAAGTACTTTATCTGTAGGACTATACCTTGCCCTATTGCTGCCCACACCCAATACTTATTTCCCTGTTAACTATTTCTTCTCATTTTTACTCTAAATTTCTAAATTGAAAATTCATACTGCTCATTCTTATTGTTTATATTTTTCCATTTTATTTTTTACTTTGGAAGATAAGAATTTAACTGTTTTATATTACATATACATTTCCTCCCTTACTCCATCTTGCCAAAACAGATTTTTACCTTTCCCCCCACCCTGCAACCCACCCACAAGAAACCTCTAGTGTCCTTAAGTAAATATTGTTCCCTGGTAAGCCAAGAAATGTGTAAATTCTTTGTTGAAGAGCTTTTACAGTTTATGTTTGGCATTTGCCTTTCACTGTATATTCTTTCTTGTTGTTTTCCTTTTTTACAGAAAACCTTCTTCAAGTAGGCTTTGGAGAAGGGGTGCACAAGAAGTCAGTGACTAGGTCTTTTTTGCTGTTATGATTGATCTAAAAACAACTCACTGATTTCCCCTGTAGATGTGTGAACATGGCTGCCAGTATTTTAGTAAACTGGGAGAAAATTCTGCAGACATTCATTGTTAAGAATTTACTTAATTCTCCTGTTGTCAGCTGTACATGTTGGCCCCAAGTTTGCAGCCTGTCCAGAGAGTATAACCTCTTGTTCTTTGACAGAGTGACAGGAGCAATCACCTGATAGTGTATGTGGTGTGATAAGGAGATCATGAGGGTCTGCCTGTTTTATACAGATTTTTAAACAATTATTTTTAACTCCACCTTATGCCTTCAGAACAGTCTCATCTCTCTGAGATTTGAAAGAAAGGGTGTAGGTTGTTGGGTTTTTTTGCTTTCTGCCTACCCCAGATATTGATTGTTTTTTCTTTTTTTTTTTTGTTTTGTTTAGTATTTTATATTTGCAATTTTATAGAAGTGGCATTATGTTTATTATAGAAAGTAACCAAATATTTGAAGATAAAAGTAAAATCACTCAGAATTTTCCAAGTCAGCCATAACCTGTATTAATATTTTAATGGATTAGGCCAGTTTTCGGTAATTACCTACTTACCTCCATGGTTTTGTGTTTTGGGGGGTTTCTGTTTGTTTTTTGGCTTGCAAGGTCTTTATGTATCTGCTTTGATTTGATTTTTGTGGGTTATTTGATTTTTCCACATTGGGGTAATACTATATGTAAAATTAGTATTCCTCTTCATTTAATGAACATTTTCCCATATCAGATAATCTCTAAAATATGGTTTTAAATAACAGTGTAATTGTGAATTTTTCATATTTTACCTAGCCTTTATCATAATTGGTTTACTTTTCCCTTTGGCAGAGACTCAGCATTGTGTAGTGTTGAAAAATATAACATCTGAATTATTAGAAGCCCTTAGTTTTTAGATTCATCAGTAAGTTGTTGGCGAAAACATGCTTATAATTAGCAGAGAGAAAACTCACTAAACCAATAAAAGGGTAATATAAAGGAGTGACCAGGCTTCTGATAACTTTTATTTATAAAACAAACATTGATTCTGGATTTTAAGTAATGTAATGACTTCCTTTCAATAACTTGACATTATGGTTATTATTATTCTTTGGCACGGAATGTTAACAAATCATATTCAGTTACATTCCATGGATCAAAACCATTTTAGGGCAATAAAAATGCAGTACACTTACAATATGTTAAAGAGTTAGTCCTGAGAGTTGGTCTAAATATAGCAACATTTTTCGGACCACAAGATACATTGATTAACTCATATGCTTAAGTATATGATGTGTAATCTGTTACCTTAGACAAAGAGACCCTAGAGAGGAGATTACTGTCCTCCCAAGTGGCCATCAATCTTTTCTATCGCAGTTGACAAGAATCTACTTAAAACAATTCATTTTTAATTTTAATCTATCCCCTCCATGTGGTACCCACATTGCTGAGGTATTTCATTGACTACCATCATCTATTAGGGTCCCTTGTTCTGAAAATTTATAACTATGTGTTTCCTTTTTCTCATTTTATGGGGCCTTTTAAAAGGAATTGTAATCTGCCTCCAGGTTCCTTCTTTATCACTTACACTTTAGGGCCAAGAATTATAGAATCTTGTTAGGTAGTATTTTCCCAGACCGAATAAGGGGAACTGCCCCAAACATGCTCTTCTGGAAAGTTACTGTACGTACTCCAACGGAAAAGTACAGCAGATATCTTTTATAGACATGCACCTAGTCTATCCAGTGGTTCTTACAGCCTATTAAATATACAGTGACCCAAACCCAACAGTCTCAAGTCTATTGTACCCACTTAAAATACCTTATTTTAATTCCTTTAGTTAAAGGACAATGATTATTTGCCATTATTTATATTACTTACATTTACATATTCTGCAAATCATATTTAAAGTGAAATGTCAATTGTGTTTTTGTTTTCATATGTTGAGTAGTTACTTACTATAGTTACAGTGGATTTACTGTTGAATTTTTATGTAAGCCTTTAAATCTTGTTTTTGCTCTGGTTAGTTCTTGAATTTTTCTTATCAACTAGTTAGCCTAATATGTAGTCATGAATTGTCCAACTGTTACTTTCTGCTCACTTATTTTATTTGTATTTAGTAATTGAGAGAATTTTTTTAAAGGACTCTCTGGATTTGTATTTTATATATGCTGTATGTCTGTAACCCTTCTTCCAGGGCCAGTAAAAGAGTGGTGTGTGAATCTCCATTAACTACTACCTACTACATCTCTGTGTTTCTCCCTCAAGTTATTCACATTCTGTCAGGAGAACAGAATTATGGGTGAAGATAAACATTGTGATATTACTATTGCTTTTCACTGACAAACTGTTATTCAATCTGATTATATCAAATTTTGAAGTTGGGTGTGTATATATTTAGATTTTCCCAGGAAATAGATATTTCTTTAGTTTCTTAAGGAAGACCCCTGTTTTCATGCTTTTTATTAACAGTAGGAAGAAAATGATCCATTCATCCTGAGATTGTCCAGTGCCACACTGGAGATTATCCCTCTCCAGATATATGTTTTTAATTATCACTTAGATATTCCTGCTTTAACAGTACCTTTGTTTTATATTACAATTTGTCATCCTTGATAAACTGGACATCTGATAAACTAAAAGTGAGACATTGCTTGAAATGTACAGTTTTGGTGGTAACTGTGTTAGGTATTGATGGAGTACTAGAAAGTAAACTGCAACTTTCCCTGTGAGAGCAGTAATGCTAATAGTTGAAGCCTATTTCTCTTCTATAGCCTTTCTTGAACCTTATGTATTTTACAATTATCTAATCCTAGAAAATTCCTTGTACACAAAAAAGTAGTATCCCCGTTTTTCTAGGGGGTATTAATGTCCACACTGCTTAAGTGAGTTGCCCAAGGTCACTCAGTGAATCGTTGGTGAAGCCAGAAATAGAATCCAAGTCTCCTGACTTCCAGTTCAGTTCTCTATCCTGGATATAGTTTTCTATCCTCTATACCCCTGCTGCCTCTCGGGAAAAGAAGTTAATCTTCCAGCTATTAATAGCCACCAAATTGGTGGTAGCAGCACAGTGGAGAAAAGTAACTGTCTTTACACTGCAGCATTAGTATAAAAATATCTGGTAATGGAAAATTTGACAAATGTCATGTTAAAGGGAGTGGAAAATTATTTTAAGATCTGGATCTCATTTATCTAGTTCTCAGAAAAGTAAAATTCCTTAGTAGAACATGTATCATATTTTTATTCTTGCTTTTAAATTGTATTTCCTAGAGGGTAATTGTCAGCCTAGCCATAAAAGAGCCTATTGTCAACTAATAAGAATAATGCATGTAGTGTTGGTGGTTGTTACAGTGTACTTTCTAAACTTCATTGAAAATTTGAATTGCTTTATTGAAATACATTAACGCTATTCAGCTTTCAGTGTTATTTAAGTTATTTAAGTTTTATATTGTAAAGCAAATAGAACATCTGTTGGGTATTTTAGTGCATGATTTGAAAGCACGGGCAGAAATACACATTATAGTTTCTTCCCTGGACAATACACCCCAAACAAAGTTACTTCATGTCAGCCACTTTAAAATTCCCTAAATTGACTTAAGCAAGACAGAAAAAAAAATATTAATCAAGAATTATAAGAAAGATCACTGAAAGTCTTCAATCAGATGAATGGCAAGCTCATACTTATTTTTTAACTGTAAATGTAAGAGAAGTAGAATTAGTAGAAGTTGGAAAATGCAAGGAAAGGATAAAAAAATCAAATTATTTGAGACCAAGGTGACTGAGACGGTAATGACAAAAAGATAATTAGAAATAAGCATGTGTGAAATATAAAGACTAGGTGGTCAAATAAAGCTCTTAAGGAAATGTAAATATTTACTGGATGGAGGAAAAAACTGAGATAGGACATTGGAGAGGTAGTAGGAGATTTTTTTTTTTTAACTACAACAGTTGTGGGATTGCACTGAGGAAAGGTCATTCAATTCATTGACTTCTTGTCATTTAAGAGAATGACGGTCAAGTAAGAACGCTCTGAACTCTTGAAAATATGTTCACTATCTTTGGTATTATCTAATTATATAATAGGTGCAGCTATAGACAATGTAATATAGGAAATAGTCAACCAGAATGCTTTATGAATTACCATATCTGAGATAGTAAAACAGTTGTTTCATTCACCTGGGATTTTACTGGTTATTGCCATTCTTGTTAATGTAAGCAACATGACATTTTATAGTGGAACATGTTACTAATTTCTACTTATAAGTGTAGAATACTTTTTTGTTATTCTACACCTAAATCACACTTTAAAGCTTAAAACTGCTTATGAAATTTATTTGAATTGGTTGGAAATTTGTTTTCATGATTAACCAGTGGTTTAGATAACTATATCTATCTATCTATATATATGTATATAAACTGATATTGATATTAGCTATTGATTGCTTTCTGATATAGAATTTCTTTTAAAATGAGTTTAACTTTGTTGCAGGTATTAACAATAAGTTTTCATTTCCTCTCTAAATTGTATTCTTTCAAATTTTTATTTGTCAGAAAATGTACCTTTTTTTAAATTGGTGGAGTTATCTGAAAACTGTAACATTATTGAACTTTCTTTTTTTATTTTCCTGAACAGGCACTTCTCCAAGTGAATCTAATCTACCTAAAATTCCTCAACAAAAAAGAACAAGAAGAAAATTAATGCCTTCTCCCCTAAAAGGAAAACATACCCAAATGCCTACACTTTCTGAAAGTGTGCAGCTCAATGATTCTCTCAGCAAAGAACTTCAACCTATTGTGTATACTCCAGAAAACAGTAGAAAAGGTTTACAAAATCCATCTACAGTGACCTTATTAAAACCATCATCACATACTACAAGTTTTCAGACTGTCAGCTCAAATATGAACTGTGATAATTCTCTGAAAATGTTTTTTAAAGTAGATAATCATCTGAATAGGAGAAAAGAATATGGACAGGAGGATTTGGACTCTACATTTACCATATGTGAGGACAACAGGAGCTTGTCAAACAAAGTACCTGAACAAGAATCTCTACCCAACAATAACACTTTACAAAGGTACAAAAAAAAAGAGTATTTGTCAATTCTGTTTTTGTTTCTGTATAATCTATAAACTGTTTGCTTCTATTTCTTCTTCAGGTGTGTTTGAGATTTAGTTCATAGATCAAATATACTGTCTGTATTATAAAAGAAAATATACTAGCTACCTTCATTAAATCTTAATTGTCTTTCTCTCTAAATATTAATCCACTAACAATACTTTAAAGTCTTTAATTTGAAATCTTCCATTGAGAGGCCTTTATTAGGTTTGAGAGGCTTTTCATCTGTTCTCCATATTCCATAGTTAAGATAATACAAGCCATCATTGGAGGATTACCATGTTTATTAGTCATTAATATCTTCACTGAAGGAAATTCCATAGCTTCTATTGAAGTTTAACAAACCTCAGCTAACTCTGAAATAGTCATAAAGCTCTAAGATGTGGTTGACTGCATGTCTTCCAAGCGAATATACCCTTTTTTAAAAAGATTTATTTTTATTTATGCATACAAGATCTGGGGTGTAGGCCAGAGTTGCAGGGGGGTAAGAGGATTCACCAGAGAAGGAGTGGGGAGCAGAACAGGTGGATCTACTGAAATACACTGCTAAGGGAAGCTGCAGGTGAGACAGAAGAGGTGTGCTGCCCCATATGGGTCAGCTCCATGGCTAGGGATTGAACTCAGGCCACAATCGCTGGTGAGTGATAGCTTGACAGTGCTGAGACTTCAACCCCTGCACTACCAGGGAGGCCCATGAATATATCTTTCTTACTTCATCTTTATAATCACAACTTATCTAAATATCAGAAGAATGATAGTGTAACTTTTCTCTGCTATTGCAGAGAAATTCTCTTAGTAGCAACTCTGGCTATTGTGTAAAAAGGGAAAAAGAAATCTTCAAGACAAGCAAGGGAAGTTTTATAGTTTGTTTTTCCTCATATAGTAAATGATGTTTTAATTATGGAATTATATGCCACCATTTTTCTCCATAGTACAAAACAATTTTTTTTTTCATTATTAAATATACAGGCTTGCCCCTTCTTCATTTTCAACTAAACATTCTCTGACTATACCAAACAGTGTACCATCCTACATGGCAATGACTGCTGCTGCCAACAGGAAACGGAAATTAACAAGGTAGGATTAAACAAAAATTAATTCAGTCTTTATACTAAGTTTACCTTTATACTTTGTTTCCTATAGTTCTTTTTCTTACAACTGGATTATCAATTCATATTTAAGCATTTATATAATAAATTGCCCTGAATGAGGTGCTGGACTTATATTATTATAGGGACTGTCCGGGCCAGCCGGGCAGATCAACGGGGTACCCGGGGGAGGAAGCAGGGGCTTGGTATGGGACAGGGGTACGCGAGGAGTGGAGACAAAGCCAGGATCATCGCCAGTCTCATTTATTCAGGAATGTGTACAATGTTATATAGGGTTCAGAGGAGGGGGTCTCTCGTTATCTCTAGCAAGGAGAGACCACCAATGCAAACAAGCCACAGTAGCAAGCTGGGGGAAAGGTTCAGTCGTCACAATAGGAAACTTGAAACCTTCCCTGGAGCTAACATTCAGTACCTGCTTCAGGCAAGAACCCGGATGTTCAGGTCTGGGCCTCAAGTCTGGGCCCCGACAAGGAACCTCTTGATAAAGCTCAAATATATATGTCATTGATATTTACCTAAAGAATTCCTGTTTCAGACTTTTAGAAAAAGAAAGAAGTCTTCTAGTCTTTAACTTATAGTGACAATTTTTACTCATTTGGTATTTTTACTTTTAGATATTGATGAATTCTTCAGTCCTAGAATTATATTATTTTAAGGAATTATGATATATGATTGAAATATAATGATTAAGATACTATTATTTCTGGGTATGATAGTGTAGCTTGCCTGATGACCAGCATACCCATCAAGAGCAGTTAAAGAAACTGGTAAGATACAACTAACAGCTGCTTGAAAGCACTGGAAAACAATCAAGGCAGCCAGGAATTGAGGGTCTAAGATCCCAGAGAAAAAGGAAACAAGCTCTGGAGAGCCAGACTTTCTCTGCCTCTTTTTTCCATTTAGCACTGCCAATTCATGAGTATAGAGGACAGACAGAAAATGGAAACCTAGAGCTATCAGTCTCACTGAGCTATGGAAACAAAATCATTCTGTGCAGCTTTTGCCCTCTTGGCATTCACCAATTTCTAAGCTATAGAGTTTAGAGGCCAAAATTACAAGCTGAAAGTAACTGCTAAGAGGCAAATATTTAAGCAGATATTTTCATGGAGCTGGGACACCAAAACTGTTGTTCAGTGATCATCATGGCAAAAAGGCATTGTTAAACACACAAGATTTTATTTGAAACCCCTGAGCCATGTGCTCAAGGAGTAGGGCAATGGAAATAGACCAGCTCTTGAGAGCCAGAAACAAACCTCAGACCAACTCAATCCCCTTTTGAATCTAGGTGATCTATCTATACGCTGCCTGCTTGCCAGAAGAAAATCAAATCACATCTGAAAGAATATTCCATCCAGAGCCTCTGTAGTTTTTCATATACAGTATTTAGCACTGTAACATAAATTACCAAGTGTACCGGGAGACATGCCCACATGACTGAGAAGCAATAGAAAAAAGCAAATTAGAGATCCATGCATGATGTAAATATTGAGATTATTAGATAAGGACTTTGAAATTTTAACTGTGATTAATTTCATGAAAATAGATGATTAAATAGACATTTTCTCAAAGAACTGGATTTTGCTAAAATGAATCAAGTGAACTGGGAGATAAGTTAATGGAAAAATTTCCAAACCATTGTACAAAGGGACAAATAGAAAATATGGAGAAGAGATATACAGGGCACAATTTATAAAGGTTTAACATGTATGTATTTCGAGTCCCAGGAAAAAGAAAAGGAATGGGGAAAAAACATATTTGAGGAGACACTAATAATTTTCCAATGCTGACAAAAGATGTAGACTTGAGAACCAAACCACAAGCAGCCTTAATACAAAGACAAATACATAAAAGAACATAGCCGTAAAATAGCTAAAAACCAAAGACAAGGAAAAATTTAAATAGACTGAGTTACCTGATATGAAGTCCATTATTTAATACTGGTTTCAATAACAAGGCATAGTGAATATATGTTGTAAAATGTAATGACTATTTTCCTTTGACATCCAGTTATGGGGGAAATAGTATAAGAATTTAACTCTTTTTTTTTTAGTTATAAACCTGGGCTAGTGTAAACAAATTTACAAATATCTATTTATGACATAGGACTATCTTCTCAAAGGTACATTTAGGATCTGTCCTTTCTCCTCCAAAGTACTCTAGAGACTTGGAATGCATAGATTTAAAATTAATGAATTGATTTTTCCTAAATGTCTCTAACTATCCATGACATTGAAAAACTTGTATTTCACTAGACAAAAATTTAAACTGTGCAGTTATCCTGACCCGTGTATGGAAACCAGTTGCTTAACGAGTAAGCCTGGGCAACTACCATCATTTGTTTTGTCACGTTATCACTAATTGTGTTAGTCATGTTATTCTATCCATTAGTTAACATTGGTGACTTTTTCTGGTCTTTTACCAGTTAACATTTGTATTAACTAAGATGTGACAGAAGTTTATAGCTAAGAATTATTTTTAAATGTAAACATAGTCATTATCAGAATCAAATGATTTTTCTTTAAGAAATGTCCTGGTATGTAAATGGGTTATTTGGAGTTATCTTTGGTAAGTTAAAGGGCTTCCACATGAGCAACTAATATTGTGAAATAATATTAAATGGCATATAAAGAAAGTAAAATTTCATATAGCCTATTAATTGCTCTATCATGTTCCCTCTGGTAACAATAATTAGATCCTGCCATTAACTAAGGTTAAAGAGATTATTGCTAGAAATGTACAAAATTACTTTTCTTTTTAATCTTCCTTTTCCCCAATTAAGTCTTGAAGCTTGAAGAGTAACAAACTCTGGTATTTTCCACTTAAGAGTTTATGTACATACTTAGGTGTGCATATATTCTAATGTGGCTTTTAAAAATAAAGAAGAGAAGGCTCCATGTATGGTTTTGGGGTTTTTTTGTTTTGTTTTGTTTGTTTGTTTTGGTATCAGCTCTTCTCTCTGAGGAAAAAAATTTAAAGTTCAAAAGCATTCTTTGGATATTCAAAAAACTAACAAAAACTGAATTTTTACTTATTACTTAAATTGAGAATATTGAATTTTTAATCATATTGATTTATTTACTATCATTGTAGCAGACTGTTTCAATAAATGAATCACCTTACTAAATATCATCCTAGCAAATATAAGATTGTACTTATATGTAAGATTGTACTTATAAATTAATCACTTTGGGGTTTTTTTGTTTGCTTTGTTCTTTGTTCCATAACCTTGGCACCCAAAAATGGTCTTATACTTGCCATATATTTTTGGTTTCATTTGAAAGATCTAATGATTCCAACTAGAAATTATCTTGACTAAGAGAATATAAGATGTATTGTCTTCATTCAGCAACAATATTCTACCCATGAGACAGACAAAAGATTATATCTTAATTTTTATATTAATAGGTAGGAATTCTTTTTGACATACAGCTGAGTCAACATTTCTTCTCAGTAAAGACCTTAATATAATTTGAATTTGTACTTATGCCAGTTTTAAATCTTTAAATTCTGTGTTGTAACATAAATGTTAAACATTTTATCAGTGGACTATTTTATCTAAAGTCTAAAAATATTTGAGTGTATTTGGCTTATATATAAATATACAACTTATTAGACTTTGATTACATCCTGGAAATGCGAGTTTTGTTCAAATAGGATTATTCAAAAGCCTAATTTAGAATTAACTAAAGTGAAGACTCATATCATAAAATAATAAAAGCAACTATAAGATATAGGTCAAGACAATACTTATAAAAAGTAGCCAGTGACATTGATCTTTATACTTGAAGTAAAATCACCAAATGACCACAAAAACATGTTTTCCTTAGCTGATATATAATCAAAAAATGGTGTTAGTCTATTGGTAGGAATGTAAATTGGAGCAGTCACTATGGAAAGTATGTAGATTCCTTAAAAACCTGAAAGCACAATTACCATATGATCCAGCAAAATTACTCCTGGATATTTATCCAATAAATATGTAAAGACTAACTCAAAAAGATATGCTCCCCTGTATTCATAGCAGCATTATTCACAATAGCCAAGACATGAAACAACTTAATTCCCTATCAGCAGATGACTGGGTTAACATGATAGAGACAGACAGACAGACAGATAGACTTATTCAATGGAATGCTATTCAGCTTTAAAAAACAAAGATGAAATCTTGCTTCTTGAGACCACATAGGTAGGGCTGGAGGTGATTGTGCTAAGCAAAATAAGTCAGAAAGCGAAAGACAATTACTGAATGGGTTCTCTCATATGTGGAATATAAATAACCAATGCAAACAAATGAGCAAATCACAACAAAAATACCTTAGGCTGGAAAATATAGTGGTTACCAAAGCGGGGTAAGGGAGGGACTCAGTCTAATAGTGAGAATAAATAAATGAAGTTATAAGGCCTCCCCGGTGGCGCAGCGGTTGAGCGCTGGGTTGCGAAGCTGCCCGCAGCCTCTGCAGCGCTGGTTCGATCCCCGGCTGCTCCCCGGCCACCGGAGGAGGGTCCCACATGGCGCGCAGACCTCTCCTGCCGCCCGCTGCTCCCCTCAGCAGTGTACTTTGGTCCTTCTGCCTGCTCTGTTCCCCGCTCTGGCTCTGGTGAATTTTCTCACCCTCCCGCGCTTCTGACTGTACCCAGTGCATGTATAAACCAACCAAACAAACAAATAAATAAATAAATAAGACATGCCTTTAAAAAAATAAAAATAAAAATAAATGAAGTTATAATCCCAACAATTATATAGTATTGTGAACTTATAGTAAATTATTAAAATTTTATTTAAATTAAAAATTATAAATCAGGTTTTTTTAAAGTGTTAGTATTCATAACAAAATTATAGAAATTTATTTAGTACCATTTATAAATAGAATTTCTACAGCTGAATTTGTTTGCTCTTCTAGCACTAGTACTTCTCTATAACCATTCTGGATGGGTATCATTCGCACTCTTGAACAGAATGGTCACAGATACTTTATAAACATAGTAATCATATCTTTAACATGCTATGGAAGATTGAGTTACATTGGTTGTCATTTTTCCCAGCATTCAGTGTGCTTGTGCCTATTTTTTCTTTGCTATCATATTACCATTTCTGACTCCTTTTATTGAGTATTCAACTAAACCATTTATCTCCCATTCCACAAACATACATACCTGTATCAGTTTACCACATGGTTAAAATTGCCAGAAGATCAGGTTGATGTTACAAAACAGGAGCCTCCAGCTGTTAGTCTGACTGACAATCAAATTAGTATCAACTTGTAAAATGGCATCTTTATCTTTAGAGTTAAATTCCTTAAAATTAACTTACTTAAATCAGAGTAGAGAAGGGATCTTCATCTCCCACTCAACCCAACCATACCTATTAAAATCTGACCCTCTTTAGAATTAGAAAGGATTGCTGTTTTTCAGGAACCAGATCAGACCCATCTCGTCCATAAAAATCTTTCCATTTTTCTTTCTTCTAAAATCAGGAACCTTCAGGTGCTTGTGCTTTGAACACTTAGGGCACTTTTCACTCACCCTTGTTTTATTTTGTGTATTTGTCTTACTTTTTTTTTACCCCTCCCACCATGTGTCTGTTATATAAGTTTCCAGGGTGGGGTTCTTTGTAACTTATCTTTTTGTGTATTCTGTAACATACCCCGTAATAGGAGCTTAGTAATATGGCTGTTCAAGTTGAGTTAGAAATCTGACCATTCAGTAATGTGAGATTGATATAAATTTTTGAGGCTAAAACAAATGAAAATAGATCATTTTAAAATTTTCGGTTTCTATAATTTTAATCAGAGAGAGATTCTCAGTGTATTACCACACTGATTTAAAAACAAGGTTTCAAGACACATTCTCTTGTTTATATTCCTCAGATAAGGGTTCCTTTTCCAAGTACAAGCTTCATTTTTCATCCCTTACCATGTATTCTTTATCTCTACACTGAATAACAGTGCTCACTTGTATTTCAGCAGAGTAACCATGAAATGTTTTGTTACAGAACTCTGTTACATACACCTACCATAATCACCAATTTGAATAAACATCACTAAATTTACACATAGCTAAATTTCCCTGTGGGCCAAAATGTGTTTAGTACATTACTCCTATAGGATTTTACAACTTAATATTTTAGAATTTCACTTTTTCTTCAACCTTTTTTTTCAAGGAGCACATGTATTAAAGCATAGAAATATAAAAATTGCTTTACTAAAATGAACTTTCCTTTCAAGTTCTGCATCAAATACTTCATTACCTGGTGAAGTAAATTCTGGATTTGCCAAGCGTATTCGACAAGATAATTCCAGTGATAAGCACTTACAAGAAAACAGACCAACAATGGGTATGTCTTAGATTTTACTTTGATATTTAATATGATCACCTAATATATGTACAGTACTTTATATTTCATTTGATGAGAAGCTCCTTTTATCTACTTATCACCTTGAGTACATGGTAAATGTGATTATCCACATTACAAATAAGGAAACTTAAGACACATAATTAGAAAATGCCCAAGATCACACAGATGTTTCATGATGGTTCCAGAACTCAGAATCAGATCTCTTAACTTTATATTCTATACCATTTTTGTTATCCACTCTGCTTCATATTGCAGAAGAATTGGTAAATAATTTTATAATTGAGAGAAAATTGGCTAAATATATGTAATTAATTAATAGTTAATGATTAATTCTATTTCCTAGATAAACTGTGTACCTTGAAATTTTCCTTTTAGCCTATTATTTTTATTAACTTGACCTCTGGTTCATTTGTGGAATTATTGCCAGACTCCATTCTGTACCTACTTGTAATCATATTATAACTCCCATTAGCAAGTTGAAAAAAGATGTTAATAGAGGTGACTATGTCTTCTGAATGCATGGGGAGGGGGCCTACATGAGTGCATGTCATGTAATATTAACATGTAACTGAACCACATTGTAGTTTTCTATAACTGGCTTATAAGCCTTGGTGTCCAGACCTCCATAGTTCCTAGGACTTCGTTCAGGGAAGTATTTACTGCATACTATGTGCCAGGTTTTGTGGTGAACACCAAGGCTATTAAAACCCAGTTTGATTTCTTTTTTAAAGGTGTTTATAACTAAGAGCACTTGGATTTTGATGGAGTTTCATGAAATAATTTCTAAAAATAACATAAGAACTGCTGTTACCTTTTTCTGTTGATTCTCATAAGAGTAATGTATATTTTTCCAAATTTTATAGTACCCTGTGGCAGTTGTTTACCTTAAATCAGGAAATAGATCTTTCATGCAAATTTAAAAATCAAAAAATAAAATAGTAAAATTTACTATGGTTATTGGTTCAATATGCCAAATTAATAATACTTAATGGCATGTATATATAGTTGGTGTAGATATGTAATGCTCCCATTGGAGACCCAAAAAAAACAATTCCGGGACGTCATAATTCTGCAAACTGCTAATAAATTTATGATAACTCAAATAATAAAGATTTCATTTTTCTAATGTGCTTATATCCTAAAAATAGTATAAAATATGTCAGGTATCTCATGTAAAGCGAGGTGAATAAAAAAAATCTATGGAGAATAAAGCGAGAGATGATACTAAACTACAGTGCTTGCCAAACAATGAGGAAAGAAGAGCCAAACCTAGGTTAAAAGATTATGTGTTGTTAAGATAATGGAGCACTCAGAAAAAGGCATTATATTAAGAGAAGATAATAATAGTTTAAGTACATTGGGATATCCAAGTAAAAATGCTCTGATACCCATCAGGAATTACCAGAAAAGAGAGAATTGGCACTGCCTTCCTTAGAATGTATTCAGGTGAACTCTCCAAATAACACTGTTTTCTAAACTGTACAAATTTAATAAAGGTGGTGGGGAGGGGAGAGTGTCATTGGGAGAGAAAGTAACTGCTGTTGATTGAATGAACAGAGAAGTAAGAAATAGTGGCAAGAGAACGTGTGACTATAAAACTAAAACCTAATGTGACCCAGGAAAGTGGATCAGAGATTAGACTGATCCATAAAGAAGCCAGTGGCACTCTCTGGTAAGAACATTGTGTTGAATAGGGAATCGTGAAGGCTGATGAAAAACCAGAAGAATGGGCATAAATAGAACACACTGGAGAAGTGGTAATGAAAGGACTTGGATAGGATCAGGATCAGCACTGCAGGTAGTACTAGATTCAAATGATACTCCTAAATTGGGAAAATATAGAAGTTAAAAAGCCCTAAGAAAATAATCCAAAGAATAAGGGGGGACACTGTTACAATAAAGGAAACAATGCATACGAAAAGTATTTTATTTCAGAAAGGAGAGTAGTAGTTTATTCATTGACTTACCTTGATACCGTGTGTGTGTGTTTGTGTGTGTGTGTGCATGCCAGTAAGCACCAAAATTTCACCTCCATTTTGCAATGTGAAGAAATGAATTTCTACTTTTAAACTAGAGTATTAATGTTTGAATTTTAAAGATAAGTTTGCCTTCTTACAGTTAACAATTATCAACATTATTTTATAAGTTGAATGAATGGTGAAAATTATTTTTGAATGATATACTTACCATACATATTTATTTCTTCTCTAGAATATAAAAGAAATATCCATAAAGTAAAGCCAACCATGACTAGACAATTTGGAAGAAGTATTTCAAAAGAAAATCTAAGATAAGTCACTTCAAAATGAAACCGACGAGTTTGCTTTTAAAAGGATTTATTGCCAGTGTCCTTTAAGAAACGTATTTAAATCTTGGAAAGAAGACCATCTTGGTTTCCCCAAATACCATCAGCAAACAGAAAATGAAATTCTTTCTGTTTTGTTCTTTTGTGTCTGAGCAAATATAAAATTGCATCCCAAAAGTTGTGATATATTACATTTCTAAAATAATTGCTCTTTTGAGACCCCTAAGTCAGGAGATGGCTGTTTAGTTTATGCTGCAACAAGTTGATTAGGACATTTTAGATGATAATAGTGAGTTAAATTTTCTTTACTGTAGTTTGAAAACAAGGAGAAGTGATAAAATTATGACCCAGGAAGTATTTGGCCTTCCATTATTTTAATCATATACATAACTTTCTTCCCAAAATACCTTGATGTACAGATGTAGATATATGTGTCCATAGAGTTGTGAATATTATTTAATATTTGTCATGAATAAAATACTAATATTGTTCCCTGCCACTGAATACATTAAAGATAGAGATTTTATGATATTTGGTCTTTTGTGTCATTACTACCCCTTACACATTTTAGGCTCATTTATATAGAATGTTGATTTTGTAGATTTGTATTTCAGATTAGATCAAGATGTGTGCACTGAACCACATCTGAAAATAATCCATAGATTCCTTAATGATAATGGGAAAAAGCTTTTTAATCATTCCTGCTATTCAGAAATGCATGGATTTGCAACTTAATCATCTGTTTTTATTCACCTGGCTTGCTTGTGCTGCTTATCTTCTGAACACAAGAAATACTTGGTTAAATGCACTTTTAATTTTATGAAGCTGAGGAGCTGTCCCACAAAGTAAAATAATTGTTAAACATTTATTTGACTACCAATAATGTTAGATCTGAACCTAATATAAACAGTAGCCCATCTTCAGACTTTTCAACTTAAAATTCAAGTTTTTCAGGTAAAATCTGGCTAGGAAAGTATGAAGTAAAATAATGATCTTTGACACTGATAATCTTATATTCATATAAGTGCACACATGATTGTTGTAGAGAAAGCCATTATACACACTGATTCTTTGTTATTAGGCTTTTGGTTGTGTTGCCTACTTAAAAATCATTTTCACCTATAGTTCCTTTCCATCTATTTTAGGTAATTAGATGCTTTAAAAGAAGTCTTTGTACCAGGTACAAACTAGTTAGCAGGATTAAGTGACCGTATTTCATGTTCCATCTCATAGCATATGACCTGAGTGAATTTCCTATATGCCAGTTTTATCAGCTTAAGGATTTTGTCATCTGTAAAACTTAATAATCTCTCTCTAGTTAATAGTGACAACCATGTTAAGGATAAATTGTGGAGAATAAATCATAATGAACCTGGGGAAAGATAAGCATTGAATATGTATAGAAAAACAAATGCATTTAAGCTAGAACAAGCATGCTATTCAATGCCACTATAAAGCAATTTTAAATGAATTTTATAAAAAGTACAATATAAATATATAGCTCAATGAATTCTCACAAAGTGAGCACACCCAGGAGACATTAAGGAATAGGAAGTTATCAGTACCCTAGGGTCCTCCCCTGTATCCACTTTCCCCTAATGGGAACTACTACCCTAATACCATGGATTGATTCTAACCAAATGATTTCTTTTTATTTATGAAAAAAAATTACCTTAAAAATTTTAGAAATGCAAACAGTGAAAATGTGTTTTCCTCACCCCTACCAATATCATTCCCACTTGTAAGCACTGTTAATATTTTCTTAACTTGTCAAGATTTGTATTCATGTAAAAATTACACTCTTCATGAAAGTTGTGTTAAACTGTCATTTTGCCATTTGCTTTTGTATTAATGTTTGAAAGCAGCATAGACATCGATCTATTTAGGTGTAAATTTTGAAAATATTGCTTATAGCAAATTGACTGCTCTTAGTAACACCTGACACCAAATCATCTTTACATGGAAAATCAAAGATCAAATAGAAACCTAGATGACAGTCTGTTTTGACTACTGAGAATACTTTGCAGTATTCTCACTATTATTTCTTCGTCACGGCATTCAAAGTATGTTTCACAGAACACAGCTTACAAGGGACATTGCCACGACAGGGTTCCACATGGAGGGAAAATGAGAAATGCAGCATACTGGGACAGTGAACCTGCACTTTGACAGTTGGTAATACGCCCTGAAGTCTTGAAGAAAGATCATATTGATTTAACCCAATAGTTCCCAAGGTATCTTTAACATCAAACTCTTAAAATACTTTAAGTGAGGATAGTACAATGAACCATTAAGTAATTATAACACTGAATTCATTTACCATACATCTCCACAATTGTGGTGTCCCTTTTTACCCTTGGTTTGTTGGGCGGGTTTCCCCCCTTTTGAAATGTTTTAAAGCACACCCAGGCATTTCATCTCATCACCATATACCTGTTTATGAATAAAAAAATACAGCTAGTTTCATTCTTCATTTTTATTAAAGTAAGACTTATTTTTTTTAAGATTAGTTGGTGAACTTGCTCTTGTTGTAGTGGCAGGAAGGCATGGGGCAGATTTTCTAGCTCTGTGGGAGACAGGTAAAGGAGAGTCGTGGAGCCCTTGGTGACTTTTTCAGGCTTTTAATAATCTTTCTACGCCATTTGTAGTGAGGCAACCAAGTGCAGGGCAGGAAGGGGTGCAGTGGGCCAAAAGGCTGGCAGGCCTCCCAACTCCAGGCAAATCTTCACTCTGAGCTAATTCTGACATTCTCTCCTGGTCACTCCACTGCTAACCCCTGCGGTCCCCTGACTCTGATGCACTGCACCACACCATCCTGTCACACTTACATGCTTAGCCTTCAGGCTTAGGTGTGCCCACTCACGCCCACACCACACTCCAGCTGTCCATCATCAGGCTTGCGCACCCCGAACCCAGCCTCCCAAGCACCTCCTGCATTCAGGGCCGCAGGTGATGGCCACAGAAGCCAACATTGCAAAAGCCTAAGCAATCTTCATTTACCCTACATATGTGCATGGATATCAGCTTTGCTTCATGCCCACAGTTAACTCTGCTATAACAGCTTCTGTTCCTGTAACCTGTGGTTGCAGCCAAAGACTGTTACAGGTGGTGCCCCCTGGAGGGAGTTGCTGGTGAGGATAGATAGCCCCAGGAAAAATTGCTAAGAAGTGTGGTGGAGCGACTGATAATATAAGGTACTGCAGAAGGGGTGCAGATATATTCAGTCTGTGGAATTCAGCATTTCAGGATTCAGTATGAGGGGCCAGCAGATTTGGGCCCCTGCTGCACCAATCTTCCAGAAGGCTATTGTGGGCCTATGAAAGTGGAAACTTTCAACAGCCAACCTCAGAGAAGAGTTTGGACACTTTGCATGTAGCCAAGAGACTGAAATTGTTTTCTGGTTTTGCTGCTGTTGCAGCCTGGCAGAGAAGGTAAAGACATGGAGCCAGCGTCTTACTGAGATGCATAAGTGTGGCCATTTGTCAGGTCATTTGACAGCTGTAGCTGTTGTTTTGAGGGTCACCTGTCTGGTGCTGTGCTGGGGCATCCCAGCAGTTCACAGAGCATCTCCTGTTGTGTTTTCTGCTTTCTTCGTGACTTGGAATCTGGCCTATAGTCTGGCAATCGCGTGTCCGCAGTGGCAAGAAGACGCCATTTTAACTGTTGTAAGGGCTGAGAAACACTGGACATGGCATTGGGTGAGGTAAAGGCCATTATTGGCCTCAGTAACTCTTTTTTTTTTTCCTGCTTTGTTAAGTAAATCCCTTGGTTGGTGTTCTCTGAGCCCGAGTAGTCTTTGAATTGTAGGCGCAGGTAAAGAACTCAAACAGTGACTGGTAAATTATTTGGGCCGTGTCCTTGCCCAGTTTTAGTGTCCCTTGCTGCCCTGTTTCATTCCTAAAATTCGCCACACTACACAGAATCATGTAATAAAACCACAGGATTTAGAGGGAAATGAGATTAAGGATACAAAAGTTTGTCACTGACACAAGGACCAGAACCTAGTGCAAACAGTCACCCATCTTCACATATTAAATTTTAAGAAATGGATAAGGGGGCTTCCCTGGTGGTGCAAGAAGTTAAACACAGCACTGTGAAGCTATCCATAGACTGTGCAGCACGAGTTCGACTCCACCCCAGGGAGCTGACCCACCTGGTGCAGCAGACCTCTCCTGTCTCGCCCGCTGCTCCCCTCAGCGGTGTATTTAAGTCAATTTGCCTGTTCTGCTCCCCTCTCCGTCTCTGGTGAATCCTCGCACCCCCCACACCTCTGGTCTGTGCTCCTGTTGCATGTGCCCCAGTTCTTGTATGCATAAATAAATACATCTTTAAAAAAAAAGTTGCTATTATCCCTAGACTGTCTATGCACTGCCTCCATCTACAGTGGGGTTAATATTCCACTCATAGAAAAATATACAAAAAGCACTACAGAAAAATGTCATCTACATGGTCATCAGTGATTTAATTTGTTGGTAAAGGTCAGTGAATTGATTATACCTACCCAGATTTGGTGGAAAGATTTACTCAATGCATTTTATAAGCAAATTATATTTAGCTCATGTTCTTTATATCAAAAATAATTTGAATTATTACTACTGAAGTATTATTAGAAATCTTTAGTATCACTGAAGGCATTCACAAATTCTAGAACTATTCTGTGTGTTTTATAATCAAAATATCACACACATTACTTTTGCATTTTCACAATTTATAAATTGTTGGCCATTACTCAGGGTAAGTTGTGTTACAACATCACTAGTTTATATCCTGGATATTTTGTGTTAAGATTCCATATTCAAAGTCTGAAGAAACAACTTGGACACTAAGTCAAAATATAATCTTGTATTTCAGAAATTAACACAGGTCAATTGTTTTTGAAGTGTTTATATAGCATACTAAGTTCTTTTTCTCCTGTAACTTTCCCTAATTATTGACAGATAGTCTATATTCAGAGTGAACATCATTTAACAAACCACTCAAGCCTTGCAAATGGCAAATCCGCATAACAACCACTGCAGGGACTAGCCCATCAAGTTAAGAGCTGTCTGCAAAGGTTAGCTCTGAGAGATTTCTGTCATATATGCATGTGTGCACATACCCTGTGTACCTACAGCAGCTACAAGCCAGGAGTCATAACAAAAACAACTAACAAACAAACAAGCAGAAACGGTTCATTCTCATCCTTTCAAACAGGTGGAAGGTGAAAGATGTCTGATATAATTAAGGTCAGTAAAATGAGAAGAAAACAGTCCATGATCAGAACAAAAATACTGTATCTTCACCTTCATTTCTTATCCCTGCAGAATGTCCTTACCCTCTGCAAGCAACTTGTCAGATAGAAGTGTTGGGAATCCTTTCTAATCCCACCTCCACACTTTGTACATACTGATTTCCTATTTTCTCTTCATGTGGCTATTATAGAAACACCACCATAACACACTTGAACCATCACCATAGTGCCTTGTTTTCTTCCCTCCATGTTTTCACCCCTCTCTCTCTCTCTCTCTCCCCTGTTATTTGCCTTAGATCTGTGGTCAATTCACAAATTTTGTCTTTTTACTCGACCTTTTTTATTCGATTACTCTATATTCCACACATAAGTGAAACCATCCAAACTCTTTTTCCTTCTGAGTTATTTCACTCAGCATAGACCCTTCAAACCCTCCATCCATGATGCCACAAATAGCATGAGTTTCTTTTTTGATGTTAAGTCGTATTCCATTGTGTCTATATACACCACATCTTACTGATCCGTTTAGGGTATTTAGGCTGTTTCCATTATCTTGGCTATTGTAAATAGTGCTGCAATAAACACAGGAGTGCAGATTTCCTTTGGAATTAGTGGTTGTGTGTTCTTTGGGTAGATTCCTAGCAGTGGAATCATTGGAACATATGCTAGATCCACTTTCAGGGTTTTGAAGAAACTTCACACAGCTTTCCATAGTGGCTGGACCAGTTTGCACTCCCACTAGCAGTGTAAGAGGGTTCTTTTTCTCCACATCCTCGCCAGTAATTGCTGTCACCAGGTTTTTTTAATAGTGGACATTCTCACCAGTGGGAGATGGTAACCCATTGTGGTTTTGATTTGCACTTCCCTGATAATTAGTGATGTTAAACATTTTTTCAAATTCTAGTTTGCCATTGACATTTCTTCTTTTTTTTTTTTTTGAAGAAGTGTCTTTTTAGCTCTTCTGGCCCACTTTTTGATTGGCTTGTTTGTTTTTGGTGAGTTGTGTAAGTTCTTTGTAAATCGTTGATATCAATCCCTTATCCATTGTATTTTGGTTTTTTTTTTTTTATTGTCTCCATTTTATTTATTTATTTTTTTTATAAATTTTATTGTTATATTCCCCATACAATTGCAGCCCCCCCATTCTGACCCCAATCCCTCCCCTCCCACCCCCGCCCCCCTAAAAGTGTCTCTGGTTCATAGTTTTTTGTTGATTTTGATTTTCACTTTCTTATAGTTATTCATTTTCCTGGTCCCTTATTTAAGTTTTCTAGATTCCTGCTATGAGTGAGACCATCCAGTATTTTTCTTTTTCTTTTTGGCTTATTTCGCTGAGCATGATCCCTTCCAGCGCCATCCATGTTGCAGCAAATTGCATGTGTTTATCTTTTTTGAATGCTGAGTAATATTCCATGGTATATATGTACCACATCTTCTTGATCCAGTCATCTATTTTTGGGCATTTGGGTTGTTTCCAAAGCTTAGCTATTATAAACAGTGCTGCTATAAACATAGGGGTGCAGGTGTTCTTTGGAATTGATGTTTCTGTGTCCTTTGGGTAAATACCTAGGAGTGGAATTGCTGGATCATATGGAAGCTCTATGTTTAGTAGGTCCAGAAATCTCCATACAGCTTTCCACAGTGGTTGGACCAGTTTGCACTGGTTTTTTTTTTTAATAATAAATTTTATTTTTATATTCCCCATACAATTGCAGCCCCCCCCATTCTGACCCCAATCCCTCCCCTCCTACCCCCGCCCCCCTAAAAGTGTCTCTGGTTCATAGTTTTTTGTTGATTTTGATTTTCACTTTCTTATAGTTACTCATTTTCCTGGTCCCTTATTTAAGTTTTCTAGATTCCTGCTATGAGTGAGACCATCCGGTATTTTTCTTTTTCTTTCTGGCTTATTTCGCTGAGCATGATCCCTTCCGCGCCATCCATGTTGCTGCAAATTGCATGTGTTTATCTTTTTTGAATGCTGAGTAATATTCCATGGTGTATATGTACCACATCTTCTTGATCCAGTCATCTATTTTTGGGCATTTGGGTTGTTTCCAAAGCTTAGCTATTGTAAATAGTGCTGCTATAAACATAGGGGTGCAGGTGCTCTTTGGAATTGATGTTTCTGTGTCCTTTGGGTAAATACCTAGGAGTGGAATTGCTGGATCATATGGAAGCTCTATGTTTAGTAGGTCCAGAAATCTCCACACACCTCTCCGCAGTGGTTGGACCAGTTTGTACTCCCACCAACAGTGCAGAAGAGTTCCTTTTTCTCCACACCCTCGCCAACATTTATTGTTGCTAGTTTTTTTAATATGTGCCATTCTCACTGGTGTAAGATGGTATCTCATGGTAGTTTTGATTTGCATTTCCCTGATGACAAGTGATGTTGAACATTTTTTCATATGCCTGTTGGCCATTTGCATTTCCTCTTCAGAGAAGTTTCTTTTTAGCTCTTCTGCCCAATTTTTGACTGGATTATTTTCTTTGTT
This sequence comes from Talpa europaea, assembly GCF_964194135.1. Classification (NCBI taxonomy): domain Eukaryota; kingdom Metazoa; phylum Chordata; class Mammalia; order Eulipotyphla; family Talpidae; genus Talpa; species Talpa europaea. The sequence goes on from NC_140073.1 coordinate 25,990,141, forward strand.
GTTGTTGAGTCTCATCAGCTCTTTGCAGATTTTTGTGATCAGTCCTTTATCATTAGTGTTGGGTGCAAAAATGTTCTCCCAGTTGGTGGGGTTTCTCTTTGTTTTTGTTATTGTCTCTTTTGCTGTGCAGAAGCTCTTTAATTTGATGTAGTCCCAGCTGTTTATCTTTGCCTTCACTATCACTGCTTTGGGTGATGTGTCTGTAAAGATGTCTTTGATGTGCAGATCACGTAGTGTTTCGCCTATATTTCCTTCTATATATTTTATGGTTTCAGGTCTTATGTCTAGTTCTTTAATCCATTTTGAGTTGATTTTTGTGTATGGTGTGAGGTAGTGGTCAAGCTTCATTCTTTTGCATGTAGCGACCCAGTTTTCCCAGCACCATTTATTGAACAAACTTTCTTTGCTCCAATGCATAGTCTTTGCTCCTTTGTCAAAGATTAGTTGACCATAAATCTGTGGGTTTATTTCTGGATTTTCTATTTGATTCCATTGGTCTGTATGTCTGTTCTTGTTCCAATACCATGCAGTTTTGATGATTATGGCTTTGTAGTAGAGTTTGAAGTCTGGGAGTGTGATGCCTCCATTCCCTTCTTTTTTTTTCAGGAGAGCTTTGGCTATTCGGGGTTTTTTGTGATTCCATATGAATTTCATCAATAATTGTTCTATTTCTTTGAAGAATGACATTGAAATTTTGATTGGAATAGCATTGAATCTGTATATTGCTTTTGGAAGGATGGCCATTTTAATGTTTATTCTTCCAATCCATGAGCAGGGGATGTCTTTCCATTTCTTTGTGTCTTCTTCTATTTCTTTTAACAGTGTTTTATAGTTTTCTTTGTATAGGTCCTTTACCTCTTTTGTTAGATTTATTCCCAAATATTTGATTTTTTTTTGTTTTGATAATAAAAGGGATGGTTTTTTTTATTTCTTCTTCTTCAGATTTATTGTTTGTGTATAGGAAGGCTACTGACTTTTGCGTGTTGATTTTGTATCCTGCCACTTTACTGAACTGATTGATGAGTTGAATTAGTTTTTCTGTGGAGTTTTTGGGGTTCTCTATGTATATTATCATATCATCTGCAAATAGTGATAGCTTGACTTCTTCTTTTCCTATTTGGATTCCTTGAATGTCTTTCTCTTGTCTTATTGCTCTGGCTAGAACTTCCAGTATTATATTGAAAAGCAGTGGTGAGAGTGGACATCCTTGTCTTGTTCCAGATCTTAATGGAATTGCTTTCAGCTTTTCACCATTGTTGGATTCTAATAGCTAAAATTTTATTGAGGATTTTTGCATCAGTGTTCATTAGGGAGATTGGCCTGTAGTTTTCCTTTTTTGTGTTGTCCTTGTTCGGTTTTGGTATTAGTGTAATGTTGGCTTCATAGAACGTGTTTGGTATTGTCCCTTCCTTCTCAATTTTTTGGAAGAGTTTGTGAAGGATAGGCACCAATTAGTCTCTGAATGTTTGGTAGAATTCATTTGTAAATCCATCAGGTCCTGGGCCTTTGTTTTTGGGGAGGTTTTTGATTACCATTTCAATTTCGCTGCTTGTAATTGGTCCGTTTAGGTGTTCTATTTCTTCTTTATCTAGCTTTGGGTGATTGTAGAGTTGTAGGAATTTGTCCATCTCCTCTAGATTGTTAAACTTGTTTCCATATAACTGTTCATAGTAGTTACTGATTATTCTTTTGATTTCTGCTGTGTCTGTTGTGATTTCTCCTCTTTCATTGATGATCCTGTTTATTTGTGCTTTGTCCCTTTTTTCCTTTGTGAGCCTGGCTAGGGGTTTGTCTATTTTATTGATTTTTTCAAAGAAACAGCTCTTGGTTTCATTGATCTTTTGGATTGTTTTTTTAGTTTCAGTTTCATTTATTTCTGCTTTGGTTTTTATTATTTCTTTTCTTCTACTGGTTTTGGGGTTTTTTTTGTTGTTCTTTTTCTAGATCTTTGAGCTTCGAGATTAGGTTGTTTCTTTGAGTTCTTTCTTGTTTCTTGATGTGAGCTTCTATTGCTATATATTTTCCTCTTATTACTGCTTTTGCTGCATCCCATACATTTAGGATATTGGTGTCCTCCTTGTCGTTCAATTCAAAGAATTTTTTAATTTCTTCTTTGATCTCCTCATTAGTCCAGTGGTCTTCCAGTAGTGTGGTTTTTGTTTTTTGTTTTTTTTTTTTTATAATATTTTTTTTTTAAGATTTATTTATTTATTTATGCAAGCATTGGGTACAGTCAGAAGCGCGGGAGGGTGAGAGGATTCACAAGAGCCAGAGATGGGAGCAGAGCAGGCAGAAGGACCGAAGTACACTGCTGAGGGGAGCAGCGGGCGGCAGGAGAGGTCTGTGCGCCATGTGGGACCCGCCTCCGGTGGCCAGGGAGCAGCCGGGGATCGAACCGGCGCCTCAGAGGCTGCAGGAAGCTTCACAACCCAGCGCTCAACCGCTGCACCACTGGGGAGGCCCAGTAGTGTGGTTTTTAATCTCCATGAGGTAGGAAAGTTCCTTGCCTTCTTTTTATGGTTTATTTCTAGTTTGATGCCTTCATGGTCAGAAAAGATGGTTGATATGATTTCAATCTTGGTGTATCTGTTGATGTTTGTCTTGTGCCCCAGTATGTGATCGATCCTGGAGAATGATCCGTATGCGCTTGAGAAAAATGTGTACTCCGTTTTTTTTGGGTTTAGTGTTCTATAGATGTCTGTTAAGCCCAATTGCTCTAGGTCCTTATTTAGAGCTTTGGTTTCTTTACTTATTTTTTGTCTTGTTGATCTATCCATTGTTGATAGTGGTGTGTTGAAGTCTCCCACTACGTATGTGTTTTCTCTGATGTCTGTTTTCAGAGAGGACAACAGTTGTCTGATATATTTTGGTGCTCCTTCGTTTGGTGAGTATATGTTAATGAGTGTTATTTCTTCTTGAAGTATTGTCCCCTTGATCATAATGTAGTGACCATAGGGGTCTCTTTTTATCTTTTTGAGTTTGAAATCTGTTTTATCTGATATAAGTATAGCTGTTCCTGCTTTCTTTTTTGGTCCATTTGCTTGTAGGATTGTTTTCCATCCTTTAACTTTGAGCCTATTTTTATCTTTTGTAGCTAAATGTGTTTCCTGGAGACAGCAAAAGGTTGGGTTTTGTTTCTTAATCCAGGCTGCAACTCTGTGTCTTTTTATTGAAGAGTTTAGTCCATTTACATTTAGAGTTAATATTGATATGTTAGCATCTGTATTTGCCATTGTGTTTGTCTTTCCTTTGATATTATTTATTTATTCTTTTAATAACTTTTTTTTTTGGCCTTCTTTCATTGTTATTCGTCCCTCTGAGGTTCTGGCTTTAGGATTCCTTGTAGTATTTTTTGGAGTGGGGGTTTAGTCATAATGAAATTCCAGAGTTTCTGTTTGTCTGGGAAGGTCCATATTCTTTCTTCAAAGAGGAAGGAGAGCTTTGCGGGATAGAGTATTCTTGATTGGCATCTGTTTTCTTGGAGTCTGTTGACTATGTCCCTCCACTCTCTCCTTGCCCGTAGTGTTTCTTCGGAGAAGTCTGATGTCAGCCTGATTGGCTTTCCTTTGAATGTTATCTGTTTCTTCCCTCTTGCCAGCTTCATTATTTTTTCCTTGTCCTGGATTCTTGGGAGCTTTACTATTATGTGTCTTGCTGTATTTTTCCTTTCGTCGTGGAAGTTTGGTGTTCTTCTTGCTTCTTGTATATCAATTTTCAGCTCCTTCTTCACATTTGGGAAGTTCTCTTCAATTATCTCTTTGAATATTTTCTCTGTTCCTACATCTCTCTCCTCTCCTTCTGGTATTCCTATAACTCTTATATTTCCTTTCCTCATGGAGTCAGATAGTTCCCGAAGTCTTTCTTCGTTCTTTTTCCTTCGTACTTCTCTTTCCTTTTCTGTTTTGGTTCTTTTTATTTCTGTGTCTTCAAGAGTACTTATTCGTTCTTCCATTTCATCTATTCTGCTTTCATTGCTTTTCCCAGAATTCTTTAGTTCTTCCATTAATTCTTTGATCTCCTGCATTTCTTTTACTTCCCTCTTTAGGGACTCAATTTCATTCTTCTGACCATTGTTTTCCCTCTCTAGGGACTCAATTGCATTCTTCTGATCGTTAATTATTTTCCCCTTATCATTGTTTTCCTTTATGACTTCTGTCAGTTTTTTAATCACGGCAATTTTAAATTCTCTTTCTGGAAGGCTCAGAAGTTCTTCCAAGTTACTGTCGTTGCAATCTGGGGGCTGGTTTTCTTTTTGTGGTGTGCTTTTTCCCTGGGGAGTTGCTAGGTTGCGTGTGGTTCTTCTCCTCCCTACTGTCTGTTTTCTAATTCGCCGTATGCGTTGGGACACTGTGTTGTTGGGACTGGCCGGCATCTTGGGTGAGCTTCTCTGCTCCCCTCTGGTTCCTCCAGGAGCCATATGTCAGTTTCAAGCAGTCTTTACTGGAGAAAGGTCCCTGTTCTAAAATGCTGATGTGGGGACACACACCCCTGTGCGCCTGGTCTGCCCCGGCGGTGGGTTCCTGCTCCCCCTCTGGGCTTGGACTGCAGGCCAGAGGGTGTCTGGCGTGGGCGAACTTCCCCCGCTCACCTCTGGCTCCTGAGGAAGCCTTCTTTACTGAAGAAATGTAGTCTTTACTGAAGAAATGTCCCTATTCTAAAATGGTGATGTGGGACACACTCCCTATGCGTCTGGTCTCAGGCACACTCTTCTGCGTGCCTGTTCTGCCCCGGCTGTGGGTGCTCGCTCCCCCTGTGGGCTCAGACTACTGGTTGGAAGGGGCCCGGCGTGGGCTAACTCCCCAGCTGGCCACTGGCTCCTCCAGGAGCCTCTGCTGGCTTCAAGTCGCTAGGTGGCGCCAGAGATCTCTCCTAGAGCCCTTGGGGAGCTAATTTTCCACCCCGTGGGACAGGGACCAGAGTGGGAATGGTAGGGTAAACCTCAACGGCTTTGTGGTGCTGTGTCTGCCTTGTGCCCCACCATCGTGGGGAACCCACGCCCCTAATTTCGTGCCCCAGGTCTCAGTTCCAAAGCCCTCAGTTCCAGGACACGGGCTGTAGCCCAGTTCAGCGGCGCGGGAATGGTGCCTTTTGAATCCCGCTCCCGTGCCTGGGCGCCTGGTTCCTGCTCACTCAGTGAGGGCCTCAGCGCGTCTCCCTGCAAGCCTAGGTCGCAGGCACGGGGACCTGGGCAGCTGCGATCTGGATCCGCGTTTGCTTTTCAACCGCACTGCTTTTCCGCGCGATCCCGATTCTGGTCCACACTTGGTTTTCCAGCGCGCCGCTTTTCTGCGCAATCCCGATCCCGATCCGCGTCTGCTTTTCCAGCGCGCCGCTTTTCCAAGCAAGCTTACCAGGCGGCCTGGGGCTGTGTGCTGGTCCTGGCCTCCTCCTGGGGGGCGGGGTCTCTCTTTAATGGCGCCTGGAGCTCACCTCTGTGGCTGATCCTGCAGGATTCTCCACAGCTCCCGTTCACGGGGTGTGGAGGCTGCAATAGTTCCTTTCCAGTTCCTTTCCACTCACAGTCCCGCTTGCTGCGTCGTTTGTTCTTGTTGGTGGTTTTAGTTTGTTTTTTTTTTTTTTCCTCCTCTCTGCCGGTTGGAGAGTGCTGACTCTCTGGGCAGGGGAGGGGAGCAGGGTTCTGCGCTTTCCTCCCTTCTAGTCCTCTTTTTTGGCAACTTTCTTCTTCGGGCAGTTTCTTGGAGTCGTCTGTTTATCTTCCGTGTCCCAGTTCTCACTGGGACCTGCCGCTTTTCCTCCCTATTAACTTCTTTTAATGGGAGATCTTACTCGCAGCGTCTCCTCGCCGCCATGTTGCTCCGCCCATCCTATCCATTGTATTTTGTACAAATATTTTCTCCCATTCAGTTAGATGTTCTCTTCTTCATTTTGGTTACTGTCTCTTTTGCTGTACAGAAGCTTTTTAATTTAATGTAGTCCCAGCTGTTTATCTTCTTTGTTTTCCTTGCTTCTTGAGATGAATTCTCCAAGATGTATGAGGCATGGTTTAATAAACTTTTGGTTTTATTTAGCAGTCATTATAACTCTCTAGATCGACTCATTCTCCCTCCCAAAAAAGAAATAATGGGTAACAATTCGTGATATTAAACAGCTTTAGTAGGTATTGGGTAGGTTTCATCATCTTTCTTTGCCACTATTGGAAGTTCATTTTTAACTAAGGGTGGTGGGATGTGATGGCTGTCAGAATTAGCTGGAACTCATTTCAAAATTCTCCATCTGTCAGTATTTCAGCATCATTGCTCATAGGCCCAGGATGATACAGTTGATTGCATAGAAATGACATTTCCAGGTGAAATCCATTTTAAAAAGTAAACTAATTCTGAGCAATGACCTTAATGACCATTAGAGAAAGTCTCTTATCCACCAAAATTAAGCTCCATGGGATGATGAATGCAGTCATTCATTTGGCTGTACCAGGTATTAAAACTTTCTAGGTTTTCTTTCCTAGTTCATTTAATGCTCATTTAGAAATACGCACCCAAAAGGACTTGATATTTAATTCTTTTATAAACTATAAACACATCGCTGTGGTATTTGGATTTCTTACAGACTTTGTCTGTAAACAGAAGTTGCTTCAAGGCATATTCCAGATACTTGCTAGTACAAAATTTTAGATGCTAAACAAATCTCTCAAATGAATGCCAATATTTTTTATCATTTTAAAGGATAAGCATATTTAGTACAATGTTAGTGACCACCACTAACGCTATATAGAACACATATGCAAGATAAAACTTGAATTATAGGTAGCACCTTGAAACATATTTATATATGAAGTATATATTTAAACAAAATTTCAGCATTCTACATCCTATCATATTATCTACTGCCAGATGGAATGTAACATAATATTGCACAACTTAGCATGATTCAGCAATGCAAGTGGCTTGAATTTAGAGTATTTTTCAATTAAAAGTCTCATTAGAAAGAAAATTGCTGGAGTTCAAGGAAAGAAGGAAACCTGTTTCTGAATAACCAATTCTTCAAACTATTATATTGATGAAGTCAGTTGTAGCATTAGTTACCCACATGTAGAAAATGAACCTTTTGTATTCAAACATGTCTATTTGTTAAAGGATCAATCAGCCTTATCCACAGGTGTACATTAAGAAGCATTCATAATAGGTTGCAAAGTCAAGGTCAATGAAAAGAAATCATTGCTGCAAATATGAAACTGCATGTACCTTTGGTGAAAACAAACCGCTGAGTAGAAAAATACCCATTGTAAATATTCATGAGGCAGTCAGACTTTAAAAACCTCTCATTTGGCATTATAAAATTCTATACATGAGGTTCAGAAATGACATTTATGCTTCTTGTGGTTTTTTTGTGTTTTTTTTTTTTTACTTAATATCAGAGCCAATTGTCTAGCAGTTTTGTATAGCCATAAATTTGGGCAGAACCCACTGGCTTATCTGCAGATAAACTTGCATTTCTTGGGAGTGAGTTGCTTCTATTTAGAGTGTCAGAAAAAGCAGGAAGAAAACACTTCACTAAAAAGGGATAAATCATTATTTCATATTCCATTCCACTGTATCTTAGTCATGTTGATGGGAACAAGTGATGGGTCATGGGAACAAGACCGTAAGCTCTATGAAAGCCAAGGCCCTGGCATTTTGTTCATGCTTTCCCCCAACACCTAACATGGTACCTGGACCTGTTTGTCCACTTTGAAGAAGTCCAGTGGGAGGCCTATTATGGTGCATGGTTCATATGCTTCATGAGGAAAGTCAACTGCTTAATTTAGGAAATCACAGTTCCAATGCTGTTCAAATGGCACGGTGAATTTTTTAAGCCAGCCATAAAAAGGTGATTTATTACTTAAAATTATCTTTTAAAATGTGTTGACTCCTCCAGAGTGGCCTGGGTCATATGCTCAGTGTCTCTCAGATAGTGAGTCATGTAGCTTGAGAGCTGTGTGCCATCTATCTCCTCTGTGTGGGCAAAGGGCTTTGTGGCTACACCATTCTTGGTCAAGTTCTCATTTTAGCCCTGAACACTGATTTTTTTTTAAATTAATAACATTTGTTGAAATTTTTAAAAATCATATCTTAACATATTAGACTTGCCTATAATATCAAGGTTATGAAATAATTACCTAGAGTTCTAACTGTAACTGTTTATGGTGTGTTTAAGGAAAAGCAAAAACTCTTCTCTTTTCTTTTCTCTTCTTTCACTGACTTGAAACTCAAGTTACCATTTTGTGTAAATATGCCATTTTGGGGCCTCCCTGGTGGCACAAGAGGTTAAACACCACATTATGAAGAAATCTACAGCCTCTGCCACATGAAATCGATCCCCGGCCGGCCAGGGAGCAACCCACATGGTGCAGCAGACCTCTCCTGACTCACCTGCTGCTCCCCTCAGCAGTGTATTTCAGTCAGTCTGCCTGTTCTGTTCCCTGCTCTGCCTCTGGTGAATCCCCTCCCCTCCCACATCTCTGGCCTGTACCCCCATCTTGTATGCATAAATAAATAAATCTTAAAAAAATTGCCACTTTGATACACTTAATATTTAGGTTTAATATTACTGTCCCATTTTTCTATGTCTATTGACTCATAAAAGAAAGGAAGAATATTCACATTTTTGTAAGTAAATGAAATGTTTTATTTTTGTGAGTAGGAATCAGATGAGCTACTATTATCTGTAATTGTCCTCTTTTATATCAAATAAAATAGAGGAACTGGGCTTCTCTTGTTATTTGGATTTGGGATTTAGTAGTTTCAAAGAATTTTTTTATTTAAAGCCTTTTTATTTTGACATTGTTGGAAATTGATATTAGTCTTAGGTTAAGAAGAAATATTAGATGTTTCTCATAGGATCTTCTACACAGAGCTGAAATCCTTTCTATGGTATTTTTACCTCTTCCTGAAATTATTCTCTTTGCAAGATGGCTGTAAGGGGCAGGAAGGGACACGGTGCAGGATCTTTATGACCCGAGCAGACAGAGTAAAGCAGGAGAGAGTCCTGGAGCCCTCAGTGGCTTTTGCAGGCTTTTATTGTGATTTATCAGGTACACAGCTGGCAAGGGATGCTGGGGGGCGGGGAGGCTGGCAGGCCTCCCAGCCCCCCAAAAGTCTTCACTTTACCTGGGCTCTCCGGCGATCTCTGCATCTCTGCGTCTCTGCTTCTCTTTCGCTCTCTCTGCTTCTTTCTCCTAGTTCTGCTGGTGTCCCCGTGATGCCGCCCTTATAAACTCAGTCTCTCAGCCCAGGTGTACCCACTTACGCATGCCCACACCCTATTCCAGTTGGCTGCCATCAGGCATGCATTCAGGACCTCAGGGTTCCGTCATCTATCCTAATGGTGGGAGGGCAGAAAAGCCTGATATTTTACTTACCCTACAATGGCATTTTCCAATAATGGAAAGCAACTTCTTGCTTTGCTAGAAGATGTGGGTTATCTTGAATCCAAATCTCGCACACTGAAACTTTGGGCTATTGGTTCTAGTAGTTACTGAAAGCAATAAAAGCTAGTTCCTGCTTTATACCACTCACACTTAATGTAAATACCACACTGTTGTGTGGTATCATAAATCATTATTACAAGAACTTGATAAGGTCATCGGGAAATAGCAGTTTCTACTGCTTTGAGTACACTGTATCCGTTAGAAATGCCTTTAGCTGCAAGGAAAAAGATTACCAAATGATAAGAAGTGCGATCTCACTGCCTCTCCTAACTAGAAATCTAGAGACAGCTGACTGCTGCCATTTGTTCAGCAGTCAGTGGAGCTCAAAAGATGTTTTCTTTGCAATCCTCCTAGGTCTTCCTTGGAATTTTCTGAGTTCCAGACCCAAAGAAAAAGGAACATGCAAGGCTTTCCCCAGGTGAGTCTATAATTTTTCTTTTTTTTTTTTAGAAAGCAAAAGTTTTCCCAGAAATACTCCAACCATACCATATAGTTTATTTACCATTATGTTCTCAGCCCTTAACAGAATGTGGTGCCCAGCAAATCATCACTAGGTATTATAAAATTAATACATGAATGAATGTCTTATATCAACATTACCATGTGAATAAAATTCTGGTTTTAGAGGAATTCAGACCAGAGTGGAGATAAATATAAAATTGAAATACAAAACAATCAAAAACTCTCACTCATCTTTGAGAGAAATGAAAACAACCATAAGGAAGCTACTCAAGTGTGACTTGATTAAATGTTACTGTTTGCTTGCTAGTAATTTAAAACTGACAAAAGAAGCCCTAATGGAACATATTTGATGATGATTGCTTTCAAATAAAATAATAACAGTAAACAAAAAATAAGTGGTCAATAAGTTCCTTGTAGAAGTTTTTTTTTACATCTCTAATTCTTACTATCTGCATTCCTGTAGTTCAGATAATAACAATTGTGGTCTCAAAGGGTTGTCTTGGATCAAGTTAGAGTTAAGGATGAATCAAGTATGGGGCCTCCCCGGTGGCCTAGGTGTTAATTCTCGGGGCTATCACCACAACACCTGTAGCCTGAATTCAATCCCTGGCCAGGGAGCTAACACACCTGACACAGGAGATCTCTCCTTTTTTGCCCACTGCTCCCCTCAGCAGTGTATTTCAGTAGATCTGCTGTTCTCCTCCCTGTTCAGTCTCTGGTGAATCCTCTCACCACCATCTCCCACACCTCTGGCCTTCACCCCACTTCTTCTACGCGAAAAGAAAATCTTTAAAAAAAAAAGAATGAATCAACTATGAAGACTACTAACATAGCACCTGGTACATAATCAATATCAGTATCATCATTTATTCTCTAAATAAAGATTGAGACTTGGTGCTTAGATGGATGAACATATGAAGGTTTTACTATCTCTTACTTTAAATAGTAAAATTGACTTACCGGTGAAGAAATGCAAATCACAAAATAAGACAAAAAGATTCTATGGAATTTTCATTAAAATTCTTTCTTTCTTAAAATTAAACAAATGAAGGACAACAAAACTTTAAATTGATTAACCATTTTGGTTGGGGTGACATCAGAATACAGTGAATCCATCATGTGATTAAAATTTAGATCAACTCATCCAAAATATCATCACTTATTGCTCTAAACCCTTGATCAGTGGAACAAGTTACCCTAGGAACAAACAGCTCAATCCTATTCTAGAGTTCTTATATACAATAGGGTTTGTGAACTTAATATTGGATCATGACATCCCAATGGTGTAACCTTTATTAGTGGTTTTTCTGTTCAATGATTAAAGTCACACCAGAGAAATTCAGGTCAATTTCTATTCTCAGTATGAAAGGACAAGAGAAATAAAGCCAACTTTGCAAAAGCATCTTCAAACTAATAGTTTAATTTTAATCTAATCAATGTACAGTACATATACAAAAAGCTCAAGAATAGGGCTTTTTTGAGTGGCAACCTGGCCAGCGCTAAATTCTGCTACCTAAAAACATGTTTACAGGGCATCCCTGGTAGCACAGCAGGTTGAGAGCAGCACTGTGAAGCTGTCCGCAGCCTCTGCAGCACAGATTCAATTCCCGACCAGCCAGGGAGATTCCCACATGGTGCGGCAGACCTCTCCTGTCTCGCCTGCTGCTCCCCTCAGCAGTGCTTTCGGTCCTTCTGCCTGTTCTGCTCCCCGCTCTGTCTCTGGTGAATCCTCTCACCCTCCTGCGCCTCTGGCCTATACCCCAGCTATTGTGTGTATAAAAAATAAATCTAAAAAAAAAGTTGTTTTAAAAAAAAACATGTTTATAATCTTCTTTCATTAGTTATTGCCATTTTACTGCAGTAGCATTCTTTATGCTAATCGAATGTAAAGTATTAGGCTCCATATAACTCCATAACTCCATTTGTTCCCATGGTCTATGTCGACCCTTTGCTGATGCTGCACAACTATCAAAGAATCCTTAAAACCGTTAACATCATCAGCATCCATACTTATCATCACACCAATCCTGGTTCTTCCTCTGGCTTTAACAATATGAATTCTATTATTTGTACAATATCCACTAATTACCATAAACCTAGTCGTACTGCTTCTATTAGCAGTATCAAGCTTAGTGTCTATTCTTTGGGATGAAACTCAAATTTAAAATATGCATTAATTGGGGCACTATGAGCAATAACACAATTTCTTATGAAGTAACACTAGTAATTACCTTATTACCAGTTATATTAACAAATGGGTCATCTACACTCAACACTAATCATTACCCAAGAGTACACATGATTAATTTTCCCCTCGTGACTATTCTCAACAATATGACTCATTTCAACCCTGGCAGAAACTAACCAAGCTCCTTTTGACCAAACAGGAGAATCAGAACTCATTTCTGGCTTCAGCATCGAGTACACTGTAGGCCCATTCACCCTATTCTTCCCAGCAGAATATGCCAACATTATCATAATGAATATTTTCATAGCAATCTTATTCCTAAGAGTATTTCACAATCCCTACATACCAGACTTATATTCAATCAATTTTACTATCAAAACTCTCTTACCCATGATTCTAATGCATGATTCTAATACAACCAATTTCTACGGCTCCTATGAAAAATAAATTACCATTAACACTAGCACTTTGTATATGATATATATTATTACCCATCAGCCTATTAAGCATCGCACTACAAATGAATGAGCTCTAAAATTATTAGGGAATTGGTGATAACCACCCCTTGTCTTGAAAAGTCTATGTGTTCCTCCTAGAATCCTGCAGTCCAGTCACATGTGTGATTCTAGCACTGGGATGTCACAGTAATGGTTTCCTTCAGAAGTTTTCCACCAAGTGTTGAGTTTTGCTAATGTTTTGCCCAAAAGGTTGTACTTAAAGTATGTTTTTAAGTTTTAGGGCTTTATTCACTGATAGCCTAGAAAATCTTGCTTTCTTCCTTCCTGCTCTGCAAAATGCTGGCTATGCATCGAGCTGCAGCTTTCCAAGGGAAGCACTCTCATTGCAGGAGCTTTGGCAACCGAAGGAAGTCATTGTGAGAGAAGTTGGAAAAAAACATATAAATTCTCTCTGGCATTACAAGTCACTTCCTGCATGGGGTGAAAATCATAAACAGATCCTCCAATGCAAGAAATAAGGGTGGTGAGATAACTCCTGAGGCATTCCACACCCCTGGCCCCCAAGAGAGGTCCACAGGTGTTCCTCTTTTACTTTTTATTTACATACTCATTTCAAATCTCCAAGGGGAGGGGAATATGTACCCTTCAGTGCAACCTGAGAAGATTCTGTGAGAGCACTGGGCCATCAAAAGAATGGAATCTGTTAGCTGCTGTGTGGAAGACTGGGCTCCTTGTGGATCAGTTCCAGGAAAGGTCCACTGTTGCAAAAAAGAAAAAAAGGCAGCATCCTCGAGAGGACCTAATTTTCTTATTTGCCTTTTTTCTCTTTAAGCTTGACTACAGACAAGTTCCAATTAGTTGGATTTGGGGTAATAAAAATGTAATTTCTGTATGGGGAGGGCTCATGCCTCATTTATCTCTGTGTCCCCAGGGCTAGCCCTGTGCCTGGAACATTACTGCTGCTGCTTAATGCGTAAACAATGGTATTGTTGGATTTGGTCTACCCGAAATGATTTAATCCATGACTAATCCATGTTTAAGGGACGTAACAATGCATGCTTTGTTACTCCCAATCCAACTTTTGATGAAGAAAAAATGAAATCTTTCTAAAAATACTACTTGATAGTGTCAAGATATTTATTATCACTTACGTAGTCAGGATGTTAAGCAACTCATTCCTCGTCTCTGTGGGAGCTGTTCCATTCTCACAACATTATATAATGAAGATTAATATTGTGTGAGAAAATTGTAACTCTCTCTTTAAAAAATCATATTGCTTTAACCTATAACATAAATACAAATAAAGGTCCCAGGCCTCTTGGAGAAAAGTTAACTGTGATATTTCTCTCGGTTACAAATGTTTTTCCCAGGTCTTGCCTTGGTAATAATCACTGGAAAATACTTAGTGCTTGGCCGTGTGCACATTCCTAAAAGAAAAGTGATGGTAGTCATTTGGGCACAGAAATTGGATCCCACTTATTATTAGCTTTCTGCCTTTCCCCAGACAAATCCCTCCACCTGTGCTCTGGTTCACTTCCCTCCACAATGGAAACCTGTTCTATCAGGTGTATCTTTTCTAACACTTGCCTCTCCATCTCTCTCCTCTTCTAGACTCATTTCTTAGAATTGTTGCTTCATTCAATAAAGCCAAAGAAACACATGCCATATGCCTTGCAAAATGTTGGACACTGGGATATATGCAAAGAATACTAAGACATTGTCTTGCTTTCTAAATTCTAGAAGCTCACAGTATAATTCAGGAGGTTGACATGTAAACAAAATATCCAAGTAATATTTGTAGTAACGAAGCAGCTGAAAGTTTCCAAGGGAGTAAATATGCTCAGGTACCTTCCATCTGGTCTAAAGCAATTTTAGCCCTCTGTTCTTTTCATTGTAAGCTTCTTAAAGTAATATGAGCCCACATATATAAATTTCTCACTATGTAGCAGACACTAGACTCAGTATTTTGACCTACACTATCACTTTATTCTCACAACGTACCCAGAGCTAATTTCTATTTTTACCTTTCCTCTACAAATGAGAGAAGTGATGGCAGAAAGAGGGTACATAACTGCTTTATATGACACAACAACTAAATAGTAGCTACCTGGATTAGTTAAGATGCCTTCAGCTGCAATGAAAAACAAAAATCCTCAAACTGGGTTAAATAATCAAGGAAATGTATTGGTTTATATAAGTAAAAGAATAGAATGAGATTCAGATGAGTTTCAGTCTAGAAGCTCAGTGATGTTAGCATAGGACCTAGTTCTTCTCCTCTTTCTCCTTTGCCTTTTATCCTGTTGACTTTATCCTCAAATCAAAGCTGATTGGGGTAGTAGAGTACCCCATGTCTAGGTACCACATGTCTCCTCCTTATTCAGCAAAGAGAAATTTCTTTCCTAGTCATCAAACAAAGATCCTTGACCACCCCCTTTGATGCTTTCACTTCTATCACTGAAGCAAACTGCCTCAGGGAGGGAGTTTGTAGACTTGATGCATCAACTCAGCAGAGCGCTGACACTTAGAATGGTTCGTAGAGTTTAGCTATTATTTTACTAATACCTACTTTGCTATATGTTGTCATGTATGATTTGTTAAGGGGAGATTTTTGTGATGGCTCAGAAGGCACTGTTATGGCCCCTCAAAAGTCATAGGTTGAATTCCTAATGCTTTATGTGGGGGTGTTGGTAGGTAGAGCATTTGAAACGTGCTTAAGTCATGAGGGTAGAATCCTCATGAATGGAATTTTTTTTTAAGATGTATTTATTTGTTTGTTTGTTTGTTTGTTTGTTTATACAAGCACTGAGCACAGTCAGAAGCGCGGGAGGGTGAGTGAATTCACCAGAGCCAGAGCAGGGAGCAGAACAGGCCGATTGACGAAGTACACTGCTGAGGGGAGCAGCGGGCAGCAGGAGAGGTCTGTGCCCTGTGGCCGGGGATCGAACGTGCCCTGCAGAGGCTGCGGGCAGCTTCGCAACCCAGCGCTCAACCCCTGCACCACTGGGGAGGCCCATGAATGGAATTTTTTCCTTATGAATAGGGTTCCAGAGAAGTCCCTAGCACTTTCTACCCTGTGAAGACAGAATGAGAAGGCACTAGCGATAAACTGGGAAAAGGACTGTCTTTGGAAGGTGACCATATTGGCATGTTTTTTTTTTGTTTTGTTTTGTTTTTTTAGTATTTTTTTTTTTTTATAGAGGCATGCTTTATTTGTTTGCTGGTTTGTTTGTTTGTTTTGTTTATACATGCGCTGGGTACAGTCAGAAGCACGGGAGGGTGAGAGAATTCACCAGAGCCAGAGCGGGGAGCAGAGCAGGCAGAAGGACCGAAGTACACTGCTGAGGGGAGCAGTGGGCAGCAGGAGAGGTCTGCGTGCCATGTGGGACCCTCCTCCGGTGGCCGGGGAGCAGCCGGGGATCGAACCGGCGCCGCAGAGGCCGCGGGCAGCTTCGCAACCCAGCGCTCAACCGCTGCGCCACCAGGGAGGCCCCATATTGGCATGTTGATCTTAGACTTTGAGCTCCAGAACTATGATCAATGAATTTCTGTTGTTTGTAAGGTGCCCAGTCTGTGGCATTTTGCTAAAAAAGCCTGAATAGACTAAAGCATCAGGTAGTAGTAATAGTAGTAATATTTATTTTTAACTACTTTGCTATGTATTCTTGCATTCATTATTTATTTGTTCATTCATTCAACAAATTAGTGAGCATCTTTAATGTGCCAACTGTTCTAAGTGCTGAGGATGCAGCAGGAAATAAAACAAAGCCCTGCTCTCTTGGAGCTTACATTCAATAGAACATCAGTGGATAAATAAAAATTTATTGCCATAGAAAAGAAAAGAAGGTATTAGTGAAATAATAGCTAAACTCTACAAGCCATTCTAAATGCCAGCACTCTGCTGAGTTGATGCATCAAGTCTACAAACTCCCTCCCTGAGGCAGTTTGCTTCAGTGATAGAAGTGAAAGCATCAAAGGGGGTGGTCAAGGATCTTTGTTTGATGACTAGGAAAGAAACTTCTCTTTGCTGAATAAGGAGGAGACAAGTGGTACCTAGTATTGAAACATAATTATTAACATAAGTATAATTAAAAAATTAAACTGATATGTATTAATATGTATAATATGTGCTATTATAATATGTATTATAAAGAAGATTAAAAAAGGATGGTGGGGACACAGAATGACAAGGGAGGCATACTATGGTGGGGGTCAAAGAAGGGTCCTGTGACAAATGGCACTAAGCAGAAGCCTGAAGGAATGAGCTTGTGGGGCCTCCCTGGTGGCACATGGATTAAATTCTCAGCACTATCAAGCTATCACCAGCCACTGTGACACGAGTTCGGTCCCTGGCCAGGGAGCTGACCCACATGGCACAGCAGACCTCTCCTGTCTTGCCCTCTGCTCCCCTCAGATCTATATCAGTAGATCTGCCTGTTCTGTTCCTCATCCTGTCTCTGGTGAATCCTCTCATCCCCTGCACCTCTGGCCTAAGTTCTTGTATGCATAAATAAATAAAAATAAATCTTAAAAAAAAAAAAAAGAAGAAGAACTGAGCTTGTGAACTGTGTGAGCATCTCTGGAAAGAGCATTCCCAGAAGGAACACAAATGCTTTAACTCCTGCATTTGTTTTTAGCTTTCAGGGATCCAGAAAAATGAAGAAATCATGAAGAAATTTCTGGCAATATCTGAAGGATCAAGGTAAACAGTTCACAACAAAATGCCTGGAAGTCACTACAACATTTCATGTCTTAAAGCCCTGAGAATTTCTGCCACTGCCTGGAAGCAATAATATAGCTCCTGCTTTTCTTCCCTCCTCCAACTTTGTTCACTAGTTTTTGGGTGGAATCTATGTTCCCTTCTGCTCACAATGTTACAGAGAAATATAATTTCCAGACTTGCAGCCCCTGCAAGGCAGGGGGAACACTGAGGGCAAAATGGAGTGATGGTGTAAAAATACTTAGGAGCATATTTATGAATGTCTTTTTTTTTTTTTTTTTTTAGTAAATGGAATATTTTGTTATTTTTTTCTAATAATATTTTATACCTTTCTAGATATAAACCAGACTCTTTTGTTTTGTCATTCATTTGTTTATTTTTCCTTTGCATATTTCTTTTTCTTTTTTTTTTTAAGATTTATTTATTTATTTGTTTGTTTGTTTATACATACAAGCACAGGGTACAGTCAGAAGTGCGAGAGTGTGAGAGAATTCACCAGAGCCAGAGCAGGGAACAGAGCAGGCAGAAGGACCGAAGTACACTGCTGAGGGGAGCAGCAGGAGAGGACTGTGCGCCATGCGGGACCCTCCTCAGGTGGCCGGGGAGCAGTGGGGGATTGAACCGGCGCCACATAGGCTGCGGGCAGCTTTGCAACCCAGCGCTCAACCACTGTGCCACTGGGGAGGCCCTGCATATTTATTTTTCTACCTGCCAGGGGAACAGGTCAGAAAAATCACTTACACTGAAACACTCTATTCAAATGTAAAATAGAGGGACCAAAGAGATGGAAAGGGTAGGAGTGGTTAATCCAGACCAGCACCCCCCAAAATCAACAGAGGATACTCTGGGAAGGACCACAGAGTATAGACTCATGTGGCACAATGAGAGACCAGTCACAACAGATGAATATGAGTTTATTGCCTTCTGACCTAGGTTTCCTGCTAATGTTGGCCAGCCCACTGGGAAGTCACTGGGCTGCTGCCACCAAATTAAGCCTCAGTTTTCCTGAGTTGCCTCCTAGTTCCACTCCCCATTAGATAAAGCTGTTGATGCCCCCAATGATGCCCTGAATGAAGATCTGGTGCTCATACATGACAACAAGACTGAGAATAAATAGTGTGAACTTGGAGAAAACAGTAGACTTCACTGTGTGATTTCCTGTAAAATCAGCAGCTTCTCAAAGTCCTCTGTACACTTTCTCTTAGCCTGGAGCTCCCCCAGGTCTCCTCTGTTCACTTGTCCCTTATCAGGGCTCAGGGTGAAGAAGTTAGCCAAGAGGATCATGGCTAACATACATAACTTTCCTCTATCTGGACCAGGATGGAGATGTCACAAAGTATCATCTTGGTGCCTTGATAGATGAGCTGATAGAATGGCATGCTGGCCATTGGTTCCTGGCTCCCCCAGTACAGTGAGGACCCACCTGGTGACCCACATGGGTGCTGGATTTGGTGACATATTTCCCATTGAACTCCATGTCACCCTGGTGGAAACAGCAACAAAATAATGCTGGTACTGGTAATAGGGGCGTGTGTCTCATACCGATAGCAGTTGCTGATTAGATACCCAGTATGGCCTAGTGAATACAATTTTTGATATCTAATATATGGCTTCTAGCAGGTTAGATGACTAATAGGCCTTTATACCTCTATCATAAGTGACATTTTACTGTCAAGATTTTGATGAGAGCTAGATAGCAGTCAATTTATTATTTTTTTGTTAGTATTTATATATTTTTTACTTCATTGTTCATTCTCCTCTCAGGTGTAATACCCATAAAATTCCCACCACCAAGACACCCATGAACTGTCACCATAGTCTCTTGTGCTCTTCCCTCTCCTGATACCAATCAATTTAAAGTTCATCCCTGGTATGTGGTTAGGACTTAAACTTCAGGTGACTGAAGACTCATTCATTTTTAGTCTTACCTATAAAAATAATAAAGTCAAGAGTCTATAAGAAAAATACAAGAAGTATGGCCAATGGTCTCAATTTAAGGGGCACTTCATTGCTATACCATAGGTGAGCCATGGAGTTGGAGTAACGTTAATTTTATGGAAATATTGGCCAGACGTCCGGCATTAGTCGTTCTGGATTATGAGCGACTGTCAAGAGTTAATATCACTCTTCAGGTATATGAAAGGAATGAAGCTTCAGTGATAGATGTGAAGGTGATGACAGCAGACACATTGGGGTTTGTATATGCACTTTATATATGTGCTTGACTCAAAGTAGTTATTTAGAAAATGGTCCCCTCTGACATTATAATGCTGAGGACAATATCCATAGAAGTTGATTCTCTTCACTTTACCTGATTGTAGCTTCTTGCCACTCCCTACCTTAAAAAATATGAACCTCCTTTTAATACAAACCAAATAGAATTGATTTTTCTTAACGACAAGGCCTGCACTAGATATTTATGCTAAAAACTTTTATAATATTTATGATAAAGGCTTTCCATCTGGTCACACTAATATTAACTCCTTACTCATGCAACTGTTGATACTCATGATCATAAAAATGAAGGAAATAGTTGACATAAATTCATATACAGACAGGTAGTGCAGATGGTTAATCTCCTTACTGCACCTATGATGAGACTATCTTTGGATTTTTTTATTTTTCTTGCTACTGTATTGAACTCAATTGAGACAGGGTTAATGTGCTATTCATTTTTTTGGCTATGCTTCAAAATAGTGCCTTGGGCCCCTGGTGGCGCAAGTGGTCAAACACAGCACTGTGAAGCTATCCACAGATTAGCACAAGTTTGATCCCTGGCCAGTCAGGGAGCAACCTACATGGTGCAGCAGACCTCTCCTGTCTCACCCGCTGCTCCCCTCAGCAGTGTATTTCAGTCGATCTGCCTGTTCTGTTCCCCATTCAGTCTCTGGTGAATCTTCTCACCCCTTCCCACCCCCTGCACCTCTGGCCTGTACCCCGGTTCTTATATGCATAAATAATTAAATCTTACAAAAAAATAGTGCCTAGCACAAAGTGTTCAGTAAATGAATTCTATGTTATACATGAGTGAGTAAATGAATAGATAAAGTATCATCTGAGCTCCTTGATAATTATGAAGTTTTTCTACTTTGAGCATGTGAATCAGTTTAAAATCCTTGTACAGGGAAAAAAGTATCTGTTGATCTCTGCTCATTGACCCAGATCTGGCCTTTTGACATCTCATCAATCCTCTTGTTATATGATATCTCTTTGTAAATGGCACTTGAGAAGGGGAAATGAGCAAAAGAGCTAGAATGAGTATAAAGTGAAAAATAATAATAATAATATGGGACTAAGTCCTAAAGAATTTGTAGGTATTGGTAGTTGGATAGGAGAGGAAAAACCTTAGCTTCAAGTTTAGGGAGAATCCATGTGAAAAAGATAAGGTTTGGGATTTCTTTGACTAGCCCCAAGGCTTTTTCCTATCTATTGTCTTGTTTTCATTGACAGAAATAATCTGCCACTTGGAACAGAATAGAAACTATTTCACAGGAGTTGTAATAAAGAACACAGCTGAGGCTGAGAAAAGAAAGCAAAAAGGGTGGCATCACAGGAGTTGGAAGGTTGGGAGTGTTATCCTGTCTCTGCCTGCTTGTACCTCATGACCCAGGGAACAGACACACCTCATGAGGCATCATTTCTTCATCTATGAAATGGGGCTTGATGTCTACTGAACAAAGTTGTGAGATATTAAACGTGAAAAATACCTCTTAGATGATATAGTCTATATAAATGTAAGGGTTTTTTTCTTCAGACAACAGATGATGACAGTTAAGATGTTAGGGGGAAGTGATGTCCTGAGTTAATCCTATACAGGCTTTGTGGACTCCACCCCCACTCCAGACTAAAGCCATCAAGACTCTGGAAAAGACAAATCCCATCACCACCAAGGGAGGGTGGCTGGGACCTGAGGGTGGAGTTGGGCAGCCAGGTTAAATATAAAAACCAAACATGTGGGCCTTGCTCTCGCTCTGGCTCGCGATCGCTCGCCTCCTGGCTTCACCGCTCCTGGCTGGCGGCCAACTCTGAGAGCCCATTTTGGGATTCCTGATCGGTGGATCGGGTAGGACTCATTTAAAACTTTGTCTCCCACTTTTCTCCCAGAGCTGTACATTTCCTCATTTGCCCTTCCCTTGTAAATAAACCTTTTATTAACCTTTCACGTGTGCCTGCAGTAGAGCATTGATAAGTCCTTTTAAGCGCGCGGGTGAGGACCCACAGTCAGGCACCCCGTTTTGTATCGGGGTTGCTCTACAACAAAGACAGGCAATATTTTTCTAATGAGCATGTATTACTTTAAAAAAATTAATATATTTTATTCCTTTCAATGCATATATACCTAGTATAAATGCACCCTTCCTATTACTAAACTTAATTTAAATGTAGCTGTCCTTAATTTTAACTTTACATCAGGAAATTTAATTTTTTTAAAGATTCATTTTATTTATTTATGCATACATGAGCTGGGGTGTAGTCCAGAAGTACAGGAGGGAGGTGAGAGTATTCACCAGAGACAGAGTGGGGAGCAGAATAAGCAAACTGACTGAAATACACTGCTGAGGGAAACAGGGGGTGACACAGGAGAGGTCTGCTGCACCATGTGAGTCAGCTCCTTGCCCAGGGATTGAACATGTGTTGCAATGGCTGCCAATAGCTTCATAGTGCTGAAACTAAACCCCTAGGGCCTCCAGGAGGCCCAGGAAATTTAATTTTGACCAGTTCTGGGTAAATCAACCAGTTCTTATTGTTTCTGAGGAAGTTTCTGGGTATCCCAGAATGGGAAGTGGCGCCTGCTTCTCCACTATCACTGTCCGCACTGACACCCGCCCATCATACATGCGTCTCCATGAACATGCCTCCACCTGGCTGCCCTGGGAAGATTCCCATCTGGAATCGCTTCATAGAAAAGCGCATATACACCTCCCCATTACTTTGGATGGTGATACTCCCCTGGCTGGTCAGAGACTGATTCTGAAATTCATGTTATCCAGAAGAAAGCAGGGACACTGTTTAATACAATCCTTTCCTAAAACTCTCTACTCCTCCAAACGACTTTAGAGATTTGGCGAGCACGCTTTCTCATCATGCCAAGAGCAAGCTGGAGAGTTTTGACCTTCTCCTGGCTCACTGGGGGTCCTCTAAATCCAGGTCATGATTTCCTCTTCCAAACCATCCCCCAATGTGTGTGCTACCATCTGAATGAAGCCAAATAAATTCAGCAGTCATCAGAAAGCAAGGAGGCAGTTATTTCTCAAATACATGCTCGATTTTTATTCTGGTCTTTTATCTAAACAACTATAACTTTGGAATAATATTTATACTATTGGCTTGAGTAGTCTTTAATCCTCTGTAGCATATGGTGGAATATAAACATCCCAACAAATGTGTAAATGAGTTTGTGTCCTGAGTACAATTTAAATTCTTACAACTGAATGCAGCCGCATAAGTCAATTAAATTCAATGACCTTATACTGAGTAAGTTCATGGTGACATATCCTGTGCTAACTTCCAGATCTATACAAAATAAATGACACTGACATGGCCTAAAATGTTCAGATTACAGTGTAGAAGTGTAAGCCTTTTGCATGTTTTGGATCAAGAACGGGGCATAGAACAAAGTGTTTGGGAATGAAAATGAGGAGAATCACAGTGATCACTTATTAAGATCTAATGAAGTACCAAGTACCAATCATTTAATCTTCACATCTACATGGAAGTTACTAGCGTGCCACTCCCCAGGTTCCCACAAAGGAGATCAAAGCAAACCCCATGATTCAAAAAAGCAAAACACAGCTTTTACTGCATTGCAATGCAAGATGTTTCTAATACAATCTATTCCCTTCAAAGATGGGGTAGAGAATGTTTTTTGGGGGGGCATGTGGTTTGGGCATGCATTTTTATTTTTGCATTTTATTTCATACTGGAAAACTGGTATTTCAATGCCAAATCAATCAGGATACATTTATTACTTGGCATTGTTTGAAATAATATCAACAATGTTCAACATTTCAATTAAAAGCATAAAATTCTTTCAAGCTCAAAATCAAAACAAAAATACAAGTATAAACTGCAATTTGTGCTCTGTTAATATTTAGCTGTGTGACCATAGATGAATATCTCTCTCTCTCTCTCTCTCTCTCTCTCTCTCTCTCTCTCTCTCTCTCTCTCTCTCGCTGTTGCTCTCTTGCTCTCTCTCTCTCTCTCTCTCTTTGAACTTTTGTATTCTTATCTGGCAAATAAGGAAGTTGAAGTAATACCTTAAGTCCTTTCTAAGTTTCTTTCATGTGATGGACTGTAACAAATGTAATGATCATATGATAATAAATATAGCATGTAAATATGCTACATTTCTGTTATGTTTGTTAATAGTAGGTGATGACATAGGCTTCTGACTCCTACAATTGCATCTGTGACAGTCATGGGGAGAGTTAGTAGGCATTGTTACTCAAAGGGATAATCTGATTGAGAGAAGAATGAGCATCCAGTGGCAGCCCTGCTCTGTGAAGTACCAGTGTGTGCTTAAAACTAAGTCTGGAAAAGAGTTACTGCTGCCAGATACTGCGTGACAGCCACATATTAGGCACTTCACAAATGAGCCAAATG
The DNA here is from genome assembly GCF_964194135.1 of Talpa europaea. NCBI lineage: Eukaryota > Metazoa > Chordata > Mammalia > Eulipotyphla > Talpidae > Talpa > Talpa europaea. The sequence continues at coordinate 26,013,996 of NC_140073.1, forward strand.
GCTCATTTGGCCATTGTCAGAACCTCTGAGAGAGTAGTCTCAGATGCTAAAATGAATGTCCAGAAAAGTCAAGTTGCTTAAGTGGATAGCAAGTACAGCCATTCACAATAATAGTTCCAACGCCCAAGGCATTCAAAACACTTGCCTCTTTTTTCCATTTATTTTTTATTTATATATATTTTATATCATTGTTCATTTTTATTTTTTTAATAGATTTTATTTTTATATTCCCCATACAATTGCAACCCCCTTATTTTGACCCCAATCCCTCCCCTCCCCGCCCCCCACCCCCCATAGAGTGTCTCTGGTTCATAGTTGTTTGTTGATTTTGATTTTCACTTTCTTATAGTTATTCATTTTCCTGGTCCCTTATTTAAGTTTTCTAGATTCCTGCTATGAGTGAGTCCATCCGGTATTTTTCTTTTTCTTTCTGGCTTATTTCGCTGAGCATGATCCCTTCCAATGTTTTCTTTTTATTTCCCCCCCTCAGGTGTAACCCCCATAGAATTTCCTCCACCGATTCCACCATGCACAATCACCACAGTCCCCTGTGCTCCTCTCTCCCTCCCTCCAATCCTTCTCTACCTCCTCTCCAGCAGGATGTCTCTGGTTTATAATTGTCTGTTTGCATTTGTTTTGTTGTGTTTTGTGTTGTTATTATTCTTCTCCTCTGATGTCCTATTTGGTCCCCCTACATTCCTTGTATAAGTGAAACCATTCGATATTTTGCCTTTTCCTTCTGACTTATTTCACTGAGCATAACTTCTTCTAGCTCCATCCATGTTGCTGAGAATGACATTCATTTATCTTTTTTGATTGCTGAATATTATTCCATTGTGTATATATACCACAACAAAACAAAATAAAACACTTGACTCAATGGCAGGAAGAGGGATCTGGGCTAATGTGAAATCCTGAAATCCTCTAGGAGGCACAGGTTATCCACATCCTCAGTGACGACCCTCTGACAGCAAGTTGTGCATTCTACAGCCCCTATTCTGCCCACAAGAGATTCACACATTGGGGTGCTGACCCTGTGATGTAGATTCATTAGCCTAGGGTTTTTCAACATTTGAACCAACATTTAAAAATTAGGAGAGTACATATAAAGATGCAGATTTCCAGCTTCTTTTGAAAAATCCAAAGACTTGGAAACACCAATCCTACATTCTAGTCTGGCATTAGCAAGCTGAAGCCTGCACTGCTCCCTGCTTACCCCACGCATTTGAGTAAATTAGAAAAAGGTGCCCCATGGGGCAACAGAGACTGGTCGCAGCCTGAGGAAAGGAGAGCAGGATGGCGTTCACCCTGCACCTTATGTAACCAGAGCCCCAGTGCAGGGTCACAGATGGTAGCTCTAGGGGACAGTTGGGGTGCCTCCTCGCTGCTTGTTGACACAATCCCCTACAGTCCCTATATTCTCCAAGCCCTCAGGCAGAGCAGGTTAAGTGACTGAAACTCCAGAGAGTTTCAGAATTCTGTGCCTGGCACGCCATCATTTACTTATTTCCTGACCCCTTGTAGGTTTTTTTCATTTACAACCTTCTCGCTAAAGAATTAGGGAGGGCCTCCCCGGTGGCGCAGCAGCTTCATGCTGGGCTGGTTCGATCCCCAGCCGCGAGGGTCCCACATGGGGTGCAGACCTCTCCTGCCGCCCGCTGCTCCCCTCAGCAGTGTATTTCGTCAGTCTGTCTGTTCTGCATCCCGCTCTGGCTCTGGTGAATTCTCTCGCACCCTGACTGTACCTAGTGCTTGTATAAGTAAATAAATAAATCTTAAAAAAAAATAAAATTAGGGAAGAAGGACAGCACAGTGGTTTCATTTGGATTTGCAAGAGGACTCCAAGGACATAAAATAGTTAACAGGCCTATTCCCCGCTCTGTCTCTGGTGAATCCTCTCACCCTCCCGCACATCTGGCCTGTACCCCGGTTCTTGTATAAATAAATAAATAAATAAATCTTTTAAAAAATTAAAATAAATAAAATAAAATAGTTAACAGGCATATGTTAGAGTTCTTAACCATGGGAGCAATTGATCCAAACCAGTTCAAACTTTTCACGGCTGACCCTTAATTCCTCCATTCTGTGGGCCCACTTGGACTCCCTATACCTTGGAACCAAGCCCACTGTTTAATTAAATAAATTGCTCAGGTGGATTGTGTTATTCAAGAAGTTATGGAGAAGTCCTAAGCCCCGGAACTTCAGGATAGCGCTTGTTTGCGACAGGGTCATTCCACCTGTAGTTATCAATCTGCGGTCCTTTATTTCTCCCTAACTTGCAGTCCGCCAGTCCACCACCCCTCTCCCAACCGCAACATCTTGCTGGTAGCATGTCAAAGGAAGCATTCACTCCCTTTCAATAACAACCTCTTCCTTGATAAATCTATACACTGATCAAAGTGATGGTGTATTAGGTCATTAGAAAAGTAGCCATGGCAGGAGAAATGAGATGCAGCTTCGTTTCCAAGGTATTTTTGCTTTTGGTCTCATTTACCTGAATAAATTAGTGAAAATAGAGCACCTAAAAACTGACTAAAGAGAAAATTGATTATACTGAGCTGTGATAATTGAGCAAGGAAGCAAGAAAAGGTGGAACCTGAGCTCTCTCAGAAAGAGATGAATTGTCTTGGGCGAATCACATCCCCTCTTGAACTTCTGTTGTCTCAGGAGGAGAGATGGAATAGGGATTTTCTTCTTTCTGAGTCTCTGCTCTGGAGTTGTAGGACCTATTGTCTTGAAAAACAAACAAAAAGCAATATCCTAAAAACATGCAAAATCCTTAGCTTCAAGTTTCTCCTTTTCAGAAGCTTGTGCATTAAAGATATGTATCTCTTTGGATGATGGCTTTGCAATTCTTTTTTTTTTTTTTTTTTCTTGCATAGAAGAACTAGGATATAGGTCAAAGGTGGTGGCGGTTTGTGGGAGGAGGCAGGGGTGAAAGTTTTCAGCAGAGACAGAGTGGGGAGCAGAACAGGTGGATGGATTAAAATACACTGCTAAGGGGAGCAGTGGGTGAGACAGGAGAGGTCTGCTGCACCATATGTGGTTTAGCTCCCTGGCACAGGATGGAACTGCTGGTAGCAGTGATACAGCACTGAGACTTAACCCTTAGGCCACCAGGGATATTCTTTTTCTAGTTCTCGAGCACAGTGTGAACAGTGCCCTACCAGAGATACCGAGAGGCTACAAGTGGCATTGCTACAGGTAAATCAAGGCACAGAACAATATTTCAAGTAAGTAAATCAGGTAAATAAATTTGAATGCAGCTCTCAATATTCAGTCCTGTAAATTCTTTCTGTTTCTCTTTGTCTCAGTACAAATTTCTCAGTAAAATACATTTTATGAAAAAAACTATGAAACGCACATGAGCAAAAGGGAGAAAATAAGAAACATGATAATCTCACCACTAGAAAATAAATGCAATTAGCAGTTTTGGTATTTGCTTTTGGTTGTTTCCTAGCACACTTGCAGGTGTGTGTGTGTTTGTGTATGTGTGTGTATGTAATATAATTTCTAAATCATCTTTGCAAAGAAATATAAGAATTTTTATGAACTTATATGAACACTCAAACTGTTTCAAGAGCACTTCTTTTCAAATAGAACATATTCAGAAAGTCAATAATATATTTTAATCAGTGCCAAGCAGTCCATATTTATGGGGTCTCTGTGACAAACAATTTATAGTGCCGATCTTTAATAAGGCCAGATAGTGTGTGGTTTCGGACAACCAAAACTGGTAAACAAATACCAAGCTTTTGCTACAAGACCACGAGCCACAAGGAGCTCTTGGTTGAATATTTGTGACCATCAAGTGCATGTACAACTACATGTATAATCTCATGGTCTATGCTGGGAAATCACAAAAGTATAATAAATTTCCTCTCCCCTGAAAAAAAAATTTAAATATAAGTTTTTAAAAAATGTAAGCTCTAGAATGCACTTTTTCAAACTAAAATCTTAGGCTAAAATTGATGTATAAAACAGATTAAATCAGATAGTTCTGGAGATCCATAAATAAAGATTTCTCAGGTGACCACTAAGAAGTCCCTAAACTACAGGGCAAAAACCAGGAGATGCATGAAAGCAGAGATGAGTCAAGGTTTGTGATCAGGAGTGTGGTAAATTGTGGTGAGGAAACCACAGTTGAAGCACTCCCCCTGTGTACAGAGCATTCCTGCTGGGGCTTTGCCGCTATCAATTAATTTAATGTTCATGACTTGATGTGGAGGTATAAGTGTTCTTCACTGATGGCCAAGGAACCTGAGGCTTGGAAAGATAAAATGATTTACCTAATATGTCATAGTTATATTGGCAGGCCTGAGATTCAGATGCAAGTCTAACTGTCTCCAACCTAGACAACTCTGATATACAAATAGAACACAAGGATGGAATAATTAAGCGCACACACACACAAATGTACAAGGACATACATGATTGTGCAATAAGGGGTAATAGCCAAGTCTCGCACTTGAACAATGGGTGGGGAAGCAGTACAGTTACAACTAGAAGTCTGGGCATTACATATACTTTCTGAGTGTCAACACTGGAACTTGACATAAAAAGAAATGCATCTTTCAGGTAAAGCAGAGGACAATGATTGAAATATCTGAGTGAGAAAAGCAGACAGTGAAAATCCTTATTCTGTAGAAAATCTGTCTGAAGGCAGAAGGACTTAACTTGGAGTTAAAATAATGTTTGGTAGCCTCAAAGCATCTTCCTCCCAAATAGTTATGAACTACTGTGCTGTTTTAATGTCCAAAAAGTCATTGAAACTCCTCCCTCAGGTGGTAGAACTTAAGTCCCCTTTCTTCAGTGTCACCTGAACTTAGTGACACACTTGTATAAATATTGGAAAGAGGAGAACATTAACCACCCAGCAGAAACCATAAAGTAACTGGATGATCAGGGCTTGTATCTATATCTGGGATAGTCATCCCTAAATCCATAATTTCATTCTAAGAGTGAGAAAATATCAGACCAATGCAAACTGAAGTATATTCTACAAAAGATCTGACCATTACTTCCTAAACAGAAAAAGGAAGTTAGTGGGAAATCTGGAAAAATCTGAATAAAGTCTGTAGTTATGCTCACCCAATTTTTATTTTCTTAGTTTTGATTTAAGTATCGTGCTTATGTAAGATACTAGCATTGGGGGAAGCTGGGGAAAGGATTTATGGAAAGGCTCTGTATTATCTTTGCAAATATTCCATAAATCTAAAATTATTTAAGAATGAATAGCTTTTAAAAAGGATATTTGGAATATGAATGGGGCATAAGAGCTAGAGATGGTTTCCTTTTAGGGAAAAGAATGGTGTGGATAGAGGCCCAGAGGTTGGAAACTAAGAAAGAGTTTCAATAATAAACTCACTCAACAGGGTTGGAAAAAGCCAAAAAAACAAGCACATTAAGGATTTCGTAAAATTAACTCTGGAAAGATGCTGTGGGGCCAGATTACAAAGGATCTTGAGATCAAGGTTGAGGAATTTAGACTTGGCAAAAAATATCATGTAAACCTCATGTACTTCCAAAAAAGATGTGGAGCCGCTAAATTAGTAACAAATGTTACAAGATAGAGGTAACAAGTTAAAAACCATGATAGGGACATTAAGTCTTTCTGACAATTAAAGCAAGAAAGGAATATATTCAATTTAATTGTCAGTCCCTGACAAAAGAAAACCCAATCATTCATTGGCAGAAGTTATATAAACATTTTTGTTGTTGTTGTTACTAATTTTAAGGTAGGAACAATTATGTCAGCCATTTTTATTAGCTCATTAGTGACCAAACAACGTTTTCAACTTTGGAAGAGGCCTTATGTCCCCATCATAATCTGTGTACAGGTCATTATAAAAAGGCTTAATATTTACTATCAAATTGTAACTGGAATGAGAACCAGCATGAGAACCAGCTACTTTGTTTTATAACTATCTAAACTGATTCTGTGAAAATTGCCTAGAAGAATAGAAAAGAATGAACAGCTAAGCACAGTTTTTATAGCTCCTTTATCTTAAAAAAAAAAAGAAAAAAGCCTATCACCTTCTGTTACGATTACAACAATTCCCTATTACCTACAGGTTTTAAAACTAAATATTCTAGTGTTGAAAGAGCTGTAACTTAGAGACCCATTAGAGAGCCCTATCAAACTATTTCTACTCCAACATTTGCCATAGTTTTGACCAATGCTGGCATTGGCAGCTGGCAGGTACTTAGTGAATTTGTTAAGGAGAGGAAGGAAGGAGTCTTGTCTGAATGGAACTAGGAAATACCTGCCTAAGTTTGGATATCATTGGGGTCTTAGCACAACTGAGTTTGCTTTGGAGAAGCAGTAACAGGAATGAAAGGTATGATAGGCTTATATAACTCCCTTCAATTGTTGGGAAAAAAAAAACTTCTTGGGTACTTACCACTGTTCTAGATTCTTGGGATACCTCAACAAATATACACATACATGTAGACTCTACTCTTGGATTGTTTATATTCCAGTGGAGGGAGACAGGCAGTATACAATTAGATGAGTAAGTAAGTTTTATTGTGTGTTAGAAGACAGTTAAGTACTATGAAAAAAAGAGAAAAGCAGTGGATGGTAAGGGAGATTAGGAGTGCCCGGGGCAGATTGCAATTTTAAATAAGTACTACGGAAATAAAATCTGAGCAAAATGTGAAGGCAATGAGGCTACAAACCATGTCGATATAAGAGAGAAGACGTGTCATTCAGGGGGAGGAGATGAGGACAGGGCACAACCAAGAGTTGAGTGAGCTGGGGGAAAGGAGTAGGAGGTAAAATCATGGAGGACACATGGCGTCTCACAGGCCACAGGAGTTTGGGTTTTTACTCAAAAGCTGACTGGGAGCTACAGGAAGATTCTGAGTTGGGGGTAACTTCATCTGTCTTAGGTTTTAAGACTGGGACAAGGCTAGACTGCAAGCCCAGTTTGTGAAAGAAAACCTTTTGAGGCACGGAATTAAACAGCATCAAGAACCAAGGACTGCTTTGGGAATGACCTCATCTCAGCCGGTGGAAGAAGCTTGTCACAGCATGCAGATAAGAGTTTTCCATTTGTTTCTTAGGTGAGTGAATTGGTCTAGAACGCATGTCCTGGGTGTCCTGGTAACCATGGTGCTGGCTGCCTTTTCTGCCCATGCAGGCCTCTGTCCTGTGGTCATAAGTGGCTGCCATATTTTCACTTTCTTTGAAGACATTTCGAGTGTTTGAAATCTCCTTTGTCCTTTCTCAGGGGTGGAGATAACTCCAGTGGCTTCCTTCATTTGGCCCTGGGATTGGGAGAAGGGAGAGTAAGACATTAATCTGGACAAATCCAGTCTGTTTTCTGGATGTAAAGTGATTACCCAACACTGTCATGCCAGAGGAGGCATGTAACAATTAAAGAGGAGTTAAGGAGGTTCAAACTAGCTCATCTCTAGATGGGTTTTTAGAGAAATGCTGTCCAATAGCAACATATAAACTTCACTAATTTTTTTAAAAAAATTTATTGAGTTACAGTTTACAGCATGGTATAGGTTTCAAATCTATAACTTCTCACCTCAACATCTATATATATCCCACCACATCCACCACCAGATATCCAATCACCATCCACCACCAAACAGTTATTCCCTTCTACCTATTCCTACTACCCTCCAACCATTCTGCTGTCAGGCTAAGGGTTTGTTTGGTTTTTGTTCTATGTCTTTGTATGCTTTCATTGCATTTTATATGCTACAAGTAAATGTCTTTCTCCTGACTTATTTCAGTTAGCACAGTCTCCTAAAGGACCATATATATTGTTGCAGTTGACAAGGTTTCATTTTTTTTACGACTTAGTAGTATATATGTCACATCTTCTTTATCCATTCATCTACTGTCAGGTACTTGGGTTGTTTCCATATCTTGGTTGTTGTGAATAAATAATGTCATAATCAACATAGAGGTAAGTATATCTTTTCAAATCAGTCTTTTTTTATATATATTTATTTATTTATACAAGAACCGGAGTATAGGCCAGATGTGCGGGAGTGTGAGAGGACTCACTCTCTGTCACCCAGAGACAGAGCAGGGAACAGAACAGGCAGACTGACTGAAATACACTGCTGAGGGGAGCAGTGGGTGAGGCAGAAGAGGTCTGCTGCGCCATGTGGGATTCTCGCCGGCCAGCCGGGATAGAACCTCCACTGCAGAGGCTGCGGACAGCTTCACAGTGCTGTGTTCAACCATCTGCGCCACCAGGGGAGGCCCATCAAATCAGTGTTTTCATATTCTAATAAATACCCAGAAGCAGGATTGCTGGATCACAAAACCATACCAATTTTTGGAGGAAATTACTGTTTTCCATATGGCTGCATCAAACAAATTTACACTCCCACCAATACTGTACGAGGATTCCTTTTTCCTGACATCCTCTTCAACACTTTTGGATAATTGCCATTCTAACTTGTGTGAGGCAAAATCGCATTGTGGCTCATTTACCTAATCTTAAGTGATCTAGAACATCTTTTCATGTGTTTGGTGGTCATGTATGTGTCTTCTTTGGTGAAATACCTATTTAGATCTTCTATCCCTTTTTAAAATCAGGTTATAAGCTTTTTTGCTATTGACTTGTATGAATAGCTCATATAGTTTGGATATTAACTCCTTATATGATATTAAATTAACAAATCTCCCATTCAATAATCTACCTTTTTGTTTTAACAGTGGTTTCTTCGGCTGTGCTGAAGCTTTTTAGTCTGATGTAGCCACATGTGCTTATATTCTTTTTTGTTTCTCTTGCTGTTGGAGATGAATCTATAAAGACATCAGATAAGACCTTTGTCAAAGAGTTTATTGTCACATGTTCTACTATGTATTTATGTTTTGGAATCTTATATTAATTTTAAATTAATTTTAGAATATGGCATAAGAAATGGGTCTAGTTTCATTCTTTTTCAACGGCATATGCACTTTCAATTGTCTAGCAGCAATATTTTAAATCATAAAAAGTACAGGTGGAATTAGTTTCAACAATTTGCTTTACTTAGCTCAACATATCCAAAGATGATTTTAATATGCAGTCAATATAAAAAAATATTGAGGAGATATTTTAAGCTATTTAAATTTATTAATCAAATTAACATTGCATTATAACATCATGTAAGTTTCAGGTGTGTATCATTATAGTCTGATATATGCATTATGTTCATGCTAAAAATCTAAATCTATCCTTTACCATATATTTGACTCCATTTATCCACATGACCCACTCCACATCCTCCTTCCCTTCTGGTAAACACATATTGATTTGGTAGCCTAGAAGGTTTTGTTCGTTCTACTTCATTCATTTGTTTTATTTCTTTATGTGCCACATGTGAGTGAAATTATAGTGTCCTTCATCTGACTTGATTTCAGTTAGCGTAATATCTTCAAATTACATCCATGTTTTTGCAAATAGCCAGACTTCATCTTTTTTAAAAAAAAAAAAAATATATATATATATATATAGGGTCTCCCTGGGGCTAAGCATTATCAAGCTATTGGCATTATCAAGATATCTCAGCATTATCAGGCTATCGGCAGCCACTGCAGCATGAGTTCAATTACCAGCCAGGGATCTCACCCACATGACACAGCAGACCTCTCCTGTCTGGCCCGCTGCTCCGCTCAGCAATGTATTTCAGTAGATCTGCCTGTTCTGCTCCCCACTCTGTCTCTGGTAAATCCTCTCACTCCCCGCACCTCTGGCCTACACCCCAGTTCTTGTATGCATAAATAAAAATAAATCTTTAAAAATAATAATAAAATAACACACACATATATATAGCTGAAAAGTAGTTCATTGGGTACATATGTTACGTCTTCTCTATCTAATCATGTGTCATTGGGCACTTAGGTTTTCTCTAACTCTTGACTGTTGTTAACTACACTGCTATAAGCATGAAATGGATGTATTTCTTTGAATTGCTATTTTTGTATTCTTAGGGTAAACACCCAGAAGTGAAATAACTGAATTTAATTATAAAATTCTCTTTTTGCAGTAAATTTCCAAAATACAGGTATTTTATACCTCCAGCACATATTGATTCTGAGTAACACCATCCCAAGTGTCAGAAACTACCTGAGGCTAGTGGTTACTGTACTGAATTGCACTATCCTAGACATACAGACCCCAAATGCCTGAATTTTTCTAGTCTACTAGCTTTGTACACAGCTGTTTTGAGCATCAAGTACTAATGACCTGTAGAACTTTGACTGTGAAATTGGAATTTGTTATTACCTGGTAGATGTGAGGTAAAAATATCTCAATCCCATCCCATCCAAAACAGCAATTTATCTTCTTTGTAGGGGCTTCATACTAGAAAAATGTTTTGCCTGAGCTTATTACAATTATTGTAACTGCTGTATGTATCTTTGCTGCATACACACCTTCCCAATCAGTATGTACTTCAAGAGTGAACAACTACCCCAAGAGCAATAAGATCTTCCCATGACAAGGGTGATGTGGTCACACCAGGGGGCTTGACTCCAGGAAGATGTGAACCATCAACACAGAGCAAAGGGATCTTTATTTGAACCAGGTTTTCTCTAGTTGCTACTGACAGGGTAATTTATGGTTAAGATTTGGTGTGCCTTTCACCAAGGCAATTTATTTCCAGGCCCCATCAAGAGTCCCCATATTGGTCAAAGATTACTGATTCAGACTGGGGAATGTCTCTCCAGTGAACACCAGCAACAGAAGCAAGAACTTGGGCTAACAGATAAACATCTAGGCAAGTTGCAGTGTGGGGCAGGTAGGGGGAAGGGATGATGATGTCTCTGTATGACTTACAGAGTTCCTTTCACTTCCTCCTAAAGTCAAATTCAGGATGCTCTGTAAATCCAGGAACAAAGCACTAAAAATGCCAAACAGGTCAAATCAATAACAGGAACGTTGAGTGCAAGACAGGAAAGAATGAAGGAAATACACAATTATTTTACTGGACTGCAAACATCTTGAGAATTAGATATCTTCTGAACACTCCCTCTCTTTTTTTTTGAGGGAAGAAATGATGTAACTAAAACATTTTATTTTTCCTTGGTGTTGCATTGATACCACCACACTGACAAATGGAAGTCATGGAGCAAGTTGCAGGACTCAGGATGCTGCTGAAGAGCAAGATCCTGGCCTTTTTATTGTTAGAATAATTATACAGCATCCATTGTAAGGGGAAGGAGGACAAAAAGAAAAGGGAGGGGTAAAACTAGAAAATGTGCTCTGTCATCTATAGTATCAGGGATTGTGAGTCTGCCCTCCAGGCACTTCTCATCAGCTTATGACTTGGTATTGTAATTGAGATCAAGCTCTAGATCCGCAGCCATGGTTTCAATCTTATCAACAAGGCTTTCCACTGATCAGCTTCTGGGATGTCCTGTCATACATCAGTCCTCGAACCCCCGGGTGCTCTTGGCCATACTTCGTGATGCATAGGTGGCTGAACAGGCCACTTAGAAGTAGCAGACCCACACCTTGTCCCAAGACAATGATCAATTGAAGTCCTGGTACCTTTCACAAAGCTGAATTATAGAATTCTGGATTGTACCATATGACATTTAAAGTCTTTATGAGACTCTATGGCTTTGTAATTTGAATAAAAATGTGCTAACAAGTGTCAAACATCATAAACTTGGAAAAGACAAATGTTAACTGAGCTTTGGGGTAGCTACTAGAAATAATACTTGTCTTTCTAAATTTTTTGGCCCATATTAGCCCAAGCACTGGACCCGAATTAGTATAGATGTGAAACTCTGGTGAGTGACAAATTTATTTTTGTGGATTGGACTGCTAGACAAAGCACTGGATAATGAAACCCACAATATCAGGTCCTGGCCCTGAATCTTTATGTCCTAGGCAATCACGCAACCACTGAGGCCCTGGTATTCATAACTAGACTAGATGATCTACCAAATGCTTTCCCCAAGAACTGCAACAAATAACTATAGGTTCCTTAATTTCCCAGGTATTATATTGGATGCTTTTGTTCTCTAGGCCCTGTGTAAATATGCAGAATGATTCATATTTGCAGCATTGAAGGTCATCAAATTCCAGGAAGCCTAGGACATTCTGCGAAGCTGAGGAGAGAAACCTTCAATTTGAAAAGTGAGATGTTGACAGACTCAAGGCAGACATTCCCAAAGGTGGGCAGAGGGAATCATTTTCCACCAAGCTGTCACTCCCCACCCAGTCCACCTCATTGCCATAATAATTGCCCTAAAACCGAAGTTGATCTCATCCTTCTCTAATTCACAAACCCTGTCTCCTCACCACCTGCAGAATGAAGTGTACATACCTTTTGCAAGGGATTTCAGACTGTTGACATCTGACCCCAAACCATCATTCTAAACTCATATTGTGTTACATTCCTCCGTGTACTCTGGGTGACACCCCAGAGTCTGGACGGCTCATCATTCCTTGAATTCTATGTGCATTTTCCCCTACATCTGTGTTTTTGACTGCAATGCATTTCCTTGCCTTTTTGATCTGCTGAAATCTTTCTTACCCCTAAAAGTCCCTCTCAAATAACTCCCCTGAATATCTATAGTTCGCCAAGTACCCCCGTAACATTGCTCACATTTTGTTCTCGCTTTATTCATTTATTACTTACTATTATCTTTATTGAGGTAACATTGGTTTACAACACTGTGTAATTTTAGGGAGACAGGCTCACAAATTATTCAATATGTTATCAGACTATCCCCACCACCAAAGTCCCAATAATCCTTTACCACAGTCCATTGAACCTCTCCCATGTTGCTCCTCATCCTCAAATGCTCCCTCTGGTAACAGTTAATTTTTTAGGTTTGTTGATTATTGCTTTAATTTTATTCTGCCTTTGATTAGAATTTACCTTTATGCCTCTCATTCCTCTGTAGTTTTGTTCTCGAAGACATGAATTGTGTCTTGTTAATTTCCTTTTTTTCATAGTTCAAATTAAAAGGTACTGATCATGATAGGTAGCCAGATAATATTTGCATGATCAGACATGGGAAGCTGACTTGTGTCTGTTATTTGAACTAACATTCCACATGGCATTGGTGGGATGTGATTTATGACAAATGCTTCACTGCTTAAACAAGGCAGAGCAGAGCCCCAGGACAAAGGAAGAGACAAGGAATCAGGTCAGGTCTAAGCATGATGTTTTCAACAATACCATAGGCGAATGTAACATTCAAGGAAAATATGATCCACATATTATTTATCAGACTGAATTAATATGTGATCTGTAATTTAACAGTTTAACATCCCTGAAAAGATTATTCAATTAGAAAAAAAATTTAAACTGCATTTCTCTCAAAAATTTGTGCTTCCCAGCACAAACCTGCTTATTAAAGTGAGTTTCACTTATAAGAAGAATGTAGAGCATCCAAATAAGGGATCAGGAAAAAAAGTAATTATAATAAAATCAAAACCAAAATCAGCAGGCAACTATAAACCAGAGACATTCTGCAGGGGCGGGGAGAAGGGAGTAGGATCAAAACGGGGGTGGGAGAGAACAAGGGACTGTGGTGATGACACACAGGTGAATGGGTGGTGGGAATTTCACAGGGACTATAACCGAAATGAGAAAGCATATATTGTCAAAAATAAAGAATGATGTAATAAATGAATGAATGAAGTGAGTACCCTGAATCAGGGCAGGCTTGCAGGTTGATGGAGGGGTAGGAAGACCCATTTTTCTGAAGGTGCTCCTCTATCTCTAACCTGTGTCACCTCCATGAAGTTTATTTAGCCTCCCCAAACCTCTAATTTATTTCCATTTGTAAAGTGGCAGTTCTAACTCACAGGTTTGTTGTCACATGCAGATAACATGGAGTTTGTGAAAATATCTAGTGTATGATGGGTACACAATAAAAACTTCCTTTTCTCTCTAATTCTCTTTCTCTTTTCAGGATATACTCAAAGCATGAACACTGCAGGGATGTTGAATGATAGGGTGTATGTTATATTTCTTAGCAAGTTATACCTTCTTGAAGACGTATCAGCAATCAATAATATTTTTCAAAATTTGTGTTTTTCCATGATGCTAAAACCAAATTTTGGAAAATTCTTTCAGGTAAGCCCTTTCTTTGGAAAATTCCCATTCCATCATTCGCAGCAGCCAAGTGCTATTTACCCCAGGACCCAACACCTTTCAATTTGCTATTTTCAATGGTAATAAATGATTTAGATCATTTCCTGTTTTCCTCTGCTTACCAACCTGCCAGGAGCAGTCACATGCCAGCCTTAAAATAACTGCACTGGTAAACAAGTAATTCAAATTATTAGCAGGTTATATAAAATTGTGCTACACAGTCCAATTGGGCATGGACAGACATGGTTCTTGGCACCTAGCTGTGCTGTTGGGTGAGTATTTGTGAAGAACAGGCTGAGGAGGGCTTGGAACGAAGGGTGTTATAAAACTTGAAAGGATGTGTTCAAGGTTGGTGAGGAGAGGTCTTGTCACATTCCCCCGAGTGCCTGGCACACACTAAGCATGCAGTAGGCATTAATAATTGCCCAAGTTGATTGAGTGGATGCTAGTGGAAGTCCAAGTGTTCTTCTCCAAATTCAATTTTGCCCCAATATTTCTTCAAGACCCTTCTTACATCTTTAGTACTTTTTATTCTTCAGGGTTTCCTTGCTCCCATTGTCAAACTCTTCTTCAAATTTGCAAGCATGCCAGGTAGAGAAGTTGGCATACTGAGTGAGTTTTGTGTTTATTGAACAAACAAAAGGTACAGAGATCTTCCACAAAAGATGCAAGAGGATAGACCTTGAATGTTGAGAGAGACAGAGAGAGAGAGAGAGAGAATTTGTACACAGATACTGTGTACACACATCTTTGTATACAGATACTGAAATGTGTGATTTCAAAGTTCTCCCCACAAGATGGGACCCCTGCTCACACTGGTTCACTAAGATATAACTCACTATTCATGGCTTTCTGATGTTGAAATTTAATTAAGAATACTAAGCACCATTCAAATATGGTTTCTCAACAGTGATTTTGATGACTTGAGTTGTTTTTTTCATCCTTATTGCTTTCAGATATACATAAATCTTTTCCCCTCCTCTCCATTTTTTTTTTTTACCATGTGTGTGAAATATGATACTTTTCAGTATTCTGGGTTCTTTTGGAATTCAGACTTTTCACTTCCTCCACATCTGCTATGAAACCAAATATTGATTAATGTGACCTATAAACCTAACTGGTTAAATGAGGCCAATGACCAATTCTTATTCTTGGGTTTTTTAGGAGTGTCTGTCATTTTTCCAATTTCTTCTTTAGCTATGCTTTCTTTTTTTTTTCTTTTTTTTTTTTTTTGGTTTATGAAAAGATTAAAGGAAAATTATACCAGCAGTAAAATTCTCAACCACATCTGAGGTTTAAATTCCAAGACTTTGACTAACATTACCCCAGACCATCTCACTAACTTTAAGATAGGAATATTTCTAACCTAGCCACTTCTGTCCTATAAAATTAAATGTGATGTGAAAATATACAAGGCCTAAACATCTCCAGAAGGCAGTTATTTCTTTGGGAGGCTCATACATAGGACAAGAATAATTGACAATAAAAAGGTTCCATCACTCATTGATTCCACAGGATGAAAAAATCCTTAAAGAGAAAAACATTGTAACTTTTTTTAAAATAAATTTTATTTTATATTCCCCATACAATTGCAACCCCCTTATTTTGACCCCAATCCCTCCCCTCCCGCCCTCTATCCCCCATAGAGTGTCTCTGGTTCATAGTTTTTTGTTGATTTTGATTTTCACTCTCTTATAGTTATTCATTTTCCTGGTCCCTTATTTAAGTGTTCTAGATTCCTGCTATGAGTGAGACCATCCGGTATTTTTCTTTTTCTTTCTGCTTATTTCGCTGAGCATGATCCCTTCCAGCGCCATCCATGTTGCTGCAAATTGCATGTGTTTATCTTTTTTGAATGCTGAGTAATATTCCATGGTGTATATGTACCACATCTTCTTGATCCAGTCATCTATTTTTGGGCATTTGGGTTGTTTCCAAAGCTTAGCTATTGTAAACAGTGCTGCTATAAACACAGGGGTGCAGGTGCTCTTTGGAATTGATGTTTCTGTGTCCTTTGGGTAAATACCTAGGAGTGGAATTGCTGGATCATATGGAAGCTCTATGTTTAGTAGGTCCAGAAATCTCCACACAGCTCTCCATAGTGGTTGGACCAGTTTGCACTCCCACCAACAGTGCAGGAGAATTCCTTTTTCTCCACATCCTCGCCAACATTTGTTGTTGCTAGTTTTTTTAATATGTGCCATTCTCACTGGTGTAAGATGGTATCTCATGGTAGTTTTGATTTGCATTTCCCTGATTACAAGTGATGTTGAAGATTTTTTCATATGCCTGTTGGCCATTTGCATTTCCTCTTCAGAGAAGTTTCTTTTTAGCTCTTCTGCCCATTTTTTGACTGGATTATTTTCTTTGTTGTTGTTGAGTCTCATCAGCTCTTTGTAGATTTTTGTGATCAGTCCTTTATCATTAGTGTTGTATGCAAAAATGTTCTCCCAGTCGGTGGGAAAACATTATAACTCTTAAGATTTTGATGTTCTGATTTAGACTAGTAAAAAGGATACTATTAAGATTTCTTGCTATGAAGACTATGAGAATGACTGAAGTGATAGCACTACTTGTCCCCTACATAGAACAGGCTATACATAGAGTTCTCACGTTATTTACAAAATCCTAAGTGGTGCTGCTTACATTGAATACAATGAGCCTAGAACCCCCTATGGTTGTACAGCAGGGCGCCCTAAATGTATACACGCCTGTGAGCAGTCTTCCTCAATGGAGCCACCTCCATAGAGAGGCTTAATCCAAAAATACTGTCTTGTTCAAAACTTGAAATTACCTTAAAGTTCCTATAATATTCTCTGGAACACACTTAATAGCAACAAATAATCCTTTGATGGTGGACTTGACATTTGGAAATATTAAAAATCTTTAGGAACTAAATCTCATGTAAAACATAAAATGACCTAGGGATGGGTTTTTATTTTTGTTTTTTGGTTAAAGAAAGAATTCTGCAAAATTAAATTAATTTTCCTATGTCACTCAAATGACTTTGAAAACTTTTCCCAAGGAGATAAAAGAAGGTTAGGAACAAATGAAGCCTTAATAGAATAAATATGTGGCCTCCTAATGATAATATTTTGAGGAAAATAAGGTTAATTTTGATAATTTTGTGTTTTTTCCATGTCTTATTTTTTTAATAACACATGCAAAGTCTAGTTTGGTGCCTCAGCCTCTTGAGGGATAAAATGGGAGGAACATACTTTAAGGAGGTTGCTTCCGAGAATGTGTAAATTGAAAAATTGAGAGGTTACTCTGGTGATTTCAAATAACAATCTAAGTGGAGAATTCTCTTGGAAAAACTTGTGTCTTGAGGCAAAGGACTGGATTTCCTGCCCCAATTCCATTATGAGTTTATCAACACCAAGTGGTTTTTATTCAATATCACCATTTTGCAGAATGGATAGCAAGAGAACAATTATGAGCTAACATGAATCCTAAGAATGTTGCTTTTTCTCACTAAAACTGTTGATTGTAGATAGCAATTCTGCACAAGATTTCCAATTATGGACAAAATAATCAATTAACATACATCTCTTCATCATTTTGGTGATAATGAATATGAGTGTTGATCTGGTTGAACGTGTTGGACTTTCCCTAAAACAGAAAACACCCCTCTAGCTTTAGAAGGCAAAAGCATGAACACAGTAAATAAAACCAGTCTTTGCTCACAGCGCTATTATTTCTGCTACTGAAAAGTCTCCCTAAGTCCCAGTTTGCTCCTATAGAAAATAGAGTCTGCTAAGGTTAATGAGAGCGAGGGTAGGGGGCTGGAACAGGGGGTGCTTGTGTCTTATTTGTGTTGGTCTGCTACTGTCATAATGCTCCCAGGAGGCAGTGCTGAGTGATCCCTTTTATGTCTGCACAGATATTCATAATAAAATAGATGTCTGGCTCTTGAAGCTAACTTCTTAGTCTGGAGGCATTTTGGATTACAAAGGCCCAAATAAGAATGGATGACATTGTCTTGGGTGAAACCACAGAAACTAAGAGGAAAAATGAGTACAGGGGATGGGCCGAGGGGAAGGCGATCTCTGGCTGCAAGTGAAAATGTCACCTAAGGCAGAAGACTACTATAAGAATCCTGGCATTAAATCATACTGACCTGGAAAAGATCCTTTATGTTCAACTTTCCAGACATCCAAATAACCTGTCCTGATCTTCTTAATGTCCCCCAATGATTGCAAGTCTTCTTAATGGCGTGTTTTCCTTTGGTGTTCTAAGGACCCTCGATTTTAGCAAAAGCTAGAGGCTAGAGTCAGCCTCTGGGATTCATATTACAGAGCTTCCATGACTGTTTTATGAATTTCATCCTAAGCAAAGCCAATTGGACTAAGAATAGGCTTTTGCTCTTTCCCATTCAATCCCCTTCCCATTTTTCCATACTGTGGAATAACATTAGAAAGGATTTTCTGAAGACCAATTGACTTGCATCTGTTAATGAAAGTGCATCATCCATAGCTTGGTCAAATTTAATGGCACTGCTTTACCTAGAAAGGAGCATGTGATAGACTAGAACAAATTAAAATAGAGTGAGATGCGATGGAAGTACTTTCTAAAAACGCCTTTTTTTTTTTTTCCTTTTTAAGCAGTTAAGCGTCATCTGCCTGCCAGGTGGAACTTATTTGGATAATATAGCACAGATGTACCTTGTTGTACCCAACAGATGAATTCCTGAAAAGCTGCATTTGATAGAATTTTTATAAATTGAATCACATTTTCCTGTAGACTTGCATTATAGTAACAGAAGCCATTATCCACATTTGACTGATCTTCAATTGGCAGAGGCCTCTAACACTTGAGCTTCAAGTTTCTCAGCCAAATCTCTATGTCAAACAGTTAATGATCTGGAAATAATAAGCACTTATGTGAGCTGGGGGAGCACTACACTTAAAGGAAATTTGATTGTATTCCCCTGAAAGTAAAGAATCTTTATTGCATGATGTGAATTTTCACTTGTGGAATCTTAGACTATCAGGAACATTACAAATGACGCGTCCAAACTGCTTTGTTGCAGGTGAGAAAAATGTGGCCCTGACAGCATGCAACAATATGAAAAAAATATCAATTTTGAGATTGGCAGCCTTTGAATTCAAATGTTCTCTTCCACATGTACTAGCTGCTAGGCATTGGGCAAATTTTCAGAGCACTCAGAGTCCTGGTTCGTTGTCTTTAAGACAGGAATAGTATTACCCATCTGTAAATGATGGGTAAACGAAATTGGTGAGGCTTTTACACCATTGACCTCTGTGGCTATCACCTGTAACCTTGGTTTTTGTTAACATAGAAGGCACGTGGGTGTGGGGCCCCCATGCTTGACCAGGACACCTGAGCATGGGTGTGTGTGCATGCGCAAGCATGCACACCCAACCTAGAAGTCAGGGCTATAAGGGCAGCATTACTCAGAGATGGTGTAAGGGGCAGGACAGGACACAGTGCAGGTTTTCTGATCCCATGCAGACCGGGTAAAGGAGGAGTCAGAGTCCTCAGTGGTTTTTGCAGGCTTTTATTGGGATTTACCCAGTACACAGCAGGCAAGGATGCTGGGGGGCCGGGAGGCTGGCAGGCCTCTCAGCCCCCAGCAAGTCTTCACTCTATCTGGGCTCTCTGGCCTTCTCTGCTTCTCTACTCTTGCTTCTCACTCGTTCTCGGCTTTTTGGCTTCTCCATCGGCTTCTCCTAGTGTCTCTGTGACGACGCCCTTAAAAGGCCAGTCTCAGCCCAGGTGAATCCCATCTACCTATGCCCACACCCTATTCCAGGTGCCCGCCCTCAGGCATGCATTCAGGACTGCAGGGTTCCGTCATCTGTCCTAATGGCGGGAGAGCAGAAAAGCCTGACATTTTCTTTACCATACAGTCCACCCCCTCAGGGTTTTCTGCCATACAATCTATATCTATCTATCTATCTATCTATCTATCTATCTATCTATCTATCTATATACATACATATATATATATATATATATATACAATTTTCTTAAACAATGCAGCCATGGCCCACAAAAGCAAATACATCACAATAAAAGAACAAAATACAACAGAACACAAATAAGTCCAGGCAGGGCCCCAACCTAGTGCAAAAGACAATTATTGGCACCAGCAGATGAGCCACCACATCTGCTGCTGAAGGCTCTGCTCATACGAGGGAGGGGAACCACTCACGGCATCTACTGTCACACACCAGGAGCTGTCAGGCTTCCTGACCTTCTCTGGCTGTAGTCTCAGCTACAAGCCATTCACAGCATCCACCCCCAGGATGCACTCGCTCTGGGATTGGCGATTCTATTCTGTTGGGGGTATTCGCCAACCCTCAGGGTTTCTGTCTGCAGTCGCTCCAACACTCGGCCTTCATAGCCACCAATGAGACTCGCAGACCCCTGCGCTCAGGCCAACCCACTGCACAAGCACATGGGTCGGGGATCCAAACTCTACATTCGGCTTGGGCTCCACCCCACGCCACGTTCCCCACCCGTCCCCCAAGGACAGGTTCCTCAGCTCCTCACCCTCACTCAAGAATGAGCAGGGCATCACCCACAGGTGATTTTACGAGACTCACAGTTCTTCAGCATACTAAGGCTGCTTAACAGCTGCTTAGGGCTTCTCAACTTAGCATCAGTACCAGCTTTTGCCTTCTCAGTTGGCTTTTCTCCTCCACCTGGCTGCTGGGCATGCACAGGCTGCTTTTGGCCATCTAGGCCCACTGGCCACCCCCAGATTCTCAAAAAAAAAAAAACATAACCTGCCAAGGTCCTCCGCCTTCTGGTGGGATTGTCAGGCCAAGTCCGTCAGGCCAAGTCCATCAGTCCAAGTCCGTCAGGCCAAGTCCATCAATCCAAGTCCATTAGGCCAAGTTCGTTGGCCTCTCCCTACATCAGCACTGGCGAGCTCCGAATCATGGTCCTCTCTTTGCCGATGATTCTTGCTGCCTCAGGGGTCGTTGGCTGGTCCTCTTGGGCAACTCCTCCACACGAGGTCTCATCCTGCAGCTCCTGGAACTCGTCCATCTCCTGTGCAGCCATGACGCCTCCAGCATCGTCACAGGGAAACAGTCTGTTACTCCTTAGTCCCTCCAGGTCTTTGGAGGCTCTATAACCGTCTGCATGGATCATCCTGCTGACTTACGCCAATTGTAAGGGCAGGAAGGACACTGAGCAGGTTTTCTAGGATCCAGCAGACCGGGTAAAGGAGGAGTCCTGAAGCCCTCAGTGGTTTTTGCAGGCTTTTATTGGGATTTACCAGGTACACAGCAGGCAGGGGTTCTGGGGGACAGGGAGGCTGGCAGGCCTCCCAGCCCTCAGCAAGTCTTCACTCTATCTGGGCTCTCCGGCCTTCTCTGATTCTCTTCTCTTGCTTCTCGGCTTCTCCTTCGGCTTCTCCTAGCGTCCCTGTGATGCTGCCCTTAAAAGCCCAGTCCCAGCCCAGGTGAATCCCATCTACCTATGCCCACACCCTACTCCAGGTGCCCGCCATCAGGCATGAATTCAGGACCGCAAGGATCCATCATCTATCCTGATGGCGGGAGGGCAGAAAAGTCTGACATTTTCTTTACCCTACAGATGGTCACGGCCGAGTGCCTACGAGAGGACAGCTAGAGGGAGAGAGAGACCACAAGAGAACACCAGAGAAAGCCCAGAGGAAAGGGTGTGTAGAGACTCACACAGGGCTCTTGTTGCTGTCTCCCTGCTGACTTGTTTCCCCTGCTTACCATTAAAACCTATGAAAATGATGCCAAGGGCTCCAAAGTTCTCCTTCAAATAGCTGGAACTGATGGTGAACTACCCAGCATGAGATGCCTGCAAAACCCCATCTTGCAGGGTCATTGTAAAAATTAAATGAGGTAAAGGATATAAAGTGATAACAGTGCCTGGAATACAATAGACTGATGAAGGTTTGCCTTCTCAATTTTCCTTTTCGGGATTTTTAAAATGGCATTTTTAAAATGCATTTCTTTTAAAATTCCGAAGTTAACAGTGTTTATTGCTGAAATTTAAAGTCAAAAGAATATAGAGTAAAAAGCATACGGTCGCTTTCATCCTCCCACACCCAGAGGCCTTTTCCCCAAACCTCCTTCCAAACAGAAGCAATGCTAACAGTTTGGCTTGCTTTGCATCCTTCCAGAATTTTTTCTTTATCATCTTTCTAGATGGAACACATCCTCTAAAATTCTTGTATGGAACTTCAAAGAGTCTTTTTTACCAGTACACTCTTGCCATAAAAATACTGTAAAATAGAATAACCACAAAATCTCCATGGCAAACAACCAATAGTACTTATCTCTCACGCTTACATCTGAGGGTCAGTTGAGTGGCTCTACTGATATCAGCTGGGCGTGGCTCCACGCAGAATGTTTCAGTTCTGATCTGCCTGAGAATTGGGCTTGGCTCTAGATTCTATTTAGTTCTGCTGCTGGTGCTAGTCCTTCTTCTGGAAATGTGGGACATGCTCTTTTGAAGGCAGTTGGAGAATTCCTTGAGCCATGAGTGGACACGTGTAGTCTCCTGAGAACAAAACTTGCAATGAGCTCATTGTTACTATGTCCCAAATTCCACTGGCCAACACAAGTCACATGACCAAGCACACCAGAAGTGAGGTAGCAAAGTAATTCCATCTCTACGGAGAGCTGCTCATCAGTCTAGGGCTAGAGAGAAGGGTGAGCAACGGGACCAATAATGGAATCCGCTTGTAAGGACAGGACAGGACACAGTGCAGGTTTTCTGATCCCATGCAGACCGGGTAAAGAAGGAGTCAGAGTCCTCAGTGGTTTTGCAGGCTTTTACTGGGATTCACCCAGTACACGGCAGGCAGGGTTGCTGGGGGGCCGGGAGGCTGGCAGGCCTCCCAGCCCCCAGCAAGTCTTCACTCTATCTGGGCTCTCCGGGTTCTCTGCTTCTCTCTCGGCTTCTGCTCTTCTCGGCTTCTACTTCGGCTTCTTCTTCCTCAGCTTCTGCTGGCATCCCTGTGACGCCACCCTTAAAAAGCAGTCTTAGCCCAGGTGAATCCCATCTACCCATGCCTACACCCTATTCCAGGTGCCCGCCATCAGGCATGCATTCAGGATCACAGGGTTCCCTCATCTATCCTGATGGCAGGAGGGCAGAAAAGCCTGACAATTTTCCTTACACTACACCACTATAGTCCCAGCAAGGCCAAGTCCACTTGAATGAAGAACATGCCCCCTGCTCACCCCTCAGTTAGACTACAAACACCTGGTGGGTAAGCACCATGACTGGTTTTTTCTTTATTCTACTTTTAGAATCAAATTTAGAGATGGGGACGGGGGGAATTCTGTATATTCAATACTATTTGTTTGACTTTTGAGAAACCTGGTCCAGGAGTGTCTAGAAGGGTGCAGGACACAGACACTGGAAATATTGCTTGTATGTATTTGTGAAGCTGTTTCCTTTCACCTAAATCTCAACATGCATTTATCAGAATGTGAAACTGGCAGCCAGGACTCGGAGCAGACCAGGGGTTCTGGAGCTGGCACTCCGTCAGGGAACGGTAATTTAATGCCAGTGGTGTAAACCTTGGCTTACTCTGGCCTGACCGTCTGAGAATGACAAGCCCCTCAGTAATGTGTGGAAACACAGAATGCCTTAAATGTCAGTGGAGTGGCTGTGTGTTGGTCTGAAATTTAGGTATGATTTTCAACCCAATTGTCCTTTATAATCTGTGGTGTTAAGAAAGAGAGATGGTAAAGGGAACACTTTGGGGTCATCTGAAGGGCAACCAGCCAGCTCAGTGAGGGTATGAAGAGGACTTGTTCCTGAGCAGGGAGGGGGGAATTCTGGGTGGGGAAGCCGGTGCCTCTTTGCTAAGGCTTGGTGCTGGGGTACCACGTCACAGACTAGATGGCACTTCAGTCCCTCACCCGCCCCCTCAGGTTTACCTCAGGGTTATCCATTCCTCTTTGTGTGTCACTTAATGTTATCTTACAGATAATCATAGTCTGTTTATATAATTAGCTTAATTGTGGGTAATTGTGTGTCAGCACTGTGTAATTATGAAACCTACCCTCCAACACTCCACAATCTGTAGGCAAGACACACTGTGCATGCAAAGCAGCCACTTTATCCTTCTTTCCATTAAGGGATTTTTTTCCTTTCAAGGTGCCAGAAAGGAAGAACAGGTCTCTTTGTAAATCTACTATCTGCAAAACAAGGCCCCTGACAAACACATTTGCAGAAAATCAAGTGCTTTGTAAAGAGCCTTGTGTTTTGGCACTGGAAGTGCAAACCACGTGCAGGGGGATGTCTCTGGAATTGGCAAAGGTTTTCCTTCCTACACTGAGCAGTGAGAGCATCAAACTGTAATCCTGTGGCTGATTCCCTCACCCTGAGTGGGCTTCACTGAAGGTGATTTTTGAGCTGAGGCCTCATACATATTGTCTTTCTTTTTTTTTTTTTAAGATTTATTTATTCATTTATTTATACAAGCAGTGGGTACAGTCAGAAACGCGGGAGGGCGAGAGAATTCACCAGAGCGGGAAGCAGAGCAGGCAGACTGACGAAGTACACTGCTGAGGGGAGCAGCGGGCTGCAGGAGAGGTCTGCGCGCCATGTGGAACCCTCGCCTGGCGGCCGGGGATCCAACCGGCGCTGCAGAGGCTGCAGCTCAACCGCTCCGCCACCGGGGAGGCCCCATATTGTCTTTCATGTAGACTAACTGGCATCAGTTTGGGGGTGATAGCAAAGCTCCTCCTCTCCCAGACATCTCTGGTACTGTCCTGCCCACTAGTGCCATTGTCTGGGCTTCCTGCACTCTGTCAGGCCAGGCACTTTGCTGACCATTGACAGGTGTTCTGTCACTGAAACTTAACACCACCCTGGAAGGGTGGGCACTATTGTTATCCCCATTTCATAGACAAGGAAGCGGAGGCTACAAAAGGTTAAACAAGTCCACTGAAGTCCACAGTCAGCAATTTGCTACACAGCATTTTGAATCCATGTTGTCTTTGAGCCCAGAGCCCTTCTCACCCCATTCTTTGAGGGCAAAATATTATCCATTAGTGTGCGTTTGCTTTTATTAGTCACTCATATACTTACTTTCATTGGCTGCTTGGAGTAGGGATTAAGTAAGGACTGGTGCAAATGGGATAAAATGAGAACTGGTGTGGGCACAGCTTAAAAGATGTGAGGTTGCTGGTGACTTCACAGTGGAAGTGGATGGAGGAAGCACTGAAGGGGAAGGTCATAAGGGATGCAGGAAGTTGTATAGTTCCATAGTTTAAGTAGAGTTGGAATTGCTATTCCAACTATATGGAATTGCAGCAGCAACTATACTTGGTGTGGTTTAGATACAATGCAATCATCGATGTCACCAGCAGTCAGCTTCTCTGAGACAGTGCTCTTGTCCTGGGATTGTAAGGGAAATTCAATAGATGTGAGGTGAATGAATGAACTGCTGCGTGAGGGGTGAGTAACAAGCTCAGGTGTCCAGAGAGTCCAAGTGGTTATGAAAATGTGTGATGCTGGTCAGATGAAAAACAAACACAGCACAAAAATGACAAATGCTAACAGTCACAGACCTACTGAACAACAGAACTATTAATGGCACCATGTCTCCTAGCTACTTGTCTAGTTTTTTTCTCAATGACCACTGCTATGGTGGCACAGATTCACAAGTGTGTGCTTCCTGCAACCACATCACAGTTTAGTTGAATTTAATCAGCACCCTCATTTTACAATAGGGAAAGCAAGGCCAAAAGAAAGCAAAGGATTTGTCCAGAATTGCATAGCGAGGGACACCACCAGGTTTTCTAGCTATTAGCCTAGACTTTTTTTTACTAATCCAGGGCACCTAATATGTACCCAGGAAGTAGACCAACTGGGTGGGCAGCCAGAACTGGGTAAGAATTCATTAGACATATCTCCTACCTGCAGATCATGTCACATTTTTAATTATAACTTGGGAAGTGAAACAGATAAGACAAAATTATATTTATATCAAAGATGGCTACCTCAAAATGTTATAGAGCAACCCCGATATTAAACGGGTTCCTGGCTGTGGGTCCTCACCCGTGTGCTTTAAAGGGACTTATGAATACTCTACTACAGACACACACAAAAGGGTTAATAAAAGGTTTATTTACAAGAGAAAAGGAAATAAGGAAAATGTACAACTCAGGGAGAAAATAGAGAAATAAAGTCTTTAATGCGTCCTACCCGATCCGACGACCTGGAAACCCAAAGTCACTCTCAGAGCTGGCCGGACGCTGCGAGCTGGTGGAGAGCCAAAATGGGGGATCCCCAAAGCCCACGTGTCTGCCTTTTGTATCCACCTGGCTGCTTAACCCCACCCTCAGGTCCCAGCCACCTTCCCTTTGGTGGTGATGGGATTTGGAGTTCCCAGTGTCTTTGGCTTTGACCTGGGGTGGGGGTGGAGTCCACAAAGCCTATATGGAATTTGCTTTAGGACATCCTTTTCCCCCTAACAAAAACATTAAGGAATGTTAACTTGAAAGGCATTTAGAGCACAAGGGAGCCTCCATTCTTGTATTACAGATGAGAAAACTGAGCCTCAGAGGGATTAGGAAGGAATGTATGTATCATTTCTATTATGGTACAGTCTCTTCAGTGTCATTCAGAAGCCAGAGAAGGGGAGAAAAAGAACAGATGCCTAGGAGACAGAAGTAAATTCTCATCCCCTGCAACCAGCAATTCTTTCCCATTCACAAGGCACCCTTCCTTCTGGAATATTTAGGGAATTGTAATCATCAGCATAGATGGAATGAGGTTTCACAAAGAAAATTAGCAGGAGTAGATGATGCCCAATAGCTATAGTACAATGAAGGAGCATAGGGCTTATCTTCATAAAAGCTGCTCATCAATGCTTCAGAGAAGGAATCATTTCAGAAATGCAAAGCCTTGAGCTAAACTTTGAAAACAAAATTAATGAAGGAGGCAAGTTTGTGGAAGACACTTTTGTATCACAGGCTGGTCAACCGTGACTCTTCAATGATGAGAACTGGGTTGGAAATTCAGGAGTCTATCGGGCCGGCAGGTACATTTCATTTCTTTGTCAGATTCAGTGATTTCTGCAGTATTGGCATTTGTTTATTTCACGAGACGCTAGGCACCTGATGTTTTAAAATCAGAAACTAATGTCATGATTTTTAAATGCAGGATAGGGCCAAGAACAAAAACAAAAATCCCACATCTGTGGTCATAGTTGACTGCTGACTTGCCATGTTGGAATCTCAGTTTCTGAGCTGACCGACCAGGACAGAGAGTGAGTGCTTGGTGGGAAAAAAAGGACAAAAGAGCAAGATGTAGAGGAGGCTCTTTTGGAATCTTTGTTGAGAGTCAAATTGTTTTTACTTTTATTTTTTTATGAATTCCTTTATTTGCATATATTTTACGTCAGGTGTAGTCCCCTAGAATTCCCAGCACCAATTCACCTGTGCACCATCACCTTAGTCCCTTGTGCTCTTCCTGTCCTCATTTTGATCCCTCTCCCTCCCCTGCAGAATGTCTCTGATTTATAGTTGTCTGATTATTTTTGTTTTGCTGTGTTGTGTTTTTTTATTGTCATTATTTTTTTCCTGATCCCTTGGCTCACCTATATTCCTCCTATAAGTGAAACCATCTGATATTTTTCTTTTTTCTTCTGACTTATTTCACTGCGCATAGTTCCATCCATGTTGCTACGAATGGCATTAGATTGTCTCTCTTTTTTTGCTGAATAATATTCCATGTGTATATGTACCACATCATTTTGATCCAGTCATCTATTTTGGGGCGTTTGGGTTGTTTCCAAGTCTTTACTACTATAAATAGTGCTACAATAAACATGGGGGTGCAGGTATCCTTTTGAATTAATGTTTTTGTGTCCTTTGGGTAGATCCCCAGGAGTGGAATTGCTAAAATCCAACTCTTCTTTCCTTCCAGAGAGAAAAGCTATTATGTGTGCTGGAGACAGTGGTGTCACAGAGAAAAAGAACTGGGCTAAGGGACAGGACTTCTAGTTTTGGTGCTTCCAACTTTGATTTAATGACCTTAGGCAAATCATTCCCCTCTCTGACCTTTTGACCTATAAAGAAGAACCACTTGCCCTGCCTTAACTCCATCACAGCTTTATTGGTGATCAAATAAGAACATGCTGTGAAAGTATTTTGTAATCTGTAGCATGCTGTACAAATAAGAGGGAGACTTAGAAGTCTGTGAATCAACTTTTTATTTGAGAAAATGTTGATATAATGGGAAAAGTATAGATTTTGAATCAAATAGAATATTCTGGATTCCCAACCACGGCCTTGAGCCATGTTTCCCTGTTCTGAGATTCAGTTTCCTCATGAACAAAATGAAATGTGTTTCTCTGTGTAATGCTGTTACGAAGATTAAATGAAATGATATATGTAAATAATGCACAGAGTTCATCAGTGGGCATTTTATAAACATTGTTTTTCTACATATATAATTAGAATTCTTTGATTTAGAAGGACATGACATAATAAAAGAGAATTAGTAACTTCCCCTATTCTGAAAGGATATGAAGTTGAACAAAGGGGATAAAGATTTATTAGGTTTAAAAAAAACTCAGAGAAGGAAATGAAAAGTGGTAGAATGCTATAGTGGGAGGCAGTTAGGGAAAGCTCTAGGCAGGAGGTGACATTTAATTTGGTCTCCTGAATGGGTGAAGGCCCATGAATGGGCGATGTGAATGAACCTTCTTAACAGATAGACCTCATGGGCAAGACTCTGGAAGAGAGAGAGAGTGAGCAGGCAACCTCTAGGAAGGAGAAGGGGGGCACCCAAGGTGTGGAAAGCAATAGATTCTGGGGTTATGGAAGGCAGCAGGGACAAAGGGAAAGGTAGCCATACCTGGTTCACTTCTTAGGAGTTTATTTTGTAGATCATGGGGTGACATCCATAGATTTGACATAGGAAAGAAACATTATTACATTCACTTTGTAGGAAGAACTTTGTGATTGAAACATGGAAGATGGATGGAGAGGAACTATACTAGAGGCAGAGAGACTCTAGTAACCTTTGAACTAGGGCAATGGGAGAGGGCAGGAGGGCAGGGGTGGAGTCATGGAACATCCCTTAAACATCTCAAAGACTAGTGCTGGATTTGGATCACACCTCTATAACAGAAAAATTTTGGTGTATTATTTATGGGGGAAATATTTCCATCTCCCAACTAGACTGCTTTTTAAAGCCATTATTATTCCGGTCAATGAAGCAGAAGGGAGGAGGCTTTAATTGGCTTCCTGAGTCGACCAACTTTTATTATTAAGATGGTTGACTAGGGAGAACAGTGGTAATAGATCCTGTCTTACTATCTCCTGTCCGAGTCTCTCCTTCTGGTAGCCTCTTTTGAAATAATGTGACTTCAATATGTTCCATCATTCTAAATTAAAGTGAAAAATATTTTACTATGAAACTTTTTTTTTTCTTTTTTTTTTTTCCACACTATTTGACGCTCCTAGGCTGCCCTCACCCTCATGCTGCTTTCTTCCCGAGCTTCTCCGTGTCCATTTCTTAAAAGGACACCAGTCACAGTAGATTAGGGGCCCAGCCTAGTCCAGTATGACCTCATCTTAACTAATTACATCTACAATTATGTTATTTCCAAATAAGGTCACATTCTCAGAGACTAGAAGTTAGGACTTACTATCTTTTGTGTAGGACACAATTCAGTACTACTCCCCCCCAGAAAGGGTTGATCTCTCCTCCACTTCCCAAAGCCAGTATCTCACCTCATCACTTATTGCACTGACTGCAGACATTGCAATCAGAGCTCCACTGCTGTTTGGTCCAGTGTCCAATGCTGTCCAGCCCGACCTTCAGACTATTACCTTGGGCTGCTGCAGCGGCCTCACCTATAAGCACTTCCAGCTGCCACTGAGTTGAATCCTTGCCCACTACTTGCTGGTGTGCCACCATCTCCAGGCCCTCGTTGATGGGATGGCACCATCTTGAATGAGAGGCCTTTTGTTTGGGGCTTCTAGACACTGTAGATACCATCTGAAATGAGACAGCCGCCCACTGTGGCCTCAGAAATTCTTTGTTTCCCCTGTTTATTATTTTTTTTTTATAAATTTTATTGTTATATTCCCCATACAATTGCAGCCCCCCATTCTGACCCCAATCCCTCCCCTCCCGCCCCCGCCCCCCTAAAAGTGTCTCTGGTTCATAGTTTTTGTTGATTTTGATTTTCACTTTCTTATATTCATTTTCCTGGTCCCTTATTTAAGTTTTCTAGATTCCTGCTATGAGTGAGACCATCCGGTATTTTTCTTTTTCTTTTTGGCTTATTTCGCTGAGCATGATCCCTTCCAGCGCCATCCATGTTGCTGCAAATTGCATGTGTTTATCTTTTTTGAATGCTGAGTAATATTCCATGGTATATATGTACCACATCTTCTTGATCCAGTCATCTATTTTTGGGCATTTGGGTTGTTTCCAAAGCTTAGCTATTGTAAACAGTGCTGCTATAAACATAGGGGTGCAGGTGTTCTTTGGAATTGATGTTTCTGTGTCCTTTGGGTAAATACCTAGGAGTGGGATTGCTGGATCATATGGAAGCTCTATGTTTAGTAGGTCCAGAAATCTCCACACAGCTTTCCACAGTGGTTGGACCAGTTTGCACTCCCACCAACAGTGCAGAAGAGTTCCTTTTTCTCCACACCCTCGCCAACATTTGTTGTTGCTAGTTTTTTTAATATGTGCCATTCTCACTGGTGTGAGATGGTATCTCATGGTAGTTTTGATTTGCATTTCCCTGATGACAAGTGATGTTGAACATTTTTTCATATGCCTGTTGGCCATTTGCATTTCCTCTTCAGAGAAGTTTCTTTTTAGCTCTTCTGCCCATTTTTTGACTGGATTATTTTCTTTGTTGTTGTTGAGTCTCATCAGCTCTTTGCAGATTTTTGTGATCAGTCCTTTATCATTAGTGTTGGGTGCAAAAATGTTCTCCCAGTCGGTGGGGTTTCTCTTTGTTTTTGTTATTGTCTCTTTTGCTGTGCAAAAGCTCTTTAATTTGATGTAGTCCCAGCTGTTTATCTTTGCCTTCACTATCACTGCTTTGGGTGATGTGTCTGTAAAGATGTCTTTGATGTGCAAATCACGTAGTGTTTCGCCTATATTTCCTTCTATATATTTTATGGTTTCAGGTCTTATGTCTAGTTCTTTAATCCATTTTGAGTTGATTTTTGTGTATGGTGTGAGGTAGTGGTCAAGCTTCATTCTTTTGCATGTAGCGACCCAGTTTTCCCAGCACCATTTATTGAACAAACTTTCTTTGCTCCAATGCATAGTCTTTGCTCCTTTGTCAAAGATTAGTTGACCATAAATCTGTGGGTTTATTTCTGGATTTTCTATTCGATTCCATTGGTCTGTATGTCTGTTCTTGTTCCAATACCATGCAGTTTTGATGATTATGGCTTTGTAGTAGAGTTTGAAGTCTGGGAGTGTGATGCCTCCATTCCCTTCTTTTTTTTTCAGGAGAGCTTTGGCTATTCGGGGTTTTTGTGATTCCATATGAATTTCATCAATAATTGTTCTATTTCTTTGAAGAATGACATTGAAATTTTGATTGGAATAGCATTGAATCTGTATATTGCTTTTGGAAGGATGGCCATTTTAATAATGTTTATTCTTCCAATCCATGAGCAGGGGATGTCTCTCCATTTCTTTGTGTCTTCTTCTATTTCTTTTAATAGTGTTTTATAGTTTTCTTTGTATAGGTCCTTTACCTCTTTTGTTAGATTTATTCCCAAATATTTGATTTTTTTTGTTTCAATAACAAAAGGGATGGTTTTTTTGATTTCTTTTTTACTATGAAACTTAAGGCAATCAGGCATCATTATGATCCCAAAAGGCATTATATTAAAGTTTAATATTAAAATGTTAACATCTGTTCGGGTCCAGGCTTTATTGAACTTTTCAAACTTTCTGATGAAGAAATAGCAAACTTAATGCAAAATAACCCTAAATGAGTAAAATAACTCTCATTGGCAATTCTGGAAAAGAGTGGGTGATAAAGTCCATCTTCCAGGAGAGATCAAAAGTGAAGAGTTAATGGGGGTAGAGCATTTGACTGCAAAAATGAAGAATTAAATTTGTGGACTGAATATACGAAGGGTTCCATTTAAGGTTGGCCTGTGCCACATAAGTTAGTTTTGTTTTAGAGGAAATAACTTTGCCCATCTAGTTCTTGGCTTCCATTTCCCAAGTTGTAACAATCAGAGTCCAATACAAAACAGATGGCCATGCAAATGGGATAATTCAGGAGAGTTTAGTGAAGGGATTATTACGTTTTCAGCAGAATTAAGGCAAACCAACAAGAAGCACGTTGTTTCTAATAACAGGTTCAATGGGTTAGGAATGACTTACTGGAAACAAGAGAGTTGTAACTCTAGGGAAGGGTCATAGACTAAAAGCCATGATTTTGGTACAGGAGCATGGTCACTACCAATTCATGATCTGATGAACTGGGACACAGGGAATATGTCCGCCAACCTCATTCTTCGCTGGTTATGGAATAAGCATAATTCCATGTCTCGTAGTCACCTGTGAGTGTCTTTTATTGGTCAAACATATTAGAAGTCACTATGTGGGGACACTATGTGTTACTACACTATGTAGTAACACAGGTGTGTTACTACACCTGGTGATGCAGCTCATGAAGGTTGGATCCCCGAGTTATAAAGTGAAGTGGCAATGGGTAGAGAGCAGCTCAGGAAGGACAAGCATAAACTATCCAGTGTAGAAGATTCATGAGTTGGTGATACCAGACATAGAGATAATTGATAAACAGATTGGGTCTAGAGTTAGCCTATTTATCCATTTCACTATTAATTATTATTTTATGAGAACTTTTCTAATATATGGAATGTTTAAATACAACCCATCTCCTACTGTTCATCAGAGGATGGAATGAGATGCCGAGTCTGGACTGCCTGGCATAGTTACTGGCACAAGGTGCTGATTTAGAAGCATTTGTCACCTTCTTGCTCTTAGAGTGGAGGACCAGGGTTGCCCAGATAATGCTAGGGGATATTTTGGAGTAATACATACATTCTGTCACTTGGTCATAAACTGATACACAAAATGAATTACCAAACAAACTGAATGGAATAATGGAATAAGTTAGCTGTTATCAGGAATTGCTTTATGGGTCTGATAAACTTCACTTTTCTCTCTTTTTATTTAAATTTAACCTACTTGAAAGATACATTTACAATTAGGGAGCATATTTGTTAAATAACTAATCATGTGAAAATATATTACATGCCAAGCACCTCAATATTTGTTTCAAACATTACCTATTTAATCCTTGCAAAAAGCCTGTGCAATTGACTGCTTTCATTACTATAATAAAGGTGTATGGATTCCATGTCAAGGTAACTTCTCCAACGTCAGTAGTAATATTAGCAACTGGAAGAGCCAAGATCAGATGCAGGCCAGCCTGACTCCAGAGTCTTATTTTTCTTCCATGTATCACTTTGCACAATCAGAAAATACCCTGTGAACCCAGACACATAACTCAGACCATGAGGTCTGATTGTTTTCAGAATCCCTTAAACATCTCAAAGACTAGTGCTGGATTTGGATTTGGCCCTTCACTCCTCCCATAAACTCCTGCATATCTTATAACCACTACATCTAGTCATCAAGTGATGGGGCGTGCACAGCCTTTGCCATGAGACAGAATCTGAGTTGTGAGCTTGCCGATTTCAATTTTCATTCCTTGGAGAAGTCATCAGCCCTTGTGTTTATCTTCTGTATTACGAGATAAAAATAGCTAGCAGAAAGGAGAGTTGTAAGGATTGGACCAAATAATGCATAGAAAAGAATTTATTACAATACCTGGCACAGATGTTAGGAAGAGGAAATATTAGATCCAAAACTTCCTTCCATCCAAACAAGATCAGTTCTTCAGCTGAATCCTGAGATCTTAGTATTTGAATGGTCTCTCCCATTGACAGTGTCAGTCAACATAATTGACTGATACTCCTAGGGTGTACGAAATTAAGTAATAAAGATCTTTTCTAGGTGCTGGAGTCGGAGAAATCACTAAGGTCAGTTAATGGATTGTTTCATCATTGCTCCTTGAAGTCAATAGGAATCTTTACTTGGAATATTCACTTCTTATCTTTTCATAGCCAAGAGTTGAAGAAAGAACAGAATTAATTTATATCCTCCCCAATAGGATGTAAGCTTCACCAGGACAAAGACCTTCGTCTCGCTTGTTTCCTAATATATATCCACTTTCTCATTCAAAAGAGACAATATAGATTTCTTTGAGGTGAATTTCTTTGAGTAAGAAGTTATTTTGAAAATATATGTACTGAGATATCAAGACCTCTCTTGAAATCATAACTATTGAGAATTACTCTATTCATAGTTTCCCCAAAAATGCATGTTAATCTTTTTAAACTCTTCTTGGGAGATTAAGCAACTATATTCAGATAACATCCAGATACTGGGTCCTTCTGAAATTGTCTCAAAAACTTTGACCCTGATCCATATCAGCGATGTACTTGTAGGTGTGCCATCTGGAAGGCAGAGCCTAAGACCTTAACTCTGGGACTAAGGCTCCCCAGGGGAGGATTGCTGAGCATTGTTCAATGTGTGAGAATGTCAGTGTCTCTGGTGGCTCCAGCCAGTGGGAAGTGTCCTCTCCTAATAGTTAGTCCACTCCACTTTCTGGGACTTCAGCCTGTCTCCCTTTTGTGCAGATTATATTTTAAGGTCTACTAAAGATCTAATTCTTGATCCCTTGAATCAGCTTAAAACCATGTTATTTATTTTTAGTATAGTCTATGATGAAAAAAATATAGATTGGATTCAGGTAGATGGATTTGGTTACCTATTCATCAAGTTACAGGTATTGATTGCAAGTTACTACACCTTAGCATCTGATACCCTTAAAGATGTTTAAATAGACACTATCTCATTTCTCCAGAGGGCTAACATTCCATAGCAAATGCATTTTCTAACTAGTTACTTCCCAGATAAGCAGCATCAAATGGATATTTACTGAGAGTCATTTTATTTTT
Source organism: Talpa europaea (assembly GCF_964194135.1). NCBI lineage: Eukaryota > Metazoa > Chordata > Mammalia > Eulipotyphla > Talpidae > Talpa > Talpa europaea. The sequence goes on from NC_140073.1 coordinate 26,049,101, forward strand.
ATTTTAGGAACAACATAAAATATGATCAAAACATCTCTAAAGGGAAAATAGCCACAGATGATCCCCTCCTATGTTTTTTTTCTTTTATTTCCTTCTAAAATTTCTTCATGAACATGAGTATTTTACATAATTAAAAGTTATATGGTTTTAAACTGTATTTTTCTTTTTGCCCTGTTTTCATACTATTAATATATTATGTGATCCTATGTGCTATGTGTTCCTTAATTTACTTACACATTCCCCCTATGTTAGACAAGCAGATTGCTTCTGCTATTAAGGTAAATGTAAAAAGAAACATGTTCATTCAAAGTTAAAAAAGTTTTTATTCGATTAAATTATTTATAAAGGCTAAATATAGTTGGAGGGTGAAGGAGAAAGAAAAAGGAAATATTACATCAAACGAGAACGAACGTTCTGAAATTTGCTGGTCCTCTGATTGCTGGTGTTATTCCAGCCATCGGTTGTCTAAGTCATTGTCCATTTACTCCTCACTGCTCCATTTGTTTATGCTCAGTAGGCATCACTCAGCTTCAAAATGCTCTCCTTTAAATACATATTATTAATATTATCCAATATCTGCTTGCATGAGTGATAAATACATCACTGTTGAGATATGCTTCAGGTATTACAGTGGAATAACCTAGCATGCTAAATGATACACATGTCTATCTGAACAAGCTCTCAAAGTGTAATGGAGGATCAAAGAGCATTAATGTTGCTAATGATGCTTGATATGTGTACTGGTTGGCTAGTCCTTTAAACCTACTGTGTAAAAAACCTTGTAAGACCCAGTGACTTAATGCAATGTTTGTTTAATCTCATGGATCTTCTGGTCGGCATATCTAAATCGGGCTAAATTGAGTTGACACTGCATATTTCTCATCCTTCTCCCACTAGCAAAAGATTAACCTATGTATGTTCTTCTGAAGAAGGTAAAAAGCATCAGAGGTGACACCCAAGTCACACATTTTAAGACCTTATTTGTTTGTGTTTGTTAATTTCCATTAGCCAAAACAATTCACATGGCTGAGGCTGAAGTCAAGAGCAGGAAAATGTACTCCAATATACTCCAGCTTTAGAGGGAGGGGTCAAAAAGAGAGGTGAAAAATTTGAACTGATCAGTCGATTTATGAAAATATGTAATGTAATATCAGTATTTACCCAAGATTGTACCCAATTGCTTTTCTACTTTAGCCATCAATTTGCATGTTCCCACAATGTCAGTCTTATGAGATATTTACTGGTGTTTCTTCTTGCTAATTTAATAGAAGTGTTATAGGGCAGGGAGAGGGGCAGCCCAAACCCCGCAAACCTGCCTATTCTAAATGGGTTCTGCCATCTGCCGCATCAACACAAAACATATGAGGCTTTAATGGGAAGGAACTTTAATACAACTAGGAAACAAGACAGGAAAGGCAAAGAGTCTAGTTTCTAAATCCAGCACCCAAAGTTACCCATCCCCTCGTGGGTAAAACTCCATCCAAATGGGATTGGCCCAGAGCAAGGCCCAAAGCCTGCCACAAGTCTAAAGCATCTTCCAGTGGGGACCCACAGAAAAGGGCCAGAAACAACCAGACAAACCCGGAAGGAAAAGAGCAAAATCAAAATCAAGATAAAAGCTGCCATTGTCACCTCCCCATGGGTCTCACCCACATCTGTGTCACCCAGTCCACGACCAAAAGACAAGCGCAGTTTCTTCACGTGTCTCTAGGCTCCATGCGCCTCCTCCAGGTCTCCTGGCTCCATCCTGCTCCTTCCTTCCTCAGTCTCTTCTGCTGCATCTCCTCTTCCTGCTTAGCTCCACCCTCCCTTGGGTGGGGCAGGGATCCTCCCCCTTTCCTGGGGACCACCCTGTTACAGAAGCAAAATAATATCTGTGTTACTTTACTTTTTTTATTTAACATAAAGACAAACATTTTCACTGGGGATTGAAATATTTCATCTGTACTTTAATGGGGATGCATTATGTATTTACTTGTTGATTGTTATCTCCCTTACCAGATTGTCATCTTGTTTTGTTCACTGCTATATCTTCAGTTCATAGTTCTAGCATCTTGTACATGCTATTAAGTATTTGATGAAAGAATAATGAATATATTGAAATATCTCAGAAAATTCTACTTCCTGAAAATCTTTTTTTTTAAAGATTTATCTATTTATGCATACAAGAACTGGGGTGTAGGCCAGAGATGCGGAGAATGAGAGGATTCACCAGAGACAGTGGGGAACAGAACAGGTGGATCCACTGAAACACACTGCTGAGGGGAGCAGCGGGCAAGACAGGAGAGGTCTGCTGTGCCATGTGGGCCAGCCCCCTGACCAGGGATCATACCCGTGCTGCAGTGGCTGGTGATAGCTTGATAGTGCTGAGGCTCAACCACTTGCACTACCAAGGAGGCCCCTGCTTCCTGAAAATCTTAATTCTTCTGTTATAGACCTATGTAAATTACCTAATTGGTCATATAAAATGGAAATGAGAGAAAAATCATCACTCAGCTAAATTCCTGTTCAGCAGATGAATTCCATTGCTCACATCTGCATAGGGTTCATTTTACAGATATTTCAAGTGGTTACTCTGTCCAGAGGTCACTCTCCTGTGCTACCTTCTTGAATTTTAAGAATTCCTTTGTGACTAATGGAAGTTAAAACGTTTTTCCTAAAGCTCCATAACAAATTCATGGAGTTTGCACTGAAGAAATTTCTAAGAAAGGAGTTTCAGCCATCTGCCCAGCATGACCATGATAAAATGATTGAAGGATTGCTGAGAAAGTTGCTAAAAGCCTCTGGGATAAAGTAGGGTTCTAAGGGGCATATGTCTAACATGAAAGAGTGAATGATAAATGCATAAATCAGTATAACTGGTTTGTTGAATGACTGCTTTTTTTCATGAGAAGTGTCTCTCTTTTAAGTCCCACAGCGATAACCAGGGATCCTCTGTTTTCCCCCTGCACTCCACCCTTAATCCTCCAAGTGCATGTCCTCCCAAGCAATATTTTCTTTTTAGCTTCCAAGCTTGTGATCCTACTCCTTACTCTGCTTAAATCCTCCTGCTTTACTTACTGTCTCACTCCTACTCATCCTTTCAGTCTCAGTTTAGACATCCTTTCCTATGGAAATGTCGACAAATATCTGCTTAATGCCATGGTGAATGCTTTGTATGAGGAGAAGAAAAAATTCACAGTTTGAGTGATCATGAATATTCCAGATGATTTCAGCTCCAGTTGCCATTGGATTTCAACAACATGAGATGCCAAGTGAACTGCCTTGCTGAGCCCAGTAGACCCATAGAAATTTGAAAGATAAAACAGCCTGTTTAATGTCACTAGATTTGGGGGTGATCACTTCTGTTTCTTTGCAACAGATAACCAAAACACTGAGGTACTAAGATTTAGTTGTCAGCAGCTGGGGTTTCTCTTGGCGCTTCCTGATGTAGGGCAAAGACAGGATACTACAGGCGGGGATGTTCCAGTGTTGGATTTGTACCTGAAAACAACATTGGCAATTCTGACTAATTTGCTGATGCCTCTGTCTAGTCTCTCAACTCTAATCCAGAACAATTTGAACCAATTGCTTCTTCAAGGACAACAGGCAGCAGCTCAGCAAGATGGGTTTTAGCAGAGTCTAAAGCACCTGTTCTTAGCCTGAAAAGTAATCCTGTGATCCTATCCTGAGTTTAGCAGCCCTAGGATGTGAGAAGCAGGAGAGAGGTTAGGGGGATGTCACAGATTGCTTCTGTCTAGCAACTGGACAGTAAACCTGAGACTGAGGGACCTTGTTGAGATGAAAACCAAGTTGTAAACTAGGACCATTCGGCTGATATTGGATTTCAGTTCACAGACAGTAGGGTGAGTGTTATTGGTGCTCATCTCTTCCTGAATGGCTTCAGAAGCCCGTCTCTGAAAAGACAGTCAGGGAGCTATTATATTCATTAGGCAGCAATTAGACTAAAGTGCCAGGGAACCAGACGCTCATAGTTCACTTCTATTGGGGCAGGTTTCATTTCATCAGGCGTCACAGGGTCGCTCAGAGAAAGAGTGGAAGGTGGTGGTGCCTGGAAAAGAGATGGGGAGGAAAGTTGGAAGTCTCTCCTGTCAGCTCCTTTTCTGTTCTCTGATGTCCTGGCCTTTGAAAACTCCACCTTTCAGTGGGTGTGCCCTACAGCATAGTAGCTATCAACCAATGAGATAAGCTGGAGAAGCAGAGACAGAATGATCGGAAAGCTCTACAAATGCCTAGATCTCCATTTCTAGAGGGTCAACCTCGAAAGTGAGGAAAGTTGCTTTCAAAAATTGTGAGTGGGCCAGAGAAACAGTGCACGAAGCTTAATGGTTAAAACATTTTAATCTTCTTTCAAACATCATCAGTTTAAATCCTACATCTGCTGTGCACCAGCTGTGCAGCCTTGAGTGAATTTTTTAACTTCTCTGGGTCCCTATTTTCTCATCTGTCTAATGGGAACAATACTGGCACCAACTACATGGAATTACTATGGAGAGGATTAAGTGAGATGATCTCTGTCAAGCAACAGCTCCGTTATTTTTCTTTGTAGTAGTAATAGTACCTCTGCGTTTGCCAGGAAAAATCCTAGTCATCCTTCTAAACCTAGGAACTCATCCCTGATTCCCACTGCCCTGGAACTCCCCACTCCTTCCATGATTTGCATTTCTCTCTCTTGCCTTGTAGTAGGCATTGCTCTACACACTTTAAATATATTAAGTCATTTATTGCAACAATAATACATAAGGTAGGACTAATATTATCTCTCCCAGTTTAGAGATGAGAAAACTAAGACACAGAAAGTTTCAGAAATATCCCAAAGGTTGCATAGTAAATGCTCAGGGATTCCACACAGGCTGTCTGACTTCAGAGCCTCCATGGTATGTTGCCCCCACTTCACATTTCTGAACATCCATCTCCTCCTTTGGCCTGAGGGCAGGGAGTGTCTCTTCTTCATTTTTCTGATCAAGGCTAATGCAGCACTTGCTGCAGAAATGGCACAGCAGGGATATTTGTTGAATTTAATGACATGCAATCTGAACTGAGATCCTTCTTCAATCAATCTCAAGAAATTCCTTCAATCCAACTTGAATCTTGGAATTCAGATTAGATGTTCATGTTGCTTTTCTCTGAAAAGTTTTCTTATATTGTCCAATACCTGATATTGACAAAAAGCAGAATAGAAGTTCTCTCAAGGTGCACATTTAAATATAAAAACTGGATAACTCCATCACTTGCAGAGCTCCATGGGGATTAATCCTAATGGTGTTTGTGCAAATAATGGTCATAAAGCTTCTAGTTATGTGTAACCTGGTCTTCCTCAACTCATTCTGCAGCAACTCCACTTTCCAGACCCCACCACACAGATGGCTGTTTCCTTTGCATGCACAAGTGGTGCCTTCCCAACTTAGCACAGGGGCTCTGTGAGTGTGTGTTGAACAGAGAAATAAGCTGGCTGTGGTCTCAACTCTGCCTCTTTCAATTTATAGAGAGTTCACTGTTAAGTGTGCTGGATCCCTGCCCTGGGGGAAGTTTAAGTGAGTAGGGATCTGAGTTTGTTTACAAAATGTGATGATAGTACCTGTTTCCTAAGATCCTTGTAAAGACTGCTGTCACTGGTGCAAAGAACATTTGACAAGGGCTTAGTAGACTAGGTTCTGGCGGAGCCTGACCTGGGGATTGTGTCCAAGCCACACGAACTCTATACCAGTTTTCTCATCTTCAAAATTGGGATGATGTTCTCTGTACTGTTTCCTCATTGGATGACTCGTGACAAGTAGAATGTGTGTGTGTGTGTGTGAAAGGCAGAATGCTATGCAAATAAAAAGATCATAATCATTGCATGCTGCAAACAGTCTAACAGCCTGCAAGTGAGCCTGGCTTCTGCTCGAGCAGGTGCATTTCTGCAATAGCAACAGTCCTTTTCTTAAGCTGGGGGTCAAATTAATAGACTGACAAACACTGGCTTCTGGGAGTAGCTGAGGCTATTTTAAAAACCTGATGCTAAATGAATAAAGTCCATGAAGTCTTCTCACAAGGGAAGTCTCCTTTTCTCTCATTACAGAATCCTTCCTCATAGAGATGGGAAGGAGTTAGTGGACTTTGCAAATGTACCAGTAAGAAAGGGAAATTGAGGGGACTTGCCCAGGTTCACCCAACTGTTTAGAGGAAGAGCTGGGAACTCTTTTCTCTACACCATTACTTTCCTAGAGCCAGGACTATGTTTAGAAATGAAGGACTGGGGTAGGGGTGGGAAATGCTCAGGCTGCATTCAAACTTCAAAATGCCTCAGACCCTGCTATTAACGAGGTGTGAGACAGGCATTATCCCAAACAAAGGAGGAGATTTGAACCTTGATGAGTAAACTTGAACCTGGGGTTGGAGAGGGGGGAAGAAATTTTGAAACTGCCTAAGGCAGATGAAAAAGGAATGACAATAATTTTTACAGCTAATAATCACAAGACATACTGTATACAAGGTAGAGTTTTAAGTGTTTTAACTGACTTAGTATTCAGAGGTCCTCTGAGACTAGATAATGCTCTCTTCCCCCATTTTATTGGTGAGTAACTGAGGCAAAGAGAGATTAAGTAACTTGCCCAATTCACACAGCAGTAAGTGATGGTCTTAGAACTTGAACTCTGGCTACATCCATGGTGTTATGCTGTTGTCCCCACTGCTGGGCCCACGTGTCTAGCTTTATACCAACCTGGCTGCTTAACCCCACCCTCAGGTCCCAGCCACCTTCCCTTTGGTGGTGATGGGATTTGGAGTTCCCAGTATCTTTGGCTTTGGCCTGGGGTGGGGGTGGAGTCCACAAAGCCTGCATGGAATTAGCTTTAGGACATCCTTTCCCCCTAACAGAAACATATTGTTGGGTCATAGCTTTTCTTTTTTTCTTTTTCTTTTCAGGTTTCCTCTTGAGACCTGAGGAATTTGGTTACAAAACAAAATTCAGCTCTAACCTAAAAGATTACTTGTGTCTCAGTTGTTCCCCATGGACTTGATGGGGTTCAGTGTGGGGTTTTGGGGCTCTCTGAGGAAGAATTCAGCAGACTGGCTGAATTAAGTTAAATTTTTATGTATAGGTTGGTTACATTATAGATTTTATTTTAGGATGGTGAAGGGTGTGTTATGAAATATTATTTATAAAAAGGAGTCATTCGGCCTGAGTTGAAGTGCTCTGATGTAGCGAAGCTCTGATGTTGTTAAATCTTTTCTGCAATGAAACATTGCTCTAATTCAGGCTGTGCCTAGTAAATATTGTAATCATTTGATTTGGCTGAAGTTTACCCCTAATTGCTGAGAAAGGAGAATTTGTTGATGAATTGAATAGTATAGCATTCCCTTCAATGAGGTCTAGAGAACTCTAATTCCAAGTGAATTGATAGCTGGGAGCTGGGGGCACAGAAACCTAGAGTCATCAAATCACTTTGGGAAAGGGGTGAAGAAACTGAAAAGATTTCTTTACTGCAAAATTTTTCAGGGGCTTTGATATGCTTTTCTGCAGTATGTATCTCCAAGAAAAAAAAATCAGTGTGTTATTTTCACTTGACCATGGAACTTACAGAACTGTGAAATCTTTAAAAAACAAACTTTCAGAGCACTTTACTATATCCTTTGGGTATATTAATGCTAGCTGATATTGCTAATTATCAATCGGTTTTTACTTTGGGAAGATTATATATAAAAGTACGCTGGAAACGAACAGTTCCACAAATGCAGTGTTCCGTAGGGACACCCTGTGCTGGCCATGGGCTGTTTTTATCTGGCCAGCACATTATCCCTTCCACCTAGTAATTGTATCCAACCTCCATCCCCTTGCTTTAGGGATTTGCTACTCTTCTACCTGTGATTCTAACAGAGCCTCCGGGTTAGGCCTGTCAGATGTGATTCTCTACCCCTTGCTATAAACTCGGTGTTGAGAGGTATCCAAGGTAAGACAATCAGAATCCAGGGAAGCCCCTGGGATTTTTTTTTTCCTTGCTAAAGTTGGGAGGTAAAACTTAGCTCCACCTAGGCCACTGAGTCTTTTTTTTTTTTTCTCATTTGCAAATGTGGACAAAACTATCTATCTCCTAAAACAATAAAACTTCAGTCCAGTCTCACACACAAAAAAGGATCATATAAATTCCAAGCAGGGAAACTGAGGTGAACCTTAAAACTGAAGGCAAGGTCCCTGGTCAAGCTTTTGTGAAATACATTTACATGTCAAAAGGGGAGCTCTCTCCCCTAAGGCATCTCCCTAAACATCCCAAGAAGACTTAATCACCTCTTCTCTTTTCAAAGGAGAAAGCAAGGCCTTCCCAGGAAAACTCCTTAACAGACCTTACCTTTCTTTTCTCCTGTGCTCTCTATCTCCACCCCTAGTTTCTGCTACACTCTCAAAGATCGCATCTCAAGCCACTTGGACAAGTTCTTCAGTCTTGTCGGATCTCCTCTATATACAAGCGGTGCACATGCTATTGTTATAGGACAGGTAGAGAGGCAGCCCAGATCCTGCAACCTGCCTATTCTATATAGGGTTCTGCCATTTGCCGCATCAACACAAAACATATGAGACTTTAATGGGAAGGAACTTTAATAAAACTAGGAAACAATACAGGAAAGGCAAAGAATCTAGTTTCTAAATCAAGCACCCAAAGTTACCCATCCCCTCATGGGTAAAACTCCATCCAAATGGGATTGGCCCAGAGCAAGGCCCCAAAGCCTGCCCCAAGTCTAAAGTGTCTTCCCATGGGGACCCACAGAAAAGGGTCAGAAACAACCAGACAAGCCCGGAAGGAAAAGAGCAAAATCAAAATCAAGATAAAAGCTGCCATTGTCACCTCCCCACGGGTCTCACCCACATCTGTGTCACCCAGTCCATGACCAAAAGACAAGCGCAGTTTCTTCACGTGTCTCTAGGCTCCACGTGCCTCCTCCAGGTCTCCTTCTGGCTCCATCCTGCTTCCTTCCTTCCTCAGACTCCTCTGAAGCTTCTCCTCTCCCTGCTCAGCTCCACCCTCCCTTGGGTGGAGGGAACCTCCCCCTTTCCTGGGGACCACCCTGTTACACTTCTGCCTGCTCTGCTCCCCGCTCTGGCTCTGGTGAATTCCCCCACCCTCCCAAGCTTCTGACTGTACCCAGTGCTTGTATAAATAAATAAATAATTTTTTTTAAAAAATGCAAGTTTAGGCAGAACTACTTTAGAAAATATTCCTAGGCATGGACTAGAGGTGGGGATGTGGAGATTGGGGGCCAGTCACACCCTTGAAAATGAATAACAATTCCACAAAGGGATGGAATCCTCCTCCCAAAAGGAACATATATCAGAACAACTGCCTTAGTAAAACTCAGTTCTCCTCCCAAGACTGCCTGCCAGTGTCTATGCAGGTGCCTCTTTTTTTTTCTCTCCTTTCCCTAACAAGCCCATCCTTTTGATGGAGGAAAGGTGATACAAGGTCAAGAACCTAACTGACACAAGGAAGTAGGGGTAGAGGGGATTAGCATAAGCCATTAAACCAGTTATAGAAACCAAGACCCTTAGGCATCAATGCCCAACCCAGATCAGGAGGCAAAATGATACCGGAATTGTCAGGCCTAGTCTCTCAGCCAGGAACAGATCCCAGGCTGCAGGGGCAGCGCTGAGCCCCAGCTGCTAGACCCCCCACGGGTTGGTGTCTCAAGAAGCCACAGCAGGAACTTTGCAGACGCTCAGGCAAGCAAGCGAGAAGAGGCAGGTTTGTTTATAGAAGGAAAAAGTTTATTGAGGAGAAAAAGAGCAGAAATAAAGTGGGACTCCCAGGCCAGGGAACCAGGCCTGGGAGGGGCAAGGAAGCCACAGTGGAATTGTGTCTCAGGGAATATAGACCTTTTTTCCCTCATTATTCTAAAGCTCCACCAGTCTCTTTGTGATTGGTTAGTTCTCGGCTGTCTCACTTAATTTGCTACTGAGTGGGGGATCTTCACATTCCTTGTCTAACAGCTTTCTCTTTCCCCATTAGTTGCATCTTTATCTTTATGGCCCAGTCCTCTGGATGGGCATCCCTGCATTGAAGTTAAACAGCTGCCCTTCTAAGTTGTCCATAAATTAAACCACTCTCCATTTCTCCAATCTCCGCCTCCCTTTACCACCTGAAGGAAACCAGGATCAGCATTAACAATGTTGTCCTTGGTCCTGATGTTATAGGACAGGGAGAGGGGCAGCCCAAGCCCCGCAAACCTGCCTATTCTAAATGGGTTCTGCCATCCGCCGCATCAACACAAAACACATGAGACTTTAATGGGAAGAAACTTTAATTAGGAAACAATACAGGAAAGGCAAAGAATCTAGTTTCTAAATGAAGCACCCAAAGTCACCCGTCCCCTCATGGGTAAAAGTCCATCCATATGGGATCGGCCCAGAACAAGGCCCCAAAGCCTGCTAAAAGTCTAAAGCATCTTCCAGTGGGGACCCACAGAAAAGGGTCACAAACAACCGGACAAGCCCGGAAGGAAAAGAGCAAAATCAACATCAAGATAAAAGCTGCCATTGTCACCTCCCCACGGGTCTCACCCATATCTGTGTCACCCAGTCCACGACCAAAAGACAAGCACAGTTTCTTCATGTGTCTCTAGGCTCCATGCGCCTCTTCCAGGTCTCCTGGCTCCATCCTGCTTCCTTCCTCAGTCTCTTCTGCAGCTTCTCCTCTTCCTGCTCAGCTCCACCCTCCCTTGGGTGGGGCAGGGAACCTCCCCCTTTCCTGGGGACCACCCTGTTACACTGAGGTATTTGTTTTTCCTATTGAAATTGGTTACATTCCCTTGGTTGTCCTTATCTCTGAAGCCTCCCTAAATTCTTCAGAGGTCCCCTCATGCACTGTCCCTAAAACTGCATAATTCCTAGCTTGCCCTGTGTCTCAACATCACCCAAAAACTATCAGACTGCTCTAGGGAGCGTCAGGAGCACAAACCATCCACCCACAAAGATGAGCCCCTCCCTGAAGATGATAAAATCTAATGCTGCCCCCCACAACAGGGCAGCCGTCCTTCTGCCCACCTGTGACTATGCAGGTGCTTCTTTTCACCAACTCTCTCCCTCTGAAGGACAGCAGCCTCTCTTCACTGACCTCCCTCAGCGGAGGCAGCTCTCCTCAAGGCCTGTCTGCAACTATGCAGGCCTCTCTTAGCAAACCTGTCCCTTTCAGGGCAGCTCTTCCTGCCAGCTTGTGTCTATGCAAGTGTTTTTTACAGTCCTGTCCCTTTTCTAATAAACCTGCTCTTTAAATATACCTACCATGTCTGTCTCGTTAAGATACTCGCCGCGTGCTGCCGAAATGGGAGCTCTGGTGAAACCTTTCCCAGAGTGAACCCAAGGACCCCGCTCCCTAAACCCACTGACTCAAAAAACCCCATCACTTTCAAAGTGTAACCTTTGCCAGCCTGTGTCTGTGCAAACATGTTCCTGCCCATGGTAAACGCATCATGTGCTGCTGAACAGGGAGCTCTGCCGAAAATTTTCTCATAGGTAATCCTAGGGCCCTTCTCACTGAACTCCAAATTTCATCAGACGACATCAGACATAGGAAATCTGAATAAAATATGAGCTTCAATTAATAACAATAACAAATATTGGTTCATTTATTGTAACAAAGGCATCACACTAATGTAAAATATTAGCAATAAGGGAAACTGAATGTGGGGTACTTGGAAACCCTTGGTAGTATTGTCTCAGTTTTTCTACACTTCTAAAACTGTTCTTCAAAAACGAGCATTTCCATGGGCTGAGTTACACCAGTGTGACAAATTATTCCCTTGTGGGGGCCCAATAAACAAATCCCAATCTGTTTGGAGTACAAATCTATAATACTAACTAAACCTTATAATCTCCTGGTCTATTTCTGTCTCCATCTCTAACCTAAGGGGATGTGTAACAGGGAGGGGGTGAGGCCTCCTGGCTCCCTGCCCCAACCTAAGGCAGGAAGGAAAAGCTAGAGAAGAGTGGGGGAAGGAAGGTAAATGGGCGAGGAGAGCTGGAGGGGGCACATAACAGTGGGGAGCCATGTGAAGAAGCTGCGCTTGCTTCTCAGTCTTGGACTTGCACCAGAGAATTGGGGGACATGGAAGGAGACACTTGTAACAGACATGGGTGAGTGACCTGTGGGGAGATTAACAATGGCAGCTTTTATTTTGATTTTGCTCTTTTCCTTCCAGATTTGTCTTTTCCCTTCTTTCCCTTCCCTATGGGTGCCCACCAGAAGGTGACTTAGACTTGTGGCAAGATTTTGGGCCAAAGCAGTCCTGCTTTGGGCCAACCATGTTTGGTTGGGCATTTACCCACAAGGGGATAGGTAACTTTGGGTGTTTCGTGTGAAAACTCTATATCACATACTAATTGTATTGAGGTTATTTTCTATTGAAGGTCTTAGTTTTGTAGTTTTGTGGAGTTGCGGGTCCTTGTGTTCACTCTGGGAAAGATTTCACCAGAGCTCCCCACATGGCGAGTTTTCCAGGCGAGTTTCTCCATGAGACAGAGATGTTAGTCATATTTAAAGAACAGGTTTATTAGGGGAAGGGAAAGGGACAGGTTTTGCTAAGAGGCCTGCATGGTTGTTGGCAGGCGGCCTTGAGGAGAGCGGCCCCTGCTGAGGGAGGTCAGTGAAGAGAAGTCCTGGCATGGGACAGGTCATGGGCAGGCAGGAGGCTGCTGCCCTGCAGAGGGAGAGAGTCGGTGAAAAGAGGCACCTGCATAGACACAGGTGGGCAGTGGGAGTGCTGCCCAGAGCTTGTGCAGAGACTGCTCTGATATAGTCCTCTTCTCTTTGGGAGGGCTCACTCCTCCATGGAGTGGCCCATTTGTTGCTGATTTGGGATAACTAGACAAAACCTGGAAGGGACCAGAGATTCCAGGGTGGGCCCAATCTCCATATCTTTACCCTCAGGCCAGTGCTCCACTCCCGGTAGCATCTTATCCCGCTTGTCTCTTGCCTTGTGATAAGGCACTGGTGCCTGAGGGTCATGACTTCTACATCTGGGTTAATGGTGCTGTTATTCCCCTTGACCCTACCTCCTTGTGAGTTAGGTTCTGGTCTTGGGGCACCTCCTTTCCAGTCTTTTTATTCTTGTCCTCCATCATTATCACTAGAGTGTTTTGTCTTAATGAGTTGAATGGCAGAACCCATTAAGCAGGCAGGTTTGGGAGTTGCTGGGGTGCCTCTCTCCCTGCCCTATAAGAGTTGGACTCAGCCCTCTGTAAATGCCCTTCCAGTTCAAAGGTTTGCTTGCTTCAAAGGGGCCTTGCTTCTTTCCTCTCCCTTGCACTCCCTGGCATAAATTCCTCAGACGTGATTCTCTGAGTGTGTGAGTCATGCTTCCCATCCTTTCAACCTCTGTGGATTTGTCTCAGTGACGTTGTACCTTGCTATTTACTTTCTTCATTACCCAGCTGATTTAGAACCAGAATGAATAGCCACATACATCCCCCATAGGCCTCAAATTGTTTCCAACCAAATCTCGATTAGGATGTTAAGCGTGGAGACTGTGACTGTCCCTATTAGCTTACAGCTTCTTTGTATCTACAACTGTGAGAAGAAAGTCCATGGAAGATAGGAAAGGACAAACAAAATAGTTTCCAAGAGAGAAAGATCTTTCCCTTCCCACGAACATCCCTGTCCAGGATTATCTGGCTAGCTTCCCATCTGTGTGTTTTAGGCCTGCTGCACCCTCCATTGGCTCTCTTGGAACCTAATTGTTTTGCAAGGTTCTATCAGCTCTATGCCAAAGTAGAGAAGTGAACTAAGTGCAAGCTGAAGTGTGTAGGTTTTTCTGTGGAGCCCCAGGATGACTTGAGTCTCCTGAATGGAATTTCATACATGTGTTGGGTGAGTTGATTTATTATGGGAGGTAATGGAAATTAATTTCACTTTGAACCCTAGAGCACCAGAAAATACCTAAGTGCTGAGCCGTTTTCTCTAAATCGGCTATAAAGCTGCTACTGGCTTCTGACTGGGCGGCAAGGTGGCGATGACCACTTGTAAAACAATGAGCTGGGAGAGGATGTTAATGGGCTCTGGCCAGCAGGCAGCCTCAAGAGCAGCCCTACCAGCTCCTGCTTGTCATGGGACTCTTAGCCTTCTTGGCGCCCCAGATAACAGGGATGCTGGAACAGTCCCTGTGTGTTGAAGGAGAGCCAAAGGAGAGGTGAGGGGAACATTCTTCTGGGGCCAATGATGGTGTTTGACTATGGGCATTTGCCTGGGCCAGTGGCCTGGTTCTGGGAGTTCCCTTAGTAGGAAGCAGAATGCTCCCCTCAACCCCCTCAGGAGATCCTGTTTCTAAATATGGCCTCCATTCTGGCTCTCATGCTTGATGTGAGCATGGGGGTTCCCAAGAGAGTGTCTGGGCTCTAAAATCTCCCACCCTATAGTCTGTTGACTTCAAATTTTCAAAAGATATTCTAGCCACTATTGGGAGGTACAAAATCCAGGGACATTCTAAGGTGCCCAGTGAATCCATGCCATGACCCTGTTGTGACACCAGAGAAGTGAAGCCTTGGTTAGGAAATCCTCTAAGGTTTTCTGGAGAATGGAGCTGCTCTTGGAATTCATACAAAATTCAAACATGTGCTCATTATATTGAATAATCACTCTTTATATAAATACATACATATATAATTTTTTTAAGATTTATTTATTTATGCATATAAGAGCTGGGGTGTAGGCCAGAGGTGTCGGGGGTGAGAGGATTCACCAGAGACAGAGTCGGGAGCAGAACACGTGAATTAACCGAAATACACTACAGAGGGGAGCAGCAGGTGAGACGGAGAGGTCTGCTGTGCCATGTGGGTCACCTCCCTGACAAACTCATGGTGCAGTGGCTGCAGATAGCTTCACAGTGCTGCGAGTTAACCCCTTGCACCACTAGGGAAGCCCCCATACATATATAAATTATCTCATTTATTGTTTGTCTCTTCATTACAGTATTTTATTTACTACCATAATTCTAGAACTTAGAACAATGCCTAGCACAAATCAGGTCTGCAATAAATGCTTGTTGAATGAATAAATGAACCATAGTGTTTGGGAAAATATAAAGATGACTGAGACACAGGTTGGACTTTAAATAAATAATTTTCAACTTATTAGAGAAAGTAAACACTGATTTCATTCATACATTTATTCATTTTTTTCTAACAAATATTTAATGAGATTTTGTTAAGTATCAGGTCTCAGTCTGAGATTTAAGCAGTCAACAAGATATATTTTAGATCCCTTTTCATTAGTACTGAATCAAATTATCCAGACATAAGTCTTCGGAATCAGTATTTTTTGAATACTCTCCCCAAATGATTCTGTAGATCAGTCTGTTTTAGGAATCACAATCCAATATCACACCAGGACCATTTCTGTGGGCTCCTAGAGAGAGAAATTTCTTATACATTTCATAACCAGGAGAAGTTGAGCTAGTGGAAAAAATAGTGATAATTTAATCTACTGAACAGTATGTATCTTGTAACTAGTCAGGTTTCCCTTTTACTTTTTTCACAAAGAAGCTCAGAGTCAATTTACTAAACCAGATGTGCTCATCATTTCTTTCAATGTGTGAACTTTTCCTGCTTTTCTGTGTGTGGACTTTCACATCCAATCATTTATGTCATTTCCTTTTCCTTTGAGTTCTATTGTTTATTTATAATGAGAAAATCATTATAAAAATTTAGTAGCTTGAATGCTCGAGGAAATGATACAGAGCATGAAACCTTACAAAAAGAAGTGTGTTTTGGCCTATTTGTGAGTATATCATGTGATAATAGCCAACCAGATTTTCACCAAATATCACTTCTCTGTTTGGGGTCACCAGGCCTATATAGGCAATGTGCTGTACATACAAGTCACTTCTGGAAGTCATGAAGGGGAACTTCAAAGAGATGGGGAGCTACCCTCCCAAGTAGATGAAAATGAGGTACATGAGGTCTAAATTATTAACCAAAGAAAATATGGACCATATATTAAGATGCTTTGTCAGAGATAAAAAAAACCTTAGTCTTAGATCAAAGTTCCAAACTGAATGTTACAAGTGACCCTCAGAGATCACTGTTTCTCCCATGTGCAACTCTGTAATATTCATCAAGGTAAAGAACAGCGGAGATTAATTGTTTAAATAATAATCAAATGGCTACTGACCTACTCCACAATCTAGGAAGGCCATCTAGTAAGAAATAAAAATAAAAAATATTTTGGCACTTGAAAGACGCTATGAGACTAAAGGAAAAAGGACAATGAAAAGAGTTAGAGGTTCATATACCCAAAATATAAGGCAGAGAAAGATTAGGCACTAATGAAGCTTAAGTTTTAGGGCTCACTTGCACTGGTCTCTCGCAAGTCATGGGGAGACCCAGCAATGTGTTCACATAGTCAAATGTCTTGTAGTATTTGCTCTGTTACACTCAACTGCACTTGGTTAAGAGCACCCGTTCCCCTTCCAATGTCCCCATCTCACATGCTCTTCATGTGTAGTGTTGGCACAGTCATAGGCATTTTGCAGATCCTAAGAAAAAGTTGAATTGCGAACACGGTGAACTTGGGATTAGTAGTACACATTCATGTGTGTTGAGGTCACTTCCCTATACAGTTAAATTATGACTAACCATTCTGGTATAGCGATAGCTTCCAGAAATAATCCTACTTGCCTCCTGTGCTGACTCACTGGGTGTTGTGACATGAAGGTTCGTGACCAGAGGTCAGTTTGAGATAGGAATGTTTCCTATGGCACCCAGCACCAGAAGTATGTGGAGAGCAGAGGCAAAAACAAGGTTTGGAATGTACATAATCAGAAGCTTCTCTGTGGAAACTTCTTCCAAATTTTAGGGCTTGATAAACTTTTCCCTAAATATGACAATCCCAAAACCTTACATGATGTTACCTAAAATGAGTTGTAAAGCTGAAAGAAACTTCTAACTACTAATAACGTAAAAATATATACACTAACTGCACTTTACAAAATACACATCTGATCTTAACAATAAGGTGAAGCCAGTGGGAGATGGGTTAAATGCCCCTTAATCTGCGTAGAAAAAACTGGGGGTGGATGTGGGGTTAGACTTGGAGGAACTGGGCTCTTAAGTGTCTGATTCCCTAGGGAAGCTGCATCAAGGAGGGGAAAGAGAAATGACATTTTCACAACAGTGGTCTTTGTATTGGAGGACTAGATTTTCGGAAAATTGAGGGCCTGGGGGATGTTTGAACTCTGACTTATCTGTGAACATTTGAAGATGAAAACTTTAGCCTGCAGTGATCTAGTGGAGGAGAACAAGAACATGTAAAACCTTGGGTGGAGAGAGGAAGGCACTGGTCTCTGTGCTTTCTTCTCAGCATCCACTCTATTCTGGGAGAAAAGGATTCTCCCAGCAGATAAGGACACCTCCACTTCCTTAGCAAAAATGACATGTAAACTGAGGAAGGGAAAGCTGCTTTTTCCCAAGCATATTTGAATCTATAACTATTTGAGGTCGTGAACCCACTTGGGAAAACTAATGGCCAATGGTGCTTCCTCAACATAATTGGGCTAAGGAAAGAAAGAAGCTTCTGGTAGGAATTCTAGGATGCTTTCAGCCAACCCTGATTGGCTATCTCTGTCAGAGGGCAACTGTATTTACATAGATGTCTAGTATGTGATTTATTATTATGAGGTATTGGCTCATAAGTTATGGAGGCTGAGAAGTCCCACGATTTGTCATCTGCAAGCTGGAGACTCAGCAAAGCAAGTGGTGTAGTTAGAAGACTCAAAGTCAGAGAGGGTGGTGTACATTCCAGCTGGGGTCTGAGGCCTAAGAACTAGGAGAGCTGAGGACAGGAGATGGATATATCAGCTCAAGCAGTCAGTGTTAACTCAACCTGTCTCTGTCTTTTTGTTCTATTCAGGATCTCACCACTTTGGGGAATTCATTTGCTTTACTCTAGTCTATCCTTTAGTATATGTGCTGCCAAAGCGAGCACTAGTCTATCCTTTAAAATGTTAATTTTTTCTGGGAACATCCTCACAGACAAACCCAGGAACCAGATTTAACTAGCTCCCTCATAGCTTAGTCAAGTTCACTTGTAAGATTAACTATCACAGTAAATCAGCCTGCAGGTCTCTTCCCTTTATGGACCAAATACTAAGAATTCTCAGAGACTCCCTCTGATCCTGCTATTCCAAAAAGGTTTGCATTCTGGAATTCCTGAAAAGGAGTTTTGGTCATGGACCTTCATTTCAGAGCTTGTTTGTGGCTTTCAAGACAAAGCTATAGTGTAAAATGATGGGCTTTGGAGCCAGTTAGTCCAAATAGAAACTGTGGCTCTAATACTTTCTAGCTCTGTGACTGTAGGCAAGCTAATAATGTCCCTAAACCACTTTCTCATTTGAAAAGCAGAGAAAAAGGCCATCAATTTACAGAATTATTATAAGGTGGTATCTGGCACTTAAAGGAACTCAAACATTTGTTAGTTCTGCATCACCCTATCAGCCTCTGGGCTTTTCAGCTTTCATCCACCATAGCTGTTTAGTCCTTCTAACTGTTCTCCTAATTTCATGTCTTGGAACTTAAATCTGGAGACTTCTTGATTCAGGAACTTCAAAATGGTGATCACTGTGCCCTACAGTTACCACTAGGGACTGAGCTTCATTCAGGAAAAAAACTAGCCTCATTATATCATTATTTCTCAATTTTGAGAAATTAACAGGTCTATTTTACAGGGGGGAATTAGTTCAAGGTCTTCCAGTGTTGGCAAATTATTTTAGAAGCTTGTTATATAAATATGTACAACATGAAACTAGAGCCTCCCTGATGGTGCAAGGGGTTAAGTCACAGCAGCACTATAAAGCTACCTGCAGCCACTGCAGCACCAGTTCAATCCCTGGCCAGGGAGGTGACCCACATGGCACAGCAGAACTCTCCTGTCTCACCTGCTGCTCCCCTCAGCAGTGTATTTCAGTCAATCTGCCTGTTCTGTTCCCCACCTGCTCTGGGGAATCCTCTCACCCCCTGCACCTCAGACCAGTACCCCAGTTCTTGTATGCATAAATAATATTAAAAAAAAAAGAAACTAAACACAAATTCCATATAAATCCAGTTCTTGTGACATAGAGAAAATAAAATTAAATGTAAGCATGAAAACTACAAAAGTAATACAATTTAATGAACATTAATACGACAAGTGATATTACTTGCTGAAACTAAATTACCACTTTTTTTGTTGTGGGGTATATTACAACTTTATTTGTCATATAATTACTTAATTCTTCCAATACTTTATTATGAGTATTATGAATTCTTTGTATAATGTGCTGATATTGACTAGTCCCAACTTGGTCATAATGATTAAAATACATATTAATTCTGTCTGTTCCTATTACTAACTGGCAATAATTAAGTTAGTAGCATATAATGATATTCCCAAACATTTATATAGCACTTACTATGTGCCAGATACTGTTCTAATGTATTTACTTAATCCTCACAAGAATCCTAGAAACAAGGTATTTTTACTCCTGTCTATTTTACAGATAAACTAAGGAAAGACAGAAAGACAAAATTAGGAAACTAAGGAAACAGAAAGACAAAATAATTTGCCCAAAGTCACACATACAGTAAGTTGTTGATTTGAATTCCAACCTAGGCACGCTAGATCTAGTGCCCTTGTTCTTAATCAATAGTGGTCTTTCAAGTAGACTGTATATATAAACACAAAATGCACATGATATTGAACATGCACTGTACTGCTATTATAATCCCTCTGTGGTCATAGAAAGCATCCAGGATATACTTATATTGCATTTTTTAGAATGCCATGAAAATATACTTTTTTAAATTTCCAAAATAACTAATGAAATCCTGAGAATATGTCCATGGGAATTTGTAAAAGCAAGCTTAAAAAAAAAAATGAGACCTATTAAACTGTAAATGATGGTCTTTTAGTGCCTAACAAGAAAGCTAAACCCCCAACTATAACAGGATCTCTTCCTAATCTGCTTGGTTTTCTTAACTTCCTTGTATTTGAGGAAGCAGAAGGTACTGGGTTTCCTGTAGTAAGTGATTCCAAGCCTAGGTTGGGTGATTATTGAACAGAAACACTGTCAAAAGGATTCATACATTGACTGGAAGAAAAATGATCTCTAAGATATTCCCAACTGTGAGAAATTATGGATTTAGGAAAAGACCATGAGCTGTAGGAATGAGAGGAAAAAAAAAAGCAGATGGATTGTAATTAATTAGCTGCCCAGAGGATAGACCTTGTTAATCTCCACAAAAAGGGGAGGTCCCATGTTCCTTGCCCTACCTAATGAAGAGTGGAGCTGAGCAGGGAGGAGAAACTTGGAAGAGACTTGGATTAGGCATTGGAGCAGAGATTTATGAAGAAAAGTATGCTAACTTCCTAGCTTTGGACTTGCAACAGGGACTTGGGGGACATGGAAGGAGAATTGTGGATTCGAGATGTGTGGTGAGAGACCAGTAGAGAGGCTGACAGTGGCAGCCTTTAATGTGATTTTTACTTTGATTTTGTTCCTTTCATCCCAGATTTGCCTGGCCCCTTCTACTGCTTTCCTATGGTTCCCCTCCAGAAGGTCCCTTAGACTTGTGACAAGTTTTCAGGCCTCAGCAACATTGTTTCTGGCTAACCCTGTTTGTGCATTTATCCAAGAGCTGTAACTGGTGTTTTATTGGAAAACTATCACCTTTTTTCACTCATCCTCCTTTGCACACTAATCCTATTAAATTTCTTTCCCAATGAAAGAATTCTTTGTCTTTATGCGGTGGATGGCAGAAACCATTTAGATCTTGCTGGCTTGAGGATCCTGGTGTATCCCTCAGTCTGCACGCTAACAACCCTGCATAGTTCTTCAGACAGCTGAGATAAGCCTATCTACTTCAGGGTCTGTAAGAAAAGGCTCCACAGAGCTGATGTCCAGACATCTAAGGAAGGGACTCCCCTCAGCTGTTGCCGGTGCTTCTGACAGGGCAACACAGGTTGGTCTGGACTGTTAATAGAAGTTGGGTTTGTCTAGGAAATTCAATTTTCTTGCAACATTTGAAAATCAATGAGTTTTATTCATCACATTAGCAAACAAAAGGGAGAAAATTGATTATCTCAATGGATGTTGAAAAGAAAGCATTTGACAAAATTCAGCACATATTCTTAACAAATGAAAGTCATGAACGAACTAGGAATAGACAGGAACTTTCTTAAGCTGATAAAGGACATCTGTAGAAAATCTTAGGTTAATGTCAAAATTACTGTCAAAACAGTGAATGCTTTCACATTCACAACAGAAACAAAGTAAGGACGTCTGTCCTCACCATTTCTATTCAACATTGTACTGGAAGTCCTTGCATGAGCAATGAGGCAGAAAAGAAAAGAAATAAAGGGCATATAGATGAGAAAAAGGAAATAGTAAAACTATTTTTACTTACAGAAAACATGAATGTGTGCATAGAAAATTATAAGAATCTACAATAGAGTTAGTTGGACTAATAGGGATTTTTAACAAGGCCTCAGGAAAACAAGGTCAATATATATAACTCAATTCCATGTACTAGCAATAAACAGTTAGTGAAACAATTTTAAATACCATTTACAAAAGCATCAACAATTACAATAGTATCAACAACTAAGGAATAATTTTAACAAAATATGAACAAGAAAATATGTACAGTGAAAGCTAAAATACATTGCTGAGAGATTAAAGACCTAAACAATTGACAGAAAACATATTCATGCATAGAAATATTCATTTTTTTTTAAAGATTTATTTATTTATACAAGAACCGAGGTATAGGCCAGATGCACGGGAGGGTGAGAGGATTCACCAAAGACAGAGTGGGGAACAGAACAGGAAGACTGACGAAATACAGTGCTGAGGGGAGCAGCAGGGGAGACAGAAGAGGTCTGCTTTGCCATATGGGATTCTCGCTGACTGGCTGGGATTGAGCCCACAATGCAGAGGCTGCAGACAGCTTCACAGTGCAGCACTCAACCACCTGCGCCACCAGGGAGGCTCCAAAGATTCATTATTTAAATATCCGTCCTATGGGCATAAAATGCCCAGCAACAAACTAAAATAAAATAAAATGCCCATCAAGATCTCAGCCAATTTTTGGGCAAATTGATAAGCCAATTCTAATATGTATATGGAAATGTAAAGGAACCAGAATAACCAAAAGTTTTTGAAATAGACCAAAGTTAAACCTGAAGTCTCTCACTATAAAGTTATAGTAATCAAGACAGTATGGTACTGAAATGCAGATAGAGCTATGGGACAAAAGAGTCCCGGAATAGGCTCATAAATACAGCCAATAAAATATTGACATAGATGTCAATGTAGCTCAATGGAAAAAGAAGAATCTTTATAACTAACAGTGCTAAAACAATCAAAAGAATCTATGAGCACACCAAAAAAGGAATTGTGACTCTTATATATAACAAAAAAAACCCTTGTATACCTAAATGTAAAAACTAAAACTTTTAGAAGATAAGGTAGAAGAAAATTTTGCAACTTTGGGATTGCTTAGAACACAAAAATTATTAATTATTAAAGAAAAAATTGGTAAATATGGACATTATTAAAATTAAAACATTCTAGAACTGGAGAGGATTATGCTAAGCAAAATAAATCAGAAGGAATAAGACAAATACCAGATGAATTCACTCATGTGGAATATAGAGAAACAAAGCAGAGGAACAGACAAAACTAAACCACAACTAACCCTAAAAATATGACTACACAACTTAGGCTACCCGAGGGGAAAAGAGAGGTGAAAAGAGGGGGTGAGTTAAATGGCTTATGCTGGAAAATTATTGGGACTTTGGTGGAAAGCATGGCATGGTAACGTACATCTGAAGAGGTGTGCACATTTATCACTCAGTCCTATACAGTTTTGAAAACCAATGTTACCTGAATTAAAAATGATTAAATTAAAAAATTAAAACCTTCTTCCTATCAAAAGACACCGTGAAGAAAATGAAAAGGCAAACCATGGCGGGGGGAATCTCAAAACATATCAGACATGAGGTTCTACCCAAATATATAAAAAACACTAAAAATTCAGTGATAAATAGCCCAATTAAAAAGGGCAAATAGGGCTTCCCCTGGTGGCGCAGATGGTTGAGGGCCGCACCATGAAGCTGTCCTCAGCCTCTGCAGCGCCAGTTCGATCCCGGCCGGCTGGCGAGGGTCCCACATGGCGTGGCAGACCTCTCCTGTCGTGCCCGCTGCTCCCCTCAGCGGTGTATTTCGTCAGTCTGCCTGTTCTGTTCCCCACTCTGTCTCAGGTGAATCCTCTCACCCTCCCGTGCATCTGGCCTGTACCCTGGTTCTTGTATAAATAAATAAATAAAAATGGGCAAATATCTTACCAATTATTATTATTATTTTTTAAAGATTTACTTATTTATTTATATAAGCACTGGGTACAGTCAGAAGCGCGAGAGGGTGAGAGAATTCACCAGAGCCAGAGCGGGGAGCAGAGCAGGCAGAAGGACCAAAGTACACTGCTGAGGGGAGCAGCAGGCGGCAGGAGAGGTCTGCGCACCATGTGGGACCCTCCTCTGGTGGCCGGGGAGCAGCCGGGGATCGAACCGGCGCTGCAGAGGCTGCGGGCAGCTTCACAACCCAGAGCTCAACCGCTGCGCCACCGGGGAGGCCCTTTACCGATTATTTTTACAAGAAAAGATATACAAGGGTTTACAAGCTCAATATCATTAGCTCTCTGGGAGAATTAAGACCACAATAAGATATCAGTACACATCCTTAGAAAGGCTGAACTATTTATAAAACTGACAATACCAAGTGTTGGCTAGGCTCTATCTAGCACAACCAGAACTGTCATCCATTATTGGTAGGAAAGTAAAATGGCAGATTTATGATTTAAGAAGGTGAAATAAGTGTAGCAGTTTTTTTCTTTATACCCCTTTATAGAAAACAAATTAAGCGTACACTTAGCATACAACACAACCAGTCTTTTCCTAGATATTCTCCTAAGAAAAATAAAAACAGTTATCCACATCAAGACTTGTACATGGATGTTCTAAGCAGCCTTGTAATAATTCAAGACTGGAGATAACCCAAATGCCCATCAACAAGTGAATGATAGATAAATGCGTTTCTCTATTCAAAATAATACAATTTAGTAATAAAAAGGTTTAAACTACTGATATATGCAGAAACAACAAGGATGAAACTCAAAAGCATAGTAAACTGAGCCAAAGAAATTAGACACAAAGGAATACATACTGTCTGGTTCTATTCATATGCAACTCTAGAAGCAGCAAAATTAATCTGCCAAAACAGAAAGCAGATTGAAACTAGGAAGTAAGGATTGATTCAAAGGGCCATGAAAGAACTTTTGGGGTTTCAGGAAACATTTTATATTGTGATGGTAGTATGTTTACATGTGTGCATACATTTGTCAAAATTCATTGAAACATACTCTTAAAATAAGATGCATTTTTTGGTATATCCATTACCCTTTAATAAAGTTAATTTTTATTTATTTTTATTTTTTTTCCTTGAAAAATAATTTAATATATATATTCAACCATCACTTTATTTACGTTTTTAGCCATAATTCTTTTTCCCTTATTTTCCATTAGACTTAGCAGAAAACGCTCATCTGTTATTTTTACAACATGAAAGAATTTAAGAGTGGTAGATTGAATTAATACAAGATAAATTTAATTTATTAGTTTGCTAAATAAAGCTGCATGATGAAACACCAGAGACTGAAATTTATTTTCACATGACTCTGAAGGCTTGATGTGTATGATTAAGGAGTAGGCGTGTAATAGGGCAACCCCAATGTGAAATGGGTTGGCCTAGTGTGTGTCCTCACCTGCGTGCTTAAAAGAAACTTATAATGAGACTCAACTGCAGGTACCCACTCAAAGGTTATGAAAGGGTTTATTTGCCAAAAAAGGGGGAAATGAAGAAATGAATAGCTTGGGGAGAAAGAGAGAGATAAATTGGTGAATGTATCCTACCAGTTCTGCTGAACTGGAACTCCAATAGCATGCTGGAAGTCGGTGAAAAACCAAGGTCCCCCAAGGCCCACATGTCTTGTTATATGTCAAGTCTGGCTGCTTAACTCCACACTCAGGTCCCAGGAATTCTCCCTTTGGTGGTGATGACATTATGGGATTTGTAGTCCTTGGTGTCTTGGATCTTTTTGATGTGGGGTGGGGGTGGAGTTCATAAAATCTGTTTGTGGAGTTTGTTACATCCTTTGCCGCCAATAGGCAGAGTTAGTGTCTGTAAGGCCTCTCCTTGGCTTGTGGATGGCCTTCTTCTGTTCTTTATATTGCCTTGGTCTTCCCTCTGTGCATGTCTATGTTCTAATCTCTTTTCCTCATAAAAAAAAACCAGTGATAGTAGATTAGTGCCCATCCTCTTTAAAGATCCTTTCACTAAATATCATAGTCTGAGGCACTGACATGACAACATTTTGAATTTTGAGGGAACACAATTCAGCTCATAATACTTAACCAAATATTTTTCTTTAATTTATTTCATTTTTATTCAATAAATTAATGGACTACAATATTGGTGGAGGCTGGAGTGGGGTGCCATAGACTTCTCAAAGAATGATCAAACACCTTAGCCTCCATTTTGTGGATCCTTGCTTAAATTTAAGGAGGGGAAAAAGATAAGGTAGAGAGACTGAGGGGGGAGAGTAGAGTAAAACTATAGTTGCTTGAATGGTAAACTTTCAAACTTAAAATTATTAAGTGATGAAAATACTGTGTTTATTTGTGTCAAAAATCTGAATGCTGTATTATTTAGATTTTGAGATTTAAGATTGTTTTTCATTAGTGTCCTATTGTAAGGAGGTTAAAGAACCCCTCCCCCACTTTCTAAATGATAAATCACCCAAGTGCCTAGGGTTGACACTACTTATGTTACACCCCTTTACCTTGGAGTAATTTTTTTATCAGGAAAAAAAAAACATTAAAATTTTATACAGTGCTTTTGTTTCATGGCATAAATAGAACCCTTCAAAAAGGTGTTTCTTGTTCAAGAGAAATAATATGATGATAAAAATCATTTCAGGTTTCAAGTGGGAAACTCAATGAGCTATTTTCTGTGTCCACATTCCTATGAATGGAAGAGGGATAGCATCTGGGGGGGTGGAAAATGAGGCACAGCCATATAAATGCAATCTCCCATTTATTGATAGTCTTTTCAGAAAGGGTAAGAATGATTTCACCCTCTTAGAAGAATAGTTTGGACTGAGCAATTACCTTTACAAAAAGGTTAAGCAATAGTGAACTCTACCTTTAGAATGAAATCATTAATAAAATCCCTTTGAACTCTGAAATATGATATTTAAGGCCAATTAAGATTTCTCAACTAGTGACAGCCATCCCTGGCACCTCTGAAAGAACTTAAGCAAACATGAGTGTGTGGGGTGGGTGTTTGATGTTTCCCAATAGCTTGAAACATTGAGAAAAATCAATCCATTACAGACACAGTAAGGATACAAAAACACCTTCATCACCATCTTCACTTCCATCCAAATCTGGAATCCCAAGACAACTTACAAGGAGTTAAAGTTGAATAACCACCCTACAGGTTTCCTGGAGAGAAGAAGTTATAAGGAACTTAGCGACTGTCATCTTGGTTCGCAGACACTGAGGTTAGGATTATTACCCTCAGGAGGAAGAGAAACTCATTTCATATTCAGAAACTGCTTTGAGATAGCAGTATTAGAATTTTGTTAAGTGTGACATTGTACAAGACCAAATGTCTTCCTATTCAGTTCCAGGAGGAATGACCATATATCCTGGTTCACCCGATGGTCCATATATTCCTGTTGCCCCCATGCGATTATTAATTTTACCCATTTTCGTGTCCAGTAAGACTGATGAGTTAATTACATAGTCATTCCTGTATTGTTTACTAATTGTATTAAAGTTCCTTCCCATTAAAAAAAATTACAGAGTCATGTTAGGTTTTTTTTTTTAAAGATTTATTTATTTTTATACAAGAACCAGGGTACAGGCCAGATGCGTGAGAGGGTGAAAGGATTCACCAGAGACAGAGCGGGAAACAGAACAGGCAGACTGACTGAAGTACATTGCTGAGGGGGGCAGCAGGTGAGACAGGAGAGGCCTGCCACACCATGTGGAATTCCTGCCAGCCGGCTGGGATCGAACCCGTGCTGCAGAGGCTGCAGATAGCTTCACAGTGCGGCACTCAACTGCCTGCGCCACCAGGGAGGCCCTAGTCATGTTAGTTTTCATAGACTTTTCTCAAATTCTTCAACACTGGGTGTTGGAGGACTGCTAAGAGCCAGGCAGTATTTTCTAGTATAGAATTAACAACATATATAAACACCTGCAGAGAGAGAGTTCTTACCTGTCTTGGTTAAGGAGCAATAATGATAGCACAAATCCCTTACTGGTTGCTGGTTCTATCAGTCTGATTGGTAAAAACCTAGTAAATACTAGGTTTAATTTATTTATATATTTATTAAGATATATATTTTATTTATTTATTTATTTATTTTTTTGTGGGACCCTCGCCGGCGGCCGGGGAACGAACCGGCGCTGCATAGGCTGCGGGCAGCCTCGCAGGCCAGCGCTCAACCGCTGCACCACCAGGGGAGGCCCCAAGATATATATTTTATTATGGGAACCCAGAAGTCTCACCCCTCTCCACACATCTGTAAAACATTTGGTAAAATAGAAACTACAAGATATTTAGAGTCATACATCCTGGATTTAGTCCTGAGTCTTACTCACTAGATGTGTGAAATGGGGGACTTGTTTTCCTTTCCTGAGTCTCAATTTCTTTATCTGTAAAGCAGGGAGATAAATCCTGCTCTCCAGTTCCCTGATGGCCCAGGTGGGTGGGGGCAGTGGGAATCAGAACCTGCTACCTTTTCAAGTCAGGTGGGTACGTCTATGGCTGCTTTACTAGATGTGCTCAAAGCCTTTGTCACCATGTTCTTTAGTTCAGAAAATTTTTCCAGCTTCTTATCCTCCCCTTCAAATCCTCTTACTCTCAGCCAGTCTCCGAAGCTCGGCTCTTAGGATTAGCGAGAGCTACTCCTTTCCCAATGATCCATGGGTGGGACAGTCTGAAAGTATTGATTTTGGTTTGTACCCAAGTTGTCTTCCATGATTTAGATGGAGGTTAAAGACATTCCATCCGGAACCATCTCTCTCATCCCAAGCCCTGTGCCTACCTGGGATTCCCAGGTCCTATCAGGCCCTGGGACTCCAAACCTCCTTTTTTCAGAGCATTATTTCTGTGTTTTCCCCTTTGCACTCCCTGCCCAGCCTGCTCCTTACCTTTGGCCTGGCCTGAAGATATCATGTTTAATTATATGTTCATCTCGATCATTGTAAAATAAAAAATCCTGTGGAAAAAAACATTGCTTGTTGCACCAGGAGACATAGTTCCAAGAAGCACCCTCTGCTAATGAGCTCAGAGCTGGAGACAGTAGAAGGGTTCACACAAGCACCTTCCGCTTCCCCTGGGAAGAGAACAGCAGCCAGCAGGCAGTACCCAAGGCTTTGTAGGTGGGGCAATCACAGGCATCAAGATGCTGAGTGAAGCTCCTGTAGATCAGAGCGATCTTGTGAATGCACCTCTCAAACATGGGCTGGCTTATTTCCCGCATGGTTTTACAATGGAGGGGATTTATGTTTGGCTTTTCCTGTCAGAAACCTCCAAGTCATTGTATGATGATGAGTCTAATCCCCGGGGATTTGGGCGTGAAGACAGAATGGTTTTGGCTGCCCTCTTCTTCCCTCCATCTCGACTTCACTGAGAAGGCAGTGCTCCTGAGTCAGACAGCGTTCAGGAATGAGTTCTACACCTGCCGACAAAGCCAGCCTGGGGGAAATCCACCTGATTATGGGTCTTAAGAAATGACCTTCCTGTGGTGATGGTTCCCCCTTGAAAAAAACCCACAGGCTGGTAGGTCAGGATTACTTGTGGTCTTTCGACTCTATACAATGAGATAATCCTAGGAAAGAACAATCGAAATCTTCACTTTCACTCCTAGCACAGGGCTTGCCATAGTGTAGGAACTCACAAATTTGAGTTAAGAGTAAATTTCAGGGCCTCCCCAGTGGTGCAGTGGTTGAGCGCTGGGCTACGAAGCTGCCCGCAGCCTCTGCAGCGCTGGTTTGATCCCTGGCCACAGGGCGAGGGTCCCACATGGTGCTCAGACCTCTCCTGCCACCCGCTGCTCCCCTCAGCAGTGTACTTCAGTCCTTCTGCCTGCTCTGCTCTCCGCTCTGGCTCAGTGAATTCTCTCACCCTCTTGCACTTCTGACTGTACCCAGTACTTGTATAAATAAGTAAATATTAAAAAAAAAAGTCAATTTCAGTCTGGTCTGAGACAAGGCAGGGTGATGCTTACAGTGAGAGCCAAGGGGTCCTGTCACAGGCAGAGCCATCCAGGAGTGCTCAGAAATTTGGAAGGTTTTATTACTCACCTCATCTATTTCTCCATAGGTGCTATGCTTCCTTCTTTATCTCCATCACCACCTCTCTCATTAAAGCCCTGATAAATCTATAGCATGGACTATTGTCATATTCTCCTATCCATGTATCTGTTTCTAGTATTTTATTTTTTTTTATTTTATGCATATAAGAACGGGGGTACAAGCCAGAGGTGGGGGGAGGATGAGAGAATTCACCAGAGACAGAGTGGGGAACAGAACAGGCAGATTGATTGAAATACACTGCTGAGGGGAGCAGCGTGCAAGTCAGGAGAGGTCTGCTGCGCCATGTCTGTAGCTCCCTGGTTGGGGATTGAACTCGTGCTACAGTGGCTGTGGATAGTTTCATGGTTGCATCTTTACCTCTTGCACTACCAGGGAAGCCCTATTTGCTTCTGGCATTGACCAACTTCTTCTACCATCCTAATGCTTTCTACAAACTGCCACCAAAGTCATGTTTCTAAAATGCAATACTTACCATGATTGTCGTCAATTGCAACTCAATACTGGTTCCCTATTTCTCACTGTGTTCAGGGCTCCACACACCCCTATACCCTCAATTACAAAAAATCTTACTCTTACCTAGCTTTGGATGTTGTGCCCTATTGTAGGCTAAGTGAATTGGTCAGGATTTTGTGCCACTAACCTCTGTGGCTATCACCTGCTATCTTGATTGTGTTAACGCAGAAGGTATTTGGGGTGTGAGCGCAGGGCATGTGAGTCTGACTATGCAACCTGGAGTATGATGTGGGCATGCAGAAGTGGGCACACCTGAGCCTAGAGGCCAGGGGATATAAAGGTGGTGTCAGTCAGAGGACGGCTACAGAAGGATATGACTACAGAAAGGCGAGTCCATGAGAGAATACCAGGGAGAGCCCAGAGAAAGTGTACATCCCCTGCTTCCCCCCCCCCCAGACCTCCCAGCCCCCTACCTCCCTTTTGCTGGCCTCCCTGCCTTGCCAGCCTGCAGGATTGCCACTACAACTATCTTCTCTTTTCTAAAAAGTGACAGATCACCCATACCCCAGAGCCAGAGTACCTTGAATAGCAAAGAGCATTTGCCTGCCTTTATCTCTGTAGTGTACATTGCCAAAATAATAGGGATTCCTACTGTTGAAAATGCTTTGCAAAATGTTCTGCCCAAACAGTGATCCTGATACTTCCAGAGATATATCATGGTGAAGAATAGCTAGCTGCCCTAGAAGATAAAATCCAGGACCTCCCTGGTTGTGCAAGAGGTTAAGTTTCAGCGCTATTAAGATATGGGCAGTCACTGCAGCATGAGTTCCATCCCCAGCCAGGGAGGTCACCCACATGGTGCAGCAGACCTCTCCTGTCTCACCCACTGCTCCTCTCAGCAGCGTATTTCAGTAGATCTGCCTGTTCTGCTCCCCACTCTGTCTCTGGTGAATCCTCTCACACATACCTCCCACCCCGCACTGCTGGCCTACACCCCAGCTCTTGTATGCATAAATGAATGAATGAATGAATGCATGAATGAATGAATAAATAAATAAAATCCACACACTGCATACAGGGAGTTTTACAATCCAGTTTTTGCTGCCATCTCTAGTGTCTTCTCCTACTGCTTGTCAGCTCATGCCACTCCCTGTCAACTATGTGCACTTTTCATTGTGACATGCTAACAGTTCGTCCACTCTACTGTGCTGTTTCTCACCTCTATATCATTGCATATGCTGTTTATTTTATCTTTCAGATCCAATATTACCTGTATGCTTGTAATGTACTAGATATTATATATTATTTCAAGTGATTTACATGTCTTAACTCTTTTAACACTACAGTTGTTGAGACTATTGTTGAAGAAATGAAACAGAGACTCAGAGAATGTGACTTATCCTAATCTTCAAATTTTGTTGTGATAGAACCAGGAGTGGGATGAAAATAGTTTTCAGATTGCATGCCGTTTACCACTGTGCCACAACTACCTCCCTGTAACTCCCTGGTGACCTCCTCTTCATTTTTCAGTACACCATTCAAATACCACCTCCTCCATGAAGTCCTTCATGATCTTTTCAACTCAGGTAGAGTTGTCCATGAGTTGAACCTTGCATATAACCTTTGGGATAGGTCTTAAGATAATGGAAGGGATTTATTGGTTCCACAAACACCCGTGCAGATTTCACCTGTATGTCTTTAATACCTAGGTCAACACAGCCTAGGTGCTCACTAAAATTTTGTTGAATGGAATTTCATATCCTTAACATATGAATCATTTCCTTTTATTGCCTCCGCTTTGTGAATCAGCTCTGCCTCTCAGTTATCATCAGCATCCCTCTTCTGGATTATGTTTTTATCTGTAGAGAACATAAGAGCAAACTTTACAGCAATGGAAGGACACATGAGGTCAGCCACATATAAGTGGATAGCAGGATTATTGAGGTCAGTTTTGGCCAGATTCACACAATGTAAATCATTTCTTCATCATGAAATCCATGTCATGTTTTATACATGGCCCCACACTCCCAAAGAAGCTGCTCCTATACTGTTTTTATAAATTCTTCTTCCTCTTATTTAATGTACAAAACAAACCACCCAAACCCTACCACGTTCTTTGCTCATAAATCTACAATTGAGGCCAGTCTTGACAGGACATCTCATCTTGCTCCTTGTGTAGTCTGGAGTATCTGCTGAGAGAAACTCTGGGCATTGTAGCAGTCTTGCACTTCCAGGCATATCTCTCTCCTCCTAAATTATCAGCAAGCCTCAGAGTGGTTGAACTTCTTATATGGCAGTTGGCTTCCCCAGAATCAGTGCTTGAAAACACCCAGACTGAAGCTTCAAGGCTTGTTACATTTTGTCTCAGAATTTTAGGACATCATTTTTGCTGCATTCTATTGATTGAGCAAGATATGAAGCTTAAACTCAGTCTAGATTCAAGGGGACAGAAATTAGCTTCTATCACTCAACAGGAGGAGCAGCAAACAATTCGAAGTCATTTTTTAAAACTATTTATTTATGCATACAAGAACTGGGGTATAAGCCAGACGTGCTGAGGGTGAGAGGATCCACCAGAGACAGAGTGGGGAACAGAACAGGCAGAGTCACTGAAATACACTGCTGAGGGGAGCAGTGGGCGAGTCAGGAGAGGTCTGCTGTGCCATGTATGTCACCTCCCTGGCTGGGGATCGAACTCTTGCTTCAATGACTGCGGATAGCTTCATAGTGGTGCATCTTAACCCCTTGTGCTACCAGGGAGGCCCTTGAAGTCATTTTTAACTTACTATAATACCCAAAGACAAAGAGTAAGTAAACATCAGTTAAAGAGGTATTCAGATACAGAATATGGCAATTTGGAAATCCAGTAAAATAAGGGACCCAAATGAGCTGAAAAGACCTAAGTCTTAGATGAAGGAATGTGTCAAGAGCCCAGAGAAAGAATGTGAAGACTGCTCTTACTCGTAATGAGAAAAAGTAAGAACAAACATTTATTAAGTATTACTGTATATTATTTTCTCTAATGAAAGTAGATATCTACTGACTTATTTAATCCACTTAATTGAAAAATGGGCCTTACAAGGTTAAATAACATGTCCAAGGCAATGAAGCAAGTAGTAGAGCTGGAATTTCAGTTCCTTTTGTCAATCTCCAGAGCTGCTATGCTTAAGCTCCTTCCCATATGTGCCTCTAACTCTAAGATCTGGGGTGTCTTTTTTCTGTATTTTATGCACAGGTGTGTAAAGGCAGAGTATCTATTTTCTCAATCTTTGGGTCAATTCTAAGTCTTTTATTCCTTAGCTTAAACAGGGATTTTTATCAGTTTACTGGGATAAAGCCTGGGAATACATACTTCCAAATGACTCAGGCAACCAGCATGAAGGGTAATTGGGGTAGGCTGTGTTCTCTGACATCTCACATTCTAAAGGCTCCAGGCTTGGGTCTTGGCTTCCCAAGTTAGGGCAATGCTGTAAGTACATGAATGTCCCCATCCTGCCCTGCATCCATTGATTTCTCTCTCAGCACCTTCCGCAGAGCCTGGAAGCCCCATGAGAACAGGTCCTGTCTGATTTGTTCGTCACTTTATCCCCAAGCATATGGCCCAGTTCCTGGCATGTTGCAGACACCTGGTAAAGAAGTGTTGAATTACTAAGTGGATGAGTCACAAGCACTTGTTTACAAGGGTCGAGGTGGTGGAAAAAGAAGGACTTTGGAGTTAGAAAAACCCAAGTCATAATCTCAGTTCTACATTCCAAGAGAGTTTCAACTTACATGACAGGGATGTTCTAAAGTGTGTTAGACAAAAATAACACATGGTCAGAATTACCATTGAAAGTCTTTATAAAGGTGCTTCTGGTAGACTAACACAGTGAGGGTTTCCACTAGAAACAGATCTCTATTTCTAATTGAAGACTAGACCAAATTGGCTTATATTTAGAAGCTAAGTCCTAAAAAAAAAAAAAAAAAAAAAAAACCAGCTACTTTTAAACACCAGAATAATTCTCACTTTGGCAAGTGGCTTACTCTCTGATCAAAAGGAGAGAATGGAGACCCTCCGGGCAAACAGCAGTCACAGCTGCCTGAATGTGGAGGTGGGCAGTTGTGAATGAGCCACACAATTCACTTTTTGTATGTATGTCATTTTTATTACATTTCTTTATATCACTATACAATCTTAATATATTTATTATTCTAAAAATTATTTAGTTTTACTTGCATTAATGTAAGTTAAATGCTCATATAGGCCCAGCTGGCTTCATTGTTGACAGCATCGGTCTGTTCTGCAAACATAGCAAGGAAGGACGAAAGGGAAGTGCAAGAACAAGAAGAGAAGCCTGCATCGAACAAGGGAGCAGAGACATGCTTTGCACAGTGCATTCTTCTTTCTGACTTGTTCCAACAAAACCCCTAGAATTCTGTCCTGTCCTCTCCATTTAGTTAACAAAATGCTCCTGCAGTGTTAATGTGTGCCAAGCACTACTCCAGGTGCTTTCTAAATACTACTTCATTCAACCTTTATAATCCCCCTTATAAGTATATTTTACTCTCATTTTACAGAGGAGGAAATTGAGGCACAGAGAGGCAGTCCTTTGTGTGAGGCACAAGGACAAATCCCTTGCTAGTGAGAGACACAGCTGAGATTTCAACCCTGGCTACAGAGTTCATACTTTTTTTTTTTTTTAAGATTTTATTTATTTATTTTTGCATATTAGAACTGGGGTGCAGGCCCAGAGGTGTAAGAGGATTCACCAGATACAGAACACTCAGCAGAAGAGAGAGATTGACTGAAATACACTGCTAAGGGGAACAGCAGGGGAGACATAGAAGTCTGCTGTGCCATGTGGGTCAGCTCCCTGGCAGGGGATCGAACTGAGGCATGGTGGTGGGCCTTCATGGTGGTAGCTCTGAGATTTAACCCTTAGATGTCCAGGGAGGCCCCAAAGTTCATGCTCTTTACTGCTACTCCAAGCCTCTCTCCTTCCCCTGGCATTGCCCTGGACCCTCACCATCTGTCTATCTGTCCCACGCACCACTACACTGCCTTCCTGCTGATCTGCCACCTTCCATCTGTCGATCCATCCTCAAACTTCCATTCTTCACATCGTCTAATGAATCCAC
Organism: Talpa europaea; assembly: GCF_964194135.1. Taxonomy (NCBI): domain Eukaryota; kingdom Metazoa; phylum Chordata; class Mammalia; order Eulipotyphla; family Talpidae; genus Talpa; species Talpa europaea. Next base: position 26,084,116 of record NC_140073.1, read on the forward strand.
GTAAGTGCATAGCTGAACACATGGCCATTTACCTACTGAATTAATTATCAGAATTAATATTAGACCTTATGGGACAAACTTTTTCAGGAAATGTTATACATGCTTGTCCTTCTTGGGAAGTGATGTTTCTAAGTTTGTTAAAGTTTCCTGGAATCTGAGAGCAAAGAACTCAGCTTAGTTTAATTCATCTCTTCCCAAATTTCCTGAAGGGCAACCTTGTTCACATAGTAGCTGTTCCCAACATCCAAGGTGAGAGCTTTCCAGACTAGATCCTGCTATGTGTCCTCCTGCCACTACATTAGGGAAAGGGACAAGTTTTGCTAAGAGAGGCCTGCATGGTTGCTGGCGGGCGGCCTTGAGGACAGCGGCCTCCACTGAGCGAGGTCACTAAGGAGTAGCCCTGGCATGGGACAGGCCAGGGGCAGGCAGGAGGCTGCTGCCCTGCAGAGGGAGAGAGTTGGTGAAAAGCACCTGCATAGTTACAGGTGGGCAATGGGAGTGCTGCCCCAGCCTGTGAGGAAACTGCACTGATATAGTCCTTTTCTCTTTGGGAGTGCTCACTTCTCCGTGGAGTGGCCTGCATGTTGCTGATGTTGGGTAATAGGCAAAACCAGGAAGGGCCCAATCTCCTATCTTTACCCTCAGGCCTGTGCTCCACGCCCTGTAGCATCTGATCCTGCTTGAGCCTCATGCCTTGTGATAAGGCGCTGGTGCCTGAGGGTCACAACCTCTACAGCTGGGGTCCCCTCGACCCCCACCTCCTTGTGTGAGCCAGGTTTTAGTCTTGTGAGGCCTCCTTTCCAGTTTTTCTATTCTTGTCCTCCATCACTTGCACAGGACCTGTTCATCATGAGGTTGTATAAAGAGTATAAAGAGGTATGATGTCTCTTCATGTCTCTGTCTCTTTCTATCTGTGATAATCTCTCTCTTTCTCTCTCCATTTCTACCTCCTTCTCCTGTTCCCCCATCAAACTTTTCTGTTCGACCTCTTTCATCTTCCTCTCTCCCTTAGTCATTTCCAAATGACATAGTACAGCACACAGTCTTAGAAACTTGTGAGACTTTAAAAAATTAAAAACATAGAAATCAAGTTTTACAAGTAAATTTGTTTTGACTGAGATGGGCAGGAGGAAACCTGCCTCTGTTTGGGAAAGGATTATGTTGGAGGAACCGAAGCAGGAGCTACAAAAGGGGGAATGTAAATGCCAGAGCTAGAATGAGCCTGTAGCCTATCGGATAATAATTGTGTCATTTATTACTTTATTGTCCAAAATTGTGTCTTTTGAGTTTCCTGATGGTTAATCCAAGAAATCTCTTTTTAGTGCTCAGGGTGTAAATTATTTATCCACCTTTCTTCCTCTTTCATTAACTTTATCTCCCTATAGTAATGCAGCAGTTGTAGCAATTTGCCCCAGACAGAGCTCTGTAAAGCAGAGCCAGGTGCAGTTAACTCAGCCCTCCCAGAAATTTCCCATCACAGCGATCAGTTCCAGGGAGGCTGTGGCTGAAGGTAGGGAAGACCCCAGGCTTTCTCACCAGGTTGTGTATGTTCCATCTCCAGTTCTGCCTGTTACAAACCAGAGATTCCTGGGTGAGTTATTTCACCTCATTTTGTCTCAGTTTCCTCATCTGTAAAATGGGATGTTAAAAATATCTATCTGTTGCAGAGCAACCCCGATACAAAACGGGGTGCCTGACTGTGGGTCCTCACCCGCGCGCTTAAAAGGACTTATCAATGCTCTACTGCAGGCACACGTGAAAGGTTAATAAAAGGTTTATTTACAAGGGAAGGGGAAATGAGGAAATGTACAGCTCTGGGAGAAAAGTGGGAGACAAAGTTTTAAATGAGTCCTACCCGATCCGCCGATCAGGAATCCCAAAATGGCGCTCTCAGAGCTGGCCGCCAGCCAGGAGCGGTGAAGCCAGGAGGCAGCGATCGCGAGCCAGAGAGCCCAAGGCCCACGTGTTTGGTTTTTTATATCCAACCTGGCTGCCCAACTCCACCCTCAGGTCCCAGCCACCCTCCCTTGGTGGTGATGGGATTTGTCTTTCCCAGAGTCTTGATGGCTTTAGTCTGGAGTGGGGGTGGGGTCCACAAAGCCTGTATGGGATTAATTCAGGACATCACTTCCCCCTAACATATCCACTTAATAGGCTAAGAGAATTGTATGTGTTATATATGTACAACACTTAGAAGACTTTGTGGCATATAGAAACACTTTATCAATGTTAGTTTATGTTGTTATAAATGTTATTGGTAAATGGAGCAATTGTTAGTGAAAGGGATTAATCCCTTTTTCAAAGGGATTCTTTGAAAAAAACCCATTTATTTTCACTGAACCTCCTTGGTTTTAATTCATTAAACATTTCCTGATTAGTGTTTGGCCTAATGGTAAGCATTCAAAATAAAACGAGATGGGGCCTCCCTGGTGGCTCAAGGAGTTAAGATGCAACCTATGAAGCAATCCGCAGCCTCTGCAGCACGAGTTCAATCCCCGGCCGGCCAGGGAGATACACACAGGGCACAGCAGACCTCTCCTATCTCGCCCGCTGCTCCCCTCAGCAGTGTGTTTCAATTAATCTGCCTGTTCTGTTACCCATTCTGTCTCTGGTGAGTCCTCTTGTTAGGGGGAAAGGATGTCCTGAGCTAATTCCATGCAGGCTTTGTGGACTCCACCCCCACTCCAGACCAAAGCCATCAAGACATTGGGAAAGACAAATCCTGTCACCACCAAAGGGAAGGTGGCTGTGTTAGGGGGAAGTGATGTCCTGAGTTAATCCCATACAGGCTTTGTGGACTCCACCCCCACTCCAGACTAAAGCCATCAAGACTCTGGGAAAGACAAATCCCATCACCACCAAGGGGGGGTGGCTGGGACCTGAGGGTGGAGTTGGGCAGCCAGGTTGGATATAAAAAACCAAACACGTGGGCCTTGGGCTCGCTCTCTGGCTCGCGATCGCTCGCCTCCTGGCTTCACCGCTCCTGGCTGGCGGCCAGCTCTCAGAGCGCCATTTTGGGATTCCTGATCGGCGGATCGGGTAGGACTCATTTAAAACTTTGTCTCCCGCTTTTCTCCCAGAGCTGTACATTTCCTCATTTCCCCTTCCCTTGTAAATAAACCTTTTATTAACCTTTCACGTGTGCCTGCAGTAGAGCATTGATAAGTCCTTTTAAGCGCGCGGGTGAGGACCCACAGTCAGGCACCCCGTTTTGTATCGGGGTTGCTCTACAACAGCTGGGACCTGAGGGCGGAGTAAAGCAGCCAGGGTTGGTATAAAAACCAGACACGTGGGCCTTGGGGGGCTCGCTCTCTTGCTCGCCTGCTGGCTTCACTGCTCCTGGCTCGCAGCCAGCTCTCAGAGTGCTATTTGGGATTCCAGATCGGTGGATCGGGTAGGATGCATTTAAAACTTTGTCTCCCACTTTTCTCCGTGAGTTGTACATTTCCTCATTTGCCCTTCCCTTGTAAATAAACCTTTTATTAACCTTTCTTGTGTGTCTGCAGTAGAGTATTGATAAGTCCTTTTAAGCGTGCGGATGAGGACCCATAATCAGGCAACCCGTTTTGTACTGGGGGCTGCTCTATAACACTCTCACCCCCCACAACTCTGGCTTATACCCCAGTTCTTGTATGCATAAATAAATAAATCTTTAAAAAATTAAAATAGATCAAAATTAAGTAAATAAATAGATGACTAAATAAATACAAGTAGAGACTGTCCCATCACCCAGAGGCTTACGTCTCCCTTGAGAAGTTGGGCACATTAACAGGTAACTCTAATAAAATGTTTTACCTATTTAGATAGACAAATGAAGGACACTTTGGTAGAGCTAACTGAGAGACTAATGTTCAATCTTAAACTACACAAAGGATGAATAAGGTTGGAGTTGATAAACTGAAATAACAATGGGATTCCAGAGTGAGCCTGGACATGACATAAGCCTAAAATAGTGAGTGGCAAATCAGAGCGGAGGGTTTGGCAGATGAGGCAGGTAAACAGGGGATCAAATCATGGATGAAGTGCCAAGCATTCTTAGAGTCTCCCATAGTTTGTTCCATGAAAAGATCTCAATGGAATTCACAGTTCTATTGTTCTTATCTCAAGTAATCAAAGCTCAGATGGTCCACAAAGAATTCTCTTGACAAACAGTAAATTATTCAGTGGCTATAATTAATGGGTGATACTTTACCCCAAGAGGGAAGTCCATTCCCTTCTTGGAACTGGTTTGGACTTGGAGAGAGTTTTCTGGGTGTTCTGGTTATCTAGTGCCACATGACAAATAAGACACTTGGGCCTTCAACTAGTGGCCTCGAGGAAACGCACAAAAAGTGATTGTGTTAGTCCAGGTGTTCCAAGAAGCAGATGCCAAAACAAAATTAAATTGGATAAAATGTATTAAGAGAAATACTTATAAAACAGAATGGTAAGGAAGTCAGAAAAAAACTGTCTGGTGTAAACATGATCTGAAGGGAAGGAGAGAGGGCGGGAAGGGAAAAAGGAAGGAGGACGAAGAGTAGGAGAAAGTATCTTGGACTGGTTCTAAGTTCTAGGGAGTGTTTCAGCAAGTAATGGTGGCATGGGGAAATCTCAAGTAAAGGTTGCTCATCAGGGGAGAATCATGTCTATTAGGAATAGGTCTGCCTTAGTATCTCTGCTGGATTCAGGCATTGACTAGAACTAGACCCTGGGAGGAGTGATCTTGGATCAAACATGACAGTGCATTTCACAGCTCAGCAATTTACATCCATGGTTGATCATCCTCTCTTGGCTCAACATCTGAAAAGCTCATTTCCATGGCTGTAACGATGGTCATTAAAAACAGTGACTACCAAAGATGTCTACTGCAGCTAGTTGCCCAGAGAGGCTCGAAGATCACCCAAAACTTAAGCAATAGTCTATTCCATACCCAGTGAGAAAGAGGGGAAATAATATAGGTTGGAAGGATGAGACAAGAGTCTGGAATTGGGAACCTCTAAGATCAATTATACTTTTATTCAACAAATATCTATTGAATATGTGCTCTGTACAGGTCATGTTCTGGTTTCTGGGAATAGAGTACTGACTAAAGTATGGATTCTGTCTACAGTTTAAGGAGAGCTTATGGCCTAGAGAGGCAATGACACTATTCTATGATATAATATTACAGGGATAAGCAAAAAGTACTGAGTTTGCACAGAGGATGGATACTCAACCTTGATAAGTTTTAAGCTGCGAAGGAATGTTGGTGGGGATCTTAACGCCATCTAGTCTCACTCTACCCTCATGTTACATATGAAGCTGGTGTCTTGTTCAAGGTAACATCACCCTGCTTATAATTGAAGGGGAGGTTTTAATATTCAGGACTCTTAAATTTAATTTCTTTCTATGTTCTACATTTGATGGTGACTTGATTATTGTCATCCCCAGGTAAGCATTTATTCCTCCCAGTGTAGCCAAGGGTTGTTGTTATTTGTTTTCAACTTATCAACACCACCACCAAAAATATAAATGATTAAAAACCAAGTTGATGATGCTGCCTTTTAGAACTCTTTGAGGGTTTCTGAACAATCAGGAAACTTTAGCCTGTATTTTCAGAATATGCTGTCAGGGAAGGTCATCTGAATCATATCCATCAAATGTTGAGGATGACTCACTATCAAACAAATCTCACTTTAAAAAACTTGTCTTTATAAATACACAAGAAGAAATCACTTCTGTTGCTTTTGAGAGGGTTCTTCATTTCCTCTACCTGCCCCTCTGGCCCTCACTCTGAGCCCATCACACAAGAAGGCCTGAAGAAGAGACACACACCTCCTTGGTGTCCACAACTTACTGGCTTGAGGCACTGGGATCCCAAGAACATCTGCCCTCCCTGATTTTGTTCTTTTCTGACCCTATCAGGGCTGACTCACTAAAGCCTGAAGGCTTTGCCTCCTCAGGGTAATGACCTGTGGAGAGAGGAAAGAGCTGTTTGCTGGAACAGTGGGTAATTAAAGATATACATGCGATCCACAGATTAACTATAGTGCAGAAGAGGTCTCCAGTTCATTTAGGCCAAAAAGTGAACGTTCCCAAAGAGAAACCTGGTCATCAATAGCAAGAATATCCTCTGGACAACTGTACTGGATGTACTTATTTCTACACTCTTCTCTGAGTGGATCCCCTTATCCCAACATTTCCCTTGATGGCAGGAGGGTTTTGCTGGAACAACCCAGTTTACTTATCCTTTGGTCTTCAGATAAGCTTTGTTCAGTTTTACTAGAAAAATTCATATACTAGGTCGTGACAGGAACAGTACCAAAGGTCAAATTATGGCTCCTCTTTGGTATATAACTTCATGAATTAAAAAACAAGTAAACATAGACAAAGGAATCCCTCTCCAACCTCTTCTGGTTGAGAAGCAACATAACTCTCATCTCACATTTATCTTTTTTCAGAAAAGTATATTTTTATAGAAAATATGAAAATAAGAGAAGAAAAAGAAAGTCTATAATGCTTTTCTTCCCAAAATTTTCACTGTGATATTTTGGTATACATCCTCTCATACTTTTTGCATATATATGTATGTATATGTGTGTGTCCATGCACATATACATGCTTTCAAGAAAGCTGTCTGGAACATATTTCCATGTTAATGTACTTTTATACTACTATTTTTAATGGTTGCAAAATATTTACATATGTAATGATTATTTTGACCAATCTTCTATTGGATAAATTGGTTTTTTCTTCTTTTTCAGGAAAACTCCATTACTCCTCACTCAAATCCCTTCTTTTTCAATGAACTTTAGTTAAACAAAATGGAAAAATGTTGTCTACTTTCCACTAAATTGAAAGGTCTCAGTGAAGGGTGATATTGCCTTCCAAGGGTCATTTAGCAATGTTGGAGATATTTTTGGTGGTTATAACTAGTGAACTGCTCCTGGCATCTGTTGGGTAGTGACCAGAGAGGTTGGTAAACATCTTACAATATGTAGGACAGTACTCTTAGCTAAGAACCATCAGTCTAAAACATCAATTCTACTGAGGTTGAGAGCCTGCTCTAAGTATTGATTTGATTGTAGTAACCAATTCAAATAAGCTGTCGGTTGGAGGATCTCCATGCTAGTCCTCTACTTTATAGTTCTTTATCACTGCATTTTCACTTCAATTTATCAAATACAAATAAAGCACTGCACTGGACACAGAAATGACAAAGATGCAACTCCTTCTGTGCACTGAATCACACCTTGCATTGCAGAAGCTTTTTCTAGATAGGTGGAAACTGTGCTTTTCCTTGTCCATGTTGCTCTTAGCAACCAAACTCTCAGTATTTATTCAATTTCACAGTCTGCAGTCATGTGCTTTGAGTTGCATGGTCTGCTTATAGCCACACCATTCTCTATCCTAACCTCCAGAAAAATGCCCAGGTCTTGGCTTTACTTAGTAGTTACTTTATTTCCCATGATGGACTTCATTTATTCCTCTTCCACTCTAGAATGAACCCTACATACATTATAGGATCCTAATTTCTACCATCTCTTCTTCCTATGAATATATCAATGACCACAAACATCCTTACTGCCTTCCCTTTTTCTACAAATGCAGAGTCCATTCTCCTGTCATTGTCTAATCCTTCCACTTGTCTTGCATTGGAAACTTTTATGCCTCTTTTGAATCATTGATCCAATGGTAAAACCTTGACCTCTACCACAGTTCTGAGTGGCCAACATTAGAGCAATGTTCTAAAACCATCTTTTGTTTCCCCCCTTCCATGCTAGACTGGGCTTTGTTAACTTGGCTAAGGCTGGAAGCTATGTTTCCTGGGACACTCTTCCCATATGATTTTGATCCTCACTAATCTTGAATTGGCATGAAGTCTGGAAGGCAGAGAGCAGGAGAGGACCTCCAGAAGGTCCTCACTGTTAGACATGTTGACAAAGTAACAGGTACAGAAGTCAGCAGGCGCCAGATAATTCTTGCTCATAATTGCTGGCCCTGCTGACCAACAACTTCACGAGACCTATAGCAAACCCACAGAGGCAGCAGCTACACAGACCCAAGGACCATTTCAGGGAGAGCAGTGATACAGAACTCCCCACAGGCCCTGCTATGTGACCCCCACTTAAGCAACCACACCTGCTTCTAGGATTTCTTTGGGAGCTGCAACATGCCCACCTTTGACAGTTCTTTGGGCAGTTTGTTTAGTTATTCTCTGGCCCTCCAACTCCCTCCTTCAGCAACTCCCATGTTTGTATAGGGGATAATTTCTATAATAATTTCCATGTAATTGACGTGGCCATGTTTCTCTGAATGAAACTTCACCTGCCTGATGAACCTTTACCAGCCATCTTTACAAAGTGGTCTGAGCTCACGGCCCATAAAACATCACCTCTCAGTCACTCTACACTTCTGCTCCTGGTCTTCTCTTTCAATTGCCCGTATCAAAGTCACTATCTGCCTGCTCTTTGCTAAAACTGCACTTTTACTTTGATGTGTATCATTTCAGCCCCTGACCCTAATGTTGTCTCTTCTTAAAGTTCCCTTATTATTGTCCTGCATTGGATTTACTCATTAAAAGCAGGCTTCCTTCCTCTTGGAATGTTTTTCATCTCCTTTAAGGAGTTTTCTTCCTCTATCAGACCCTTAAATGTTGACATTCCATGCTATCCTCCAACTTCTTCTAGTGTGGTGTTGTATCATCTCTACTCAAAAATTTTCTATTCCTTTTCCTTAAATACTCTTTTTCTCATAAGAATTCAATTACCGCTTATCTGCTGATTATTCCTAAAGCTATGCCTCTGTTTAGGCATCAATCTTCTATGTCCCACTGATAGAACATTTCCATCTGGATAATCTTGGCAGAACCTAGTTTTCTAAGCTCAGTTGAGGAGGTAAGCTCATTCTAGATCCCTGTTGGAACTCAATGTGGCTAATTCATGACAAGGTAACAATGTGTTGACCTTTCAGCAAAATCACAACCCCATACCTAGCCTTTGGCCACCTGGAAGAATCTACTTCTATCACAAATGGCCTTGGGCAAGCTCCTTAACTTTGCTGGCATTAATTTCCATATCTTTAAAATGGAGATAATGATGATACACCTCATTTGGGCAGTGTGCCTAGTGTAAAGTAAATGCGTAAAATTATTTGCTGTCATAATGTAACAGGGTGGTCCCCAGGAAAGGGGGAGGTTCCAGGTTCCCTGCCCCACCCAAATGGAGGGTGCTGCTGAGCAGGGAGAGAAGAAGCTGCAGAGGAGACTGAGGAAGGAAGGAAGCAGGTAGCAGAGCCTGAAGGAGACCTGGAGGAGGCACGTGGAGCTGAGAGACACGTGAAGAAATTGAGCTTGCCTTTTGGTCGTGGACTGGGTGACACAGATGTGGGTGAGAGACCCGTGGGGAGGTGACAATGGTGGTTTTTGTCTTGATTTTGATTTTGCTCTTTTCCTTCCAGACTTGTCTGGTTATTTCTGATCCTTTTCTGTGGGTCCCCACTGGAAGATGCTTTAGACTTGTGGCAGCCTTTGGGGCCTTGTTCTGGGCCAATCCTGCTTGGGTGGACTTTTACTCACCAGGGGATAGGTAACATTGGGTGCTTGATTTAGAAACTATATTTGTTAGGGGGAAGTGATGTCCTGAGTTAATCCTATACAGGCTTTGTGGACTCCACCCCCACTCCAGACTAAAGCCATCAAGACTCTGGGAAAGACAAATCCCATCACCACCAAGGGAGGGTGGCTGGGACCTGAGGGTGGAGTTGGGCAGCCAGGTTGGATATAAAAAACCAAACACGTGGGCCTTGGGCTCGCTCTCTGGCTCGCAATCGCTCGCCTCCTGGCTTCACCGCTCCTGGCTGGCGGCCAGCTCTCAGAGCGCCATTTTGGGATTCCTGATCGGCGGATCGGGTAGGACTCATTTAAAACTTTGTCTCCCACTTTTCTCCCAGAGCTGTACATTTCCTCATTTCCCCTTCCCTTGTAAATAAACCTTTTATTAACCTTTCACGTGTGCCTGCAGTAGAGCATTGATAAGTCCTTTTAAGCGCGCGGGTGAGGACCCACAGTCAGGCACCCCGTTTTGTATCGGGGTTGCTCTACAACATATTCTTTGCCTTTCCTGTATTGTTTCCTAATTGTATTAAAGTTCCTTCCCATTAAAGTCTCATATGTTTTGTGTTGATGCAGCGGATGGCAGAAGCTATTTAGAATAGGCAGGTTTGTAGGGTTTGGGCTGCCCCTCTCCCTGCCCTGTAACAATAATAATAACATCATAGTAACAACTATTATGATAAATGTATTATATTTTCAAATTATACTGCTCTTGATGTCCACTGATGTTGCCTTGGTTTAGGTCATTCTTATTCTTTTTTTTTTTTAAAATAAATTTTATTTTTATATTCCCCATACAATTGCAATCCCCTTATTTTGACCCCAATCCCTCCCCTCCCCACCCCCTCACCCCCCATTGAGTGTCTCTTGTTCATGTTTGTTGATTTTGATATTTTCTTTCTTATAGTTATTCTTTCTCCTGGTCCCTTATTTAAGTTTTCTAGATTCCTGCTATGAGTGAGACCATCCGGTATTTTTCTTTTTCTTTCTGGCTTATTTCGCTGAGCATGATCCCTTCCAGCAGCATCCATGTTGCTGCAAATTGCATGTGTTTATCTTTTTTGAATGCTGAGTAATATTCCATGGTGTATATGAACCACATCTTCTTGATCCAGTCATCTATTTTTGGGCATTTGGGTTGTTTCCAAAGCTTAGCTATTGTAAATAGTGCTGCTATCAACATAGGGGTGCAGGTGCTCTTTGGAATTGATGTTTCTGTGTCCTTTGGGTAAATACCTAGGTGTCGAATTGCTGGATCATATGGAAGCTCTATGTTTAGTAGGTCCAGACATTTTACCATCCTCGACTCCTGGGGCTGCTGCAGCCACTCCCGGGGCGCCCGGCCCCAGCGGCAAGAGCCATCCCACCACTACTGCTGGGCGAGCCACTGGGGGCTCCTGTCACCATCTTGAGGGCCAGGCCTGCCTCCGGCGGCGCGTCACATGGTGCCAAGGTCATTGTTATTCTTAACTCTTGCCTCTAACATGATTTAACTCCTGTTGTATATCCATAAATCCTTCTTTCACAGTGTTGCCAAAGCAGTTTTCCTAAAATGAGTATTTTCCATATGAAGCTTTCAATGGCTTCATAGAATAAGATGCACCATCTTTTGCTTGCCTTGTATAATACTCTATGTTCCACCCCCTCCTCTCCTTTCTTTCCTTGCCTATGTGTATCTTCTGCATAGTCTGTGGGCACTCACTGTTCTGTATCTTTATTAAAGACACCCCCCTCTTTTAGCACTAACCCATTATCACTCCCCCAGTTTCAATAAACAGACTCTGAATTGAAGTTCAGTTTAACATTTTCCCCTCTGAAAAACTTTCCTTTAAACTCAACTCACCCCCTTTAGGCCTGTCACAGCCACTCCTTAGTATATGTTTCCAGATCTTCAGTACATAGTTTTAATAATAATAAGACTGAGTTCTTCTAGGGAAAGAAAAGTGTCTCATTGATCCCTGTTTCCCCAGTGCAACTCAGTGCCTCAATGTATGTTTGGTAATAAATGCAAGATTAAGTGAAAACCCTTTGGAAATTCAAGCAAAGTGTAGGGTATCTTCATGATAATGCCCAGTGGAATTTATTTCAATACCATGTGAAACCAGTAAGAACTTAATTCTGTTTCTTTCCCTAGAAGAACTCAGTCTTATTATTAAACTATTATTATCCAACTTTAGTATTTCCCAGTTTTTAGTATTTGTCTCATTAATATTCATGGGAAATTCTCTGGAAATGCCCCCATGTAACTACACAGGCAGGTCACCTTCTACAACAAAATCCACATGGCTATTTAGTTTTTGCTTATTGATTTTCCACTGGTAATAGCACTGACAAATGGGCCTTTCTAAAAATAAGTATCAGTTGTTGTATAATTGACATCTAACTATTACAGGGCAGCCCCGATTCAGGACATCCTTTCCCCGTAACATAACTTTCTATTAGTTTTTGATGTACATTATAATGATTTGGCAATATGTGTACAGTATAAAATACCGCCACAAAAAATTTAGTGACTGTCTATCATCAACATATTTATTTTTCTTGTGTAAAGCACTGTAAAACATGTTTAAGTTCTACTCTCTTAGTAACTTTCAAATATACAATATAGTATTGTTAAATACAGTCTCTATGCTCTGCATTACACCCCCACGACTTAGCTCTTACAACTAAAATGCGTACCTTTTTACCACCTTCGCCTATTTCCCACACCCATCAAACCCTACCACCTCTAGCAACTGTATCTATGAGGTGTTATTTTTCTCTTTTTTTAAGATTTCACATATAAGTGATATCATACAGTATTTGCCTTTCTCTGTTTGACTTACTTCATTTAGTATAATGCCCTCAAAGTCTATTCTTGATCTTTTCATGTTGTCATAAATAGCAGAACTTTCCTCTTTATTATAGATAAATAATATTTCACTGTTTATGAATATATAAATATGAACCATTCAATCACTGATGGGCACTTAGTTTGTTTCCATGTCTTGGCTATTGTAAATAATATTGCAATAAAAATGGGCATATATCAATTATGTCTCAATTAGAAATTTTTTTAATTTTTTTTTTAAATAGAGGCATGTTTTTTTATTTATTTATTTGTTTGTTTGTTTGTTTTGTTTATACAAGCACTGGGTACAGTCAGAAGCACGGGAGGGTGAGAGAATTCACCAGAGCCAGAGCGGGGAGCAGAGCAGGCAGAAGGACCGAAGTACACTGCTGAGGGGAGCAGCGGGCGGCAGGAGAGGTCTGCGCTCCATGTGGGACCTTCCTCCAGTGGCCGGGGAGCAGCCGAGGATCAAACCGGTGCCGCAGAGGCCGCGGGCAGCTTCGCAACCCAGCGCTCAACCGCTGCGCCACCGGGGAGACCCATCAGTTAGAAATTTTTGATAAAAAATTATTTTCAGTCCATGATTCTATCTTCAGCCAAAGTAACACTAAGTGTGAGCACACAAAAAAAGTAATTTTAAACATTGGGGGAAGAAAACAGTTGTGGGTTAAGGTTCTCAGAGATCAGCTAAAATATTACTCCTTTTTCCCACCTCCAGGCCTGCCTCTCTCCTTCTGGTTATAATTGCCACCCACTAGCCCAGTTCAGGGTTGATCTAATTATGGTGGCTTGCCAGCTCTCAGGCCCCTGAAGACCAAGTCCCAAGCAAAGTAAGCAAGGAAAACCATCTTCATAGTCTAGGTGAGTGTAAGAGTGAAGGATCCTGGAGTATGAAAACATCTAAAAACATAATTTGCAAACCTCATGGTGATACTCAGTTGAGATATTCTGTTCCCAGATGGCCCTTGCTAGTAAAACAAGCAAGTTCCCTGGAGACATGGGAGATGGAGTGATGTCTTCACAAAAAGCTATGGAACTTGAGGATTCTTATTGTATAAAGGCTAAATTGCAAAGGAAGATCCTGGCAGGAGTTGAAATATGGGGTGATCATAAAATGTGAACAAGATCAGATTTGGTTGTTATTAGAACCAGATTAGATGAAAATTTTCAACACAGAATGACTTTGGTGCCTAGACAGTAAAGACAAATATTACAAAGTTACTGTTATTTCCAGTTAGGGGTGAATGTGTTAGTGACTGCTAACATTTTGGGAGCACAATATGCATCAGACTACATACTTAGATGCACTATCTCATTTGATATTTGTTACAATTTTGTAAGGTAGAATTCTGATTATTCACACTTTAAAGATGAGGAAACTGAAGAAAAGATCATTTAGAGAATTTGCTCAGGTCATACAGCAAGGCAGAGGTAGAACCAAGTTGTAAACCCAGGGCATCCAATGCCTAATTCAACAGCTCTCAAGTATTGAGCTCTGCTGTAAATTGAAACTGGAGACCAGTGGTGAAATAATAGCTCTCCTAGAAAGCTTAGCCAAATCCGTCCTCTGCCCCCATTATAATTAGATGTGAGCTGTGGCCATGACATGTGCTTTCTTCCATTAGCCATCAATACACAACAGCAAACTCTTGTCTGTTCAAACAAAAGAAATTAAAAGAGGCCTTCTGTCCCTTCCCAACTTTCTGCCCTTCTCACTCTTCTTTTTTTTTTTTTTTTAAAGATTTATTTATTTATACAAGCACTGAGTACAGTCAAGCGTGGGAGGGTGAGAGAATTCACCAGAGCCAGAGCGGGGAACAGAACAGGCAGACTGATGAAATACACTGCTGAGGGGAGCAGCGGGCGGCAGGAGAGGTCTGCGCACCATCTGGGAACCTCGCCGGTGGCCAGGGATCGAACCGGCCCTGCAGCTTCGCAACCCAGTGTTCAACAGCTGCGCCACCAGGGGAGGCCCCTTTCTCACTCTTGTTCTTGGTGACTCTCTGAAATTCTGAGCTCGGCCTCAATGCTTTCTCACTTTTAATGCTGAGGGTGAGGGCATCTTAGTCCTTTTTGCTCAGGTCTTTCCAGGAAAATCCTTGATCCAGAAAACTCCTCTGTCCAAGGAAAACCAGAATAATCGGCAATTATAAGAATAATGGCCAAAACTGAGATCAGAATCTCTTTGTCCAAATTCCAAGGAAAGAGACTATAGTTGATATATTTGGAGTCCTAAGGATGGGATCACAATGCAAACATTTGGTTGCCCACCCCTATGGGTGATTTCCTGGAGAAATAACCAACTCAATGGACATCTACTCAGAATGGAACACCTAGAAAAACAAAACAAGCGTTAAAGAACACTGGAGTGTGCATGAGATCAACAAATACATTACTTTTTGAGTAACTTTTTCAAAATATAACTGCCTGAGCTCTACCAGACCTAGTAAATAAGAATCTCTTGGATTTAAAAAAAAAATCTCTGGGTGGGTAACCCTAGCTGCATAGTTTGCCTTAGGTCACTCAGCATTTACAGATGTAGTTGGGACTAGAACCCAGGGCTCTTCCCAATAATGGCTTTTTTGTAGCAATGGAGGCAAACCTACATCCACAAGAGCCAGGGTCTATGCGAAGCAGAGTCTAGGAAGCTTCTATGTGTTCTTGCAAAGGGAAAATGAAACTGGAAAATGCAAATATTCTGGGGATGCAAAATTGTTCCAGGAAGGAGATGAATTTTCCTAGATTTTATTATCAAAATGCTCTAAGCTTTAATGGCTTTCCTGGGTCTATATAGTGTGTTCTCTGAGCTCAAACCAACCAACTATAGCAAAGGAAGTGAAGAGCCATGAAGATTTTTGTCTCCCTTCATATAAGCACAATCACTGTGGTTGTACTAGGGCAATGGCTATTAGAGTGATCTTAGAAATTCTTCTCTTCCATTTCCCAGTAACTCTTTATTACCTCTTGAACAATCTTTAAGTTTAAGAAACTGGACTTTGAATACATAGATTTGGGTTAACCATAACCACCATTCTTATCCTTGCTCAAAATACAGCCTTCTTTTACTTATTACCTTGGTTGTTTTTCACATTGTAGTGCTCTCTGAACCTACCACCCAACACAAGCACCAGGAACTTGGCAATAGGCTACATGTACCCTCCAGTCCTTATTAACCTCCAATCTCCCCACCTCTTCCCACCTAACATAGTTGCCAACCTGAATTTTGTGTTCATTATTCTTTTGCTTTACTTCATGTGGCTTTATTTCAGCTATATTTATTGATCAGATATTGCTTATAAGCATTTTAAAAATTTTAATTAAGGGCCTCCCTGGAGGCCTACAAGTTAAGTCTCAGTGCTGTCACTGCTATGGCCTGAGTTAGATGGTGGCCAAGAGCTGACCCACATGGTGTAGCAGACCTTCCTTTCTCACCCCCTGCTCCCCTTAGCAGTATATTTCAGTAAATCTGCCTTTTGTGCTCCCCACTGGCTCTGGTGAATCCTCTCACCTCCCCTTGCCCCCCCCACACCTTTGGCCTGTACCCAGTTCTTCTACATAAAAATAAAGTAAAAAATTATTTTTTAAAGATTTATTTATTTATGCATGCAAGAACAGGGGTATAGGCTAAGGTGTGGAGGGTGAGAGGATTCACCAGAGACAAAGAACAGAGCAGGCAGATTGAATGAAATGCACTGCTGAGGGGAGCAGCGGGGGAGTCAGGAGAGGTCTGCTGCTCCATGTGGGTCTCCTCCCTGGCTAGGGATCGAACTCGTGCTGCAGAGGCTTTGGATAGCTTCATAGGTTGTGTCTTAACCCCTTGTGCCACCAGGAAGGCCTGAAATAAAAAATTATTTAAAATTTAAAAAACAAAAAAAATTAGTTAAACTTTATGAAAGTGTATATTATAATGTTTATAATCTCTGAACTTACTATTTACTTAAAATTATATTGCTAAAGGGAAAAGGGTAACTTCAACACAGCAAAGCCTGGCAAACACTATCTTAATCAATGGATCAAAGTAAACTTCAGCAGCAGTGGGACAAATCAAAATCATGTGTTTGATAGGATGCAATAAAAGAACACAGAATTGCTTCTGGGATATTCTTGCCAACTATACATAACCTCAATCTAATCATTGAAAAAAAATTCAGACAAATTCACAATGAGGGACATTCTGTGAAATAAATCTGCTGTAATCTTCAAAAGTGTGAAGGTCGTGAAAATCAAGGAAAAATTGAAGAACTGTACCAGATGAAAAAGATTAAAAAGATACGACAGTATATGCAATATGTGATTTCGAATAAGACTCTGCTCTAAAAAAGACATTTTGGAATAATTGACGTAACTTGTGTGAGATTTGAAGATTACATGGTGAACAAACATTAATGTAATCTGATTTTGGTGGTCATATTGTTTGTACGTGAAAGAATACCCTTGTATATAGAAGATATATCCTAAAGTAATCACAGGTAGATTATCAGATTGGTCACTATTCTGAAGGGAGGCAGAAATAAAAAGTTATTTGCACTATACTTAAAACTTCTCGGTGAGTTTGAGTTACCTTCTAAACAAGACAAAACAAACACAAAATATATATACTTAAAAATCATCCATGGGCCTCCTTGGTGGCACAGTGGGTTGAGCGTGGTGCTTGAAGCTGTCCGCAGCCTCTGCAGTGCCGGTTTGATCCCCTGCCAGCCTCCGAGAATCCCACATGGCGCAGCAGACCTCTCCTGTCATGCCTGCTGCTCCCTCAGCAGTGTATTTCTGTCGTCTGCCTGTAGTGCTCCCCTCTCTGTCTCTGGTGAATCCTCTCACCCTCCCGTGCCTCTGGCTTGTGCCCCACCTCTTGTATAAAAATAAATAATCTTAAAAAAAAAATCATCCAGACATTTGCATATCATTATAATTTATATATGTTGACCAATGAATAATATTTTATTTCAGTTCATTTATTCACTTCCTCATTGGATGGAAATTGGAGTTCTTTTTTTTTTTTTTTTGCTGTAAAAATGGTATGTCTCCTCATATACATTCAAAAAAGTTTATCTTCATTATTTACCTAGGAGTTAGAGTGCTAGATCACATGGTATATTAGTTTCCTGTTGCTGCTGTAAGGATTTACCACAAATTTAGTGGCTTAAAATAGCACAATCTTTTTTTTGCGGTTTATTTTAATTTTGTTTTATTTTATATAATTTTTACATCATTTTTCTTTTTTTGTACAATGTATGCATTTTCATCTTGGTTATATTTCCCATACAATTCCCACCCCCCTTTATTTTGACCTTTATCCCTCTTCCTCTCCCACCCCCCCATAGTGTGTCTCTGGCTTATAGTTGCTTGTTGATTGATTTTTATTTTAATTAGTCTTTTTCCTGGTCTCTTATTTAGTTTTCTAAATTCCTGCTAAGAGTGAGACCATCCGGTATTGTTCTTTTCCTTTCTGGCTTATTTTGCTGAGCATGATCCCTTCCAGCTCCATCCATGTAGCTGCGAATTGCATGAGTTTATCTTTTTGATTGCTGAGTAATATTCCATTGTGTATATGTACCACATCTTCTTGATCCAGCCATCTATTTTTGGGCATTTAGGTTGTTTCCATAGCTTAGTTAAAATAGCACAAATTTATTCTTGCAGCATCTTGGAGGTCAGAAGGACAAAGGGACTTTCATGGGGCAAAATCAACTTATCAACAAGGTAGCTCTGATAAATCCTATAAAAAATAAACTATTTAACTTTTAATCCAGGATTTTTCAAATATATTTATGTGACTCTGAAATTCTCCCCACTTAATACCTGTTCAGATCCTTTGGTACCTCTATGATGGAAATTCTGTCTCAGGGTCTTCAACTGCCCAGGGTTGTGCCAGATTCTGGGTCCTGCATGGAGAACCTGTTCAAAAGTCCCTATTTATGTGAAATAACCCTTAGGTAGAATCCTATGGAGAGACAACCAATTGTAGTTTCATCTTAGCCTTTGTGTAAATGAGAAGAAATATCTTTTCCTGTCAATGCCTTCATTTCCTGTTAGAATTTGCAACTGCATTAAAAAAAAAAAGTTCCAGATCATTTGATAAGGAAAATGCTCTTCTAGCTTTTGGCCATTTGAGCATACTCATGCACAAATAAGGCATGAATGGACAGTGTTGTTAAAAAATAAAGTGATCAAGTATGTTAAAGTTCTCTTTTTTACTTTACAACACAAAGGAAAAAGCAACAGGACACTTCTGACAGCATTTCCACATTGTCTTCCCTGTTATGCAAGACTTCCATAAAATATACACCACTGGCATTCCCCTGTATATTGAGCTTAAATAAGCTTTTCAGGTTGAGAAATCAACTCTTTTTGGAGCATGCTACACAGGGTCACTCTTTAGTATCACTCTTTTGAGTTGACTCTTGAAGGGAAATTCTCACTCTTTGGGAAGGTCACTGTTAGGAAGTCAACTAGAACCATTTCTGGCCCTAGTTAAGAGTAAGCCAGCAGGAAGGATCCTCATATAGTTGGCTAAACTCCAGCAATGCAAAGTACAAAGATCTCGTAGTAGAAGAGCTATCTACATGATCCCCAGACCTATTGGAGCAACATGACCAGGGAACTTGGTAGATAGTTTAGAAATTCTGAGTAATTCTGGTGCACACTAGACTTTTTTTTTTTAATCTTTTTTTATTTATTTTATTTTATATATTTTTTTACATCATTTTTCATTTTTGCACAATGTATGCATTTTCATCTTGATTATATTCCCCATACAATTCCCTTCCCCCTTATTTTGAACCTTATCCCTCCTTTCCCCCATCCCCCGTAGTGTGTCTCTGGTTTATAGTTGTTTGTTGATTTTGATTTTTACTTTATTATAATTAGTCTTTTTCCTGGTCCCTTATTTAGGTTTTCTAAATTCCTGCTATGAGTGAGACCATCTGGTATTTTTCTTTTTCTTTCTGGCTTATTTCACTGGGTATGATTCCTTTCCAGCTCCATCCATGTTGCTGCAAATTGCATGAGTTTATCTTTTTGATTGCTGAGTAATATTCCATTGTGTATATGTACCACATCTTCTTGATCCAGTCATCTATTTTTGGGCATTTGGGTTGTTTCCATAGCTTAGCTGTTGTAAATAGTTGATGCACACTATACTTTGCAAAGCACTGCTCTAACCTCCAGAAGAAACTCCAATCATCATCTCCATCTAAGAAGAAGGTCCAAGGAATAAAATTATCTATCCTAGGGCAGCCTCTTAGGAGATTAATTCTAGATTCCTCTAAATCCTAGTTAGGGTTGCAGTGTTTAGCCCCATATTAACTATTACCACAGTAGAGGAAATATGAATTTCGTTGTGAAAGACCCAGAGATACAACTTCTCCAATTAAAGGATGAGAAGGTATGGAGGTAGAGGAAGAAGAGAAAGAGGAGGAGTAAGAGGAAGAAGACAAGGGAAAGAATATTATCAACTTCCTGAAAAATATTCATGATACATAAAAAAAAAAGTAACAATAATATAACACCAGGGGAAACAAGTATGCTGGGTCTAATACTCACATCCACTAGAAAGGGCCTATGTAACTGCCTAATCCTGGTATCTATTCTGTGATTTGTTACTTATAAGTTGAAGAGCTTGGGCCTTCCTGGTGGCTCAAGGGGTTAAGCACCACACTATGAAGCAATTCATAGCCTCTGAAGCATGAGTTCAATCCCCAGCTGGGTAGGGAGCTACACACATGGCGCAGCAGACCTCTCCTGTCTCGCCTGCTGCTCTCCTCAGCAGTGTGTTTTTGTCTGTCTGCCTGTTCTGTTCCCCACTCTGTCTCTGGTGAGTCCTCTCACCCCCCTGCCCATGCAACTCTGGCCTTTACCCCAGCTCTTGTATGCATAAATAAATAAAACTTAAAAAAAAAAAAAAGAAGTTGAAGAGCCTTCCAAAGAATAACTGACTCCCATTTCCTAAGGTCAAATACATGTGGGCACAGGTTTCAATATGGCAGTGTATATGTCGGGGGATGGGGGAGACATTTTGGAGCAAAATTGTAAAGGGTGGTGAGTGGACACAGTAAATGTGGGAGTCCAGCCTAATGGACTGGACTATGTCACAGAGTCCAGGATTGAAGGGGAAGAGGAGTCAAAAAGCCTCCACGGAATTGACTCCTAAATCACTTCTCCTGCTTCTCCGTTGGTGTGGGCTATCCTTGAGGAGAAAAGGGGCTAAGTGCACTATTTCAGAGCTGTGTCTAACTTCTGAGGCCTAGGAAATTCTACAAGGGGCCTCTGCTCAATTTATTAACAAGGAAGAAAGTTGGCCAAGATATTGCCAAACTGCCCTGGATTCTCAGGCACATAATGAGCAAATAGATAATAGGCAGCAACAAAAGCCTGTGGAAGCAAGGCCATTCAGAGTGGCAGAGGTCAGAAAAAAGGAGAGAGTGGATGTGCAGGAGTGGGGACAGAGTTGGGCACAAAGCTCAAGCAGCTGATGCCAATGATGAGTGTTATTCTGCACTAAATTGTTAGCATGAGTAAGCACGCGTCTTTCCATGAAATTCTACTTCCCCACACAGTTTTGAGTTCATTTTCCCTTAAATATACCCTGTGTTGCCTGGTTCTTTTTAAGGTGTACTGGGAAATGGCATCACTCGGGGTCTTTTGTGGTTCCAAACAAATTTCATTAATGTTTGCAAAAGAACAGACAAAAACAAAATAAAACAAACCTTTGAAATCTTCCTGCAGAATAGAGATTACAAAAAGGGGAACATGGGGGGTGGGAGCAAACATTGGGGGGCGGTGCCCAATGACTGGAGTGGAGGATTATCACTGTATTGGTGGTGGGCTGGGTGTGGTGTGGCAATATATATCTGAAGAGGTGTGATCCTATACCCTTAAATTATATACAATGTTGTAAGCTAATATCATCTCATGAACATAATTTTAAAAATAAAGGCAAGGGCAAAAGAGGGAAAATTAAAAGAGAAAAAAAAAATACCAGGAAAGACCTGGCCATTGGAATCAAACAGATATGGGTTTGAATTCTGATTCTTCCACTTACCAGTTTATAATCTGGAATAAATAACATCTTTCTCAAATTCTCAGTTTCTCATCTATGGAATGGATCAACCAGCTTTCTGGGTCTGTTTTCAGAAGTAATAACACGAGCGATCACTTTTTGAGCACCGGCCAGGCTTTCCACGTACAAGATTATCTCAATCCATCTTTGTAACCACACATTAAAATAAATATCTTTTCCCCTTTTTACAGATTAGGAAACAGCTCCAGATGGGTAAAGAAATTAGCCCAAGGTAAGAGGCCAAACCAGAATTTTCAAAGTCAGGTTGAATCTGGTTCCAACAGCCATGCTGTTTCCACTACGTATTGCTGTCTTTCACAATGCCGAGTACACTGTCTGAAAGGAGGTGTCTACAAGCTTGAGCTTTCTTTTATTCCCAACTTTCCTGCAACTCTCTTCCCTGTTCCCTCCAGGTTTGGCAGGTGTTCCACCTTCTTCCAGACTACCCTTGTCAAAAGTAATGATCCTTTGCCTTCCAGTGAGGGGAAGCCACATCACTCAGGAGCTGTCTTTTGATTCTCCATTTCCACCCCATCTACTGGGGCCAGGTAGTGCACTGAAATCTTTTTTGGTGACCTCTCTTTTCTCTAATGCATGCCTCTTTCTTC
Source organism: Talpa europaea (assembly GCF_964194135.1). Lineage (NCBI taxonomy): Eukaryota > Metazoa > Chordata > Mammalia > Eulipotyphla > Talpidae > Talpa > Talpa europaea. The sequence continues at coordinate 26,106,183 of NC_140073.1, forward strand.
CCCATCAGCTGGAGACTTCTCATGCATGGTTCTCATTATCTTCTGTGTTCTCTCTGGTGCATTGCACCCCCTGGTTGAACTGAATTTGTTCAGCTCCTTCTCATCTTGTGTATTGAGCATCACAGGAAGGACCTGGAGCCTCTCCAGGTGCCTGACTTAGAGAGAATGGTCCCTATTCAGGGGCCTTGGAAACCCCACTCCACCCATGGTTCTCTGTTTTTTCTGCCTGGAGGCCACAGTGACAGATACCCTTCATTGTTCTCTGCCTCACAGGATTCACTGCTCAGACATCCCTGCTAATAAATAACCACCTAGATGATTGTGTCTGGTAGTTAATTGACTGTGTAACACAGGCTACCAGCCTCTGGGGCAGCACAGCATGCCACTTGTAATTAATCACCCTCATACCAGTCTGACTACCCAGCTATGTCAAATCACAGAACAATTAGGCATTTTTGGAGTGGGTTTCCCTGCCTGGGTTGGGGAGGCAGAAAATATCCTGTGAATGTGGCTTTCTGTAGGTTTCCAGAATCATATTGATTTTATGGGAAATCAACACTGTGCCAGGCCCTGTGGTAAATGCTGTGGGAGTTGGCAAGATGACAAAGAAATAATCTGTGCCCTCCAGGACCACATAACTAAGTTGAGAATATAAGACAAAATTAGAGTAAGGATAATCCGATAGATGTTGTAGAGAGGTACAAAAACATTCCTATGAGATAAAGGGTACATTTTGATTGAAAAAAGGGAAGTGAGCAGCATGAAGGACAGAATTGCAATGTTGTACAGGGGCCATTTAGAATCACCCATGAGAGCAATACAAAAATAGAGATTCCTAAACCCTACCCAATACCTAACAAACCAATCTCTGAGAGAAGATGAGGTAAAAATAAAATCTATCTCAGGTGTTTGAGAAATCCCAATACCCAACATGACTTAGGGCAGATACCTATCCCATGTTCTGTCCCCTCAAATCTTTGACCTGCTCCTGAAAAGGTGGGTCACAAAAGCTCCTTGAGCCCACTAAACCATCCTTCCCAGTCTGTCCTTGCCATTGCTGACAGAAACAAGGATGAGTGTCCATTAAGCTGAGTTACTTTGGAGTTGAAAATCAGGAATTTTAGTTGATTAGCTGAGTGTGCTAGACCTAGATGATTAGCTAGATTCTGAAGCTAACTGGGCCATCCAGAGCTACATACAGTGAGGAAGAAAAGAATTGCTTCTCTCCCCAAACACTTTCATTTGCAGTCCCAGTCTGTATGAAAAATGAACACTTTTTGGGTTAAACTTTTATAAGAATCGCTATTTCCTTATAAGATATTACCATTAACTAAAACTTACTTGCTTAAGTTCCTCTTATAAGCAATAATGTTTACAGGAGAGAGAACCTTCAAACTGGATTCAGAGACCAAATAGTCCAACCTCCTACCTGAAGTGGGATCATTCCTCTCCACTCTATGTGAATTTGCTTTGTATCACTGGGCAAAGAAGATGCTCCCAAAAAATCACCTCACTGAGATAAGAAACTCATTAGCTCAACTTTGGAGGCTCTATTAGAAACTCCTTTTATGACTGGACTGAAATTTTCCTTCCTTTCAATTTTTATCATTGGATTTCCTCTCTGAAACAATCAGACTAATTGCATTCCCTTTTCACTGTCATTGTAAATGAGTATTTTAAGAAGACTCTGTGTAGCCCCCTCCCCATATTTTCTTCTTTGAGTTGAATATCTTGATTTACTCAACTGTTCCTTCCTTGTCTTCTACTCCAGACCCTTCTTTATTCTGGCCCCTTTCAAATTGGTTAATCCAATTTGCTAATGTAAAGCATAATGTCTAAAATTAGTCAGGGATTCCAACTATGTTACAATAATACTTGTATGTTTTATTATTTTGGGAAGATAAATTCTCAGATCCAAATGTTGGTATATTACTTTCAAGTCTCCTTTGCCTTAAATGACAGTCCTGTGAGGCATGTCTTCTTGTCCCATGTTTCAGATTGGGAGTTATACATCTTTCCCAAAGTCATACAGACTTGGTTGTTAACAATTGAATAGTGTCTCCTTAAAGTCAAAATGTTAAAGTCTTAACCACCAGGACCTCAGAATCTGACTGAATTTACAAACAGAGTCTTTTTAAAGAGGTGAATAAGGTGAAATGCAGTTATACAGGCCTTAATTCAGTATGATGGGTGTCCTTATGAAAAGAGAAGGTTAGGACTAGACACACACAGAGGGAAAACCATATGAAGACAGAGAGAAGACAGTCATCTACAAGCCAAGAAGAGACGCTTCAGGAAAAATCAATCCTGCTGACACTTTGAACTTAGACTCCTAGCATCCAGGATTACATGAAGTCAAATAGCTGTTATTAACCAAGTCAGCCATGGCACTTTGCTACTGCAGACCTGGCAAACTAATGCACAGCTCTGGAATCACATCCTTGGATTCCAATTGCCTTGTCATCTCTACTAAAGTCTCCTACCCACATTTCCTTCTTGAACTATCCTCTTCCCAGAGTATGTTGAAGGCATGAGCAAGGCCCAGCTGGAAACTATCCTGAGCAAGGTCTCTTACTATTACAAAAAAATTAAACACAGTCTCTGAGTGTTAATAGAGAATAGGTGGATTCAGACCCAGGCAAACCCAGACAAGAGACATAAGGTAACCTAGAGAGTGAACAAGACTCTTTGGGTTTGGAGCCATTTGGGTTTCCGTGAGGAAATGTACTCAACAGAATAGTAGAACCCAGTCATAAAACATCTAGCCAGGGCCTCCCCTGGTGGCGCAGCGGTTGAGTGCTGGGCTGCGAAGCTGCCTGCAGCCTCCAGCGCCGGTTTGCAACCCGGCCTCTGGTGAGGGTCCCACACGGCACGCAGACCTCTCCTGCTGCCCACTGCTCCCCTCAGCAGTGTACTTCATCAGTCTGCCTGTTCTGTTCCCCGCTCTGGCTCTGGTGAATTCTCTCACCCTCCTGCACTTCTGACTGTACCCAGTGCTTGTATAAATAAATAAATCTTAAAAAAAAAAAAATCTAGCTAATGGGCATGGGATCAGATAAACCTCTAGTCCTCACCAGGTAGAGGAGGCACAGTGACATGGTTAAAAGTGTCAGCTCTAGAGTGAGGATTTTTGCATTTGACCCTTGGCTCCACCATTTGAAAAAATGCCTGTTTAGGGGAGGACACTCAGGTTTTTCCTATATAAAATGCGGAATATCTGTCTTGTAAGCATGTTGTTCTATGACATGAATAATGTACATGAAGCACTTAGGACACGGTCTAACATGAGTTTTAACTTAAACATGCAAATGAGCTCCCTGTATGCCAATCAGTGTTGAAGAGCTCACTTACTCCTCATGTGTGCTCAAGGTGGGTGTCATTGTTTTCCCACCTTTACAGGTGCTGAAAATGAGTCATAGGACAGGTAAGTGATTTACTGAAGATAAGGGGTAGAGTTGAAACACAAACCTGGAAGTGTTGATTCTGGAGTCTACCTTCTAAACTCCAAGAAATTTATATTTTCAGCACCCAGGAAGACTTTCTTATTGTTATTATTAAGTGTGTAAACTTGAGCAAGTTCTTTGTCTCTGGGCCTCAGTTTCCTCATCTGTAAGTTGGGGATAGCACCAACAAATATTGTGAAATAATGCATGTAGCATTGTACATGGAATATATACACACACATACATAGTAGCACTCAAAATGTTCTCTCTCATTCTCCGTTCCCTCACAACTCTAGACTTCCTTAAATTTCCATGCTTTTAAGAACATCCCCAGGAGGCAGACATTTATCTAGCATTAAATCTGACTTCGCTCTTTCTGTCATTTACAACTTAACTTTATGGTCCCGATGTTGTACTGTCTGTTCTCTAGTCCCTGGACACTGTTTCAATTTCAGGGGATGCTAAATATTCCACCTTTCTCCCAGGCCAGAATGTCCCCAAGGTCCTCTTTGGTGGCAAGACACCCTTCTGGTTCTAGAGGGTGTGCCTTCCCATTTACTGCATCTCTGTGTAGATGGAAACTTCTGAAATGACTGGAATGCTCTTTAAAAACACTCAATTCTCACTTGTCTGCCTGGTTTACTTATCCTGTGGACACACCCAAGTCTTTCAAAGTGATTTTAATGTTGGCAGTTTACAGAGGACCCCAGAGTCATTGCCTCTTTTATAGCTACCCAGGCCTTCATGAGATGGTTTAGAAATGAAAACAATGTGCTAGTCATACCATTTGTCCTAGATTTATTAGTGTCATCTGGTCTGAGAAGAGAGAGGGCTAAGTGCAGATCTGGAGCATGAGTGTGTCACCCTTACAAATATACTCAGAGGTGGGCTTCCTCATTTCACTGCCTAACTCCTGTATCCATGCAATCAAGTAGCTGGAAGACCAGAATCCTAGTTCCCTCTTTATTGTTACAAGTTCAGTAATGATTGAAATCAGGAGTCAGCAAACTTTCCCTATTAAGGGCCAGATTACACATTTTTTATGGTGTGTGGCTATATCATGTGGGTCTCATGTACTCCACTATCATCACAAGCGTAGCCCTAGGCAATATTTAAAAGGATAAGTTTGGGTGTGTTCCAATAAAACTTTATTTGCAAAAATCAGCAGCAGGTTGTCTTGGGTAGGTGACTTCTCATTGACATCACAGTGAAAATCATCTTCATTGCAGGAAGTTTAGGACAGAAAGGAAATTATTATAATGGCCAAAAGCAAGGATATTGAAATACTCTGCCTGAGTTAGGGTTGTAGGAACTTAAGTAGCTCAATTATTTCAAACACTAGCTTCTCTATCTGTAAAGTAGGAATCGTTACAGTAAATTCCTCATAATGCTAATGGGAGAAGTAAATGAGATGATCTAGGTACGAACTAGAGTCCTGATAACAAGCAATGTGTTTGTGTTTGTTGTCAGAGAGAGGCCAGAAAGTCTGCAATCTGACCCTGCTACTTACCAAGTGTGAGCCCATGGAAGTTATTTAACCTCTCCATGACTTAGCTTCCTCTGTACAGATAGTGTTAGTCTTACAGGGATATTTTCCGAGTTCAGGCTGCTACAACAAATATACCAATAGGTGCCTCTCTGGTGGTGCAAGGGGTTCAGGCACAGTACTATAAAGCTATCCATGGCCACTGCAGCATGAGTTCGATCCCCAGCCAGGCAGCTAACATCTCCTGCCTCACCTGCTGCTCCCCTTAGCAGTGTATTTCAGTCAATCTGCCTGTTCTGTTTCCTACTCTGTCTCTGGTGGATCCCCTCACATACCTGGCCTGTACCTCCAACTCTTGTCTGCATAAATAAATAAATCTAAAAAAATATGCCGATAGACCAAATAGGGAAAGATTTAAACAACAGAAATCTACTCCTTGCAGTTATGGAACCTGGAAGTTCAAGATGAGGGTAGCTGCTTGGACTCTGTTGAGGACACTTCTCATTGTGTCCTCACATAGCAGATAGGAGGGCTCATAACTCTCTGGAATCTCTTATGAAGGCACCTGATCTCATTCAGAACCTCATCACCTCCCAAACACCCTACATCCTAAGACCATTGCGTGAAGGTTAGAATTTTAACATATGGATTTGGGGGACACAAACATTCAGTCCATACAGTATTATGTGAATGAAGTGAATGAAATAAGCAAAATGCTAAGATGGTATCTTTAGATAGAAGGCCAGATGCTACTTCAAAGCATTATTAGTATTTTTATTAAATCCCTGCCAGTACTTTGGAATATTTCCTTTTAGTAATTTTGTGTGGTTGTAACCACACTGTTGTATGCATAATGTCTTTTCCTTATATGACATTACAAATTATTACGTTCCCATTTTATTAAAAACCTTTTGACTTAAACTGACTGTGGAGTGGGTTACCATAATTCCCATAACCTTTGCTCTAGTCTTGGACCTATTGATGGCTGCTGGTTATTATTTTAAATAATATTGCTATAAGGTCTTTGGGCACAGAGTTTTTTAATATACTTTTGGATTCTCTCATTAGGACAATTTCTCCAATGTGGAATTATTGCAGTGAAAGAATACTCAGGTTTGTTAAGTTGCTATGAATATATACTCAAATTACTTCCAAAAATGAACAGACTGGTTTACACCACAGCCATAGTATTTGTAGTCATTGGACATCAATTACTCATTGGACTGTCAAGTGAAGGTATTAAAGCTTGCTTGGTCTACTATATATAACTATTGTGAGAAACCAAATACATGTAGGCATGCTTTGAAAATTGTCACGTGATTTCTCACTGTAGCCATTTCTCTTTGGTAATGGTGCTAAGCTCACCAGTGGTGCAAGCTGCCAACACAACCATTCACAACTAGTCAGATTATAGTACATAGCAGCCCTGACCATACTTTCTGAGTAACCACTGCCATAATTTCATGACTTGAGTACCATATTAATTTGGGCTTTCCAAACAGGAGCTGACCCAATAAGAATGGTGAGGAACCACTTCTCAAACTTACAGAATGACAAACTTATACAACTTCCCCATTTCTACATATATGGTTCTCATGAAATTCACACACTTGGTTATGTCACATGCTTCGCTAATACATAAATCGCCCTCAGGTCAGTCAAGGCACTGGACCAAGCATCAAATGTAAGCAGTGTTCAAGAAAGGATAATAACATGGAAGTATGCCGCAACACCTAGTATATCGCATATAGCTTAGCAATTGCTCGAAATACTTTGTGGATGATGTTTCTGAAGTAACCATTTCTTGATTCTTGATATAAGACTTGGCTTACTTGTAAATTCTTCCAGAAAGTATTTCTAGAATCCTTTTCCAATCCCTACCAAAAATAGTCAATCTCACTGAATAAACACATTCTTTTTTTTTTTTTTTTTGGTAATAAATAATGCCATTATAAACACTTCTTGCATTAAATTTTCTCCATATTCAAGGGTTTAATCCCCTGCCTCCTGTCTCTCATTCTCTCCTGCCCCTCTTCCCATTTAGGAGAACTTCTCCAAAGTGGAATTACTGGATCCATGTATATGTCTGTCTTTCAAACTGTGACTCTCTATTTTCAAATGGTTGTCTAGAGAGTTCATACTAATTTTCACTTAGATATCATGTGTGCCCAGAAAACTATTACCTGACCCTAATAATATGTATCTCTAACATACATCCTTCATTTTACCAGTAACACTACATCATACTCCAGCAAGTTTTCACCCACACAGTTGGGAAATTTGGGGACCAGATTTGTTGAAATTTGTTAAAGATGAGTAATGAGGGCCTCCCCTGGTGGCGCAGTGGTTGAGCACTGGGTTGTGAAGCTGCCCACAGCCTCTGCAGCGCCGGTTCAATCCCCAGCCACCGGGTGAGGGTCCCACTTGGCGCACAGACCTCTCCTGCCGCCCGCTGCTCCCCTCAGCAGTGTACTTCGTCAGTCTGCTTGTTCTGTTCCCCATTCCGGCTCTGGTGAATTCTCTCACCCTCCCGTGCTTCTGACTGTACCCAGTGCTTGTATAAATAAATAAATAAATCTTTTTTTTTTTTTTTAAAGAAAGAGTAAAGAGAGAAGCAGAAAAAGAGGTTAATAAAGACAAGAAGAAAAGAAAGGAGAGAAAAACGCATCTAGAAGACTACAGAATGAGGGCAGTCAAGTATGGAAAGGAAAGAGTTTCTAGTCTGAGCTGCCAGCACTAATTAAAGCCTCCTATAGAGTACTTTTCCTCGAAGAGAGGAAGGGCAACATGTCACATACCATAAGATGCATATACATGAGTAAATAAATTGCCAACCAATACATTTTTAAAGGGAACCCATTATGCTTATTTATTGAAGCTTTCAAGTGTTACATCGGCTCCTGCAATGAAGTAAATTATTAAGCATCTCTGTACCTACTCTGAAAATATCATACCTCCTTCTTTTGAGCTTTGCATCTATTTTAACCCTGATTCCTTCTTTTCAGGCACTTGGAGCAAATCTTAATATCCTTGACTTGACTTCCTCCTAAGTAAACAACAGAGACCACCCGCTCCCAGTTTTTGCAAGAACTTGGGTACATGGAGATTCTTGTGTCTGGTTGATACGGAGGTTGAAAATCCAAGTAATATTTATCAAATGTGCTCCTTGCAGTCACTTTCCCCTAGTTCTCCTGTTGTTTCCATTTTTTCTTAATTTCTCCTCAAAGAAGATTGTTTTCTTTCAGAAGCTAGACTTTGGAAATAGCTGACCTGGAGTTTGAATGCCACTGGCGTTGTCAGTCATACGACTGCTCCCCAACCTGCAGAGATTTCACTTTCAAAGTGAAAGCAAAAATAACTCCACGACTCAGTCAAATGAAAGCAAATGAAAGGGCTCAAAAATTAGAAAAGGGTTCAATTTCTATTTTTATAAATGCTCTAGCTCATTGATTTCAGTGAATCAAGTTGACTTTTCAATTCTGCCATCCCCAGCACCCCTGCATGGACTCTGTGGGGTAGGAGAGTGGGCTTCAAAGCCACGCAGCTGGCTCCCAAGCCTGGCTTGACCACTCTGGGGTAGGATGTCTGTGGGCAAAGGACTCAACCCTGCTGAAGCTTAGTTTCCTCAAATGCAAAAAGGGGATAAGAGCAGGATTGAACTCATGTGTCAAATCATCACATAGGCCCTCACTTGTCTCTATGTGGTCACACTTCCTCATATAGAATTCTATTCATCCTTCAAGGAGAAGTTCAAATACCATCTCCCAAGTGAGTCATCCCCTGACCCACCTCTGACTTCTTATATAATCAGTTACCTACACATCTCATGTGCTTGCCACCCTGTCTGCACTGGGGTTCTTTGGGACAGAGCTAGGCCCCAACACTTTTTATTTTTAACCCAGAGTCATGGAAACATTGCTTGATTCCAATACATCCACATTCCAAGCCTAGACAGTTCATTTAGGAAGGCAATGGCACTTAGGAATGCAGATGCTGAAGCAGGCAAAAGCTCACGTGGAGGGGGTCAGGGGCATGTTACCATTTATCAAATACAAGAACTTTCGTTTCATTTCCTCCACCTGGGTGCTGCTAATTTAATCTTTTTGGTGGCTCTTGACTGTGTCCCCTCAACTAGAGTACAACCCTTTGAGAGCAGACATCAAGTCATATTTCCTTATTTCTCTCCTTTGGAGTTAAGTATCATGTTTGCAGAGGATTTAAAAGCAGTCCCACCTAATTTTTAGAGATGTCTAGAATAACAGAAAAAATACTTGTTAAGCAAGGAGGACAACTTGGATGCACTCTGGTGCATCAGTGCAAAGGATTTACTTAAGAAGATAATCACAGTACTTGTCATAATATGAACAAGACCCTAGGCAAACTTTTCCATTGAAGGGGAGTTACATTGCCTATTCATTCAGCCTTTATCCAGCAAACACAAAGTGATAGATACACAGCAGGTCTCTGCTCTCAAAAACTATACCTTCAAGTTGAGGAGATAGTCTGTAGGCCCACAAAAATGATCCTGGCAGCAGTCCCTAGATTAATGAAAATGAGATGCCAGCTCCTGTGCTTGATAAATGGTATGACTCATCTTAGATTAGGTTGGGTTCTCATTAACTGGTCACAAATCCGTGTCCCTCATTCATCTTAGAGCTATTCAAGGGCAAGAGCTATGAATAAATCATCTTTTTATTCCAGTGTGTAGAACAGTGCTTAACATTCATTCATTCATGGATTCATTCACTCAACACATTTTTAACGAGCATCTACTATATGTCAAGCATAGTAGGTACCCATTTTGGCTCAGCTTCTCCAGGTCTCTGTCCTCCTAAAACACATCAAGATCATTTTAATTTAATTCAGTTAAGCAGCCCATTTTAAAAGCCCCTATGTTGTGCAAGGCATTGGAGATACAGCAAATTGGAGGGGTGCAATGCTTGCCCTCAAAATGTTCTCAGTCTAGTATGGGAAGACAGGTGCTGAACAAACATGTATCTTGGGGGCTCATCTACATTTATACCCTCAAATCCAACTGTCTTCCTCTCTTTCACCTGTGACCTGGTTCATTCTTACAGTTTGTTCTGCTGAAGACTCATCTCAGTTTAAACCCCTTTTATTCCCTCCAGTCTCCTCCTGGTGGTGACCCAGCCTTATGCACAGACTAGGGAGCATGGTTCCCTCTCAGTCTGGTAAACTACGAGCAGTATTTGGGTAATACAAATAAGTTCAACTTGGCTCTTTCAAAGGCCACCCACACCCGTTTTCCTCCTGGGTGTGGCCCCCAGACTGCCTATAAAACTGTGTGTACTAGTAGACACTCACTTTGTAGTTGCTAAATGACGGTATGAATGAAAAGGCAGTGTAACTTTTCTTTCAGCAAAAAGGTTTGCCAGGGGTCAGCCTTCATGTTATGATAAGTATAATAAGTGCTGTGATTGTCTTCCTGGCAATAGAGCCCTTCTAGCACTCACCGGCGAAGAGGAGGAGTGCTTAAAAAACCACTTTAATTAGGCAATTATGACAATTAAATATTTGAGACTTGGGGTTCCTAATCCTTATTTGATTTCCACTTTAATTTCCTAATAATGTACGTCTCTGTTCTCATTGTAATCTTTGTCTTTGAATGTGTGTGGAATTCATTTGCTTGGGATAATTGCTTCTCTATAAGGCTCTTTCTTGTCACATTCACAATGATCTAACTCTAAGGGGAGGGGGAATATAAATTCACTGTCATAAGAAAGATTTTTTTTTTTAAGACTGGTGAATACCTTCTCATTATGCCCCATTAGAAACAATGAAATAAAGAGGTGATAGAGGGATGTATAGCTCTGACAATTCTGATCAGAAATTATCTCAGTGTGTCTTCTCTTTGTCATGGTCTCTGAACTCAAGGTAGAATTGAAAGGGTCCAAGGAGAGGAGGGGTGGAAAGAGACACTTATGGAGGACCTACTAAGTGTCAAACTCTGTGCTAGACACTTTGCAGACACAGCTCATAGGATTGTCATAATAACACGGAGAGTCAGTTATTGTTTTCCTTATTCCACAAATAAGGCTCCGGGCATCCATGGTCCAGGGTAAATTGGCAAATGAGTGATCAGACTCTAATCCAGGTGCTTTGAGTCCATGGCCCATGTACCTTCAGCCCTACTGTGCCACTTTCATTGCTCTTCAAAAACTATGTGACCTTGGGCAAGTTACTTAACCCCTCTGAGCCTCAGTTTCTGCCTCTGTGAAATGCAGAATGAAAGAAGCTTCCCTGTGAGAATTAAACTAAGTATGTGATACACTTGGCATTAGATACACAGTAGTTTTAGACTGTCGATGATTACCATTGCCATTATTATCCTTTCTCAGAACAGGCTCTTGCACCCCATAGATGTTTGAAGTGCTTAGAAGTAGTAATTGGATGTGGGCATCTGGAGGGAAGTAGCCTCAGCCTGGGCAGCAGGTAGAGCACCCCAGGTCCCTGATGCTGTGCAAACCACAGAAGGTACTCAGATGGCTGCTCTCCATATTAGCCATCTGGATTAGGTGGGAGGCAGGGGCAGGCGATCAGCAGAATCAGGAACTGGTGGGAGTAAGGGACAGAAGGAAAACCTGGGGTGACAGAGCAGTCACTGAGCCCCTGCTCTAGAAGGCAGTGAGCCTTGTCTAGTAGACAAGGGCCCATAGACAACGAGCAGGGTATTCAAGTTCTGGGGTTCAAACAAAGTTTTGTTTGCAGGAACAAGGACCTGAATAAGAGTCTGTTCATCCACTGCTGCTCTCCACCTCCTGGATTGCAGGGACAGGGCTAAAGACTGAGGATTTAGCAGCAAACAAGATAGAATTACTACCCTCAAAGAGTTCCAGGATAAGAAGGTGGGAGCTTTGGGCATACTAACAAATTTCTGTAATACAACATGATAAATAACTCTCATAGAAGCACATATATCAAAAGCCTCAGGAAGAACCAGCGAGGAGCAGTTGCTGGAATCACCAGCAATTAGTTGTTAGAACTAGGACATTAAAGTCAGAGACTGATGAGTAGTCAAGCTGCCAAATGCTGCATCCACCTCCTTAATGCCCCCTCCTACTTCAGCTGGAAAGAGGCCCACAAGGGAAGAGGCCCAGGCCCCAAATTGGGGGGGATGAGAACAATGAGGGGATACTAGTGTGGGTTGGGGGCCCTCTGTCCCCCAGGCCTCCCTGTACTGTTTCTACTGACGCCCTCACACCTACTTGGCCACATCCCTTCCCCGAGCAAATACCGTGGCAGAGGTGAGGCCTTTGATCTTCACGGAGATCCCGGTGTGCATTGTGACTGGGACACTGAAGATGTTTACAAAGCCGGGGGACTGATGGCTCCATGTCAGGTCTCGCTCAGATCAAACATGGGATGTCGGCTTTGTAAACCACCACGCAGAGCGCCAAGAATGGACAAGAAGCATGCATGACATCAAAGACATTTTCTGTGTCTGCAATCATGCGTGCTTGCGGGAGTCCAGGATGCGGCGGGAGCGATGAACACACGAATAGACGTGTGTGTGCACATATTTCATGGGCACCTGACTGTGCCGTCGGGTCCGCAGACAGCCTTGCACTCCCTCCCATCCCTGTTATTTTAACCTGCATGAGAGCGCACAGGTAAACATGGTCACAGCGAGCCCACTTGTTATTGCAGCATTTGGCTGGAACTGGCAGATGGAAGTCCATCCTAAACGCAGGAGCCATCTTCACTCAAATGCCATTTTCAGTGCTACTTTAAAAGCACAGCAGGCTCATTATGGTGCTATTACCTGGCATTTGTGCAGAGCTGGGTGTGATTAGTCCAGCCACAGCGCCAGTGGAGCCTGCCTGCCTGCCTGCTTCCACGGCCCACCCAACACCCCCTTAGAGGAATTGGGCAGCCCTGTGTCTCCACACCTGAGACAAATGTCTCCGGGCTGCCCTGGTATTTTGACATCTCATCTGTCTTGATGAATACGCATTTGGGGCAAGAGCTTCAAACTTAACTCCAGGATCCTTGAGCTCTATTCTTTCTTCCATCCTTGCCTTGCTTGGTGGCCTTGATGGGTCACTTCCCATCTCAGCACTGTCTGATCTGTAAAATGAGGACATTGGTCTTGAAGCTAAACTGTCTGCTCATCAAAAGCTACTGGGGAATTTTAAAAACACAGATTTGTAGGCTTTGGTTCTCATGAATCCAAATTCCCCTGGATAGGACCCAGAAATATGTATTTTCACAAGTTCCCAAGGAGATCCTGATACAGATCTGTGAATTGGAGTTTGGGAACACAGGGCTAATGTTTCTAAAATCTTTTTTCAACTGCTTCTCTGGTTTTCTAAACACAGCCCCTTTCAAAGACAAGTGCTTTCCACAAACATGGAAACCGAGGCATGGAGTTTTCTAAAGATGCTCTATATTATTATCTATTGCTACATAACAAATTATTGCCGAACTCTGTGTTTAGACCTATGATAAATCTATATCGTTCATATTTTCTGTGGGTTAGGAATTTGGGAATAGCTTGGGGAACAGTTCTGGCTCAACGGCTGTTAGGCAGTTGCAGCCAAGATACAGTTTGCAGTCATTTGAAGACTTAACTGGAGCTAGAGGATTACTTTCAAGATTCACTCATATAGCTGGCACCTTGTGCTGGCTGTGAGCAGAAAGACTTCGCTCCTCTCCATAGAGTTGCTTGAGTGTCTTATAATATGGCGGATAAGTAATCTGAGAGATCAAGAAACAAGCCCTGATGCCTTTTGTGACCCAGCCTTGGCCATCACACCTTATACCTCTGTCACAGTCTATGGGTCACACAGACCAATAGACAATAGGCAGAGTTGTCTGTCTCGCTGTGGGAGGAGACCGCACAAGAGTGTGAATATGATGAGGATCACAGGGGTTGAACATGGGGAGCTTTATGAAGGTCAAGTCTTAGTTAGGGGAGCACCAACATGTGGCCATTTGGATGAGACTGGGGTTACCTACCTATGCTGCTCTAAGTCTGAAAATCCCCACAGCTTTCACAGATGCTAAGGGGTCACACAAAAATCCCTCCCCTCTGTGGATCATTCTTTGACTTTACAAGAGGTCAGTGTCTCCTGTCAGCAAACACAGCCCTTATTCTGAAGGTCATTCTCAGAAGCTCATTCTGTACCCTCCCCAAAAGTTACAGGATTCCATCAACACTGACCCTGACATACCAGCCCAGCCATCATAACAAAGAGGTAGGTAGATACTACCTCTATTGTCCCACTTATGCTGACAGTTTTTCACTCCCCTCTGGTGTTAGCTAAAGATTTTGCCCTCATGCGTAATATTTTATTTAATCTCCATATTCACTTTGACAATTTGTATCATCCTTTAGAGAAAAGGAACCTGAGGCTCAGAGAGACTTAGTGACTTCACAAAGTCACACAGCCTTTCAAAGGTGGATCTCCTTTGATTGCAAGTTCCAAGAAGAGGGGATTGGGATTAAGCAGAAATGAGGCTCTGTGGCGGCTCCTGAGAGCAATGTGACAATTGCCACAATCTCGCATTAATTGGGTGGCTGTGCTAGTGTGGCATAATAAGCCCCCTGCCCCTGTGCGCTGGACTGGACAGTCAATGACGGGTAAGATCAGGAAGTGAATTCTGACAACCTAAGACAGACGCAGTCCCCGAGGGGAATTTGGTTCCCACCTTTTCAGCCATGACGAATAACTGGAACAATTAGGCCTGGGCGTTGTTAAGGCACCACCAAAATATGTTGTTACTCATTGCCAGTAACAAGGATCATAGTAAAGGAATGCAGCCATGGAAACTGATTCTATTACTTAGTAAATAATATAGCCAAACAAAGGTATAAGAATAAATAATAGTATATGAAAAATATAATACTAAAATAATAATAACAATGTAATCATAATGCAAATGTGCTAGAGTGAACCTCCAGTATGGAGATTAGAGTAAGAAATGTTCTTGATTTGCACTTGATTTCTTGATAGATAATAAGCAAGATGTAATGATATATGACACAATATGCACTTATGCCTTGGTAAATGATTAACCAGACACTGTGCAAAACACAATGAAGTAATTACTGTAAAAATGTATAAAAAGAGAAGATTGCTTTCAATAAATTGCACTCAGATTTTCACTCTCCCTTGAGTGTGTCTGTGTGTCATTCTTTCTTGTCCCTCGCCCTAATTCCTTCGATCACCTTTTGCTCATTCACATTCAACCCTGAGATTGTCTCAATCTCCCGCCACTGCTGGGCTGGTCCGCGGCAGCTGGCGCCCAACGTGGGGCCCGAGTCCCAAACTGTGGGAGCTCTGTGAAGCTGGACGATTTGGCCTTCTCTGCTTTGTGTGCCTGCGTGTATGTTAGTGTGAGTGCTTGTGTTTGCGCTCCAAGGCTCTTTTGAGCCGCGGAGCCTGTGTGGGCTCGTACCTGCAGTTCCGCGAAAGCCGTCACGGTTTAGTGGGGTCTCCCTTGGGAGTCCGAGACCGGGGCTTATACGGTCACCCCTATACCAAGGCTTTCTAATACTCCGCGAGGAGTACGGTCAGGCGAGCATCGCTGAGTGTTTTTAGTTTCGCTTTCTAAGCGATCCACTCTCTAGGTTTTTCCTTAAGAAGAAGACGTGTTCGCGAGGAATGAGCTCTAGGTAAGCTATCTCTTCACTTTTATATTTTCCTTTATTATCGAAGGATAGGGAGTCTCGTCGGGGCGCCGCGGGCCCGCTGGTAAAGGCTGACCAGTTAAAGAAGGCGAGTAATCCATAACTATGGGACACTCTTACTCTAGAAATAGAGGACTTTTCCTTTCAGTTTTAAGTCACATGTTGAAAAGCCGAGGGATGACAATAAGTAACAGATCCCTCAGTGAATTTTATGAGTTTATTTTAAGAATCTGCCCCTGGTTTCCTGAAGAGGGCAGTTTGTCTTTGACAAATTGGATACGTGTAGGAAAAGAAATTCAAAAATTTTATATTCAAAACGGCCCTACACAGGTGCCCGTTCAGGCTTTTCCTCTATGGGTACAAATTAGAAATTTATTAGTTGATACTACAGAAGCAGATCTATGGAAAGGAGAAATCTCAGAAAAAAGTAGTGATCAGGAAGCTGTTCCTTTTGCCAATAAATCTAAAACATATTCGGGTGCTGTGTTCCCTACTGCACCTATTGCAGAAGGAGAACTTGTAGATTGTCACCCTGGAGATCCTGAATATGCAGAAGTTATGGGTGATGAGGATAATAGTGACTTTGAAGAAGCATTTGCTGATCTTTGTAGGACAACAGAACCAAAACAAAACCCCGTGCCACAGAATACTCTTATGGCTCCAAATTATTTTAACAAGAAAAAACAATGTAAATGCTCTAAACCAAAGAGGCTGCACACCCCTCCTCCAGGAACAGTAAGTGACATAAGGATGGACATAAATTAAAACAAATAGAAAAGAATCAAAAACAAAACTCTCCTCTCAGAGGGGCAAGCCCTCAGCCCCGTAAACGAAAGAGGGTCTGACTCGGCGCCTAACAACATCACACCGACTGAAGCGCCTGACTCTACTGTAACCATACATGAATTACCTAGAGGCACTCCAGGAAGTGCGGGACTTGATCTTGCATCGGTTGCTGATGTTATTGTTTCAGCCATCGATGGAGTTACACCTATTGAAACCTGCTTAAAGGGACCACTACCCCAAGGAACAGTGGGGCTGATAATTGGCCGTAGTTCAAATTATAAAAAGAATTTTGAAGTACTTCCGGGCATTGTAGACTCTGATTTTACTGGAAAAATTAAAGTTATGATCAGACCTTTAAAGGAAACAATACAAATTCATAAAAATCAGCGTATTGCGCAAATTCTTGTGCTTTCTTATATTAAGTTACCAAACCCAATTTTGAAGGAAGAAAGAGGAGAACAAGGTTTTGGGTCCACAGATGTGATTGCTTGGACTCAAAATATTACAAAAGAAAGACCATTGAAAAAGTTAATTATTAATGGACACCCAATTATGGGATTGTTAGACACAGGAGCTGACCGGTCATGCATTGCAGGTAAAGATTGGCCTGCGGCTTGGCCTGTGTTAAATTCTTCCTCTACACTGATTGGATTGGGCATGGCCAATAATGTTGCTCAAAGCTCACAAATGTTGTCTTGGCAACTGGGGTCACAGAAAGGAAAGTTTCAGCCTTATGTGATTCCTGCCTTGCCGTTTTCCCTATGGGGACGTGATATTATGGAATCTTTACAAGTGTCTTTAGTTACCCCTGATGTAATAGATGAACAGGCTTTTTTATAGGGGCCATTGAAACTCAACAATATGCTGATAAAATTAATTGGAAAAATGAAAATCCTGTCTGGATCGATCAATGGCCCCTTACTTCAGAAAAGATCCAGGCTATTCAAACTATAGTTAAAGAGCAATTAGCTAAAGGTCATTTGGAACTGTCTACGAGTCCTTGGAATACTCCTGTTTTCTGTATAAAGAAAAAATCTGGCAAATGGCGATTATTGCAGGATCTGAGAGCGGTAAATGCCACAATGCAAGACATGGGGGCCCTACAACCAGGGTTGCCCTCTCCTGTAGCAGTTCCAAAAAACAGCTATGTTATTATTATTGACCTTCAAGACTGCCTTTTTACAATTAAATTACATCCAGATGATTGTAAAAAATTTGCCTTTAGTATTCCATCTAGTAATTTTCAGAAACCGTGGCAACGTTATCAATGGAAGGTTTTGCCACAAGGTATGAAAAATTCTCCTACTTTATGTCAAAAGTTTGTAGATCAAGCTTTACAAAAGACAAGGTTAAAATTTCCAGAGGCCTACATTGTTCATTATATGGATGATATTCTCCTAAGTCATCCTATGAAAGAAATTGCGGATCTAATATTGAAACATCTCATAGGACAATTGACTACATATGGCCTAGTAGTGGCCCCTGATAAAATTCAAAAAGATAGACCTTTAAATTATTTAGGAAAAGTCATATATAATAATTGCATTATGTCACAAAATTTACAGATTCGTGTTGATAAACTACAGACTTTGAATGATTTCCAAAAATTATTGGGAAATATTAATTGGATAAGACCTTACTTAAAAATTACTACTAGAAATTTACATCCACTTTTTGCAATTTTACAGGGAGATTCAAACCCTAAATCTCCTCGTAAATTAACTCAGGAAGCATTGCAGAGTATTAAATTGGTTAAACAAAAATTATCTGAAGCAAAAGTTATTCAAGTGAATTATTCAAAAACTTGGGACTTATTAATTATTCAGACTGTTTATACTCCAACAGCTTGCTTATGGCAAGACGGCATCCTGGAATGGCTGCACTTGTCACATGTACAAACACGTGTGGTCACTGCATATCCATTAATGTGTGCCTGGTTAATCATAAAAGGTATCCTGAGGTCTCGAGAATTATTTGGCAGAGATCCAAATAATATAATAATTCCATATAACAAAACACAATTTAAATTTTTATTGCAAAATAATAATGATTGGGGAGTTGCCATACAAAATTTTTCAGGACAAGTTAAATTTCATTTGCGTCAACATCCATTATTGAAATTTGCAGAAAAAACTAAACTTATTTTTCCAAAAATTATTAATTCTAAACCTGTACCCAATACAAAGGTCATTTTCACTGATGGCTCTTCATCTGGAGTCTTTGCAGTTTATAGTCTTAGAGATAAACCTTTGCAAAAAGTCTCTAAAAATGTCTCTGCTCAGCAGGCTGAAATAATTAGTCATTATGACACTTGAGCATTTTGCTCAGCCTTTAACTTTGTTTTCTGATTCTAAGTATGTGGTTAGGCCATTTATTCTTTTAAAATAAATAAATAAAATATTTCTAAATAATAATATTTAAAGTTCATTTACTATTGCTAAGGTAATAAAAAATGGTTAAATATAACTATATAATATAACTAAAGGTTTTTATAATGATATTCTAAACCCACTGCAACGAATGGGTGGGGGCTGCCCCTGATCTCAACAAGCAGCTGCCTGGACTTTTTCTCCAGTGTTGGGATCACTGGCAAGTCTCTACTGCCTTCCTGCTGTGGGGGACTAAACTGTTTTGGTTCATTCTAGGAAAAAGGTTTTATTTCCCTATGTTTTTTTTTTTTTTTTAAATTTTAAAGTCTAAATTGTCTAAGTAAAAAAAAAATACTGAGTTATTTTAAATTTGCTAACAAGCTATACAAAATGCTTATTGGTTGAATAAAAGTTTTTAGATTTACTTATTGGACCTGTAAAAGGTTAAATTTCTTGTTAAAATTAATTAACCAAAAAAAAAAAAAATTAAATAATAATACAAACATATTTGAGCTAAATTCAAACCTCAAATTTTAATAAAAGCCTAAAAACAAACAAACTGTAAAAATTTCCCTCTTCTTCTGTTATCAAAATAACAGTATTCTTTTTTGTTTTAATATATACTTGCTCTCAGTATAATAAAACATTGACAACCTAAAGCCAAGTAATCACTTCTTAAAAATATAAACTCAAAAAATATTCTCTTATCTAAAAAAGTTAATAAAACTGCCTGATTGTTGTGGTCTCGAGCCCAAGGTCTTTAATAATAATTAAAATTAAATACTTATTTTCTGCACAGTTTTTAGCTTTTAACTCATTAAAAAACCTCAGTGACGTCACAAAAATTAATAAAATAACTATCTCTTAAATTATATACATATGGCCAAAATTTTAAATATATATATCAAGAGATCTCTGTATCTGTTTGTCTGTCTTTGTGTTTTGTTTTGTGTTGTTTTATTTTGTTTTGTTTTTGACCTCTAGAGGACTAATTATAAA
The DNA here is from genome assembly GCF_964194135.1 of Talpa europaea. Classification (NCBI taxonomy): domain Eukaryota; kingdom Metazoa; phylum Chordata; class Mammalia; order Eulipotyphla; family Talpidae; genus Talpa; species Talpa europaea. Next base: position 26,125,920 of record NC_140073.1, read on the forward strand.
TGGCGCCTATATAAATTCTCATAAAAACAAATCTTACAATCACTATCAAAAATTTTTTTTAATTTTTGGAAAACAAAAACTAGTTCAAATTTTATAATATAATTCAAGGCATATATGCCTTAAAATTATGTTAAATATTAATAATTTACTTTGTTTAAATGTGTTTATTAAAAAAAAAAAAATATTGAGTCACCTCTATGTAAAAAATGTACAAAGTATCTATATGGTACTCTAATTTTTTTGTTCCTTTTTATTAATTTATCTAATACTTGTTTAATGATGCTAATTCACCCATCTGGTCCCTGCTAAATTAAACCAACACCTTGGTTCCTCCTCTGCACTGACTGAAACCTGAAAAGTCACAGATCACCTACTTCTTCACCACTTCCAATGGAACTCGTGCTTACTTGAACTTTTTCGTCTTTTTGCTGCTGTGAATACTATCAAACTTTTTAGCACCAGACAAAATATCTACGCCGTATGAAATTTCAATCTTCGTGCCTGCATTGAATACCCCTATACATTGCTTTTTGGATCTGCCAACACAATGAACATTTCCTGCCATGGGAATTCCTATTCTGTCACCTGTTCTAAATGTGTGTTGTCTAATTGCCTAACTCCTAATATTGTTCATAATTTTTCTACTATGGTTATGTTAAATAGACCTTCTTATGTTATATTACCTGTGGATTTACAAAATACCCCATGGTTTGACAATATTGCTTTACAAATTATTCAGGAAGTCAATGCTTTAATTCATTCTAAACATTTTGTTGCTACGCTTATTTTACATATTACTGCCCTGATTGCAATTGTTACTTCTCTTGCAGCATCATCTGTTGCCTTGGTACAGGAAACACATACAGCACATTTTGTTAATGATCTTACACAAAATGTAACTTTGGCACTTGCTTTGCAACATTCCATAGATAGAAAAATGGAACAAAAGCTTAATGCTCTTAGAAAAACTGTATTGGCACTGGGAGAGGAAGTACAGCAAATCAAAAAACTTCTCTCCACTCGTTGTCATGCACAATTTAAATTTATTTGTGTTACACCTAAACCTTATAATTCTTCTCTTGATTGGAATTTTGTTAAAAATCTGCTTGGTGTTTGGCGTGAAAGTGACTCTAGTCATGATATGTCATCTCTTCAGGCAGAAATCTCTGCGATGAGCCAGGCGCATTTGTCTGAACCAGCATTGTCTGATTTTGCTTCTACATTTTCTGATTCTCTGCGTTCTCTGGCTCCCTCAAATTGGCTGCATTTTTTAATTTCATTTGGAGTGATTACACTCATTGTTTTGGTTGGTTGCCTTTTAATGCCTGTGTTTTTAAAGCTACTTAACAAAAATCTGAAGATTCTTCGTCGTGATATGCATTTTGCAGCTTCAATTTAAAAAGAAAGGGGGAACTGTGGCGGCTCCTGAGAGCAATGTGACAATTGCCACAATCTCGCATTAATTGGGTGGCTGTGCTAGTGTGGCATAATAAGCCCCCTGCCCCTGTGCGCTGGACTGGACAGTCAATGACGGGTAAGATCAGGAAGTGAATTCTGACAACCTAAGACAGACGCAGTCCCCGAGGGGAATTTGGTTCCCACCTTTTCAGCCATGACGAATAACTGGAACAATTAGGCCTGGGCGTTGTTAAGGCACCACCAAAATATGTTGTTACTCATTGCCAGTAACAAGGATCATAGTAAAGGAATGCAGCCATGGAAACTGATTCTATTACTTAGTAAATAATATAGCCAAACAAAGGTATAAGAATAAATAATAGTATATGAAAAATATAATACTAAAATAATAATAACAATGTAATCATAATGCAAATGTGCTAGAGTGAACCTCCAGTATGGAGATTAGAGTAAGAAATGTTCTTGATTTGCACTTGATTTCTTGATAGATAATAAGCAAGATGTAATGATATATGACACAATATGCACTTATGCCTTGGTAAATGATTAACCAGACACTGTGCAAAACACAATGAAGTAATTACTGTAAAAATGTATAAAAAGAGAAGATTGCTTTCAATAAATTGCACTCAGATTTTCACTCTCCCTTGAGTGTGTCTGTGTGTCATTCTTTCTTGTCCCTCGCCCTAATTCCTTCGATCACCTTTTGCTCATTCACATTCAACCCTGAGATTGTCTCAATCTCCCGCCACTGCTGGGCTGGTCCGCGGCAAGGCTCTCAGCTGCCTCACCAGCAAGAGACCACCCACCCAGCATCTGACAGGAGCACTGATGTCTCCCCAGCAGGGAGGCCCACCCAGAAGTCCCTCAGGGGCCCAGGGGTTGTAGGTAAGCAAGGGGTTTAAAGTTCCTCCAGGGAGATGGGCCTCCCACCAATGCAGGCTGATGGCTGTCGGGGCTAGGAGGTCCTCAGTTCCTCCGCTCTGAGGGGCCAGGGCAGAGGTCATACCCTCTTGTAACCAGAGAACCCCGCTCTGCTGGGGCCACGTGTGTCAACGTGCTAATGTTTCATGATTGCGACTCAGTCTCTCACTTTGACACAACCTTCCAGAGCAATCATTGCAAAGCGATACCTGCCGGCTGCCCTCCGATTATTTTACAGCCCTCCCCAGCCCCAGCTGCACCAGCCTCTCCTCTCTGGTTTCTTTTCCCTCCCTGTTCCTGGCAGGTGGGGGAGTGGAAAAAGGGGGTTAGGAAAGAGAGAAGGAATTTATATCTCTTTTCTACCACCCCCTGACCTCACCAGCCTGGATCCCTGCTCAGATGCAGTGGTTCCAGCAGGGAGAGATGCTTTCCTACCCTCTACCCACACTGTGCCAGGCATCATGCCTCCTGCCTGGTACCTACGACACACCAAATCCCCGCAGCAGCCCTGGAAAATGGGGGCCACTTTTCCAGTTGCCTGGTTGCTCCCTGGTGCTCTGAAGAGATTGAAGGCTCAGGCGGCAGATTTGAAGAAGCCCGAAAGGTCACTTTTGTCTAGTGAACTTAAGTTTCAGCACAAGCTGGGAGCGCTCTCTCCCAAAGCCAGGTCCCTTTACCATGGCACAGCCAGCTTTCCCCACCCTGGCCCAGGCTCCTAGCCCCGCAGGTTGCTGTTCATCATCCCTGTCATTAGAATCACACTTGAAGAGAACAGTGAGGAAAGTTCAGGGCAGCAACAGAATGCAGACAAAATGTATGAACATGTATCAGTAAAAGTAAGTAGCACATCAAGCCTGTGACTTTTTTTAGATTCTATGGTGTAAAGGGGAAGATATATTAAAGTGGCATGGGTGAAGAATGGGTTGTTCTGAAAGAAAAATACTACATTATAAGGTCAAAGTATGAGGCTATGGTAAAATAAAAAATAATGAAAATAGCAAACAAATAACAGAAGTTAGGAAAATGCCAGTTCAGAGCATGAGAGTTGAGCTGCATGACCTGTGTTCAAAGTCTAATTATTTACCACAGTGTCTGATCTTGGGATAGTACAGCCTCTATTTCCATGCCTGTAAATTAAGAACAATAGCAGCATTACTATGAGACCCTGATTGCATGAGGCATGGGAAGGCTTACAGAGTTGGTCTGTTTTCAGGAGTGTGCTAAGGGTGTGTGCCTAGCTGAGCTGGATACTCAGGGTGTGGAGATTTTGGAATGTGAAGTTTGCACTTGGTATTACATGAGCTGTGGGAGCCATGGAGGTGGCAGTGGGGCTGGTCCTGAGCTGATCTGGTTGCCATGGAACTGGTGAAAGAGCAAGCAGTCACTTTGCCCCACATGGAGCAGGATGGGTCCCAATAAGCAGGCTGTGGTCCTTACCTCAACAAAAAAGGTGAGAAGGTGGTACAAGGGTTTAAGACTCAGCACTATGAAACTGTCCACAGCCACTGCAGCAGGAGTTCAATCCCTGGCCAGGGAGGTGATCCACATGGCACAGCAGACCTCTCCTGACTCTCCTGCTGCTCCCCTCAGCAGTGTACTTCAATCAGTCTGCCTGTTCTATTCCCCACTCTGTCTCTGGTGAATCCTCTCACCCCTACACCCTGGCCTGAACCCCAGCTTTTGCATGAATAAATAAATAAATCTTTAAAAAAAAAAAAAAAAGGTGAGTGTCAGAACTGAGGTTTCCTGGGAAAGGGACTCAGCCAAGTCACAGAGTAGAGATGGCAGCAGTGGGGCAGACAAAGGATGTTGACATCTGCATGGTGCATGAGACAGTCCAGGAACCTAGCCAGGCCTTGGAAGAGCAGTCTCTGGCAGCAGCAGATGACCTGGACAAGAGGGGACAGACTATGTAGTGGGCTGCTGAAGAGCAAGAGTTTGAGGTCAGGAGGGCTGGATTCAGACTCTGGATTACTTTCTCTGAGTATTAGCTTCTTTACCAATTATTGTGGAGCAATAGTTACACCTTCTTTGTGGGATTGGTGTAGGGAATAAATGAGACAATGTACACCAAGTACTTGGTACTAGGTGTGTAATAAATATTCCACAAATGTCAGCTTTTATGACCAGCTCCTAGCACAGTGCCTGGCAAATAGGAGGCACTGAGTAAATTTTGCTTCACAATGTCTACATTATCTTTTTTATCTCCGATCACATCAAGCATCAGACTTGCTTAAGCAGCAGTGCTAGTAATCCTGCAGTTTGATGTCAGAGAAGAGAATGAAACTGACCAGGAGGACCCAGAGTCTGAGACAAAATACGTACCAGTGCTGCAATCACACCTTCCCTGCTTGTCTCCCAGATGGCCCGAGATCTGAGAATCAGAAGTTCATGGAGGTGAACAGGATCCTGAAAGTGTCCTTTGTTGCCTCACGGGGACAGATTACTCAAAGTCCATTTGGAGGAATGAGAAGCCTAGACGGGCTACACTGGAAATAAAGTGCAGCCACATCCAAAGGTAGTCTCGTATTTATTAACATCAAGTACAAAGATGGGGCAAGTAAGTAGGGTGGACATACTTGGGGGAAGCAGTTATTGGGGAAATAAGTTAGGATGGAGGGGCCAAGGGCCCTTGCCTGGGAGATCCATTGTTCCAGCTGGTCAGAACAGCTCTCTATTCTATTATCTGCCTGCTGTTTTCAGCAGATACTGGTTTCCCAGTATGTTCCTCATACCAGGACTTTCGCCCTTGGTGAGAGGCCCCTGCATGACCCTACGCCTAGCTGGCAAGCAGGAACTCCAGGTACAAGACAATATTCCTGAGAGTAAGGAGGGCTGGGGGTTCCACAGTCCTTGTTTAACCACTATGAGCTACAGGGAATCGGTGACCAGGAAAGGTCTAGAAACTGCTTTGCTCATTCCCAGTCACAGCTCTTACCACGTTTGCCAAATGGCCTTTCTTCTAGGTGTCATTTGCTCCAGAGAGCTGGATTAGAGCCTGGATCCTTTCCTTCAGGAGCTGCAGACAGCTGGAATACCTCCCACCCCTGGATCCTTCCCCAGGGAGCCTTGTCTGTTTCCAGGGAGCCTTGTCTGAGTAGACTGGACACCTTAGTCCCAGATCTCTGAGTGTTGAGGCAGGAGAAAGTATTTTTGCAAAAGGAAAATACTAACCCAGGCCCAGCAGGAGGAAAGTGCACACAGCTAGTCCTTGTTCTATGGGGAAAAGGGAGAATAAGAGGACTGGAGCTGGGACCGCTCCTGCAGGAGTAGGAGCCAGTTGGATGCCTGGAAGCTCCAGGGTCTAAGGGGGAACCTGTTGGAGAACGGAGGGTGGAGAGAGGGGAGCTGCAGTCAATAAGGAAGAAAGTGTAGTAGTAGGGTCATACGTTTTAATATTTATTAAGATTCCTCAACACTACTCCCCATAATAATTTGATCTAAGTTAGGACCAAGAATCTATATTTTTATAAAGCAGCCTAATTAATTCCGAGCAGTGTGTTCTGCAGACCACTGTTAAGAAACACCAGAATTTCGGTCTGGCTTTGCTTCTTAATAGCTACATGATCTTAGGCAGGTTATTCAGCCTCTGTGAACCTAAATGTCTCATCAGTAAAACCATTATGGCAATAAGTACTTTTGTTGTGAAAATAAAATAAGAAACTTGAAGGACTTAGTACAGAGATTGGTGCGTTAGAGGCCCTCAAAAGGCTATTTGTTATTGTAGGAAGTGAGCATTTTATTTTTAAAATTCTCCAGGAAAATCCCTCAGTAAGAAAGAGTAAACCAAGAAAATAACTAAACTTCCTGGAAAGTTTTGCGTCTTCCTTGGCATGTGAGTGAAGAGCAGACAGCCCCAGAGTACACAGTGGCCAGAGCTGTGGAGAGGGTTCTGCCTGCCTGCAACTTTATAGGCACAGCTTAGCTCTTCATCTCTTTAAATTAATACACTCATACCAACTGGTGGCCAGGAAACACTAGTTAGGAACCCCAGACTCGGTTTCTACTCTGTCTCACTCCACATTGTGTTCCTGTCCTACCCAAATTCTGACTGTCTGCACTTCCACTCTGTCTTCAACCCTATTTTCTCCACTTAGAATTCAGTCTCTAGGGGCCTCCCCGGTGGCGCAGCGGTTGAGCGCTGGGTTGCGAAGCTGCCCGCGGCCTCTGCGGCGCCGGTTCGATCCCCGGCTGCTCCCCGGCCACCAGAGGAGGGTCCCACATGGCGCGCAGACCTCTCCTGCCGCCCGCTGCTCCCCTCAGCAGTGTACTTCGGTCCTTCTGCCTGCTCTGCTCCCCGCTCTGGCTCTGGTGAGTTCTCTCACCCTCCCGCGCTTCTGACTGTACCCAGTGCATGTATAAACCAAACAAACAAACAAATAATAAATAAATAAATAAATAAATAAGACATGCCTCTAGAAAATTAAAAAAAAAAAAAAAAGAATTCAGTCTCTACCATCAGGTCTACTCAGAAGAATCACCTTCTCACTTCGTGTTTCCTAGTCCCGACTGACTTGGTTCACATGCCCTCTTAGCCCTTGAGCATCAGGGACTGTGAGTTCTAGAGTCCCCCCTAATGGAGAACCAATACCCATCACCACATCCCTTCCCTTCATCCCAAGGGAGGTAGGGAGAGGACAGTGACTAAGGATATATTTGCAGGCACACTGATGCTGGTGTCCACCTACCTGGAGGTCGTAGATAGTGCCAGATGTGCCCTAGTGGCTCAAGGGTTGGGTGTAATCTACTCCCAGGCATTATCACCACTGCCTAGCAGTGAGACTTTCCTGCATCCCACGCCAAAGAACCTACCAGACACATTAAGTCAGCTCACAGACCACCATGCCTGCCTTCTAGGCACGCAGGCTCAGGAGCTTGCGATCCTAGCAGTCGCCATGCCAAGTGGTCTTGGGCAAGCCCCAGAGGCTCTTGGCGTGTAACATCCCCCAGGTGGTCATTCCCGTGGCTCAGTTGCTGTTGCCAAAAGGAATTGCCAAAGCTAGTGCTCCCATAAATGCCTCTTTGAGGCAAACACCTGGCAGGATGGGATTGTGTAGGGCATCTCAGTTCATTCTAGGATTGGGTGGAATCCAAGGTCTCATTAACTCTTTTCTAGGTGCGTTTTAAGAAGCTGGAAACACGCTCTAATTTGACTGGAACTGACATTGAGCCCCAGCTGCTGGAGAGGGGTGACCCTTCCTGTAGTAAGTCCCCCACCTCCCTCGGCTCTGGGTGGCAACCAGCACTAAGGGGACTCAGAAGTGGCTCCCTGCAGCAGCACTGGGAGTAGGAGCGGGATGAAAGTAGAAAAGTTGCTAACAAGCAGCTCACTTGGCCCGGTCCCAAATCCTGGAACTCCAAAGATAAAGCTGAAACGGGAGGGTTGTTTTCTGTCTCTTTCAGAAAGCAAATACTGTAACTAGGGCCTGCTCTCCACGGCAGTTACAACTTGTTTGACATTTGAGTTAGTGGTGCTGAAAAGAGGAAAATCCACCCTGGAGGAAGGAATGCTATTTCCATGGCTAATTGACTGACTGACACCTCCCTCCTTGGCTCCCTCCCTCCTGGGCCCGCCAGGCAGCCTAGCTGGGTTATTTGCCACGGATGATGGCCTCAGCAATTTATTGCACCAGGCCGAGGAATGCCAGGTTGCCGATTCTTCAGTGTATTCGCTCTGGTTGGAGGGGGCCATTCTCTAGCTCTCAGCGGGCATATTAGTTCCCCAGCAAAAGACTGTCTGATTGCAGAACAGGAATCATCTGAAGTAGGCTTTTCAGAAGCTGGTACCATAATGGACGCTGAGAATTTGTGGGGGAAATTCACAGCAAGGCAGCGCTTGAGGTTGTCCCTCTCTCTTCCTGGGGGACAAGAGAGGCCACCTGGTAAGTCTGCCTGCTGCACACACACAACCCCGCCCCGCCAGACATCCATCCGCTCACCTCTGCTCTGGTCAGGCCTGCTCCATGGAATAATTCACTGATATGTAAAGCCAGTAGAAAGTCCAGTAAAAAAGCTTCTCAAACTTTTTACTAGGTGCCAGTTACCTAAGAGAGGATCTTATTAAAATATAGATTCAGATGAGTAGGTATGTGAGAAGACCCCAGCTCTTGCCTGGCTCACACCTCTTCCCTAGGAGGTATGCTACTGCTGGGCCTCTGAGCTTTCTGAGCAGCGAGGATTTACAGTGGTACCCCAAATCTATGCCATCACTAGACACACCTGGGGGCTCCAACTCCTAGCTTGTGCTCTAGTCTGAGCCTAGTAGAGGTGTTTTGTTTTTGTTTTGTTTTAAATCTCCCCGGTATATACTAGGGAGACCCACATTCTATGTATTCTATGTATGTTTAATTATACATAGAATGTTTCTGGAAAGACATGCAAGAAAAGGTATTAGTAGTTTTTTTCTGGGAAGAGATACCAGAGGATTGGTGTAATTATTCATGGTATACTTTTTTTTTAAGAGTGTATATGTTGTTTTTTCAAAAACATGAAAATAATTTTTTTTTTAAAATCCCTCTGAATGACTCCTATAATCCCCAGATGTTTTAAGTATATCATTTCCCCTTCAAAATTCATATGTTAAAGTCCTAACTCTCAAGACCTCAGAATGTGACTATATTTGAAGATGGGGTCTTTAAAGAGATGATTAAGATTAAATGAGCTTAGATGGTGGGTCTTAATCCAATGTTCCTGGTGTCCTTATTAGAAGAAGGGATGAGGACACAGGGGCCCAGAGGGAAGAGCAGGTAAAGACACAGGGAGAAAATGGCCATCTACAAACCAAGGGGAGAAACCAACGCTGACACAGCCTGTGGTGTCTTCCATGGCCACCCTAGGGTGCTAACACACCAGTTTTCACCATCACTGGTTTAGTGGAGGAAGGATGGTTCTGAGATGGTAGAAAAACTAACCCTCCTTGGTCACCCACTTGCCCTGAGGTCCTGGGCAGGTCACTTTTGCTTCTGATTCTCGGTTTTCTCACATGTCAAAGGAAGGAGCTCATCTAATGATCTCTATAGACCCTTTGTACTCAGACTTAGGGGTTCTGTGTGTACGTAAAAGGGGGTAGAAAAGGGTAGATTTTAGTATGAGTGACCATCTATTATAGTCCAGTGAGTTTTCAATTTATAAGCATGGATCTATCATTAAACATAATCTATAATGTGACAGATTAATATATACATAAGTTGACTGAAAAGGAGCAACTCTGGTCGAAGAAGCTCAGGTTGTTCCGGTGGCTTTTATGGTAGACCTGCATCACCTCTTTAGGAACCATTCATGGCTGGGTTATGGTCTGAGAAGCATTTATCATTCTAATCCCATCATATTCCAGGCATGAACCTGAGGCCTGGTGCTGTTGAATAACTCACCTCAGACTCACCCAGTGAGCCAGTATAAAAGCTGGGCTCTGTTCCTGACTGTCTGGCTCATTAATCTTTCTCTGCATTTGTTGATGCATTAAGAATAATGTGGTGTTGCTGATAGCATACAAACTACAACTTCATTTTTTCTTTTGCTATAAAACATGCTCAATATTTATTTGCATGAGGCAATATTTTACCGGAAGAGCCAATCTGTTCACCCCATGTGTAGACAAAGGTGAGATTGTAAACACCAACAATAGCATGACTTTCACCAAAACACTCCATTCTCTTCTGAAACCCAGCAGGCAGGCTATCCTAACTTCTAAGGTTAAGTCTTTTCAGAATCATGTGATTATGGGAGATAGGCAAGAATTGGGAGAAAGTGGTACCGCCAGATTAAAAAAAAAAATGCTCAAATAGATTGGAGAGAAGGGAAAAATCAACATGATATAGCATAAGAAAGAAAAAGACCTTGAGAAAAGAAAACATCACATAATATAGATTCTGTGTGTTTTGGATCCAGCTTCCATTTTCATACCTTGTTTCTTTTAAGAAAACTTAATTTTCCCCCAAGCTGTCTCCTGATTGACTTTCACTTGATACGGTTACTCGATAGCACCGATCAGTTAATCCTCCCATATGGTTAAAATTAAACCACCAATCCATGCTCATTTCCCCCCTTATGCTTGCTAATTTCTTCTGAAGATTATCCTTCCAGCTAAATTACGCTCATTCCTTTATCATCGCATCCACATTTCCCCTGGAAACTGTAAGGGTTCTTGGGAAAGAGGAGACTTGAGGGAGCCCTCCCCCATCTTAATGTACTGTACACTTTCGTGTCTTTCCCAGATTAGGTGAGAGCTTGGCGGAAAGTAGGGGCTTTACATCCAGTGACCTCTGAAATTCCCTTTAACCTAGGGAGTGGTTATATGAGACCTTTGCTGTGATGGGGTCTTGCTCTCAGAATTCTCCACTTCTCCCCTCAATGCTGAGGCTTAGAACAAGACAAACAGTCTTCTGTGTCATCCTGACCCTGAAGGCCAATGCCATGAAGTTATTTCCTTTTTTATGGTCATGGATTTCAATTCCTAATACCTCACTGCAATTGCCCCCAAAGAACCTGATCTGGCCCTGCCATCCCAGCCTTCAAGTTTAGAATAAGAGCTTTTCACAAACTAAGGGTGGCAAACCCTTTCAGGAGTGCTGGGGGAGTAAGTTTTCCAGATCCTTTGATATCTAACCCCATTCCTTACATAATGACAGAGTTTTACCTATGGATTCCAGGGCTCCATTCAATTTTTGGTGGAAAACCCACAATTCAGGAGATGTTAAGGCTTAGCTTGAGTCCCATAGGGTGGTAGGCCCTTGGCCCTGAACAGTCACAGCAGACATATGTGACCATACACTCCCAGCTGGGATGAGATTTAGACACTGGTTAGTAACATTTTGAGCTCTAAGTTCATTTTCTGCTCCCCAGGCTTTTTCTCATTCAGTCCCCATAAGCATCAACAGGAGCAAGCCCATTATCTTGGCTTCTTTTATGACTCTTGTTATTTCTTTCTGACCATGTTGGCTGCATACAAGCCTAGTCCCACACAGTACAAGCAAAGATAGGATTCCTGCCCCAAGGGTTCAGCAACCTCATATTTTCCTCTCTGTTGCCTCTATTTTTGCTCCAGTGTACCATGAGTCCTGAAGCTTTGGCGGTCCTGAAACACTTTACTGTGTTTTGTTTTGTAGGAAAGACTTGGGTTTTATGGCTGTGGGTTATAAAAGGTTTTTTTTTTTCCCCTCTGCTGCTTCTCCCGGGAAATTTGATGGGTGTGACTGTTACCAATGAGCCCTGCTGGGAAAGTCGAGGCCATGGTGAGCTTTCTGCCTGAGCCATGACTTTCTCTTTTTTGGCTACGGCCTGGTCCTAATTTTGTCCCCCTCTGGCTGGCTTTGTTTATTGGCATTAATGTTTCATATTAAAATTTAATATTTAACTTTTGCTTTCAATATTTAATGTTCTGCATCTTACATTTGGATGTCTCCCTTCTGGGAGTGGTCAGCTGCACTGTGCGTTGCAAGAGCTAATCCCTTTAACTTCCAGTAAAATGACCCCCCCCTTCCTTTCTTTCATTGTTCGCCATCATTCTGCATTCAAATCTATCATGGCAACTACCTGGAAAACATTTCTATCTTTTGCTTGTGTGTTCATTCAACACATATTTGCTGAATGCCAGTTCATCTGGTATTATAAAAGCTGCTGCTAGGGACCCACAGAAAGGAATAAGATCCAAGTTTTACCTTTAAAAAGTCAGAGAAAATCATACAAGTAAGGCTGGAAATGGTAAACAAAGTTTGTGGGAGAGAGAGAGAGAGAGAGAGAGAGAGAGAGAGAGAGAGAGAAAGTGAACCTCAGGAACTAGAGGTTTTTCCAGAAAAGAAGTTGTCTGAAATGTATCTTAGAAGAGGTCTGATCAGATTGGGTAGAGGGAGCAAGAGCATTCTATACACACTGGGGAAAATTTAAAAGCATTAATAATGATGAATAATGATGGTGCTATTGTAATTGTGGAATGGTAAGGAAATTAATTATTACTGGAAACTGGGTTGTGGGTGAGAGAGGAAGGCAAGATGCAAAATGAGCCTGTTCATAGAGTTTGGTGCTCAGTTATGAAGGACTGTGTAAATCATCATCCATAGTTTGAGTTTAATCACTTGTCTAGTAAACCTGTGAGAATGATTCTCAGCAAGTGAGAGTCCTGGGAAATCTCTTTTGAGGAATACTGTGGAAAAACATCCTTCAGGGGGAAAATAATCTGGATCTAGAGCCTAGAAAACATGTATAGCTCCTTCCAGGTGAGATAAAAAGAACTATTATTTGGGATAATTATCTCTGAGAAATTTAAAATATAGTTGGAAAAATAGGGCAAATGTCAAGAACCACTGAGAAAACAACTGGGTCTGTACACTAGTGACTGATTGTGTGGCAAGAGCATGCATTCAGGTGTATGCAGAGAAGGGGCTTTATATTCCAACCACCTTTCTTCCCCCACTTAATGGAGGTCACTTCACAGATCCTCGGCTCATTCACTAGGAAGGGAGTTGGATAGTCTTAGGAAGGTATGAATAGAGGAGAGTGGAGACAGGAAGCTGGGAGAGCAGAACTTGCATTTGGTGACTAGAAGAGATCATCGAGTGAGCAAGGCAAGTGAACAAGGTGGGATGGCTCAAGTGTCAGGTTGCATAAGCTGCATGTCTGCTCTAGCATTTCCAGTGTGTCTCTCCAAGCAGATGACAAAAATTTTATGTAATTTTATTTTTTTTATTATTTTTTTAATTTTATATATTTTTTACATCATTTTTCATTTTTGCACAATGTATGCATTTTCATCCTGGTTATAGTCCCCACACAATTCCCATCCCACCTTACTTTGATCCCACTCCCTCCAAAAGGACTAATTACAATAAAGTAAAAATTAAAATCAACAAATAATTTTATGTAATTTTAATGAAAACATCTTGGTTTTTGCTGATTTTAGAAAGAGTAATCTTTACATAAAATTTGGGACTTTTTCTTAATGTGCAAATACATAATGTAAAATCCTCTCCTATTCAATTTTGGACAATGAGCATACACACTTAAAATATATTTATAAATAAATTTTGTCCAATGGACTGAATTTGACAATATCACAGGATTTGTAACCAAATCAACCATCTAGTCAACCATAGACCCAGTGTAATAGTCTCATTTTTTCACAAATCCTTCTACATATGCCAGACATTAGTAAGAGAATGTGCTGCAACTAGAGGCTAGGAACAGAGTTCAACAAATTACCATATTGGTCAACTGAAGACCAAGTAGATATCTGAAGTCAAGGCAGCCCTGAAAATAAGCCAGATCTACTAATTACGCCAGGAAACCACCATGAAGAATATGTCAGTGAGAAAGAGGAAGTGTCTTATGTGTCCCAAGTGTTTCTCCTGCAGATGGCTTCAGAAGATCTGCAGAGTCATGGGGGGGGGGGGGCGGGTGGTGAGGGGATGCTATTGGGATTTTCATAAGGCTTGCATTGAATCTGTATATTGCTTTCAGTAATTGGCCATTTTAACAATGTTTATTCTTTCAGTTACTTAACATGGAATATCTTTCCGTATCTTTTTATCTTCAGAGCTGCTTGCCCAGCCATAAGAGGACCCCATGTTTCTTTTTTTTTTAAAGATTTATTTATTTATACAAGAACTGGGGTATAGGCCAGATGTGCGGGAGGGTGAGAGGATTCACCAGAGACAGAGTGGGGAACAGAACAGGCAGACTGACGAAATACACTGCTGAGGGGAGCAGAGGGCGAGACAGGAGAGGTCTGCTTCACCATGTGGGATTCTCGCCGGCTGGCTGCGATCGAACCTGCACTGCAGAGGCTGCGGACAGCCCCACAGCGCGGCTCTCAACTGCCTGTGCCACCAAGGAGACCCGACCCCATGTTTCATTGGTCAACTTGCTGCTACATCTAAGCTCTAAGGAAAGCAGTGAGTCTGGTCTCACTGACATGGGACTTTGAAAGGTGCATCTGGTCTGGATAGGCAGAAAGGAAGGAGGATTTCTAGTAGGTTAGGTTGACAACTAGTGGATTTTCTGGGCAAAATATTGGCTTTGAGTGAGATGGACCATTGCTTCTTGGAATCACTTCAGCAGTTTCTTAGAGGCTGACTCCTCATCTCCTAAGAGGCCAGGATCTCCACAAATGGGGTTGGGTTTCCCATAATAGCTGGTAGAGCAGGATGTCTGGGTGCTCTGTATAGAATGGCACAACAGGAAGGAGGCCCGCAGATTCCAGAAAGAGCTACCACCACCCAGGGCACTCTGCCAGTCCCAGTGCCCGTTTTCTGAGATTTGTTGAGAAGATTGATTTTATCTTGATTTATAAAGCCTTGACCAACTTATTGCTGTAGCAATGTCCAGATTGAAGGTAGGGCTGGGTGAGAGAGGGTTTTGAAGTCCCATTCACAGAACTGGGAAAGGAAAGAAGGGAGGAGAAAGTACCTCTAGGTAAACAATAACTCTAGGGCTACTGATTTACGTGGTACTGTGCTTACTCACTCCTGTTAGCTGATAACAATGGCTGATATTTTCTGAATGATTATTATGAGCCAAGCATTAGGCTTAGTTTTTTATTATTATTTAATCAATCAATCAATTAATTAATTATTAAAGATTTATTTATTTATTTATACAAGCACTGGGTACAGTCAGGTGTGCGGGAGGGTGAGAGAATTCACCAGAGCCAGAGTGGAGAACAGAATAGGCAGAGTGACGAAATACACTGCTGAGGGGAGCGGCGGGCACGACAGGAGAGGTCTGTTGCGCCATGTGGGACCCTCGCCCGTGGCCGGGGATTGAACTAGCGCCGCAGACGCTGCGGGCAGCTTCGCAGCCCAGCGCTCAACCGCTGCACCACCAGGGGAGGCCCTAGGCTTAGTTTTTTATACACATAATCATATGGAATTCTCTCCACCACTATCCCATCCATTCAACAAGTATTTCTTGAGCCTTTACTATGCAAATCAGCTACTGCTATTATCTCTATTAAATAGATGAGAAAATGATATCTTAAAGAAGTTAATTTTTCTAGATTTATTTGTCACAGGAGTAGGACACAAACCCATATAGTTTGGATCTGGACATGTAACATATCTATCCTATTATATGATGTTATGATTTTGCCATATCTTAGTACTGTAAACTGCTAGTTATTATAATTTGTTAGCATCACTATCATTCTTATTGTACATATGATCCCACTGAGGCCCGATACGTGGTGAAACCTGTTCAGAGTCCCACAAGCAGAAACTGTCTGAGATGGGATTTGAGCCCTGTCATCTGCTCCTTTTGCTGCATGACGTTGACTCCTGCGGACTGATCCAGTCATTCAGGAATCTTTCCATTTTTCTGTTCATTCCCGCCATGCATCTGCAAATGTAGTCTCAGCCTCTTGAAAACAATTGCAAATTCAGCGGCAGTGGTGGTCGAAGTGTCCTGCCTCTCTGCCAACCTTGTTATAAGACAACATTGTCCTGCTCGCCTGCAGTCTGTCTTTCATCATGCCCTGCCTTCCATACTTGTGTTTAGTTCTTACTGAAGGGAGTGCTCAGTTTACACAGGGGACACAGTTTTTACTGTCCCCCATGAGTTGAAGCTGACATGATTAGTCTGACTTGCTCAGCTGTCTGATGCTCATTCTCAGGCCAAGCAAGACCTGGAATCCTGCAGATTCCATCTAAGTTCATCCTCTCTCCCCGAAGTTCCTCCACCCCACAACATCCCCAACTTACTTGCTATGTTAGAGCTGAGCTGTGGAGGATGAGGGGCAGAAATAGGTACTTTGGGGTAAGCTGACCCCATAGGTCACAACCATCAGCTTGGCTCTGTTGTCAGTCAAGCCAGCGACTGTGGGGCAGCGGACATCCAGGGTTCTGAATTCCCTCTGGATTATTCATGAGTGCACACCATCCCCTCTGACAGTTGCGGGTAAATCCCAGATCAAATTTTTCTCTTCCCCTGAAAAGGACCCTATCAATATCCCTGGGGTCAAGCAGATTCACCATCTAGCCTTTCTTACCTGGGCTGTGGGGTACCTGGAGGCCACTTGGAATTTGCCAGCCTGGATTAGGTTTCCTCCTACTCATTGTGTCCTGGTGAATGAGATCGAGGTGGGGGGGGGTGCTCTCAGAATTATCTAATGGTTTGGGGTAACTCTAAAGTGGTTTCTGTGCTTTTTCAACCCATCCTGCTGCTGTGTCACCCTACTTCTACCTAGCCCCTGGCCCACCAATCTTTTGTGCACACTTATGCCACACTCATCTCCTATAAATACATTTGCACACAACACTCTCATGATGTTTGTAGCTCTGCTTTGCCTGCAGGTTTGTCCCAGTACAATGATCCCAATCAGTGCCAGGTCTACTTCCAGTAACTTGCACCTTAAAAACAGACTATTCATATTTGGAAATAATCAAATGACTAAAATGAATTAGAACAAATACAGGGTAATTCCTATTGCTTCACGCTCATGTAATTACATTTTACTATGATTCCCCATCACATATTTTAATACACATACATCAGATGATCAGCTGGGAGACTCAAAAAAGGTGTCCTAACTACAAAATGAAGACAAAAGCTACACTTTCATTGGACAAATATTTATTGAACTTTTACCATGTTCCAGGCACTGTGGTTTATATCTTTGTGCATAACAAATTGTTGCCATTACAGGGAACAATACAATCCTCTCTGGGTTCTTGGAGCTCACCTTTTAGTGAGTTCTGGTAAAGATCAAACAAGGTAATCCTTCAGATAATCTTGTGAAGTAGGTGCTATAGTTATCCCTATTTGGGGGATGAGCATAAATGCAGAACAATGGTTTAAGTAATTTGCCCAGTTCAACACTAGCAAGCAGTAGAGGCAGGATTTGAATGCAAGCAATCACTGTTCCTTGTCGCATCTGGAATTGAACTTAAAACACTTAGCACAACACCTGGTACATAATAACTGTGTAGTCAAAGTTATTATTCTCAGCCTCATTTTCATTATTATATTTCAAACTCAGGGAAGTGTTTATAACTCATCTAATCTGTGGCTTACATTCTTTTGCATAATTATGCCAATTATCAATTATGGTGGTGCTTGCAAGTGCCCCGTGGTGCTATTTGTTTACTTTCATGCAAAATATTATTTGATTTCCATCAAATTCTGAATACACCATGAGGATATAGTGCACACATGAGTGTGGTCTGCTTCTTTTGTTTTTGTAGGGGGATGAAAAATTGCTGTTCCAAATAAAATCTCAAAGAGTAACCTGCCTTTCAAGGTAACATTCAGGAAGCCTGATAAAGGGGGAAAAGTATGGGTTTTTGGGGCTGGATGAGTTGGTGTTCAAATTTCCAACTTTTCCTCTTGTCAACTGTGTATGTTTGAGTAAATGTCTTACCTCTCTGAGACTTCCTTCCTCTGTTCTGCTAAATGAGAAAGTTACCTCAGATTATTATTCTGGTCCTTTCTAGCCTAGCCCTCAAGTGTGTGATTGGAGATCTGTAGATGCAGAGTCTCATAAACCTTTCCTTAATCCAATTTTCTTGGGACAAGTTGCAGAAGAAAGACTATTAGCCTAGAGGCAAAGAACATTCAGTGACAACAGCTCTGAATTCCATTACTAATAGAAAACCAATAATGAATATTGAACATTTTTCGGGTGCTCGAAAAATGTCTTGGATTTTCTTTCAAAATGCAAGGGCTTAACCTCCCACTTGGGGTATTCATATTGGAAGTTATTTGCAAGTGGAATAAAAAGAAGCAACAGATTGTTTATCTGAAGGAGCGCTGAGGTTCAAATTTATGATGGAGTTTTGAGTCGTTACTTTCTTCCTCTGAGTCATGGATAAGTAAATGGATATTTCAAGTAGAAAGACATAGATCTTTTCAAATAAAAAGACATACTTTTATGGGGGAATGAGACTTTAGGGATTATTTAGTCTCTCCCTTTTCATTTGACAGATTATGAAATTCAGCTCCAGTAAACCTCATCCATAATAGAGAACTAAAAATAGTACCTGCCATAAAGATTAAAAAAGATAATGTTTATAAGTTATTTAGCATAGCACTGGGTCTGATATTAGTGCTCAATGATAGCATCTGGTTATTATAAATTTTCTTAGTATTTTGTACTTATTTTGGCCTAAAGCCACACAGGTTGTCTCTAACAATTAAATTAGATGCTAGCAGTCCTCATACCCAGACCAGTGTTTTTTTTTTTTTTAAAGAGCCATTCATTAAAAAAATTTACTGATTAAAAAAATCTACTAATTTCCATGTACTTTATAAATAATATGATAAGTGAGAAACAGAACTTCAAAAAAATCCTGGCTTCAAGGAGCTTAGATTCTAATGGGGAAAGATAGATAATAAACAGCATAAGTCAATGTATCTGGTATGTAAATGGGAAAAGATATAGAAGAGAGGGGGTAAGAAAGTGAGGGCACATTTTTTTTTAAATGTGAATAATAAATACAAGGAACTTTGCATATTTTATTATCGTCATTTTGGCTTTTATTCTTAGAGATCGGATAAGCTATGACAAGGTTTGAGGAAAGGAATTACTGGAAGAGACAAACTTAGAGAAGGTGCTTCTGAATTGGAATTTGTAGGTTCCTGGGGTTGGCATATTATATATAAAAGAAGAAAATGAAATATAGACTATATGCGACCTACATATTAATTATTAATTATCTGACCCTTTTCAGAATAAATTATTTTCGGGAATTAGATCAGGTCAGACAAGAAGAAGGAAGAAAGGAAGGAACACGGAAGGAATGTAGGATGGAGGGAGCGAGGAAGGAAGAGACTTTATAACTCCCCAGCAGAGAGACAACATATTCAGTTAACTCTATGGACATTATTTCAGAAAGAAATAGCAGAATGAGAAGAAGGCGGGAGTGTGAATCTGCTGTTTTCTTGGACTCTCAGTCCCTCTGCTCTTTAAGAGGTGAGCATCTTGCCTTGCTGAGTATCACTTTAACCAAGACATATATTTTTCATACATTGCTGTCTTATTTATTATGTACTACTATACATTATGAAATACATTATACATTTATATAGACATATACAGACATATATATGCAGGGTCGTATACAGCAAACCATGTGCCTTGCTCTACATCAATTATTTAAAATCTTTCAAGAGCACTTTGACCACATGCAATTTTGCCTTAGGTGTTAACTTTAGAACCTCACTTGACAAAATGCATCGCAAAAGAAACTGCACCAGAAATCTTCAGACCCCCTTAATGCCAGTGCCCTCTAATAGGGTACTCAGAGCTCACCTGGTGCCTTTCAGATGAAACCCGTTTTAATGTTACTATCTCCTGAGACTTCTGAGTGTTGGGGGAAGAAATAAAAATCATCCCAAACAGGGTCAAACAGAGCCAAAACAATGAATGTTCTTTTGATACACTTGGAAAATGAATTGATCTCTCATCTCCAGAGGAAAAACACATGATGTTTTCCATCTGGCAAGCCTGTGGAAGAATAATGTTGTGGGAACAAGCGCCTATTCACTGGCGCCATTGTGGCACAGCCCAGCAGCTAGGAGTGGCGAGCCTGCATCACTCCACCCACTTACAAATGCTCAAATGTGGAGTTCTGTTTACTGGCAAAAGTGTTTTCAACTCCCCCTCCTTGCCCCACTGAGTAATTTGTCTAATAAATGACTCAATGTCATTATGTTATCTCAAAGTTGAAAGAATGGTCAAAGTTCCCCTGGCCCTCGGGCCATGCAGCCTCTGATGAAGGTCCAATCACTATGTTCTGGTTGGGATATTTTGGGCTACATGCAACATCATGGTCTGACTCAGAATTAAACGTCAGGGAAAATCATCTCAATAGCCAGAAACCCATAAAAGAGAGTGTGTCTCAGACAGGGTAGAACAGTAGTCTGCTGTTGTCATCAAAGACCCATCTTCCTTCCATCTCTCTGCTCTGCAACAGATTCTTTCTAAAGCCAGCACCCCCTTGGAGTCAGAACATGACAGCAACAGTTACTGATATGGTGGTCAGGTCAAGAAGCAGGAGGATGACCCTGTCTTCTCGAGTTCCTTCTTAAAAAGGGAAACATTTTCCCAGGCCTCTCACCAACCCCAGGAGCAGAGTTCAGGAGCAGAACTCTCCAGGAGCAGAGTTTCTGCCTCATCTCATTGACAAGAACTGAGTTACATATCTACTCCAAAATCAATCATTGCCAAGGGGATGAGCCCCCGTGATTGGTTTCACTCAGGCATACAGTTGTCTGGATAAGAAGATGGATCCCTGGAGAGAACAAATAAGATCATTTGCATTCCTATGGATAACAATTATCTGCATTATTAGTTTTCTACAACTTACAGAACTATAAAATAAGCCAAAGACAATGAAAGACAAAGGCAGCCTGTTAGGTGGCTAGGTGTACTAGACCCACTAATGTTGTTTTGCCCGTTTTAAAGTCTCAGCTTTTCAGAAACCTGTTATACAAGAAAAATATATATAATTATATCATAGCATATAGTTCATTTTTGATAACCATTGAACAGTCATGTAAAGAAAACTTGTGATGTGACTATCTGTGGAGGATGAGTGACAGGTGGATAGGGTATACTAGGGTTATGGGACAAGTTTAGGGGAAAAGGTAATATCTTCACCTTTTTAAAAATCTTTTTTAACTTTTATTTTATATATATATTTAAAGATTTATTTATTTATGCATACAAGTTCTGGGGTACAGGCCAGAGATGTGGGGGGAGAGAGGATTCACCAGAGACAGAGTGGGGAACAGAACAGGCAGACTGACCGAAATACATGCTGAAGGGAGCAGCGGGCGAGACAGGAGAGGTCTGCCTCACCATGTTGGTTACTCTCTGGCCGGCTGGGGATCAGACTCGTGCTCCAGAGGCCGCAGATTGCTTCATAGTGCGGTGCTTAACCCCTATGCCACCAGGGAGGCCCTATTTTATGTTTTTTTACATCATTTTTCATTATTGTACTATGTATGCATTTTCATCTTGATTATAGTCCCTGTAAAAAAATTCTCACCTTTTTCTATTAACAACTCATTTTTCAAGTAATGCCTGGAAAAAATAAAATTAAGTAATAAGATCAGGAGCATGTTATTTAGAAATATGAAAGTAAATGCAAAAGAATAGTTAAAAGATATTCCTCTGGGAAGTGGAAATGAGGACAATTGAGTGGTAAGACAGGGAACGGCAGTATTTCACGTGTAGATAAAACTTAAAGAAGACTAGATATAAAGACAGTGAGAATGGTGGTTTAGCTACCTTAGCTTCACCTACATTCTTGAAGTTTCTATTTCACAATGTTGGAGGGACCTTGATTATCATAACTGGAAAATCCTAAACCATGGGTAACGTATCAGTTATTTAAAAACATAGCTGCTAGAGCCATTGCTATTTCAGACAAGAGTCAATTCCTTATTTCCTTTGCATTTTCCATGATCAAGGTGACTTAGGAAAGAGAGAAGAGAGAGGTGTGGGTAGAGGAAGGAGGAACTCATGTTATTGATAACACCTACCAAGCATTTTTTTACAATGATATATAATGCTGGCAACAATCCTATGAGGTAGAAAATATTGTCTCCATCTTACAGATAAAGAACCTGAGCTCAGAGAAGTGAATTATAACCATAACTGACAATGTGAATAATATTAGGAATAATAATGCTAGTTAATATTCACTAGGTATACCAAGTGCCAGATATTGTGTGAAGCACCACACATGACAAGGATTATCTCCTGTCATTTCTTCAAGAACTTCTGAGGTGGGTACTAATGGTAGTTTTAGTTTCCATTTCACAGAGGGAGAAGCTAAAGTAGTTGAGTTGAGTCACATACCTGGAATTGTCAGAACCAGATGGTATTTCACTTTTCCTGAAAGTCATAGAGCCAGTCACTTTCTGCTATACAAAGGTGACTCCCTTAAAGCAAAAGACTCACCTTGTCCAATCACACTATGTATATTCTTTCCCTCTATATCTATTATAGCTGTAAGTATTGGACTCAATGACTACTTGTTAATTTAACTTGTTTTTGCAGAATAACCAAAAACTTGCAAAGACTGAATAAAATGCCTATAGTAAAAGTTTATATTTTCCTACCTAGAATTTTTACTCCTTTTTTTAAAATAATAATACCCTGATTTTTCAATTGGAGAACCACTCCTCTTTCATAAGATGGATAGTATATGACCTGGGATTATCTATTTGGAATGTTCTCTCCTCTGTCCACAGGGATTGATCTAGAAATGGGCACCTAATTCAAAAAAAGTCAACAAGAATCTCACTAGGCACTTTTCTTGGAAATACTGAGATAAGGCACTCTGTTTCTGCCTAGAATGTGGCTGGAACCAAGCTTTGGGGTCTGGAGACCAGAATAGGAAAAATATTGCCCAGGAATAAAAACCAACCTAGGAAAAAGCAGAGCCAAGGGGAGCAGACCAAGTTCTTACAACATATTTGTAGTCTGGATTCTGTTTTGTCTGATGTCTCCACTGCTAAATTTTCTTCTGTCATTTGGGATGGCTACTTACTCCCCAGTGATAATCTAGGAAGCTCCTTGAGTTCATTCTCACCAAGAGAGAGAGGGAGAAGGAAGCTAAACAGATGAACTGGGAGGTTGGAGACCCTAATGTTGTGCTTTGCTTTCTACTAATGTGAAAATTTACCTTAAAATGTTCTCTAAAATATTTTCAATTACCTAGAAAAGGCTGAGGATGTGGGTAGACTCCCCAAAGTCATCATTATATTCCTTACTTTTTTCAACCGGATTTATTGAATGCCTGTTTGTGTTAAGGTAGAAAAAAGATAAATGAGGCAGAGCCCCAACTCTGGAAATGTAAATAATTTATCTGCCAAGGACCAGGTAAATTGTGAAGCAATGTAAATGCTAAGGACAAAATTACTGTCATAGCAAAATTAAAGGCTCATCCAACTGAGGGTACCATGGGCAGAAGGAGCTTAACACATGGTATTGTGAGTGTGATTTTGAAGGACTATAAAAATGGTAATTTATTGTGTAGTTGTCATATGCCAGACACAATTTTTCATGCTTTTCACAATTACCTCATTTAATCCTTATAATCCAAAACAGTAGCATTTGCATTGTTGTCTTTGCAGATGCGGAAATTAAGGCACAGATAAATTAAATAATTTGCCAAAAATTATACAACTAAGCGATAGACCTTTCTCTTATACTATGTTATATTGATATTCAGGAAAAGAAAATGTGGAAAAGAACTCCTTTCATAGAAATAATTTTCTTATATCTAGAATAACAGAGTTTCAAGGTTCTCCCCCACTGCTGGTATTTTGGGGTGCTCTTTATAACCACCCTGGAGGAGTCCCTAAATCTTTTTTTTAAAGATTTATTTTATTTATTTATGCATATAAGAACTGGGGTGCAGGCCAGAGGTTCGGGATGGGGGTGTGTGAGAGACTTCATCAGAGGCAGAGTGGGGAGCAGAACAGGCGGATCTACTGAAATACACTGCTGAGGGGAGCAGTAGTTGAGATAGAGAGGTCTGTGTGCCATGTGAGTCACCTCCCTGGCCAGGGATGGAACTCACACCACAGTGGCTGGCAATAACTTAGAGCTATAACTTTAACCCCTGTACCACCAGGGAGGTATCAGAAGTCCCTAAATCTTAAATATAGTGAGTCTTTACTCTGTTGTGGATTCAAACTCAAGCATTTAACAGAAGCACCTGGAGGGCTTCTAACTGCTGAGTCCCACTCCCTGAGTTTGTGATTCAATAGGTCTAAAGAAGGGGTCCAAGAATATCTATTTCTAATAAATTCTCAGGTGCTGCTGGTGGTGGTGAGAGGAGCACATTTTGCAAACCACTGGCCTATGAGATGAGTAATAGCAGCATAGGGCAATCTGGTATGGCCCCCCACCCTCCCGGTTCATGCTTCCAAACCTTAAGAACAACCACAGTGACAAACTGGTGTGGTTATTGGCAGATCACTCAGGGATAGAACCACGGAGAGGAGCGGCTGGGTTGAGAAGGATCTCATCATAGCTGATGAAGGGAAATTCAATATCTGTTTGAAATGAAATCAGGTGGAGTTTTGCCACTTTATCAGAAGGGAGGGGGGAAAGTCAATAGCATGAGAAAAAATATCTTTTTCTGCAAATGTGAGTTGATTCCTTGGTATCACCAGAGAGTCCTCAATAACCATAATTCTTTGTATCCAAATGACATTCTTTTCAGAAGAATTTCAAAGGTACTGACAAAATCTGTTAACCTAGAGGCTTCAGGGTGTTGCTTGATTTGCCTTTCAAAAAACCAAATCATAGGGACACTTGATTTTTCTTTTAGGTTCTAGAAAAAGAAAACTTTTTACCATGTCTCATATGTTGTATGTTTTTTGTAGCTTTCAAAGGGCCCAGCTTGAAAGCTTACAAATCATGTCTTGCAGATCTTAATTTGAAATATTTCAGACTTTTTCTTCTACATAACTTGAAATTTTATTTCTTCACATCTCTAGTTCTTATTTCCATATAACTGTGCCTGCTGAATGCATAATAAAGATGTGTAAAAAAAAGTGAAACTACTTTTAGGGGGTCTTGCCATTGATCAGACTATTTATTGTAGACTAAAAAGAGAGTGACTGTTCATTAAAAGGTGCCAGCTTCATCCTCTTTGGAAAAGTTTGCACTATAATGTTTCAAGGGTGCTGAGTGTGGACAGAAAATAAAAAGACTCAGGACCAGAGTTGGCAAGAGAATAAAATCCAGGCACTATGGAGCAATTCTTTATGACAAGTTGTAAAAATAATACAATGGATCAAATGCTTTGCACCACAGAGGTTTTTCACACCCTCCAGGGAAATTGCCAGAATTATTAAAAGACATGCTAAATCCAAGTTAGTTATCCATCACCTTCACAAACATTTCTCTCACTGCTTCTAATCTCATACAGATGCGGCAAGACTACCAAAGATTGGGTTCAACACTTTTGGACTGTACTTGAAAAAAAAACAGAATTATAAAATTTTTTTGAATTTCTGCCACCTACTGGCAACTCAAAGTTCTAGAATTAAGCACAGGGTGATAACACTTCCTGTTTGAAGCTGGTTATGGCCTTCGTCTGGAGGGTAGTTAATTATCACACACTTTAAGTGATTTTTAGCACATGTAGCTGATTTAATGAGAAAATAGGGTGGATTGAATTATTTGGAGGCTTGCTTCCAGGCCCCAGAGCAACCCTTAGACATTCCTGCCTGGTAGACATGATTACAAAGTAAACTTGGCATTTTTGGATTCCCTTCCCTAGTGGTGTGAATCATATGACTTCAGTTGTTGGTGAGTTGATGTGCAGATGACACTGTTGTTTGCACATGTTGTATAACCCTCAGTGGTAAGGCTGATACATTTCTAGGTGTAATTCTAGAAGTGTTTGTGGACTATGCAAAATAAATCTGAATATTGATTTGATTCTGGCATCTGGAACACATTCTGGTAAGTTCTTAGGGGAAAAATGCGTAATGATTTGGGATTGCCACCCTGGTGCATAGAACGAGGGTAGTGGGGGAAGATCTTTCTGCTTGAATTATAATCTACTTTCTGATGCTAACTTCGGCAGCCTAAATCTAAACTAGATTCTTGGATAATCTCTTCAAATCCATCCTTTGACAAAATAAGCTACGTGCAGCGCCATCTTAGCGTTATTACCTACCCCCAGTCCTGTTTTGTCATTTCTAGGTGTGCCAAACTTCAAAGAACTCATTTCATTCCAAGGGGGAGCCAGAGAGGGATCAAAGACTTTACTTCATTTTTGTAAGGCCTAGGCTGAAGAGTTTATTACGCTCAGTCAATCTCCCTTTGAAGATGGCTATCTGGGAGTGTGAAACCTGAGTATTAAGAAAGGCAGATGAGAAAAGCTTTGGGGCAGCCACCAGCCAGGAGGGTGTCATTTAAACCAAGATAGGAAAGCAGAGTCAGGGATGCTGGAGAAGATCAAAAAAAGTTGACGGTGCGTTGGACATATGGCAAAGAGTAGTGGCCATCTGGAAAAGTGGATATTGTGATGGAGTGGGCACCAATCAAAAGGGAGAGCTGAAATTTAAACAAAAAGAAATTAAAGACCAAGGAATGCAGCGAGTGACAGAACAGTGAGCATGTTTGAAAAAGAAGGAGTGCTTTGGTAAAAGCACTTTGGTCCAGCCATCTGAAATTTCTCTCTGTTCTCTACAAACATGGTATGCGCTCTCTATCTACGTCAGGTACCTGACCCTCTCTGTCACTGACCTCCCTGCACTTTCTTTTCACTAAACCAGCTCCAACAATTTATTGTTCAGATCTCAGCTCATGTCTTTCTCCCTCTGAAAGTCCAGGGAAATCCCTTCTCAGCCCAAGTGGGTTTTTCCACCTCTCATGGGGGAGCACTTCCTTTCCCCACAGAGTTCTTCATCTTCTGATGGCTTTCTTTCCCAAGAACTGTATGTACAATGACAGTGGGACCTGGGCTGTCTTGCTTCTGTCGTCACTGTAACTGAAATACCCAACACGGGCCTCCCCGGTAGCGCAGCGGTTGAGCGCTGGGTGGCGAAGCTGCCCGCAGCCTCTGCAGCTCCAGTTCGATCCCCGGCTGCTCCAAAGCCATCAGAGGAGGGTCCCACATGGCGCGCAGACCTCTCCTGCCGCCCGCTGCTCCCCTCAGCAGTGTACTTCCGTCCTTCTGCCTGCTCTGCTCCCCGCTCTGGCTCTGGTGAATTCTCTCACCCTCCCGCGCTTCTGACTGTACCCAGTGCTTGTATAAATAAATAAATAAATCTAAACAAACAAATAAATAAATAATTAAAAAACAAAAAAAGAAACACCCAACACAATGCCTGCAACGTGATATGTTATTAATTCTCATTTCTGGAATGAATGGATAAATACAAACAACTTTAGGAACCAACCAAGCTATCCATTTTGAAAGAACAACCTAGCAAGCTGTCTCTTTTGCTACAGCTCCCTTCCTAAAGACTGAGGAGAGATGAAGGCCTTGGTGCCTCAGTGTGTAACTGCAGTGAAATCCTGAACAAAGACACTAGAGATTTTAAAGATCATAACTTTTCTCTCTTTCTTCTAAGTAGAGCAAGGTCAGTTCCTTCAAATGAATGTAATGTTACTATCTTCTCTGCATATGTTTGGAAATGTATGGAATCAAATTTTACCATTGCACTTAATAGAGATAGATGAGCATGGTCACCAGCATCTGACCAAGAAAAGGTACTCTGTGTTCAAGTGAAATCTCTTCTTAGAATCCCACAGAGTGAACAAATACCTATTTAGCTAATATAGCCTGGTATATAAAATTTAGATCAGCTCATTTATGGATTTTCTTTTTTCTGAATGTTTAAGTGCAGTTTGTTATAATTTTTCTACTACACCTGGATGCACACACATATTTCAGACTCCACTTTATACACCAGATCTGGATTTCCCGAGGATTGTTTTGGGCCATTGTGCGATGGCACCGCGCTATCATGTACTGAATTTAAAGTTGGTGAGAAGGGGAAGCACCCGTGTTTTGCTGTGTGCTGGTGTTGGTATGGGACACTTTGGGTGTGTATCCTTTTGCATATTTCATTTGTAAAATAGTTTAGAATGTATTTTTTTAAAGATTTATTTTTATGCAAGAATCAGGGTACAGGCCACAGATGCGGGGAGTGAGAGGATTCACCAGAGACAGAGCAGGGAACAGAACAGGCAGGCGGATGGACCGAAGTCCACTGCTAAGGGGAGCTGCGGGTAAGACAGGAGAGGTCTGTCCCGCCACGTGGGTTTGTTCCTGGCCAGCCGGGAATCCAACTCGTGCTACAGTGGCTGCAGACTGCTTCATAGGTTGCGTCTTAACCCCTGTGCCACCAGGGAGGCCCAGTTTAGAATGTATTTTAAAATTAAAATATATATCAAACTTTGGGGGAACCCCTGAGCAACTCTGATTATAGATTTGAAAAAAGCCTCTGCACCACATATGGCTCTAAATGTTTTGCCGTATCAACACTTCTCTCCAGAACAAACCCATAAAGCAGATACTAGTAACTTAATTTTAAGTAACTTAATTTTAATTTTAAGATAAGGACACTAAGGTACAGAGAGGATGAATAATTTACAAATTTACAACTATCAATACTTAGTGGAGAAATCAGGACTGGAATGCAAAAGTCTGGCTCCATTCACTCTTTTAACAAATATCTATTGAATGACTACTATGTACCAGGCACTGTTTTAGGCCCTGGGCAGCCCTCAGTGAACAAGGCATAAAAATCCCTGCCTTGTGGAGCTTCCATTCATGTGGAACTTCCACCGTAGTAGCCTTACTCTTACTCATTACACTCTACTACTCCTTTCCTCTCCAGCTGCTTCCCTTGGCTCTGTGGGGACGGGATGATAAGATAGGTCATGAGAGAGCACAATTCAAAAACAGACACTTGAGCTGAGACCAGAAAGATAAGTTAAAGCTGATAAGGAGGGCGTGAAGGAAGAGTTATAGGCACAGAGAATAGATGGGGAAGCAGATTGCCCAGGAGCATCCTCTGTGCCCGTACCACTCTCCTCACTGCAGTCCTCACCCAGCAAAGTGGTTAAAGTCTTGCTTAGGGCCTCCCTGGTGGCGCAAGGGGTTAAGATGCAACCTATGAAGCTATCCACAGCCACTGCAGCACAAGTTCGATCCCCAGCCAGGGAGCTAACCACATGATGTAGTAGACCTTTCCTGTCTCGCCCGCTGCTCCCCTCAGCAGTATATTTCAGTCAGTCTGCCTGTTCTGTTCCCCACCCCTGTCTCTCGTGAATCCTCTCACCTCCCACATCTTTGGCCTGTACCCCAGTTCTTGTATGTATAAACAAATAAATCTTTAAAAAAAAAATCAAGTCCTGCTTAAAGTGAACTGCTAGTGAGCTTTCTGCTTTACAGAAGTTAATCCTAAACTGACCTTGACTTTCCCTTTGCTTAGTATTTCACTGTTACCTACCACTGTCCCTCAGCCTCACCTCCTCCCTTCTGCTTGCTCTGGTGAATCCCATTCTCCAACCTCTGGGATACCTGCTTCCTTCTGCACCAAATGGTCCCTCCTCTGGATTTCCACCTCAAGTACTATCTCCATAAGCATATGCAACTTGCTATACACTCACCCTTGTATTCTCAGATTAGATGCAATTTCACTTGTGGTAACATTTAATGAATGACTACAACATGCCAGGTGTGATTCAAGAACTGGGTGCCCATGGAAGGTTGAAAAATGCACCCCTTCCCCAAAAGATTTCCACACCCTAATTCCTGGAATCTGTGACTGTTTCCTTATGTGGGAAAACAGAAGCCTGCAGAAGTGATTAAGGATCTTGAGACAAGATTATCCTGGGTTATTCGGGCGGATATTTGAAAAGCATTCAGAGAATTCAATGGGAGAATAGAGCAGAGATATATTTGAAGACCCTGGTGTTGAATATTAGAGTGATACAGCCACAAACCAAGGATTGTTGGCAGCCACCACAAGCTGAAGAGGCAAGGAATAGCTCCTCTCTGAGCCACTATAGGAGGTATGGCCCTAATTTTGAACTTTTGGTCTCCAGAGAATAGATTTCTGTTGTTTTAAGTCAACAGTTAGTGGCAATTTGATACAGTAGCATCAAGAAGCTAATACAGTGCCTTTTTTTAGGTCCTTCCCACATTTTCCGAGGCCATTTTTATGAGCTCCCATGGTAGCCTATATTTTCTGTACCAGACAACTTACCACATTGTATAATAGCTGTATATTTCCATATCCTCCACTGAACTAGGCACCCCTTGAAAGCAGACACTGGCACCTTACTCCTTTTACATACCCCTAACATCTCTTATGGTGACTCTTATAGTGCCTGGCATATAATAGATGTTCAATAAATATTTGTTAAATGAATGAACAAACTATCATGAACATCATCTTATTTAATTTTTTATATGTGAAGGTATTTTCTTTCTAATTAGACTGAGCAACTAAGGCACTGTATCATCTATGGTGCAAAGCACAATATGGATCAAAGTTCCTGTCTGAGAGATGGTCCATGGTTTCACCTCCCATGATTAGCAATGGCTGGCAGGATAGTCAATGAACTAGGACCCCTGGAACCATGCCTGACACGTGACATCGACGTGATACTAGGGAGGGGTGATCTATGACCCTATACTGTGCCAGATCTGACCCAGCTTTTGTCCCATAAATAAGGTCTCTTAGCTAAACAAGATAACAAATGATGCCCTTTCCCACAAGATCTTCAAACTGAAATTTGACATTTACAACTCGTCCACAGTAATGGCGACATCTAATATTCCTGGCTCCTGCTGTGAAAATTGACCAGTATGTCAATGAAAGAGTGTGTCACTCTTTCATTCAGCATTTTCTACAGCAGACCCTGTTCTAAGGGCTGAAGCTATACAGTTCTTGCCCCTGAAGAGTTTAAAGACTAATAGAAAAGATAAACAGGTTTTAGACCTATCCCGATTGGCAGTGTGAAAGGGGCTGTGGTGTGTGTGTGTGCAGGTGGAACTGTGGTGCGGTGAATGTCTTAGGAGAAAGGGAAGACTGAAACCTTCAGGCAAAGACCTTGGACTAAACCTGGAAACTGGCTCTTGAGGCACTGGCTAGAGGGAGGGGGGAAATTCACCCACTGTGGATCAGAAGGAAGCGTGGTGACTCAGTGGCTCTCTGCATTCAGCTCTGGGTCCCAGAGGAGGCCTGGGCTGTCTGGCTGATTTTGCAGAGAGCCTGGTAAAAATTTAGCATTTCGGTCACTCCCTGTCCCCTGAGCAGAGCTCCGGAAGCAGGATCAATAGGGAAACATCGTCAGCAGCTAGAGGATGCTATAAATCTTTTCAGCCCTGAACAGAACTATTTGGGAGGGGACTGGCTGAGGATTCTGGGAGGAGCTAAGGCAAAGCATTGGGGTTCCATCCTAATGAGCACTTTCTCCTCCTGAAATCTATGCTGCTGGAAGGTGGGGGCAGGGAACTGGTATTGGTGTTCTCTATTCAGACCTTGGGGTGAAAACCAGTGTTTGAGCAGACAGATATAAAAATGCTATTTTCCTTCAGCAGGTATTTACAAGAACATAATGTGCATATATCAAGGCTCTAGGTGCTGCCATGAAGATAAATGATCCTTGCTGTGGTCTGAATGTTTGTATCCCCCTTAAATTCACTTGTTGAAATCCTAATGCTTGATGTGGTACTAGGAGGTGGGACCTTTGGGGGTGATTATATTAACATCCTATGAAAAAGACCTGAGAAAACTCCCTTGCCTTTTCTGCCACGTGAGGATACAAGAACTTTGCAATACAGAGAAAGGGACCTCAACCAGCTGGCACCCTGATCTCAGACTTCCAGCCTCCAGAGTCATGAGAAATAAATTTCTGTTGTCGATAAATCTTCCACTCTGTGATACTTCGTTATAGCAGTCTGAAATAAGACATGCCTCACATACCCACCCACCCAAATACACTGATGCGGTTGAAAGCACTTGGGCCATGGAGCAAAAATAATTGGGGGTGGAACTTAGCTTTCACCTTAAAAGCTGTGTGATCTTAGGCATGTTCCAGCACTACTCTGAGCTTCTATTTCCTCATCTATAGAATGAATATGTTAATAGTACCTATATTGATTAATGTATGTTAGAAGTTAAAGCAACTTAGCTTGGGCCTCCCTGGAGGCGCAAGGGGTTAAGCACCTCACTATGAAGCAATCTGCAGCCTCTGTAGCACAAGTTCTATCCCCAGCCGACCAGGGAGCAACCCACATGGTGCAGACCTCTCCTGACTCGCCCACTGCTCCCCTCAGCAGTGTACTTAGGTCAATCTGCCTGTTCTGTTTCCCATTCTGTCTCTGGTGAATCCTCTCACACACACAACCCCCCCCCATCTCTGGCTTATACCCCAGCTCTTGTATGCTTAAATAAATAAATCTTTAAAAAAAAAAAAAGCATTGGGGTCAAAATAAGGGGGGGGTGCAATTGTACGGGGAATATAAAAATTTAAAAAAAACAGATAAATAGAACAATGAAAAAAAAAGCAACTTAGCTAAGTGCTTGGAAAATGATTACTTTTAGTTGCAAATAATTTTGATGGGGAACTTTTGAAGGAATGGGTTTAAGGCTTGCCCTGGAGACCCAGAACAGGTTGCAGCACCAAAGGTACCAGTCTTGCTAGGGCACTATCTTAGGGTCTGAGAGTCATTCTACTTTTGGTAAGATGAAAAAGCAACAGTGTACTTAATATCTGCTGCTCCTCCTTCATTTATTCAGCAGACATTTGCTGAGTTAG
This sequence comes from Talpa europaea, assembly GCF_964194135.1. Taxonomy (NCBI): domain Eukaryota; kingdom Metazoa; phylum Chordata; class Mammalia; order Eulipotyphla; family Talpidae; genus Talpa; species Talpa europaea. The sequence continues at coordinate 26,158,507 of NC_140073.1, forward strand.
AGTGAGTCAGGCACCCTGCTAGGTCCTGGTGGTGCAGAGATGATCAAGCATTTCCGGCTGTACCTTCAGTTCCACAAGAACAAGGGCCACGTCTGAGCTGTGCACTGCTGCAGCTCTAGAACCCAGTAGAGCTGTGTGGAGCTGGGTGAGTAGGTATTGAATAATTATTTTTAATTGAAAAATTAGTTGTCTAATCATTATTTTTAGTGCTGAAAGACAACAATAAAAATAAAAGCTATCAGAAATTGTGCATTTCTAGATTTGGCTAAGTATTAGCAGACGGTTCTACTGACCCATGTGCAAATGGCCATCCCCCACCAGCAGTGAAGTGGGGCCTTCTATGCCTCATTGCCACCTACACGATCCAGTTTAATAATTATTGCCTATTTAAAATGTGTAAAGCAACAGCTCATTTATTTTCATTCACATTGTCCTGATTCCTAATATATTTGAATAAAACTTGAAATGCTTGCTAGTCTTTTGAATGTTCTCTTCTGGAATTTGCCTGCTTGTCTCCTTTGCCCAGTTCTTCTCCTGGATGTGTATTCCAAATATATTCTCAAGTCTGACCATAAAGAGTGATGCACAAGAATAATTACTGGTGCTGCCTGCCATGGTGGGGATCTGGAGCACTGGGATGTCTCCTTTACTGGGAGAGTAAATGGTTGAAGAGGGACATTTCTATCCTGAGATGCCATGTGGCAAGTCTAAGTGATAAACTAGATGTGTAGGGAGCGCCACAGAAGATTCTTCAAGACATATAGAGGGGTAATAAAAGAAGCAGAATGAGATCTATAACCCAGTGTCATTCATATCTGAATTAAAATCCATATTTTGAGTTTGTGTGTGATTTTTAAAAAATATTTATGCATACAAGAACTGGGGTGTTAACCAGGGGAGAGTAGGGAGCAGAACAGGCATATCTACTGAAATACACTGCTGAGGGGAGCAGCGGGGGTGTCAGGAGAGGTCTGCTGTGCCATGTGGGTTTCTCCCTGGCTGGCCGGGGATCAAACTGCAGTGGCTGGCGATAGCTTGATAGCACTGTCTTTAACCCCTGAGCCACCAGGGAGGCCCTTGTGTGTGATTTTTTAAAGAACACTAAATACACAGTAGTGGCTGTGGGGAGGGTGATGGTGATAACAGAGAATAAGGTGAAGGACCAGGATCAGAAAATAAGAGAGAAACAAGAGAATACACCTTCGTGATGATAGTATGTCAGTAACTGAGGAGTCTTAGAAATAATAATATCCCTACATACGCTTTATAATTCTATGACTGTGAATTTTCCAGAGCATTTCACAACTATTTTATTTGATACTGATAACAAACAGGCCTAGAAGGAAGGAATAGAAAGCGTGATGTCGTGAAGAGATTATGCTGTGCCTGAGAAGTCAAACCTAGGAGCTCCCACTGGGAACCTCCCTTCTTTCCACTACAATGGATTGGTCAGAGGCTGTCCCCAGCTCCCAGGAGGCTGGTGAAATTTGAATAAAGCCCTTCATTTCTTTCTCTTCACATCCTCTCCTGCCCGGTAAAAACCCATGCGCTTTGGGGCTTCCCACTTCCCTACTACATCTCGGCTATTAAGGCTGGTTCGCACATCGGGCTCCCATTGACCCTAGCTCTCTCCCTAATTGAACCCAAAGACTAAAACATCCTTTACAATAAGCACTTCTTCATAATAGACAGATTTCCTGGACCCATAAAACAGCTTTTAAAAAGGGTGAGCTGTATTTAAGGAAGACATTAATATAGTGCCACAAAATGAGGTTTGACGTATGACTCTCTGAATAATTTATTTTTTTTTATTTTTTTAAAGATTTTATTTATTTATTTTTGCGTAGAAGAACTGGGGTGTAGGACAAAGGTGTGGGGGGCAGGGAGTGAGAGGATTCACCAGAGACAGAGTGGGGAGCAGAACAGGCAGATTGACTGAAATACACTGCTGAGGGGAGCAGAGGGTGAGACAGAGGAGGTCTGCTGTGCCATGTTATGGGTTAGTTGCTATCACTGCAGTGATAGCACTGACACTTACCCCTACACCATCAGGGAGGCCCTCTGAATAATTTACTTTAAATAAATTAACACTAGAATTTGCATTTACCTCTGAAAGTCCAATTTACTGGAGACATGGAAGATGTGGTGCCTGGAGAATGGGAATAATAAAAAACAGCAGCCTTTGACGGGTTAGTTTTCTGGAGAAAATAGTTTTCTGGAGTCTTCTACCTCCCATTGAAACTCCTCAGACCATCCATTGAGGGGCTCCCCATTTTCCCAGCATCCCAGAAGATGGACTTAGCATCCAGTTGGGAAGAGGGACAGGAGATAGCCTGGAAGGAAAAAAGAAATCTAGTATGAATTAAAATCTGATTATAATTATTATTATTATAATATAGCTAGAAGTAATTAAATTATTTAGTTATATCTCATTTAACTCATAAAAATTCTATGAAGTAGGATCTCATAATAATCCCTTTTGACACATATTGAAACTGACTTACACAGAAAACTTGCTTGTGATCACATAGCTAGTCAACTTTGTTGCTGTAGTATTCAAATGCAAGGAATGCACACTTAGATTTTTCTTTAATATAATTATCAAATTATCAATAATCTCAAGAAATGTCAAATTTATATGATCATTTTAAAAATTGAAAAAAGAAAGTATGTTAAGAACCCTGTAGGGTCTCCCCTGGTGGCGCAGCGGTTGTGCGCTGAGCTGTGAAGATACTGCAGCCTCTGCAGCGCCAGTTTGATCCCCGGCCACCAGCAAGGGTCCCACATGGTGCGCAGACCTCTCCTGCCGCCCGCTGCTCCCCTCAGCAGTGCACTTCAGTCCTTCTGCCTGCTCTGCTCCCCACTCTGGCTCTGGTGAATTCTCGCACCCTCCCGCGCTTCTGACTGTACCCAGTGCTTGTATAAATAAATAAATAAATAAATAAATAAATAAATCTTTAAAAAAAAAAAGAACTGTATAAGAAGGGCCTCCCTGGTGGCTCAAGGGGTTAAGCACCACATTATGAAACAATCCACAGCCTCTGCAGCACGAGTTCGATCTCTGGCTGGCCAGTGAGCAGCCCACATGGTGTAGCATGTCTCGCCCGCTGCTCCCCTCAGCTGTGTACTTCAGTCAATCTGCCTGTTCTGTTCCCCACTCTGTCTCTGGTGGTTCCTCTCACCCCCCAAATCTCTGTCCTGTACCCCAGTTCTTGTATACATAAATAAATCTTTAAAAAAAAGAAATGTATAAGAAGTTATATATGGAAATAGATACATAAACATTAAATATGTATAAAAAAAGAAAAGTCACCCCTTTTTTTAGTACAATTCTCTGCTTTTTAGGAGAAGGGGTGGGCAGCACAGGCCTTTTACAGAAAGAGAAAGTAGGGACCTTTTGGCCTATTAAAACGAGTGCATGATTTATCTGTCCTTTCCAACTGGCAGCTAACCAAAGAGGCTGATGGGCATAGCAGGTTGCCTGGGCACATGTGGTTCCAACATATGGAGCTGCAGTGCTGCCCTGGCCGGGTAACCATGCCTCCCCCTTCATGGCTCAGAGCAGAGAACAGCCCTAGCCGCCATAAGAACCAGGGACAAGGAAGCTGCCAGCCTCCTAGGCCTAGGGCTGGTAACTGCAGTCCTCACATTTTCCCTGAGTGGCCATTCACAAACAATGGTCCCAGCCAGACCTTTGCAGGCTGTGCCAGGGGCTCTGTCTCTAGCACCGTCTACACTCTAACATACAGTGTCCCCCAGCAGAGCATGAGGGTGAAGAGCTTGGGCTTGGAAACCAGAGCCAGGGGCATACTCTGACTTTGCCACGTGCAAACTGCATGAATCCTGGCAGAAAATGCAAACTCCTAAATTTCTGTTTTCTCAACTGTAAATCTGACATTAGTATGCAGCCTGTCAGTGTGTGTGGGCACCAGAATCAGACTCTATGTGGCTGAATCTGCACTCCATTACTTCCCATCTGGGTGACCAATGGAAAGCTGTCTGGATCGCCGCTGATCTCATATATTAAATAGGAATATCAAGAGTTACCTACCACACAGATGAGGATAAAATGAAATAACACATGTGAAGTGCCCAGCGCAAATATTTGGAAAATATTAGTTGTTTTTTGTTACTACTATTAAAATGGGGGAAGTTAGGATACCTAGTTGAAAAGATTGTTATAAGAATTGAGACTAATTAATGTCAGTTATATCTCAATATTGATTGAACATTTGAAGAACTATTCTATTGCAAGTTTAGTTGCTTGGACCAAACACCTTGAAGTCATTCTTAATTCTTTTTTTCCTCCTAAATTCATTCTACCAGTAAGTATTGGAAGTTCAACCGTCAAAAAATTTCCAGAATCCAGTCACATCTCACCTTCCTTGCTGTACCTAAGACTAAACCACCATTCTTCTCACCAGGGGCATTTCCATGACAGCTTCCTATGAAATCTCATGACTTGCATCTGTGACCCTTAGAATATCTTCTCAATCTACCAATCCAGTGACTTTTACTTAAAGGTTTTGTAATCTAAATTTTTAAAATTAAAATATAATTATCACGTATTAGTTTCAGGTACACAATGCAATGATTCTGTAGACATATGTATTGTGATCATCATAGTAACATCCACAGTTTCTTTTTTCTGAAATGCTTGCAGTAAAGTTACAAACCCAGTACAGAGACTACATACACCCTCATCAGCTTCCCAAGGTATCGCCACTTACATACCGCAGGAGAGGGAGCAAAGCCAGGCCACAAACAATGCTGTAAAGACAGTTCATCTTCATATTTCACCTTCCCCCCCCCCCCGCAGCTATGTTCTTTGCCCCTCTTCCAGCATGTAATCCAGCATCCCACATCGCATGAAGTTATCGCGTTAGTCTCCTCCAATCGCTGACAATTGCTGTTCTCCCTTGACTTTTGTGACCTTTTGATAAGTTCTGCCAGTTATTGTGCCCTACCAAGGGGGGTTTGTCTGATGTTTTCTTGATGAAATTGAGAGTATGCACCTTTTTAAAAAAGACTTGTTTATTAATGCATACAAGAGCTGGGGTACAGGCCAGAGGCGTGGGGAGTGAGCAGATTCACCAGAGACAGAGTGGGGAACAGAACAGGCATATCTATTGAAATACACTGCTGAGGGGAGCAGCAAGCCAGACAGGAGAGGTCTGCTGAGCCATGTGAGTCTCTTCCCAGGCAGACTGGAGAATTGTGCTGCAGTGTCTGGCAATAGTTTGATAGCACTCTCTTTAACCCCTGCGCCAACAGGGAGGCCCTGAGAGTATGCACTTTTTAGCATGCCTCCCATACCACAGAAGTGATGGTGCTTCCTCAGGGCTCGGGCTGCATAATATTGAAATGTCTTGTTGGTGATGTTAGCCTGAACCACTTGCTTGCGAGTGGGGCTTATCAGGTGTCTCCACTATGAAATTAGAGCTGGTGCCTTTGTAGTGGATCAAAATTTTGAAAGTAATAGTTTAAAATTGCTCTAATATTCTATTCTGTTCAAGTTTTCACCCTCTACTTTTATTATTTTTTTTTTAAATAGAGGCATGCTTTCTTTCTTTCTTTCTTTCTTTCTTTCTTTCTTTCTTTCTTTCTTTCTTTCTTTCTTTCTTTCTTTCTTTCTTTCTTTCTTTCTTTCTTTCTTTCTTTCTTTCTTTCTTTCTTTCTTTCTTTCTTTCTTTGTTTTGTTTATACATGCACTGGGTACAGTCAGAAGCGCGGGAGGGTGAGAGAATTCACCAGAGCCAGAGCAGGGAGCAGAGCAGGCAGAAGGACCAAAGCACACTGCTGAGGGGAGCAGCAGGCGGCAGGAGAGGTCTGCGCGCCATGTGGGACCCTCCTCCGGTGGCCGGGAAGCAGCCGGGGATCAAACCGGCGGCGCAGAGGCCGTGGGCAGCTTCGCAACCCAGCGCTCAACTGCTGCGCCACCAGGGAGGCCCCACACCCTCTGCTTTTAGCTTTCGTTGGTGAAACTTGCCTGTGGTATTCTGATGGTGATGTCTATTTTTAATTTGAATTCTTTGTCCCTTTGTACCTATTTATTTATTTATTCAATTATATATCATGATGATTATTTTATTCTCTAGATTTAGTCCATCATTATCTATTTTGCTATTCAAATTTTCCAAGATTTGTCCTTCAAAAGGATTCCTGTCACTTTTCAACATGCTACCTAACAGTTTTCAGGAATTTCCTTTTATTTCCGGCACCAGAAGATATTCCATATTCATCTTGAATTTTTCTTATGATAGTTATGGAAACAATGACTTCTCTATGGAGCTCTGAATTCTTCCATTGGAAATGGGAGTTTAGAAGCCAAAATCTGTCAGATGCACTTGATGGTATGGGGGTGTCTTTGCTCCCGGGCCCCATCAGCATATAGAAGTAAGAAATATAGTATTGTACTCTAACTCACACATAGTAGCCTTTATAAAATGTCAGATTAAGTCATTCCTTTGCTCAAGATTCTGTTTAGCCTCCTCATCTCACTCACCCCACACAGTGGTTTGTAAGACCCCTTCTGATCTTGGCCTCCCCTTCCTATCTTATTTCCTTCAAATTTGTCTCATGAAGTCACGTTGGTTTCGTTGTTGTTCCTTCAGGGTCAATCAGAGTCTCACCTACTTCAGGGCCTTTGCACATATTCCGCCTGACTGGAACTCTGCTCGCCTAAATGGTTCACTCCCTTAAATTAGGACTGTGCTTATGTGTCTATTCCAGGCATGATATTCCTTGTCATACAATATAAAATAACTAATTCTTGTTTCTTACCCCAATATTTTCCCTATGCCCCTTATCCTAATTTTCCCCTACACCTATCATGTCACATCTGCACCGTTTTCTTCCACTACATCAGCATCTGACATATTGTAATTTTGCTAGTGTGCTGGGTGTGCATATCTCTGTTAGAACAAAGACTGTTTTTCTCACTCCTGCGCCCCTAGTTCATAGAAGAGCACTTCACATATAGAAGGGCCTAACTGGATAATTTAATAAATGAATAGTCAAGAGTTTGGAATCACACACACACAAATCTGTGTATCAAGTCCAATCTCCACAACAAAACCAGCTGTGGGAAACTGGATGAGTTTCTTAAGTGTTCCATCCTTCAGTTTTATCATCTGGAGAAAATAATATTTAGTTTTTAAAGGGACATTGTGAGGATTAAATAAGATAATATGAAGTAGTCTTTGTTAAATGAATGAATATGTTAAGTGCTTGGCAAATAATACTCAGTAAATGGTAGCTATTAATCTCCTTCTCATCTTCCTCCTTCTCCTCTAATAAAAGGATCTATTTTGATCACAGAACTTACCTCATCATAGGTTCTCTCCCTGTCCCTTTGTGTGTGTTTGGCAGCGGGCGGGGAGGGGGGGGGTTGGGAAATGAGGGGTGATTGTGATTTTGACAAGTTTTCTCCTCTAATTGAGGAGCTTCAAAAGGAATTCCGTGGTGCTACTTCCTGCACCTATCCAAATGAGTATTATTCCAGAAGGTTTGGGGCCACTGGGACATTCTCCAGACCTCTCAGACATGTTTTGATGTGCTGGTCTGTGTGAGAAAACCCAAAAGGTGTAACTAATTTGTTTAACAGAAATATAAAACAGACCCCTTCTACTTGCATCTGGAAGGAACCAGGAGGAGAAATAAAGGTTTGCCAGGACCACACCCAAGTTCCCTCAAAGTAACAGCCTCTTCATGTGACTCTCCAGCTGAGTTAAGGGACTCAAACACTCCCTCCTCAGCACTATCCTGTCCCCAGCATAAATATCCCACACTGAGCCCCAGCCAGTCCTTCAGTGTCCCTGAGGACAGTTGAGAACCAGGTGGTGGGGGGAGAGGGTTGGCATTTTCAACTGTGACCTGGGTCAGACGGGAGTTCTCCAGTCACCCCCACAGACATATCCCCATGCAGGGTCCCCTGTAGGCCTTGGTTTGCTTCCCTCTTCCCTGATACTGACACAAGGAGTGTTTCCATTCTCCAAATGGTCCCTCATGCGGTTTCCCAGTCTAATGCTGAAACATTTTACACCGGCTCCACCACAGCAGCTGTGTGCCGGGAAATGGGCCGAGACACCCAGAGGCCTCCCAGCCCAGCCATCCAGCCTCAGGAAATAAGAATGCTGGCTCCTTGCCACGCAATGTTGGTCAGTCTTGTTGGGGCCTGAGAAATGTGGAGTGAAACCTGGGTGGTGTCAGGACTCCTTGAAGGAGGGGTTTTGTTATGTCCTCAGAGCCTGGACAAGCAGCTATCCGCTTAAAGTGTGTCTAGAAGATTGAAGGCCAGGAAAGGGGACTGGAGGGAATGTGTGGCTAATTTCTTAGAGCAGCGGGCCAGGGGTAGAAATGATGCGCACAGTTCCCTTCCCACTTGGCCACTTTGTGAACAACACTAGCTCCTCAGTCAAATAAATTATTATGAGGATCGAATGAAATAATGTGCATGAAAACACTTCATAAAGTACTGTAAGACTGTGAGGATCCTTAACTACTTCTTTCCTCATCTCCAGTGCAATTTGTCTGCTCTTTGTTATGTCATTTCCTTGTCTATCTCTCTGCACATAGGCACACACACTCACCCTTTCCATTTATACAACTGAGTCCTAAAATGGGCTGTTCTGGAGGATTCATCAATTCAGGATTAAGTAGTGATGGGCAAACATGTGAGTTAGGTGTCAGCCTCCCTGAAAGCACAGTTCTGCTATTTTCTGAGTGGCCTCTGGCATCTTACTTGATCATTCTGTACCTTCCTTTCTTCAGCTTGACATGGTGATAACAGAGATAATAGCACCTATTTCCATTGAGTTGTGTTTGAGCCATGTTGAATACCTTAAGTGCTCAGTTAACTTAAGCAGCAATTTTCCAATATACAGAACTGTGATTTTCAAAAAAAATTGAAATGTGATCACATTTGCTACTTGCTAAAACTATACTGTATGAATCCAAGTCTTTCTGTTTTGGTTCAAAAATTCTCCTAAATCTTAAAGGACCCCAATTAACTATGAACATTAATCATTTCTGAGTGAAATGGAGCAAGGGTTGGCTATCTGAGTTCCTGAATGTGTGGATTCTGGCTTCCTAAAATGACCTTTGTGTTCACACTTAGTAATTTTAATCCGAAGTTGAAGGGGCCAAATAGGATGAACATTATTGCTAAACTCCACTCACTAGATAATGGTGAATCCAGACGGTGTTACCTCCTTTGAATGCCTGAGGCTGACATTCAAAACTTCTGTAATTACTTATGATGTGACCTCTTTTGTGGCTGGAGAAACTTGTTTCAAAAAGCAAAATCCTGGGGCCTCCCAGGAGGCGCAGCGCAGTAAGACACAACCTATGAAGCTGTCTGCAGCCTCTGCAGCACAAGTTTAATCCCCGGCTGGCCAGAGAGAAACCCACATGGTACAGCAGACCTCTCCTGCCTCGGCCGCTGCTCCCCTCAGCAGTGTACTTAGCTCAGTCTGCCTGTTCTGTTCCCCACTCTATCTCTGGTGAACCCTTTCACCTCCCATACCTCTGGCCTGTACCCCAGCTCTTATATGCATAAATAAATAAATCTTTTTTTTTTTTAAAAAGCAAAATCCCAATAACAAAATGCATTTCCCAAAGTCATTTTTATGAAGGACTAACTCCTTAGAATGTGAATAGATGTTGCTTGTTACATGTTTAAGAAACTTGGAAGCAAAAATCAATAGGTTCTTTTAACTGAAGGACATCACAGAGCCTTTAGCTGGCTAATTCATGCCGTGAATCCCCAAGACTCAGCCACTGCATAAGGACATTCTTCAAACACCCTTGACCCCACACCTTTTTTTTCTTGTGGAGCTTATGGGACCTCAGAAAATGGTGAATTGGTGGAATCTGGAATCAACCAAACCTGGAAGCTTCAAGTTGCAGCTCTATGAGTTACTACCTGTCATAATAATTTGTAAGATGAATTACTTCATCCCTCTGAACTTCAGTTGTCTCATCTACAAAACAGAGATAAGATATATCCCTTCTGGTTTGTTATACAGATAAGCTGTGTTCTGGAAAGAAAGGTAATGTGTATATTCATGGGATGAAGGTAAAAATTAATGCTGGTATTTCTTGCCAATGGACTCTGGTGGTAACAAGTTTCTCCCAACTGTCCAGCTCTGTGACCACTAGCTTCACATGTTTATAAAACATTCAACATGTGAATAATCAGTAAATGTAAAATCCATGTCAAGTTTTAAAGATGTAGAGCAAAAATTGTGAAATATTTTTAATTTTTCTTTTGATTGCATGTTGAAATGATATTTTATATACCATGAAAATAATAAAATATACTATTAAAATGAATTTCACCTGTTTGATCTTTTTAGACCTTTTTACTTTTTAGACTAAGTCTGTAACTAAAAATTTTAAACCATATAGCAGTTCATGTTTGTGGCTGACTTTATGTTTTTCTAATAGGGAGCTTGGTTCAAATGATGGAATGAGTCTTGGGATTGTTCTCTCTCCAGTCTTGTCCACTGACCTCAGTGCCTGACAGCCACATAGAGCCACTGGCCACTTTCTGTGCTGCCCGAGTAGCTCTTTGAAGGACAAACCACCACACTGAATGGACAGGACATGATGAGCATGATCTTTCTTGCCATGTAAATGTTCATATGGGCTTAGAGTGAATGAATTAACTTACGAAAATGAATAAGCCATCCACAATAAGGAAAGATTTCAAAATCAAGTTGGAAAAAAACATTATTTGGTCGGCAGTTCATTATTTTGGTCTGGACTTTGATTTTCTAGCAGTCCACATTCTGTCAACCTCTCCAGACAAGCCCTCACTGCCAACTTAATCACCAATTAAAAGCATCTGCATCAACTGGGTTGTACAAGAGGTGAGTTAATCCTCAATTTGTTGGCTTCCATGGCGTCAAATAGGAATTGTCTTAAGACAGAGTCTCAGGATCCACTAACGTCAACCCATCCAAGAGGGCTGCAGCCTTAAAGGTGAAGTGAATATCTGGATCTAGCCCCTGAGTATTGGCCATAGGAGGTGATATGGGAATAGCCAACATGGGGCAGATGGAGGAACAAAGAATTCCCCTACTGCTTTGGCTGTGCTGTGTTTTTTAAACACAATTCACTACCCACTCTTTGTGACAGTTGTGTGTAACATACCTGATCTCCCTTCTCAAACATAGCTCCAAGAAAATTTCCGATGAGGAGCCATATTTTATTTATCTTTGTGTTATCACCTGATACTGAAACTGAACTTGAATACTCAATTAAATGTAATAGGAAGTAAGTGAGAGAAGGAGAGAGGACAACAAGGGAAAAAGGAAGGAAAAAGTGAAAGAAGGAAGCAGAGAAGGAGAAATAATAAAGAAGCCCATTTTGTTAGAAAATCTCAATCTGAGATCTCCAGATCATCCCTCTGAGCTCCTAAACAGGAATTAACCTTTTAACTTCTGTAAATTGCTTCTATACTAAGTGATCTTATTACCTCCTCAGAGGAAGTCTTGGAAATTGATTTTGATAATATCAGAAAAACCTCTTTTCTAAAGCTCCCTACACACACCGACCAATCCCTCACCACATATTACCCAGTGGTTGTTTTAATTGCCACACAAATAATTGCCACATTGTTTTTTTATATCTATACCTCATCTCATTTCACAAAGATCTGGGAAGGCTGACCACAATGATATCTATAATGAAAAAACATACCTATAAAATGTGAATTGAGTTTGGAGAAACTAGAAGTAGAAATTAGGTAAGTCTAGGTAGACATAGACCCATATTCTGGACCACGTATTACCCTGGGTGCTGGAGAGTGGCTTCAGATTTGGCCCTGAGCCCAGTCAGGTAGAATCCAGCTACAGAGCTATTTCTATAAGGGTCTCCCTTACCAGACATCGAGGCCTTTCAGCCTCCTCGAGTCACTTCCTTTTCTTCCCAGGCCAGCCCCAGAGGACAGACTGGTCTCCTGGTACACTACAGTGGACAAAGAGAGGAGGAGGGGCAGGAGATGGAGCAGAAGCAGCAATTAAGAAATACCGATTACTGCCTTAATTGAGCTGAGGGGAAGCAGGGGACAGTCAGCAGTGTGGTTTTCGCCAACATCCTTCCAATAAGCAGTGTCTGTGTGAGGAGGAAGTCTGGGCCTTCCCCTCATCCATTCTCAGCATTCCCATCAGAAGTCCCGGAAGCTCGAGCCCAGAGCTGTTGGCTGGGCCAGGCTTGTGTGGGTGAGATGGCCTCTGCTACTCCACACCAGGCCAGCCTCGCCTTTCCCTACCAGCTCTGGTCACACCAGCGCTATCCTGTAAGGCTGGGGGCACTCGTTGGCATTGTTTCCCAGGGAACTGATGGCACACTAGGGGGCTTTAATTAAGACCTTCAAGAACAGTGCCCTAGGAGGTGGGCGAGGGAGACCAGAAGTGTCACCCACATCAGCTGCCGCTGCCCCTTCTGCCCTATCACATCTCCCTCAGTCCTGGCCTCCCAGCCCACTTTCCTGTTAAGAGAGATCTGACCCCTAGCCCACTGCCTGATTAGAGATGATGTTGCTATTTTTTTTTTTAAACCATTCCTCCCTAATGAGCTTCCACATCCATGTTTCCAGTCAGAGCCCACACGAGGTAGCTGCTGGGCAGGGCCTGTGTCCTTAGCAGCTGGCTCAGCCCAGAGTCCCTCCACAGCCTCATTATCACAATTCCCAGAACTGATGCAGGCCTTTGTTTAGGAGCTTGTAACTTGTTAGTGGCTTGAGGCTGATTCATTTCTCTTCTGCCTATAAGGGAATGGCTATGGCCCCCAAACAAGCATTTATCCAGCCCCATCTATGCTAGGTCTCAGGTACCAGAGAAGCTAAAAGAACTTGTTTTTAAGCATCTCATACTTGGGGTGGGGGTAGCTGGGAGGAAAGTAAGTATGTATACCCCCAGTTATGATGTAATAGAATCCATGCTCTAATGAGGGTAACATTTAGTGCACTCAGTCTAGAATATAAGTATAACTCAAAATTCATGGTGCCTCCTTGTCCCTTGCAATTCAGATATGACCAGTCCAAAGCTCCCCATTCAATGCCCCCAGAGAATTCCAAGAATTTCCTTAAATTTCAGCAGAGACCAGCAGGGCTTATGTTATCATTGTCACCTCTGGGCTTCTATGTCATGCCTGGTATCTCTGAGACACAGTGACAACCCAGATCTCTTTTTCTAGATTTTCACACAGACATGAACAGGCACACACCCTCCCTGAAAACAGTCCGTCAGAGTAGTAGACTACCACTGCATTGGGGATTTAAGATAGTGGACAAACAATGCCAGACTCTTCCAATACAACATTGGGCATTTTCTGGTTTGAAAATACCAATGGTGAGGGACATTTCCATGGTCCACTTCTCTGACGCTTCTTTTCTTTCTGTAGTTCTGATCTCCCTGCCTCCGTTCAAGCTTTGAGAAAACAGAACCAAACAAAACCTCTCATATTGCCTACTATAGGAAAACCTAAGCCGCCTCATTTCATTGTGCGGTTCCTCATTGCTCCTTATGTTCCAGGTAACTTTTGGTGATGAGTCAGTCCAAGGCCAGGATATTTTATCAGAAATGCACCAGTAGGTGATTTCATCATTGTGCAAGGATCATAGAGTGTAATTCCACTGAACCAGATGGTGGGTCTCCTGGTGGCGCAAGTGGTTAAGTCTCAGCATTATGAAGCTATCATCAGCTACTGAAGCACAAGTTCAATCCCCGGCCAGGAAGCTACCCATGTGGCAGAGCAGACTGCTCCTCTCTCACCTGCTGCTCCCCTCAGCAGTGTATTTCAGTAGATCTGCCTGTTCTTCTCCCCACTCTGTCTCTGATGAATCCTCTCACCCGCCCCCCACCCCCCGTACCTCTGGGCTACACCCCCAGTTCTTGTATGCATAAATAAATAAATCCTTAAAAAAAAAAAACAAAAACAGATGGTGGAGCTGACTACACAGCTAGATTCCATGGTACAGCCTATGGGACCACAGCGGTATATGCGGTCTGTCGCTGACCACAACATCATTAAGCAATGCACGACTGTAGTCCCTTTGTGGCTTTTCAAGATACTTTCCCAGAAAGAGAACCCTTCCTAAGATAAATCCTATGCTAACTATTCAAATAGTAATTTTTCACTCTATTACATGTGTTAAGATGCCATTCTACAAGGCAGGTTCCTGGTCTAATTCTAATAAGCAGTAGAATTCATTCACTTGATATTATCCTAGGAACTGGATAATGTTCTCCCGTCAATGATAGGAACTTGCCCTTGGATTCCAAACTCAGATTTCACAAGAACTTTACCCCCATATTTAGGATCTTATTTCTACAGAGTTGGGACCCAGTTTGGAAGTCATTCCCAACTGAGTTTGCTATTGTCTTACGTGCTCACAAAGCCCTTAGTACTTTCATGGGCTCTGATACTTACTGCACTGGAGTGTAATTAACATGTGATTTGTCAGCATTCCCCACTTGGCTGTCAGCTCTTTGAGTCAGGTCTGAGACTCATTGTCTACCATTATGCAGCAGTATTATACCTGGCACATTGCAGGAGCTCCAAAAGTATTTGCTGAGTGAGTAAATAAAGAAATAAATGAATACCAGCCACCTTTCAGCTAGTAATTGATTTTCCCTGTAAAACATCCTTGATTTGTGACCATGAAGCCTCTTCTGGGATCTTCTGGTGACAGAGAAATTGTGGTTTTTCTCACTGCTACGAAGTTTTTCTTTTTGTTTAATTTATACCTGGTCTATCGCAACTTCTAACTACTGGTTCCTAGTGTCCAATGCAGTTGAACAAAATGAATTTCATTCTACCTAATAGCTCTTTCAATACTTGCAACAGCACTTTTACTCCTCTGACTTCCCCACATATTCTTTCTACCAAGGAAATTCACGAACTCTTATTCCTACCTCATGTTGTAACTTCTTTCTAACAACCTCCTATGAGCCATATTCCCACAATTATACTCTTTCATAGTCCCATGTTCACTCCTTCTGTATTTGTCACACTGCATAATTATAATTCTTGATGTATTAATCAGGACAGAAATCCACAATAACAACCCATGAAAGATAGGATGGAGTACCCTATCTATCTTTAAAGCAGCTTTGGATCCAGCAGTTTATATGAAGCTTCCGGGGCTCTTTCTCTCTTCCTTTCTGAACTTAGGCCTTATTCTGTGCTACTTTCATTTCAAGAATATATTTTATTTTTCATGGGATGGCAAAAATGACCACTGTCTCAGCCAGGACTTTACCTCTTTACAGACAAATATCCCTGAGAAAAGATTGTCTTCCATTTGAAACATTCATTCTTTCATTTACTTAACAACCAGTGGCTTCCATAAAACTCCTGTGCATGATTATGCCCAGGCTTAAACCAATCACTGAAGCTAGAGGTCACCGAGCAGGTCTTGGTCAGGGGCCTGTCTTGGGTTCAGTGGATTTACAGGGAAATTAACAAGGCCAGTACTTCAGGAAACTTTGTGCTCCATAATGAAAAGGGCAATGAACCATTTCTCAAATGGCAATCACTACACACACACGTACACACACACGGATATAATTTTTTTAAAAATACCCATCTCCCCTCTAACTGTATGTGATAGCCATAGAACCTAGAACACAACAGACATTCAAATAATTCATTAAGTAAATGAAAGAATGAATGTTTCAAATGTCTTCTCCCCTTTAGGCTAAGGACCACCCCAAACTGGTCCTACAACCTTTCTTTGCATCACCTGTTTGCTGTAATGCTTTATACCAAACTCTGGCTCAGGACACCTGACTTCCAACCCAGATCCTGTCCTTCCACAAATGAGCTCTGTGATGCTGTACAAACCATCCTGAGACACTTTCCTCACCTGTCAAATGCAAAGGATAATCCTGCCATAAGTTTTGAAGAAAATTAAATGAGTTAATACATGTGCTTCGTGGATGATTATTCCATATGAGATTTAAGGTAAAATTGTGCTAACAGTCAACGGAGTTTGCCCCAGAAGTGCTTTCATTTAGTTCGCCAATGAATGCTTGGAAATAGGCCATGAAATTTCCTTTACTTTGACCTCCAA
The DNA here is from genome assembly GCF_964194135.1 of Talpa europaea. Lineage (NCBI taxonomy): Eukaryota > Metazoa > Chordata > Mammalia > Eulipotyphla > Talpidae > Talpa > Talpa europaea. The sequence continues at coordinate 26,174,591 of NC_140073.1, forward strand.
TTCAGTCTCTCTGGGAAGTTTCCCAGCTCGATTCCTGGTTGTTGACATTGAATTTTTCAGATCCCAGTGCCTGATAGAGATTTTCAACTGTGACCTGGAAATCAGATTTGCTCACTTTTGTAAGCCCACAGAACAGAACAGAAGGAACACTCTTGCATGTTTACTGCTTCCCAGTCTAGTCTATTGCTTTAACCTCCTCTCTACTGAAAACTATGCTTCATGCATGTAATGAAAGAAGAGAAAGTCTGCAAATCTTAAGATATCTAGTTTCTTTTCTGACATTCAAAATAAAACCGCTAATTTATGAGAAACCATTTTCCTATTTAAACATGTTTGTTGCCCTCAAAACACAATCCAAGTGTCTAAACAACTCACAAAATCTTTCCTGACTTGATCTAAACATCTCTGCGCTATTCTCTCTTCCACATTTTGATCTGGTCTTGGTGGAATGCTTTCAGTTCCTCAAATTTGCCTTCTTTCTCTTTTCCTTCTGGGCTTCAATGCTCCTTTTGCCCTTTCTCTCATTACTTTTTTTTCTTCTAACTTATTTCTTCCAGGAAATCTTCCTTAATCACCATCCAAAGGATAGGTCAGTGTCCTCCTATAAGCTGCCATAGTATCTGGTGCTTACTGCCCTAACAATGAAGGCAGAGACCTTGTCCTTCTTTCTCAACACTGTTTTCATTAAGTGTGTGGTACAGAGTTCAGGGCTCAGGGTTATCATTTGGTTGTTTCTTAACATGAATGTTTTCTCAACTCCAAATGACAAGCAGATATACCTTCTATTCAGAAATAAAATTCGGAGCACAACCTATTGCCTGCTCCCCTATCAGCCTGGTCCTTTTCAGTGAGGTCATTAAGAGACATCATTTTCCACCCACACACATAGAATTTGAACAGTGGCTTGTGACATTTGGAAGGGATTTAGAGACCTTGATGATTATTTGGATGGATTTGTATCATGTTGCAGGCCCCACAGCATGTCAAGACTTTGATCAATATACAGAGAGGATGTAAGTCAACAAATTTGTGACACGTGTCAACAAAGAATCCAGAGCATCCTTTTCTAGGGACTGAGATGCCAGTGGCATTTTCTGTGTCCCCTTTTACCGTATTCTTGAGTGCGCATTTTTCTATAACTAGGGCCATGACTGTTTCATGGATGTTGGCAAACACAAACTCACCAGGGAAATTGCAATCACCGCTAATCTAGCTGGAGCTTTCTAACCATGAGTTGTAACCTTAATAAGTATAAGTAGACGCCATCTGTCTATCCACCTCTGCACTGCTACACTAGCCCCTTCTTTATCTGCTCAGTCTGGGAGAGTTGCCAACTTCCGTTTGGGGCCATTCTTAGAGCAAGGAGAGGGCCTCATATTTCTCACCAGGTCTGGGTCTTGTCAGTCAAATGAGTGAAAAAGCACTAGCATATCTCACTGATTTGAAGGTGTTTCTCAATCTAACTGTGTAGGGATTCAACAATTTATACTTTTAGAAATGTCAATTCCTTTAAGATAGAGTAGTCCTCTCCCAAAAGTTCCCATAAATTTATTCATACAAGAACACTCTTTCAGTTTTAAGTGATAGAAAGCCCAAATCAAGCTATCTTTTATTTATCTATTTATCTATTTATCTATCTATCTATCTATTTATTTATTTATTTATTTATACAAGCACTGGGTACAGTCAGAAGCGTGGGAGGGTGAGAGAATTCACCAGAGCTAGAACGGGGAACAGAACAGGCAGACTGACGAAATACACTGCTGAGGGGAGCAGCGGGCAGCAGGAGAGGTCTGCACGCCATGTGGGACCCTCGCTGAGGGCTGGGGATCGGACCAGTGCTGCAGAGGCTGCAGGCAGCTTCTCAGCCCAGCACTCAACCGCTGCGCCACCAGGGGAGGCCCCCAAATCAACTATCTTAAGGCAAAAAAGAAATATATTGGTTCACATTGCTGAAAACAATAAGGGATGGTTTGGTTTCAGGTAGAGTTTGATTCAAGGAACTGAACAATGTCCACAGGAATCAGTTTTTCTTTCCCCAGCCCTCCTTCCCTTTGCCTGCTCGTGTAAAGCCCTCTTAGACAAGCTTCCTTGGGGACACTAGCAGGGAGAGAATTCTATTTCTCTGACTTCGACATCCAATAGTAACAGGACATTTCAGCTTCTGTGCTCAAGTGCTATGATTGGTTCTAACTGGATATAAATCTCTCCTCTTGGTCCCACGCCCACTTCTAAATGGATCTCTGTGATTGGGGAAATAAGAAGGCCCCTGAGCTAGGCCTGAGGTCAAAAGCCAAAGGACAGAGTTAGCTCCACACAAGTGCATGGACTGAGGATGTAATACTAATTGTTCCCAAAAAGAAATTCAGATGCTACCAAAATGAAAAATAGATTGTGGACAGCAGCAGAAGAGCAAATTATTGCCACATCAAAGCCTTAAAATAGTTTTTCTCTCATACACATACATGTACACACACACACATTCTAAGGGTATAATCAGATATACAAAGATTTGTGCCAAAAGACACAAAGATGATCATTGTGGTGTAACATACAAATAAGGAGTTAACTATATTATAGAAAATCAAATAATTATAAATAATAGTAATGGATTATTACATATATGTTAAAATTATATATTGGGGGACATTTCATGGCTTAAGAGGACATTTATAAAATATATTAAAAATGGAAGAATAAAATGATATGTGCAAATTACATTTACGAAACATTCATTGTAAGTATGTGACATGTATGATAGATGTGTCAAGTAACCTTATTGTGGTAATCATTTTCCAATATATATACATAGAAAAATCACCAAATTTCCACCTTAAATTACACACGGTAATATGTCAATTTTGTCTTAATAAAGGTGGGAAAATTTTTCTTAAAGAAGCACATACATACAAATTTTGAAGTCAATGGCAAAACATTAACAACCGTTCCCTTCATGTTTTTCAGTTTATAGGTGCTTTTTTTCTATTTCCTAGACTCTTTTACAATCAGAAATAAAAAGGAAGTTCTCTTTAGTTAGGAGTAACTGTGCACACACTGCTCAGATTACCCACCAAAAGCAAGGCCTTGAGGTCAGGTAAGTGTTGATGGAGACATTTCAGGAAAGGTTTGTTTAATGAGGCCTGACTTGATAGAATATATGGCAGACTGTTCTGTGGACCTACTAGAAGAACTAAGAAACTGGGACAGGAACAAGGGAGCACTAGGTGGGGAGTAGATTTGTCCTACTTGAGTTCCATTGAGGTCCTGTCCCCAGCTTGTCCTTGCTGAAATTCTCATTCCAAGAACCTTCCTCTGGAGTGGGCCTCATTCTTACTTAGTTCACTAGAGAGAATGTCCTGAAGCAAGACAGAGATGAACAAAGAGCTCTAGTGATAATAAAGATATTAATGCCGGGCCTCGTTGGTGGCGCAAGGGGTCAAGATGCAGCCTGTGAAGCTCTCTGCTGCCACTGTAGTACGAGTTCAATCCCCAGCCAGGAAGCTACCCACATGGCACAGCAGACCTCTCCTGTCTCTCCCGCTGCTCCCCTCAGCAGTGTATTTCATCAGTCTGCCTGTTCTGTTCCCCACTCTGTCTCTGGTGAATCCTCTCACCCTCCACACCTCTGGCCTATACCCCAGCTCTTGTATGCATAAATAAATAAATCTTAAAAAAAAAAAGATATTAATGCCAATGATACTTTTGAAGAGTTAAGTAAAGTTGTCTTGTGGTATATGAGAAAGAAAAGGCATACTTCTAAATCAATACAGTATTTTACATGTGACATATAGTATTTATAATGATAGAACTAAACAAATTAGATTCAATATGCAAATATTTAATTATTCTAGCTACACACCTAAAGGTTTTTTTATTCATGTTAGCAAACAAAACTTTGCTGATTTTCCCACTGGGAAAATAAGGAATAACCTCACTTTGGAACTTATTCGTATATTTGATAAGCACAAGGAATTCTTTAAAAGTTCTGATTGTGGTCATTCTGACTATTTTCATTCTTTTTTGAAATATCAAAATATTTTTGAAATATCAAAATATTTTTAAAGGTTTTTTAGCTGTGTTTGTATTTGACTTTGCAAATATGTCCTTACTCTACTTATCAGTTCATCTAGTTCCCTTTGAATCTGTGGCCCAAACATAATCCAGTAACTGAAATCTAGAAGGGATCAGATCATGTGACACAAAATGTAATCAAATAGAATTGCTTCTTTCATTGTCTGGGGAAGATGCCAGGTCACCGTTCTGTCACTTTCTGTAGGAATTAGTCTGCCTTTATCCTCATTCCTGGACTCTTGTCTATCCAGGGAGTGAGATTGTAGCAAAAGCTCATTAACCTTCTAATTAGTTTCCAAGAACAGCCATAATAAATTACCAAACACTTGGTGACTGACAACAACAGAAATGTATTCTTTCGGCATTCTGGAGGCCAGGAGTCTGAAACCAAAGTGTTGGTGGTGCTGGAGGTTCTGAGAAGAATCTATGTCCTGCCTCTCCTAGTTTCTGGTGACTGTCAGCCTTCCTTGGCATTCCTTGGCTTGTAGATGAACTACTCCAATCTCTGCCTTTGTCTCCATATGACTTTCCTCTTGTGTGTCTATGCCCCCAGAGTTCTCCTCTCTCTTATATGGACCCAGTCATTGTATTTACGACCTACCCTCAATCCACGATGATCTCATCTAAATATCCTTAATTTAATTACATTGGCAAAAATGTTTTCTTTCCAAATAAGTTCACTTTTACAGGTTCTAGGCGTTAGAACTTTGGACATGTAATTTGGAGGGCCACTATTCAACTCACTTCCCTCGATAGCAGCTAATTCTTCTTCAATGATGAGAGCTTTGAAATCTGTCCCAGAAGCCCCCTTTCAAAGTGCTTGACTGCTGTGAAGGGAGGTACCTTCTCAGTCCATCTTGGAGGTCTGGGTAGTTCCTGGGTCAGACAGGAAGGGAACACAGCCATCGCAGGATTCTACCAGGTCCTTCGACACTATTCCTGGTCTGCTCTGGGAGGGCCTAGAAATGAACGGCTAACTTAATGCCTAACTTAGAAATGAAATCTCAGGCCTGGGTAAAATGCCTCTTCCCTGGACTTGTCCTTTCATTTGCTTGTCATTTTCTGTAGGAGGCTGAGGGGATGGGGGAGCTGGGAATAGGCAAAGAGAGTTTTGTTCATTACTGTATTCCTAGCACAAAGCCTTATACAAAGTAAGCACTCAGCAAATATTTATTGAAGGATATAATGAATGACTCAAAGAAAAGAGGTGTTTCGGCACATGGGACAGTGCGCCACAAACCTGGGCTCTCACCTGCCAGCTCACGCTCCCTCTCAAACTAAAAGTTTAGATCCAGAAGAAAGAAGCCCTCATGAAAATCTGGACTCCCAAAGGGCTATGGCCTTCCAGACCTGCACAAGTGTGGACCTTTCCCAAGGGACCGGTTGTCCCTAAGATTAAAGCACTCACCCCTTCTTTATTTTTTTCCTGTTTTTATTTCTTAGGCATGCCTTCCATAAAGCAAGAATTTAAATGGAGCCAAGTCAAGAAGTCTGCCCATTAACGAAATCCTGGATTCCCAGAAATAGATTCAAATGAGAGTCAAAACCAAAGTGCTTTTGTAAAACTTCTAATGGAAAGAAACAGGTTTAATTAAGGAAGGCTGTGTGTGTGTGTGTGTGTGTGTGTGTTGGGATATATAGCTGAGAGGCCACACAAGCAATGCATTTCCTAGAAAACCAAACTAGAAGTTCAGATCCAGAAGAAAGAAGCCCTCATGACAATCTGGACTCCCAAAGGTCCATGGCAATGAGACTGAAAAGGTAGTTAAGAAAGTCTTGATCATCCCCATCCCCTTTGTCTGACTTCCTAGGATTATCTCACTCTCCCATCTCACTGGTCTCCTCCTTCTGTGATCTATTCTGGCATGGCCCTAATCTGATTTAGCCAATTAATAACTGCACTGTTACTCTTCCTAGAAGGATTCAAAATTTTGTAGGATGGTTTGATAAAGCCCCAGAGCTTTCCAGCTGCAGATGAACAAGTGATGGAGGCAAGGAAATATTTGTTCCACACCATCTGGACAGACATGAACTCTGCCAACTTATAGGGCCAGCAGTGGGAAGAATTCTCTCTCTCTCTCTCTCTCTCTCTCTCTCTCTCTCTCTCTCTCTCTCTCTCTCTCTCTCTCTCCCCCTACTCCTTTCTTTGTCTCCTTTCTCCTTTCATCAGTCTCTAGTTTCTCCTATGCATCTTCATAATGTTTTCCTCTATTAATACCTTAGACAAATCAAACATGATTTATCTTTCTGGCTAATTTCATTTGGACTCATTTCAGATTGTTCATAGCCATTTAAAAGGGCACCTAGATTTTATATCAGTTGTCTTCTTCCCTGGCACGCAGTACAGTTTAATCTTAATGTATTCTAAGATATTGGATTAGGTGTCTTTAAGATAAGGGTTGAGTTGAATTTAAATAAATTCTAATTAAAATAGGAATAAGAGGACATAATAACTTGACGTATAGTTCTAGGTTCAATTCAAAAGCACAACATATTATGTGACTTTGGGGCAGGTTATAGAAACTGGCCATGAATTTCCTTATCTGCAAAATAGGAGTGTTTACATGCAATTTGCAAGACTGTGGCAGATTAAATGAAAAAACATACAGAAAATGTCTACAACATAATAGCTCTTTGACAAATGTAAATTACCCTCTTTTCTATCCCTAAAAATGCTCTAATATTGATAAAGAAGAATTTTTTCTACTGTAAATGTTAGGCCTGGAGACATTTGATCCTAATTTTAATGCAATTAAATTCAGACCCAGATTTGTTACAAATATCGTGGTAAGAGCATATATGACTTCGGATAGAAGCTTGTGCTATATACATAGGATTTGGGCATTTGAATGCATGTAAATTATGTTCCAATAATAATTTCTATTCTCCCTTCTCCCCAAAATGTGGGATTGTGTTCTTACTCTCCAAAAGGCCCCCTGACATCCTAGCCTGGCTTCTAGCTGCAGATGTCCCCCAGATGGGATAGGTGAAGACAAGCTACTTCGATGTTTATGTATTACATTTCCTCAATTATAAATCCACATTTTCTCATTTTAATATTTCCAGAGAAGCAACTTATGTTCAATATACATTTGATACAGTGTTTCTTCTTGCCATTGCTTTTCCAAACCACTCACCCCCTCATCCTCCGGAAAGTTGCTTAAATTACAGTGTGTCTTAAATCAATGTTGTCAAGAACCCAATGAGATCTGCTAGTTAAATGTAAATAATCTAGGGTTAATAAAAACAAATACATTTTGAGCATTTTCTACATATTAGCAACTGTTCTAAGGCCTTACACACATTAACTCATTTAATTCTCAAGACAAAACCCAGGAGATAGTAAGATCATATATATATATATATATATATATATATATATATATATATATCTCAACCTCATCCACATTATATATGAGGAAAGTGAGACTCAGAGAACTTGAGGAGCTTGCAGACGTTCAAAATGAGAAGATGTCAGTAACAGGAAAGCTTAAGTGTGTTTACTGAAAAGCCACTGAGTGCAGCAAGAGAACAGGGGGCAAAATGTTATAGCTCTGGTCCTTTGGGCTTCACAGCCTCAGGATGTACACACGTGAAACCTACATGGAAAATGTGGGGTATCAGAAAGTACTTTTGGTATCACAGTCTCATGCCGCTGGACCAGGAGAGAGGCTTCCGTCCATTGCTGGTCACATTGCTGGAATGGGGCATTGGAGACCTTCATCCATTTGGGCTGGCTACTATTACCCAATACCACAGGCTAGGTGGCATAGAAACGACAAATTTATTTTTCCCAATTCTGGAGGTTGGAAAGTCCAAGATAAAGGTGTACAGGGTTATGAGAGCCTGCTTCCTGGTTTATAGATGGCCATGGAAGTTCTCCAGTGTCTTCTTCACAAGGGCACTAATCCCATTATAAGGGCCTTAATTTCATGACTTAATCACCTCCAAATACCATTACACTAGGGATTAGGTTTGAATCTATGAATTAGCGAGGAGCACATTCAGTCTATAGCAGGGGCCACCTCTAAGTTAAGGGGTGTGTATGTAAAGAGCATGCTAAGGTGACTCCAGTCCCCTCTACCACCAGTAACAAACTTTAGTTCTATCTCAATCTGACTTCAACCAGGGACTCCGTTTTGAACTTATTCTTGTCAAGCTCAGCAAAGACCTTCATCTTGTCAAGTCACTTCTCAGTCTTCTTAGCCTGATCTCCAGCACTTGCTCCTGTCTTTGACTTCTGTCCCTGAAAAGGACCACTTTTGCAACTCCAATGGCTGTTTCCCATCACATTTTGGTACTTATCATAATTACAGGCTTTGTGTATATCCATCTTATATGAAATATTCCCCTACTACATCTCAAATTCCTTGAAGTCATGCCCCAGAGCCTAGCACTCGACTGCTGCTCAAATGGTTAATGATGGTAGACAGATACCTGGGTTCTCATTGAACTCTACCTCTCAACCTCAGGCATGCATTGCACTTCTTTGCCTCATTTTCTCGAGTTGTCAGGCACCTAGAGTTCTCTCTAGTGTATAATAGTAAAATAGGCACCCAACAAATACTTTTGAAGGAAGGAATTAGTGAATGAATGAATGACTACCCATTTCTAACTGCTTACAGATATTTCTCAAAGAAACTGATGCAGATCAAAGTCCACCAAAAATTAACATCTCTTCAACAAGCATCATTTTTTTTATTACTTTCAAAGAATGTAGAAAATATGACCAAGATGTCTACTACAGTGATCCAAGATGGTCCCCACTGATCTCCATTCTTGTGAATTAAGAATAACTGTGTGACCAGTAGAACATTGCAGCTATAGTGTGTGATGCATGACTTCCAAAAAAAAATGCATAGTCACTTCCAAATTGAGCTTGCATTGCTCACTGTGGAAGAAGACAGCCACCAGGTCGTTGGAACACTCAACCCTGTGGAGAGGCCATACTCGGAGTAACTGAGACCTCCCACCAAAATCCAGTCCCAGCTTGCCAATGAGCAAGTGAGCATCTTATATACAGAACTCCAGCTTCAGTCCAGCCTTCAGATGACTGCATTCCCATCCGTCATCTCGAATGTTTCCACTCGAGAGACGCTGAGGCAGAACCACCGCCTACACTACTCCTGAACTCCTGACCCAGGGAAAGTATGAAACACAGCAAATGCTAATTGCTGCTTTATGCACTCAATCTTGGGGTATTTGTTAAGATATAGCAGCAATAGATAATTCTTACAAAGGAAAACAGAACAAATTTTAAAAAGACAGAAATGTCACATCTTAGTATCTGGTTGTCTACCTTTACTCCTTTTTATCTATAACACAAAATCTTCACGGTATAAAAGATAGCATACACACCAGCAGTTGGGTACAGATGCCCCAGGAAGCTGCAGAATGGGTACAAGTACAACGGGAGGCAGAGGACCCTGACAGCTAGGAGAATAAGCTCTGAGCATGAGCTTTCCCTCCTCCAGCTCGCCTGTATTTTTTTTTTTTCAGCTTTCCCACAAGTCCCCAGCGAGGAGCAGTGATCCCATGAGGTGGTAAGAGAAATAAAGGCTACAGTGCCAGCACCTGGAAAGGCTGGCCCAGCCTTCTTGCTTGGCTACAGGGTAGAGATAGTCCATGAAGCAACCTCCCACCCCCACCCCACGGAGCTGGTAAGTGATCTGCAGAGAGCTCGCAGGCCTAGTGTTAGAACTTAGTGAAGGGTGGAGGCAGGCCCTGCCTACACTAGAAGCATCGCAGAGCAGAGCAGAGCACACAGCTCGCTGCCTGGGTCTGTGCCAGACTTGTGAGCCCTGGCTCAGAGGGGCAGCCTTTATTTTTAGCAGGTAATCAGCCTTGGTTTTGTTCCTCTCAGCAAAGCCCCGCCCTTGTCTAAATGGCCCGTGTAATTAGCACCTCTCTAGCTCTAATTCCCTCCCTAACTGCCTGTAATTATCATCCAGCTGACCTTTGTTCCCTTAATTGCTGTTTGACTCCTGATCCCTGTATACCACTTTGCCTTCTCTCTTTCTCCTCCCTCCCTACTCAAGAAACTATTGTCTACAGTACAGTATTTGGTTTTTCTAATCCCAGGGAGTCTTTGGAATCCCCACCACTCTGCTATTTGAAACACATCTTCTGGAAAACAGCTCTCGTTTGAAAACAACTCTCACAGTGTTGTTTTAAACTACTTTCTCCTGCTTGGCCCTGCTGGCTTCTTAGCAATCAACTTCCAAGTCAAGAGAACGGGCATGACTATAGTAGTTCATAGACTTGCTTATGCAACTTAATTATTGATGGCAAGAGACCTCAGGCTTAAGCTTTTGACACATTTTCCTCCTGTTTCCCTGCTTCTCCAAGCAGAACAAAGAACACTAACCTGGACTGCCTCAAGGACCCCAACTTCTGACCCTTGCTCTTAACACCAGGCATAGACACTTACCCTTGGTTTTAATCTCAACCTTACATTTTTCTGAATTTGAGAATTGTTTTACCTCCTCCTAAGCCCCAGTTTGCTGAAAGTATAGTAAGATGTATTATTTTCTGACCAACTATCAGTGCTATTTGGAATTCTTACCAGAGAACCCTGTTATTTCCTCCCCTCAACTCTAAAGCATGCTACTTCTGCCCTCAAGGCACACTTAGAGTTTTCTCTCTGCTGAAGTCCCTTTTTGTCTTGCAATTTTGATTTTTCTCATGCAAATGGATCACGTCCATCAACACAAGAATGTGACTTAATATCACCCACCTTCAAATATAACCTTTTGGTTCATAACCCCTTTTAGTCATTATAGATTTCAGTTTTCCCATTTATAATTCCCCTCACTTACCCCCAAAAAGTTGTCTGAATTTTCTGTAATAATTCCTTCCCTCCACTTTCATGGAAGATATTTCATGGACGATATTTCCACAATTCTTTTTTTTTTTTTAAAGGCATGTTTTATTTATTTATTTGTTTGTTTATACATGCACTGGGTACAGTCAGAAGCACGGGAGGGTGAGAGAATTCACCAGAGCCAGAGCAGGGAGCAGAGCAGGCAGAAGGACCGAAGTACACTGCTGAGGGGAGCAGCGGGCCGCAGGAGAGGTCTGCGCGCCATGTGGGACCCTCCTCCAGTGGCCGGGGAGCAGCCGGGGATCGAACCGGCGCCGGACCTGTGGTTGTCCCAAAGCAGAACCACTTGAGGCCCAAAGGCTTTCCACAGGTCTAGGGCACCTTCCAGTGGGGACCCATAGGAAAGGGGCAGAAGGCACCAGGCAAGTCTGGAAGGAAAAGAGCAAGTCAAGATAAAGGCTGCATTGTCAGCCTCCCCAAGGGGCTCATACCCATATCGCTGTCTCTTTCAGGTGTCTCCTTCCATGTCCCCCAGGTCCCTGGCTCAAGTCCAAGGCTAAGAAGCAAGTGCAGCACCTTCACATGTCTCTTTATTCCATTTGCCTCCCCCAGGTCTTCCTGATCCTTTTCCTTCCTTTTCCCTGTCTGCTCTCCCTGCGCAGCTCCACCCTTCCTTACGGTGTAGTTGGGAACCTGGAACCTCCCCTTTCTCTGGGGATTACCTGGTTCCACTTTCTTTTTCTTTTGCCACTTATCCAACAATCCAACAAAACTTTTCAAGATTCCTTCCAATTATACCTGGAATCTCATTACTTTGCACCATTGATACTTTTACCATGTTGATCAAGGGAACCCACCATTTGCTTCTATTATTAAATAGAATCTTTTTTGTTTTCTCTCCCTTTGCCCTTGCTGCCTCCTCACATAGTATTTTCTGCATGGGGCAGCTGGATCACAGAAGATCCTTAAACTCCCTTGTTCAAGCCTGTCAATAGTCCCGTGTCATTCCAAGTGAAATTCAAAGTTGTTACCAAAGCCTCTAAAGATTTTCATGATCTAGCTCCCTAGTTTGCCTCTGGATTTATCTCTAATTGTTCTCCCCTTATTTCACTCTGCTTCAGTATTACTTGTTCCCTAAACTACCAAGTAAGTTTGGCCTCACAGCCTTTGAATTCTTCTGCCTAGCTCAGTCTTCTATGTTCTATCCATATTGCTTGTTCTCTTGATTCAGTCAAATCACTGCTCAGATATTGCCCTATTTGAGCTTTCTTCGACCATCCCTCTCTGACCTCTGTGATGGACAGACTCTAAAGGCAGCCCTTGTGATGCCCACTTCTCAGCATTCCTGCCGTTTTGTAATCCCTTTCCTTGAATATGGATTTATGATCTTCTAGTGAATAGAATATGGGGGGAAAGGATGGGATGTCACTCCCACAATCATGTTTTATGGAGTCATATGAGATTATCACTCACTCAAGCAGGACCAGTAACCAGGAGCAGCTTCTAAGAGTTGAGGGTGACCCTAATCAAATATGGCCAATCTGTAGTGTATAAGGAAGTCCTCGTGTTGTCAAATCTTCTGGTCTTTGAAGAAGAGTCAAATTTCTCAATTTTGCATGAAATCCTTTCAATGTTAGGTGCTGGCAACTAATTCACACTTTTTAGACAACAATATATTGACCAGACGAAACACATCTGTAGGTCAGATTTAATCTGTGGGACTCCATTTGAGATCTCTGACAAAGGAATGAGTAGAGGCCCTCCTCGTGATTCTATGGCTCAGGGTTGGGGTACATTTAGGAAACAGCATGGGAAGAAACAGCAGTTTGGCAGAGAAAGGAAAAAAAAAAAAAAAACAAGTACAGGTTTGCTTGGGGTCAGGCAAGACCAGCATCTTCAGACATGGGAGGTAACACCAGCTCTTGCTGAGCTCCAGAGACACTGTGCTGGCTCACATACAGTAAGACTCACATACAGTCTTATGCTCATCTTCATGTCATCCTCAAGTTGAGCATTATCTTCTCATTTGACTGATACAACAGTCCAGGAACAGACTAGAATTCTGATTTCCTGACTTGTAGTTTGAACTCTGCAATTCATACCACTGACCCAGCAGCTAATTTCCCATCCCTACGTTGTCCTCATTCACTTTCCTCTAAATCTATGTAAAATGGTCTTAGATTTTCTCTAAATTGAAATGCAGTTACTTTGTCCATAAAAAGGGCACAAATGGTAGCACCTGCCTCATAGAGTTATGACGCCTGACACATAATCACATTCAATAAATATTAGATTCCTCTTTGTATTATTTCATATCCTTCATGTTGCTTCTGTCTTTTTTTTTTTTTTTTTTTTTTTTAGGAAAGAGATTTTAAAAATCACTGCTCCCTAACCTTAATTCTATTCCGGGGAAAGGGTATTCTTTGTGGATGTTCCTCACATGGAAATGATTTATTGGTAATGTTGCTAAGATTCCCAAAATTTCCTGTGCTCGCACATTCTCCCTACTGGCCTAGGGGATTTTGCTAGAGCTGAGGAGGACCCTAACTACTCAGTGGAAGCAAATAACAGTCATGTTTTAAAACTCTGATGTTTTTCTCACTAAGAAAACCCATTCTCACACAGTAAGAGCCAGCCTGGAAGAATAGTACCCGAAATGATACATTTTGCTTTGGAAAAGAATTCCACTACATGATCATTTTAAAATTCACCACGGGGTCCCCCTAGTGTATTTGAAATACAATTTTATTTGTCAAATTTAATTAAAAATCTGTAATTCTAGAGTCAGGATGAATTGCTGAGATAAATTGCTGAGATTTTCACTTTATGGATGGGGGGATGGGAAGCAGAGAAAGGAAACGGGACCAGCCCCCTGGAGTAGAGTCAGTTGAAGCAGAGTCAGAAATTGATTTGTTGTTGTTGTTATTGTTGTTATAAAGAGATTGAACTAAAAATCCAATGTTATTAAATGGGAGGGAGTCTTACCTATCAGCTAACAATAAATGCCATCGTATTAGCTTTTAGTGAGGACTCACCATGACTGGGCACTGTGTGCTGGGAACTGAAAAGAACAATGAACAGTTCAGATGCTCCTTTCTCTCCTGGAGGTCACGATGTCTTCCTTTTACAAGAGAGCAAACCCAGCAGCATGGATGACTTACACAGGGCCACTCTGCCCATTGTCAGGGGCCATCAGAATCGGTACCCAGGTTGTCAGCTTTCCAGCCCTGAGAATTTTGCACTGCATTATGCGGTCCTAGTCTAGGGAGTCTATTGAGTTAAGAAAGAAAGAGGGGTGTCTCCTGCATACACTCCAATTCTATTTGCGATCAAAGGACCCAGAGTGAGAAGAGTCAACTCACTTGTCCTATCTCTTCTGAGCTGAGGACACTGGTCAAGTGAATATTGTTATCATTCAGATCTTTGTTGCTAAGTCACCACCTCGGATGGAAATGACTTCTGACAGTTGACAGCAGACTGCTCCTGACCACGCCACACACATAGCTCCCCAATCCCACGTCCAACCACCCAGCTTTATTCATTCTTAGCATCATTGTAGATATCAGCACAGATCTGGACTTATTTACGTACTTAAGTTTTGGGTCCTGGAAAGTTTGTTTCCTACCTTGTTTGCTAAGTCTACCATCCTTGTTTACTGTTCCAACTTAGCATCTAAATAGCAATTGGCTCATAGTCAATATTCAGTACTTATCTGTGGGTTAGACTGATTAATTTCAGCTATTGCATGTATAACAAGGCTGCCATCCTGTTGCTTAGTCACCAGATGCAGGATCCCCCAGTTGAGTGATGGTATCAAACCCAGAGGTGAAAAAAAGTTGGCTGGGAATGTTTCCTTAACAGAAATGTTCACTGCCTGTCAACCTTCCTACTGAATCCAGCAATCTGTTTCCATTTCGATACAGTTGTGGTTTTGTTTTGTTTTTTGAGACTGCATCTGTAGAACTGAGAAGTGTTAGAGCAATTTCCATGACAGCAAGTTTTTTACCCTACTCTCGCCAGTTTACGTGAAGTGACAGTGTTTATTGTGTAGGATACTACATTATGGCTCCAGAGTCATTTGGTTGGATGTCACCCACTCTGCTTTGTTTCTGCTTGTTACTCCAGCAGAATGATTCTCTCAGGAGAAAAACTAAGATTTTTAATAAAAGCACAACACTGTAAAACTGTTTTTAAGGGAAAGTCATTTTTTATGAGCTCTGCTAACTGCTAGGCTGCTGAATACATTCAATTTCCTTTTCAATACTTTGTCCCTTCCTGGAGTAACTGCCTTATGGGGGCTATGTTGTATTTCTCTTTGGATCCCACAGCCTGAGTATAGTCCTAACAGCTAGGACTGATTCATGTCTTCAGAATATGAGAACAGAAACACACCTACCTTTGTTACAACTAGTAAAAGATGGCAGCTGTTTAACCTAATCACTGCCAGCATAGAAAAAACATCTGCTCATTGTGCCAGCACCATGGAAATTGGCTGCTTTATCAAAATTTTCCCCCTTTTCATATCCTATTCATTTATAAAATTGTTGAAATCTCCTACTATATATATATTTTAGGAAACCACACACAAAGTCTTTGAGTGATAAGGAACCATCTTTTATATCAATAGTTCTCAGTAGAGGTAGCCACAGCCCTAGGGAAATATATATTAGGAAATCGTAGGGACTTTTTGGTGGTTACAGTGATTTGAGAGCGCGACACTGGCATGTATTGACAAAGGTCAGGGAAGCTTGATACCTGGAAATGTGCAGGACAGCCCTGCTTAATGAAAAGCTGTTTATTAGAAAATCACATGATTTTCTAATATCTCACTCATTACTCATGTAGGGGGAAAGAAGCCTCTGTGTCTTTGTGTATCTGAATATCAAAGCTGACTTCTGTTTGCATATACACAAATTCTTTTTATTTGGAAACCTTTAAAATACACAGAGTTTTCCAGGAATGCAGTTTCCATGTAAACCAAAAGTAGATTGTAATTTAAAAAAATAACTCTGCTAAGGGTACTTCACCATTTTCAAAAATTCCATCACAAGAGCCAACGTCTCTCATGGCATTTAAGACTGACACCTGTATCAGCCCACAGGTACACATCACATTCCTGAAAATTCTCTGTAAAAATGCAAGTATCTGACTCTTGTATAATGTCTTTAATGTGCTTGTGCTCAAGCAAATAATATTGAAATACATATTTTAGCATTACTTATTTTCCTTTTAACTATCCCTAACTCACACAATATTACAATTGAATCTTTTGTCACTGTGATTTGGGCAATTATATTCTCTTTGAATTTCATTTCAGGGTAACAAGATACCTATAATCGGAATAGTACATTGGTTTTCATGATTGAGAACAGATACTTTATAGGAACCACTCACCTGTGCCAGACCCTCTGCTAATATGGTTCAAGGATGAACAAGACAAAGGGATGACTCCATTGGTTTACATACTAGTGGAAAAGCTAGACAGCAGCATTCAATTGTTCGAGTGATTCATTGATTCCTTGTGGCATGTGAAGGAAGGAAGGTGCAGGAGCCATAGGAGCAGATGATAGAGCAGCCGAGTCTGGTTTATTAGGGCAAAAGTGTCTGGAGAAACTGAGGGTTTTAGCTGAGTCTTAAAGGATAAGTAAGATACTCAGAAGCATGCAGGGTAGGGCAGAGCTTTTTGGGTTGATGGCACAGCATGTGTGAAAGCCCTGAGTTATTCAGGAAGCAGGGAGCACCCTGGTGTGACTGTAACATAAAAAGTTACCACCTTTTGGGCCTCCCCTGTGGCGCAGCGGTTGAGCGCTGGGTTGCAAAGTTGCCCGCAGCCTCTGCAGCTCCGGTTTGATCCCTGGCTGCTCCCCAGCCACTGGAGGAGGGTCCCACATGGCGCGCAGACCTCTCCTGCCGCCCCCTGCTCCCCTCAGCAGTGTGCTTCGGTCCTTCTGCCTGCTCTGCTCCCCGCTCTGGCTCTGGTGAATTCTCTCACCCTCCCATGCTTCTGACTGTACCCAGTGCTTGTATAAATAAATACAATAAATAAATAAATCTTTAAAAAAAGAAAAAAAAAGTTATCACCTTTAACCCTGTCTTAGTCATTTAGGGTTGCTATCCCACAGCACCACAGGCCAGGTAGCTTTAAAAAATTCGAATTTTATTTTTCAGTTCTGGAAGTTGGAAAGTTTGTGATCAAGGGGCCAGGTGACTTGGTGTCTGGTGTTGGCCCTGCTTCTTGGTCCATAGATGACTCCCTTCTGCGTGTGTCTTCACATGGAGGAAGAGTCAATGAAGCTCTGAGGCCTCTTTGATACAAACACTAATTCCATTCATCAGACTCCACCCTCATGGCCTACTTTTACCAAAGTCCCTACTTCCAAAGACCAACTCCACTTTGTTAGGTGCTAAAAGTGGCGCAGGCAGGCACCGAATAGGTACTCAGTAAATATTCTCGGAATATATTCATACATGAAAAGCATTTTACACAATTTCTAACACATAATGAGTACTTAACACATATTAGCTTCTACCTCATATATTTTTTTTAATTTTTCTAGAGGCATGTTTTATTTATTTATTTGTTTGTTTGTTTATACAAGCACTGGGTGCAGTCAGAAGCGCGGGAGGGTGAGGGAATTCACCAGAGCCAGAGCGGGGAGCAGAGCAGGCAGAAGGACCGAAGCACACTGCTGAGGGGAGCAGCGGGCGGCAGGAGAGGTCTGCGCGCCATGTGGGACCCTCCTCTGGTGGCCGGGGAGCAGCCGGGGATCGAACCGGTGCTGCAGAGGCCGCCGGCAGCTTCGCAACCCAGTGCTCAATCGCTGCGCCACCGGGGACGCCCCTACCTCATAATTCTTTTTTTTTTTTTTTTTTAATAAATTTTATTGTTATATTCCCCATACAATTGCAGCCCCCCATTCTGACCCCAATCCCTCCCCCCTACCTCATAATTCTTAAGCCTACTTTAATATTTATGTAGCCACACCAGATAATTTTTTAAATGTCAGACATATTATTTGATGTGTCTTTTGTGTGAAGTATGTGCTGTTTTGTGTGAGTTGCTTTTCTTGTGTTTTAGAGTTTCTCTTATTTTCAGCTTGCCCTCCACATTGCAGCAAAGACAAATTTTCTTTTCTTTTTTAATTAATTCATTTATTTTTAACTGAATTAATATTGGGGTACCCCATAATATTGGCATTGGTATTATCACCATAGCACACTCACCAGCAATTTACCCATATTCCGCTAACATAGACCATTGTACTTCCTTCCCTATTTCTTCTTACCCCTTCTTACCCCCTCCCCACCTTGGTGTTTCAGCTCTGCAGTCAGCTATCAAGTGTTAGTTTTTCAGCTTGAAAGACAAACCTTCAAAAGCAGAACTAGTCAAATACTTGCAAACAATTCCAATTGCTTATAAAGAAAAATCTATATTTAATTATATAGTCCTTCTTAATTATTAAGGTCCTTCCCAATCTGGACTCAGATTTAGCTCTGCATTTTCATTTTATGCACTATTTATTACATATCCCAACCCCACTAATTTACTCACCAACCCCAAATATACCAGGCTTTACCATGTATCTCTGTCTTATACATGCTTTACCAGTGCAAAGAACTTTCTCCTTCTTGTTTTTCTATTTAGTGAGCTCCTATTTATCTCTCAAGACACTGGTCCAGGGCCTCCCCTGGTGGCACAGCGGTTGAGTGCTGGGCTGCAAGGCTGCCCGCAGCCTCTGCAGTGCTGGTTCGTTCCCAGGCCGCCGGTGAGGGTCCCACAAAAATAAATAAATAAATAAAACCAAAAGACACTGGTCCAATGTCCCTTAATCTGTTAAGTCCTTCTCTTCCAGTTCTACATTCTTTCATGATATTTTGAACTTAGTCTACAGCGCATGAACCATACTCTATTAGAATTATTTATGGATTTGTCATGTGTCCCTCCCTCACTAAACTATGTGACCCCCAAGGTAAGGACAATGCCCAAATTATCTTTTTATCACTGGTGACAAACAAAACGGAAGGGTTTCTGGCTGACTGATATCTTGCATCTTTAGTTACCCAGTGGTAATTTGCACAGCAATATTACATTTCCAGCTCTCATGCTGCTACTCCCTCTTTCTATACCAGTGGCAGCCATCACTAGTTGATCAGAGCACTCAATCCAGCTAAGCGCATAATCAGTCTTAGAATCCTATTTAGTGAAATACTCCAGACTACCACTTAATCTCTCAGAATTATCTTTAAAAATGAAATGTATCTGCTATTTCTTTGAGACCTTAGAAATTGGTAGATACTTGATAAATATTTTTTGAATAGATGCTAAGTTCAGAGCTATTTTTAACAAGCAACAAACATCTTTTCAAAAAACCTATTTTAGCCTTTTGATATCACCCAAAAAAACCCACACTGAAGAATTTAGTAGTTCCTAAATCACCCATTCTTTTTCTGAATTGTGAACTTTATCTCTGCATCACTACAGATTTATCCCCTCTCTGGGGCCACACATTCCAGCCACCTGCTCCCTGTTGGATTGTCCTCTAGTTCCTTTTGAAAAAGCACTTCTAAAGTCACCCAGCTCCATTTTGCAGCTTAAATATTTGTTCTTG
The DNA here is from genome assembly GCF_964194135.1 of Talpa europaea. Lineage (NCBI taxonomy): Eukaryota > Metazoa > Chordata > Mammalia > Eulipotyphla > Talpidae > Talpa > Talpa europaea. The sequence goes on from NC_140073.1 coordinate 26,194,094, forward strand.
CTTTGGCTTTACAATCCTAGCCATTCACTTTCCTGAGTTTATGTTCTGGGTGACTCATTTAAAATTTTGCCTAAATGGATAAATGAACATTTATGCTTCTGAGAAAATGGTGTAGGATGGTGAGTGCATTTGCTCATTAGAGAATTTCTGTCTATACAGATCCATTTTTCTAAATCTAGTGGCAATAACATTAAAGCTGCCCCTTTTTTCAGCTGTTTATATGATTCCGACATCTACCATTTTGTGTATAGGAGGACACAAATTACCTAAAAGAATCAGGAAAAGGAATGAGACATCTAGTTAATTTGATAGTTTGATAATCTTAGGGGAAATTCCAAACACATTTTTATTTGAAAAAATGTCTAAACTTTAAAAAATAAAATATTTGACTCCTGTTTTCCACCTTAAAAATAACAGACAGCTGCCCTAATTGAGTCTTAGAAGTTCATATGATTGATTATTCCCCAGAATCTGGGTTATCCTTTTGAATTTAGGTGCCCTTTGCCCCAAGATGGGGCAATTTGGGAGATGAGCTAAGTGTACCTTGGCCCTAGGACTCAGCTTGTAAATGTCTTCTCTCATCACTTAGAAATGTTTCTCACTAACTCCCTGATGTCTAATTTTTTTGCCACCTATCAGAGAAAAAAATCTTCCACAACTTGTAATTTTTATAGTCTATTTTTTATTTTCATATTTCTATTTGTATTCCTGTTTTAAGGAGTTCAATATTGGAGTTACTAAATATCAGTCTGCAGACTCTCACCCACTCATCCCAAAAAATTGCAGCTGGTGTTCTTACCATCTACCTTCTTCTTAATGCAGTGGTGCAGTAGGTCCAGATTGGCACCTGTTGTCCTTGTTACAGAGACCTTTATATGTGCATGCTGCCTACAAGTTTCCTGCTTTAAAAAAAAAAAAAAAAAAAAAAAGGAAGGCAACCTGGAATTGTTTAATATGACTTCTGGTGATTTCAGCACAGCTGATAGCAAAAGCAATAGCTTCACTGTTGTTCTTTAGCTAAAGATAATGGAGCAAAAAGATCTAAACACATAAAGTCAAATCCAAGGATTACTAAGAACTAGGTGTGTGACCTTGGGCAAATCACCTTGATTCTCGTTGAGTCACTTCTCAAATCTGTAAAGTGAGGGGGTTGGATTAAATCACTTTTAAGTCCCTTTCTTGCTAGCAGATTCTAAATCTAAATTGCCCTAGCCCTAATTTGGGGAACAATTTCTCATTGCTTCTTCCATTCCAGCACCATCTTCCAAGGCATCCTATATAAAGACTGATAGTATTTTGTCGTTGTTATTTTTTCCTTGCTTTGGTGCTATTAACTGGGGTGACTCACAGGACTAGGTTTCAGCTGGGGGTGCAGAAGCTATCCATGCCAAAGAGGGGAGCTTTGAGAGTCTGAAGGAGGAAGAAAAACAAGGGGGGGGGGTCATTCGTTTGCCACTCCCAGCTGGTTGCCTTCCCTACAGATTCCACAGAAACACACAACCAGGCAAAAGAGAAAGACCCTCCAAGCAAAAAGGACCCAATTTCCATGGTCCAGACTTTTCTTGAAGGCTTTGAACCTGCTCTTCCCCACCCAGAGTCAAGTGGTCCAGAGTAAAAGGGTTCTTTGGAGAAATATCTAAATAATGTTTTCATGTTGTTTACTAGGAAGTGCATGTTGTAGAGGCTCTTCCTTCCATTAATGAATGTGTGACCCTTTTACCCTGGAAAAGTCACTTTGCAATGAGTGTCTCCTGATCTTTATTTGTAATAGGTTTATTTTCTGATGATGATGATAACACATTTGTTATGGAAACAGAAAAGTTTTAAACTTTTTAGAAGATTTAAAATTTTAAGATTATCCAGTTTCCCCACCAAGTATTTCAGTATATTTAATGCCAGTTCTTTTTTCAAGATGCATAGTGGCAACCCAGATATCCTCTGTTCCCACTTCCTCTTTTTGTTTTTTCAATAGATTGCATGAAAAATTTTTGTGGCTTACTAGAATTCTTTCAAGTCACAGAAAACTCAGTTTAGTTTATTTATTTATTTTTTAAAGATTTATTTTTATTTATTTATTTATTTATACAAGCACTGGGTACAGTCAGAAGTGTGGGAGGGTGAGAGAATTCACCAGAGCCAGAGTGGGGAGCAGAGCAGGCAGAGGGACCGAAGTACACTGCTGAGGGAAGCAGCGGGCGGCAGGAGAGGTCTGTGCGCCATGTGGGACCCTCCTCTGGTGGCTGGGGAGCAGCCGGGGGTCGAACCGGCTCTGCAGAGGCTGCAGGCAGCTTCGCAACCCAGCGCTCAACCGCTGCGCCACCGGGGAGGCCCAAACTCAGTTTAGTTTAAATAGGCTTAGGTAGAGAAATGAATTTACTGGCTCACAGAAAATTTCAGGATAGTCATACACCTGTCCATTTGCTGGAGAAGGAGTAAGTGAATTATGGTATAGTCATGTTAAAAATATCACATAGCAGAGAAATATTATACAGTGTAATTTTTAAGGATATATACAAGCATATCTCAAACACACACACACACACATATATATATATATATATATATATATAAAGGGTAAAGGAAGCACTAGAAGAAATAAACTCAAGTTCAGGAGGGGCAGGCTGTGACCAAGAAGACATCAAGAGAGTAATTGAACTGTCATGGTGTACCTGATTTCTGAAGTTGGGTGATGAAGTGCCCAGGTTTTTGTTTTACTAATTCTAGTAAAACTAGAATTTACTAATTGATAAATCTGAAAGATTTTATGATCTATATTCAAGATAACCCACCCCCACACACATACACACATACACACACACATACACACACTCACACACACATGTGCCTACACTCCAAAATCTCCAGCTCTGATGCAGCTGTATTCCAGTTTCGGTTTATAGTCTGCCTCTCAGCTCTGTCTTCCTCTAAGTTAGCTCTATTTAGAGGCAAGCTATTCCCCTGTGGTGGCAGAGGGGAGAGCAAAGGTTTAGGTTGCTATCTTCACAATTCTGGCTGAGAAGCTAATTATTTTCCTTCAAAAGCGGGGGGGGGGGGGGGGGTAGAATGAGAAAGAGAAAGTGAGAGAGATCATTCTGGTCTTTCAATTGTTCCCAGTTCTGGGTGCCACTCCCTGGGATCACTTGCCCATCCCCCAAACCCATAACCTTTGGGGGAAGTAAGGCTGTGCACCACTCTTAGCTGCACATGTCTGATCTGAGTCACAGGCTCCATGCCTAGAAGGTGTTGTTTGCAGAAGGTGAAATATGTTCTATATGGACATAAACAACAGATATCCACTCTAGTGAAAACTGTTAATTTAGAAGATACCTTAAGTGTCTGTTAACAAAAACTTTTAATTATTATGGCTTTGTAGTATAGCTTGAAGTTTGGGAGTGTGATACCTCCTTTCTCCTTTGTTTTCATCAGTAGGACTGTGGCTATTCGTGGTTTTTTGTGGTTCCATATGAATTTCATCAGCATTTGTTCTATTTCTTTGAAGAATGTCATTGAGATTTTTATTGGAATAGCATTGAATCTGTATATTGCTTTTGGTAGGATGGCCATTTTAATAATGTTAATTCTTCCAATCTATGAGCAGGGGATGTCTTTCCATTTCTTTGTGTCTTCTTCTATTTCTTTTAACAGTGTTTTATAATTTTCTTTGTATAGGTCTTTCACCCAAATAAGACATCAGTGTAATAAAAGTAATAACAGTACAAAGCACAACAAAGCAAAAACAGACAATTATAAACCAGAGACATCCTGCAGGCCAGGAGGCAGGAGAGGGATCAGAGGGAGGGAGGGAGGAGCACAGGGGACTGAGGTGATGGTGCACGGGTGCCTTGGGGAAGGAGATTCTATGGAGACTCAATCTGAGGGGGTGGGGGAAGCAAATTTTGTTTAAAAATGAACAATGAGGGCTTCCCCGGTGGCGCTGTGGTTGAGCACTGGGTTGCGAAGCTGCCCGCAGCCTCTGCGGCGGTGGTTCAATCCCCGGCTGCTCCCCGGGCCACAGAAGGAGGGTCCCACATGGCGCGCAGACCTCTCCTGCCGCCCGCTGCTCCCCTCAGCAGTGTACTTCGGTCTTCTGCCTGTTCTGCTCCCCGCTCTGGCTCTGGTGAATTGTCTCACCCTCCCGTGCTTCTGACTGTACCCAGTGCTTGTATAAATAAATAAATAAATCTTTAAAAAAAAAAATAAAAATGAACAATGATGTAAAAAATAAAAAAATATATAAAAAATATTTATTCAGCGATTACCAATTAAAAATTCTTTAAAGATTGAGAAAAATTTAAAAAATTTTAAAAATGGAAGATAACCTTAAGGTATCACAAGAAATTACCTACAGCAGACCAGCTCACATTTCCACTTAAAGCATCTCACCCTGGCTCCTTCTCATGGTGCGGCCCCATCCCCACCTCCTGATGTCCCTTCTCTCTCCTTTCTTCCTCCTTTTCCACACGGAAACTTTACTTGCTAACATCACTCTCTCACTTAGACAAAACAATTCTGTTCCACCCGTCCGCTTACATGCTTCCTTATGCTTCTGTTCAGCAAAGCCAACACCTGGAGTGCACCTTGTTAGAAAGCAGGGGAGTTCAGGGCGTATTCTTATTGCTTGGATATACCCTTGCAGGTCTCACGTCCAAGCAAGCAATTTATCAAGGTAAAACTTCCCAATGTTTGCAATACCCAGAGAAATGTTAATACCAGCTGCTGAGATGACATTTTTCTCCCTAATATCACCTATGTGGTTATTTACAGAGTACTTGTATTATACTTTAGTCCTTTGCTTTGTGTTTTAATCAAGTTATGAATTTACTAAACCTTATTTTTGTAATGGTTATATAATATAACATTAGAGGAATATATGATTTTTTTAAATAGCTTCCTCTGGGCCTCCCCGGTGGCTCAGCGGTTGAGCGCTGGGTTGCGAAGCTACCCGCAGCCTCTGCGGCGCTGGTTCCATCCCTGGCTGCTCCCCGGCCACCGGAGGAGGGTCCCACATGGCGCGCAGACCTCTCCTGCCGCCCGCTGCTCCCCTCAGCAGTGTACTTCGGTCCCTCTGCCTCTGCTCCCCGCTCTGGCTCTGGTGAATTCTCTCACCCTCCCGCGCTTCTGACTGTACCCAGTGCTTGTATAAACAAACAAACAAGCAAATAAATAAATAAATAAAACGTGCCTCTAAATAAAAAAAATTTTAAAAAAAAAAAAAAATAAATAAATAGCTTCCTCTTTCTTTCTCTCTCTCTTTCTCTCATTTTTTTTTTAATTTTAATTTTATTTTTATATTCCCCACACAATTGCAACCCCCTTATTTTGACCCCAATCCATCCTTTCCCCGCCCCCCACCCCCCATAGAGTGTTTCTGGTTCATAGTTGTTTGTTGATTTTGATTTTTACTTCCTTATAGTTATTCATTTTCCTGGTCCCTTATTAAAGTTTTCTAGATTCCTGCTATGAGTGAGATCATCTGGTATTTTTCTTTTTTTTTTTCTGGCTTATTTCACTGAGCATGATCCCTTCCAGGTCCATCCATGTTGCTGCAAATTGCATGTGTTTATCTTTTTTGAATGCTGAGTAATATTCCATGGTGTATATGTACTACATCTTCTTGATCCAGTCATCTATTTTTGGGCATTTGGGTTGTTTTCAAAACTTAGCTATTGTAAACAGTGCTGCTATAAACATAGGGGTGCAGGTGCTCTTTGGAATTGATGTTTCTGTGTCCTTTGGGTAAATACCTAGGAGTGGAATTGCTGGATCATATGGAAGCTCTATGTTTAGTAGGTCCAGAAATCTCCACACAGCTCTCCATAGTGGTTGGACCAGTTTGCACTTCCACCAACAGTGCAGAAGAGTTCCTTTTTCTCCGCACCCTCGCCAAGATTTGTTGTTGCTAGTTTTTTTAATATGTGCCATTCTCACTGGTGTGAGATGGTATCTCATGGTAGTTTTGATTTGCATTTCCCTGATGACAAGTGATGGTGAACATTTTTTCATATGCCTGTTGGCCATTTGCATTTCCTCTTCAGAGAAGTTTCTTTTTAGCTTTGTCCATTTTTTGACTGGACTATTTTCTTTGTTTTTGTTGAGTCTCATCAGCTCTTTGTAGATTTTTGTGATCAGTCCTTTATCATTAGTGTTGTGTGCAAAAATGTTCTCCCAGTCGGTGGGGTTTCTCTTTGTTTTTGTTATTGTCTCTTTTGCTGTGCAGAAGCTCTTTAATTTGATGTAGTCCCAGCTGTTTATCTTTGCCTTCACTATCACTGCTTTGGGTGATGTGTCTGTAAAGATGTCTTTGAGGTGCATATCATGTAGTGTTTTGCCTATATTTCCTTCTATGTATTTTATGGTTTCAGGTCTTATGTCTAGTTCTTTAATCCATTTTGAGCTGGTTTTTGTGTATGGTGTGAGGTAGTTAAATAGCTTCCTCTTTAAGTGGGTTTCTTTCTTTCTTTTTTTTGTTTTAAAGATTTATTTATTTATTTTTACAAGCACTGGTTACAGTCAGAAGCGCGGGAGGGTGAGAAAATTCACCAGAGACAGAGCGGGGAGCAGAGCAGGCAGAAGGACCGAAGCACACTGCTGAGGGGAGCAGCGGGCGGCAGGAGAGGTCTGCGCGCCATGTGGGACCCTCCTCCAGCGGCCAGGGAGCAGCCGGGGATCAATCTGGTGCCACAGTGGCTGCGGGCAGCTTCGCAACCCAGTGCTCAACCATTGCACCACCAGGGAGGCCCAGGAATATGTGATTTTTTTAAGAAATCACCCATGGTTAGACTTTGAAGATGTTTCCATTTGTTATCATAGTATAAGTAATGTTGACATTAATATATGTTCATAACCACTGTGTTTTTCTCTGCGCGTTGCCTCAGGCTCCGCTCCTGGAATTGGAATTTCTTATCCAATGGGGTGTGAACATTTTTATGGCTTTTAATATAGTTTGCCAAATAGCTCTCCTGAAATGTTAAAACCATGTACCCTCCGTTTGCACTTTATTAGAATAGAATAAGGTCATCCTTATTTTCTGAGCATTTCCTCTGTGCCCTTTGATGCAGAACCTATTGAGGTTTGAATAAACCACCATCCAATTGTAAAGCAAGGACGGTGACACGGTGCTTCTCCCAATGCATAATGTGTGATATCTCGCCAGGAAAAAAGCAGACACAGAGCGTAATTATGCCCTCCCCTGCTTTCTTTGTCACCTTTCTTTTCATCCACCCGGTTTCTCACCCCCAAATTTATAAACCTCTCTTGATTGCTCTCTTTTTCTCACCCCTCCCTGTACTTATTCCCAGTCAATTCCGATCACTTTTACTTCCAACATATAATCTGAATCTATATGCTTCTCTTGGCTTCCATGTTAAATTCAGCTACTATCTGCTCTAGTCTGGACTAGCAGAGAGCATGTCATTGCCTTGCAAACTATTCTCCAAGAGGCAAGCGTAAGTCATCTATTCAAAATGTCAGGCAATGAAGCTATATCCTTGCTTTAAAAAATTGAGTAGGGCCTCCCTGGTGGCACAAACGGTTGAGCATAGCACTATGAAGCTATCCACAGCCTCCAAGGCATGAGTTTGATCCTCACCTAGCCGGGGAGCTACCTACATGGTGCAGCAGACCTCTCCTGACTCACCTGCTTCTCCCCTCAGCAGTCTATTTCAGTCAGTCTACCTGTTCTTTTCCCCACTCTGTCTCTGGTGAATCCTCTCACCTCCAACACCTCTGGCCTGTACCCCAGTCTTGTATGCATAAATAATTTTTTTTTGTGGGACCCTCGCCTGCGGCCGGGGAATGAACCGGCACTGCAGAGGCTGCGAGCAGCCACCAGGGGAGGCCCAATAAATAAATCTTTGAAAAGAAAATTGAGTAGCTTCTCCAGCCTTATCTGTATCAGCTTCCTTTCACTCATAAGATTTCAGCCACTCTAGCTCCTGACCCCTTCAGGAGTATTATAATCATATTCCCATCTTTTGGCATTTCGTTCCCAGGATCTTTGTATGTCTGGTTCCTGTAGGTCATTCACATCTCAGCTCAAACATCCCCTCCACAGTGGATCTTCCCCAGATATCCTGTCTAACATAGTCTCCCCACTTCTCTCTCACCTTATTCATGCCCTGCTTCCAGAAGTGTCATTCTGTAACCTACATGAACATATACAATAACTATGGGTATCTTAACATGATCTTCAGTGCCCTCGAAGGTCAAATTGATCGCAGGGAACTAAAGCCTCAGAATATAAAACCATGGTGAGGGGGACTTCTCTATAACATCTTCCAAGAACATTTCATTGCTTCATTGCAATTAAGACCTTCTGTTATAAAACACAGAGATAACAAACAGACCCCAGATTCATTGGTGACCATTTACTGAGGAAGACTTGAGAAAAATTCCAAGGTTGCTTTCAGGCTATTGGAGGAGTGATTAATTGGAATGACCAATTAGTCATGTCAATTAGTTTAGAAGCGCATGCACACAAACATACACACATACACATACACACAAACGCTATTCCTGATGTAAGAATTTGCTTTGTAAAATACAATACTTCATCATGGGCCTGTTTCTTTTTTGCTTTCTAATATTTTCTGATTCATATTCTTCCTTTGCCTGAGACTTGTTAGAAACCTAAGTTTAGTCTGTTAGGGTCTGACATAGTACATGTCACATGATACCTGCTTAATATATTTTTATTGAATTTAGTCTTTTCTGAAATCACCTTCCAGTGTAAACTAAAGGAAACAATGAAGGCAGAAAACAAGTGATGAATGCAGAGTTGTAGGGAATTGATTGAAAGTTAAATCTACACCCTGCCTCTTTTTTTTTTAAAGATTTATTTATTTATGTATACAAGAGCTGGGGTACAGGCCAGAGATGCAGGGGGTGAGAGGATTCACCAGAGACAGAGCAGGGAGCAGAGCAGGCAGATTGACTGAAATACACTACTGAGGGGAGCAGTGGGTGAGTCAGGAGAGGTCTGCTGCACTATGTGGGTAGCTCCATGGCCAGCCAGGGATCAAACTCGTGCTGCAGAGGCTGCGGATTGCTTCATAATGCAGTGCTTAACCCCTTGCACCATCAGGGAGGCTCCACCCCCTGACTCTTGACTGAGAAGACAGACAACGCTTACCTGGAAGTATAGTTTTCTAGAAGTAGCAGAGACTCTAGAATCAGATGAGTCTCAGTTCAAATACCAGGTTTGCTACTTTTTAGCTGCCTAAACCTTAGACTCCTTGACTGTGAGATGTGAACTGCAACACTCATGTCTTAGGATGTTGTGAAAATTAATGAACAAAATATATAAATCAACAAGCCTAGTGTGTTGTGCTTCTCTGGCTCCCAAATAGACCCCTGTCCTTCCCCTTCTCGTTGGCCAGATTTGATCATTTGATGATTCCCTTACCAAGTGTGGAGAGGCCTATGATACCTCAATAAGAGTACATGAAAACGAGCTGACCAGATCTATTGAGAAAAAAAGGATGCCCAACACATATCCATATGACAATTCAGAGCCTAGATTTTTGGAGTCTGAGTGTAGCAATATAGCATGAAGTTTTTCCTGAGTTCATTTTCCATCCCATCAGGCACCCTTTGTCTTGGCTCCTCCATCTCTCTTTTCATAAAGCAAACAGGCTATTAAGCTATCTCAACAACTCAATACCTCAAGGAAATTCCCCACCTGCCCATGAGCAAGGCTCACCTGAGGCTCTGACCAGCAAGGGAAGAAAGGAGACAGTAAAAATAGCACAAGTGTTGATCCATTTCCTGAAAGCTCACCTCTGGAGCTCACATTACCTGTGGATTAGTCATAACTCTGTGACTCTTAACTTTCTGATCATAGAATAAAGCCATTTCCATCTCCCATCTCTCTGTTGGGCTTCTAATTTAAAATACACACACACACACTTTTCTCCAGAATATCTATTCTTGAACTGAATCATCTTCTGTTTCCCATGCACCAAACATAAGCCCTCCCTAGTTCCCACCACACATGGTTTGCTCAAGAGAGACGCCAAGAGATTAGAAAGCTCTTAGCACTGAGTAGTATGAACATCTCACTAACTCTGCAAATCTCATTCTTAATGGCTTGCTGGGTTACTGAAACCAAAGGCATAAAATGTAAGTCACAGAAGGACCTTGGTATGCCCTCATTTTATAGATGGGAAAACTGAGGCCTGAGAAGAAAAAGATTTTTCCAGGAAGGGACAGCAAGGTAACAACAGAACAGCTTTCTAGTCCAGTGCTTTGTTTCTGTTACATCATGTGCAAAATCACATAAGCCTAAATATATTTCCCATTTTCACATTACACTTCCCAGGGAAGGCAAATGATTTGTTCATTACATACTACCAATAACACTTACTGAATACTTGATATGTACCAGCTGATTTATATGCGTTAGTTTATTTGATCCATGCCAGCACCCTGGGTGACTTAGTTACTATCACTATTTCATAGATGAGAGAGTGGAAGATGAGAAAGGGTAGATAACTTGCCCAAATTTATACAATTATAAGTGCGACATGAGTGTTGAAATTTTACTTCAGAGAACTAATGCTAAACCACTACTTGATCTGTTTCTTTACTAGGAAACCATTCTTAGTGGTGTACCCTTCAAGGCTATCAGAGAGCTAGCAGAGACCAAAATGGTATAGTGGGAGAAAGCCCAGTGACAGAGGGCCAGGCCTGCGACCAAAGGAAACTAAGTAATGCAGAGAGGGTAGTGGCCTACCTCTGTCCTGTGACACTAGGACTGTGAGCCATGGAAGACCAGGCCTAATGCATTGCCCACAGCTGCCCTACTCTCTGACCCACAAGAGCATATAACTACCAGCTACCAGGCCCAATCATTTCCATGTCTCCCTTGATCATGATGGGGAGCTACTATTGCTATGTTCTGGGCTGTGAAAACTGCATTAGCCCAGGGGCTGAGTTACCCATTTGCTTTATTTCTACATGTTCACATTAAGGAAAGAAGCATACACTCACCATCTCTCCATCCTACCATTGGATCCCACCCTGGATTCAAATCCATATTTTCTTGGCATAGAACATAAAAGAGTATTTCTGAACAAAACCAGAGCGGAGTCTAGCTTTGACATTGGGAGTACCTACCAGTTTTGCTGGTCCAATCGATTTAGTCACTTGTAGAAACTTGCAATCTAATTTTGCCTTGTTTACTTCTTTCTCTCCATCCTATCACTTTTTCTCTCTGGGTCTCATCTTTCCCATTTGTTCAACGGTAAGCATGAATTGTCATGGAATTAAGATAAAAACAGGAAAGTGAACATATCCAGTTGTGTTCTACATCCCCCATACTCTGGGCTTTGACTATGGGGTAGGAGGTGTCATCCCAGCACCATCCGTGCCCTGGGGAAGGAAAAGAGCAAGAGGAGAGGTGAGTGCAGGCAGGGAGGTGCCCTCAAGAAAGATGCTGAAAGGAGCAGGATCCCACAGGGCCTTGGGGAGCTCAAAGGGCAGCCTCCTCAGATCTTTGCCAGAGTGTCTCTCTTTGCTGAACTTAAGGGGAAGGTACAGCTAGACCTGGAGGACAGGATTTTTCATTCCGTCTATCCCCTACCATCTACATTTTGCTTTTTTCTGACTCAGTCTCAGAACCATCAAGAAGAACAGTACTTCATTGATAAAGTTGAGAAGGATGAGCAGTGAGCTTTAAAACTTGCTTAGCTAGAAATCAGCAGTTTTGGATTTTAAGATATACATATGTCAACATATATATTATTTTTATGGTGTTTCAATAAGAATAATGCCTAATAACTCTGGCTTCTAGAAAACTCCCTGGAGTAACTGGGATAACACTTCTTGTCATAGGGATAAAAAAGCAGTTTGCGCTCCAAATTAGGATTCAAAGCTGTCTAGGCCAGAGAGAATGCATAACAGGAATGGAAGTTAGCAGAGATAAACATCAAATCCAGCATTTGGTTCCCCAAATTACATTTCTCACTACACAGTGTCCTCACAACAAGTCCTGGTAAATGGGTTCCAGGGGACACCATTACCCGTAGCATCGTGTAGCGACTTGGGCTGAGCTAGTAGAAGAAAAATGTTTGTATTTGTGAATCAGGCTCTCTCAAAAGTGGTAAGAGTGGAGTCCTCATCTGCCACACCAGAGACTGGCACAAGCATATTCTCAGATATGCATTTACACGTACTCCCCAAAGATAGCCAGAGTGCCTGGGAGGGGATTTAGGCAGATCTAGAGTGCAAGCCAGTTTCAGTTTACTATCTTTGAGAACTTGGGCAAGTTACAGCTGAGCCACTATATCTTGAGCTTCCCCAAATGTGCTTCCCTTGCCTGGATTTTGTAAGTAATAAAGATAATGTATGGTTACACTTCGCAGATTAGGCTGGCAAATTCCTAGGAACGTTTGGCAGTATGCTTAGGAGTATGGGAGGCCATGGCATAAATACAAGGCACATTCCCAGTGTTTCTGTTTTATTCAATGGCAAATCATTTACAACCTATTTTTATATTAAGCAAAACAGGGATCTATTATTGAGTAGAAAGGAAAATCTACCATTTTTAAAGCTCAAAGTGATAAAAACTTTGAAGACACAGTCAGCTGCTGCATGGGATGTGCCTCCAGTTCCTCAGGAATACATGTTCCTTTCTCTGTCTTCAGGGTGCTTCAGCAGAAAATTGAAGAAGTTTTGATGCATGCAAAATAATTATCAGGGAGTCTGCCACAGGGTAAGAGGTCAATAATTAGTAACTATCATTATTTGGCATTTCTGGAATGTGATCAACCTACTGATTCTCGCATTAGTGAGACCACACTTGTTTGGGATGTTAGGTACAGTGAGGATCGTCCATTTTTAAGAGGGGCGCAATCAAACTAGAATGGGTTTACAATAAAGAGTGATGGCCAGGTTGGTGAGAAGTCTGGAACTGGAAAGCCTATTCCATGAGAAACTATTCTAGTGACTGGGGTTTTTTAGCCTAGGGAAGAGAGGAGAGGATTAGTGAAATTCTTCCAATAGTTAACAGACTAACTAGAGGAAGAGAGAGGAGATATTCTGAATAAGCAGACATAGGTTATAATAAGCAGACAAGGTGGACTAAATCAGGAGAAGAGTAAAACTCTATTAAGAAGAAACACTTCTTAATATGTGAGTTTCTTTAGCAGTGGGAGGCAGAATACAATGGTTAAGAACTCAGGTTCTAGAATCAGACTCATGGATCATGATTGACCTATAATAACTCTATGAATTTGGGGCAAAGTAATGAACTCTCGTGGGCTCAGTTTCATTACCTGTAAAATGATGATAATGAGCTATAGCTCATAGGAATATTGTCAAGAATGTTTTAAAAGTGTGCAAAGTACCTAGAATAGTGTCAGCTATATAGTAAGTGCTGAATATGTAACTTCATACAGAAGTTACATATTATAACTGGAAAAGTTATATCTGGGAGTGTTGTGGACTCAATTTTTCTCCCTAAAATTCATGTATCAAAATCCTAATCACCTAATGTGATGTTAGAGGTGGAGCCTTTGGGAGCCATTGGGATTAGATGAGGTCTTGAGGGTAGAGCCCTTATCAATGGAAGTAGGGCCATTATGAGAGTCACCAGAGATTTTGTTTCCTGTCTATATTTTGTGCCACATGGGTACACCTTGGGAAGACGTCCATCTATGAACCAGGTACACACCAGATGCTGAATCTGCAGGTGACTTGATCTTGGATCTTAGCCTCCAGAACTATGAGAAATAAATATTTATAGTTTAAACCACCCAATCTATTTTATTTTTATTGGAACAAACCCAAGCTTATTAAGACATGGAGATACCAGGGTCTAAGGAATAATTGAAGCTATGGATGTTATAAGAGTGCCCTAAAAAAATAAATACAGGAAGAAGAAAAGAGAATTGGATCAAACTGAAGTCTAGTTAGGATGTAATCAGCTGCAAAAAGATGGAAGTCCAACTAACAGTGTCATAACTTACTGAGGAACCATTTAATAATCTATCTTGCATAATAAGAATCATGGCAATAGCTTATTCTGAGGTTAGTCTAGAGTTCAATGACATGATCAAAGATCCAGGCTTTTTCTCTTTTCTATGCTGCCATTTTCAGCATGTTGAATTTTTATTTTTGTGACTGTTACCTCATGATCACAAAATGGCTGCCAAAGCTCACTCTACCATATTCAAGGCAGAATATGAAATAGAGATAAAATAATTTACATTTTGTGAGAGTCTGTTTTTCATGTGGAAAATAACTCTTCTTAAAAGTCCTCCAGCAGATTTCTCCGTATGCCTCATTGGGTATATCTGATGTATAAGCATGTCTCTAGTAAAGGAAAGTGGTACTGATATTCCTGCTTAGAACAACCTTGATGTAAGCCCATATCTAGTTAGGACCCTACCATCTCTGAAGTCAATAGATCTCTCCCTAAGAGCTAACCAAAATTTAGGGGCAAGAACTACTGAGTAGTTGTCACCGATCACATTTGGACAACACTGATATTTAAAAGATCAAAAGAAGGAAAGCAGATAATGAAGAACATTAATAAAGAAATGCCATAGGGTTAGTGGGAAGGGGGGAAGTATCAAGGAATTTTAAAAAGAAGGAAACTTTGGGGAGAGAGGGGCCCTCACAATGAAGTGCTTCAATCTTCAGGTCAAAAAGAATTGAATGGTTCACTGACTTGTAGATTGATAAACTGTGTAAAAGTAGTTTTAATGGAGCAGGGGAATGGGAGCAAGCAGGAAGATGAATGAAGTCATGGAAATTGTTCTTTCTAGTGGTTTAACTATAAAGGGGAAGAGTGAATAATAGCTGGAGGAGAACACAGGGTCAAGACAAGGTATTATAAGAAAAAAAAAATTGCATGTACTTATTCAAGGGACATAAAGCCAAAACAAAGGTAGACATAAAAGAGGAAAGAGTTAAGAGGAAGAAAGAAGGAAAAGATAGAACATATAGGGAAGGAGAGATTCAAGACCATTAATAGAGGTAAATCCTAGATTAGAAGAATGCCTTTTTTTTTTTTTTTTTTTTGCAATGTCATAGTGAGAATGGGTTGGGGAACTGGGGGATGGGAGAAGAACGTAGGAACCGGTATGGGTACAAATGAACATTGTATTTTTAGTTTCACAGAACATGTTCAGAAGGGTATGCAACACCAAGTTCATAGAAAAGGGTATTAGCAGGGGGCATAGTTGAAAGAGCTTTCCACAGACAATCTCAAAAAAAAAAAAAAATCATTGTTCTTAGCTCTGGACATGGAGGGAAGAAGGGTCAATTTACCCATCTTTTTTATTTATTTATTTATTTATTTATTTTAAGATTTATTTATTTATTTATACAAGCACTGGGTACAGTCAGAAGCACGGGAGGGTGAAAGAATTCACCAGAGACAGAGTGGGGAACAGAACAGGCAGACCAATGAAGTACACTGCAGAGGGGAGCAGCGCGCGGCAGGAGAGGTCTGCACGCCATGTGGGACCCTCCTCCAGTGGCCGGGGAGCAGCCGGGGATCGAACCGGCGCTGCAGAGGCTGCAGGCAGCTTCGCAGCCCAGCGTTCAACCGCTGCGCAACCAGGGAGGCCCAAATTTACCCATCTTTTTTGAGCAAGTTTAATATCAGTTCCTTCATTCTAAATGAAAAGAGGCACCTGAGGACCAACCAGACCTATGGTGGAATAGTTTCTCCAGAAAAGGTCTCTGTGTCCAGAAAAACATTTCTTCCCATCCCACATCAACACCGTTGCTCTGCCCATTAAACCCCTAACATTTCATCTAGGTCTCCCTAGATGTGGACTTAGATGCTTTTTGAAGCACTTACCATTGACAAGTATCCTAAATATTGGCTTTATAATTTCTAGTAGGTCAGACCTCATAAGTCTTCAATTAAGCGAGAGTTTTTCTTTCAATTCCCCGATACACTTTAGAGGAATACCCAATCCTTTGAAAATTGTCCTGACTCATCTTCCTCAGAAGAGAGGCCTTCCACCAGGTTCCTATAAAACAGCCATAACTCAGACAAAATAGCCCATCAGGGAAAACAAAATAAACCATTGACACACTGGAACCAAAATGCAGTTGAAAATCAATTTTGCTCAAAATTATCCAATGTTTACATTTGACTTAGTATTGATGGGTGTTCATCAGTATTTTTTTCATTCCTTTGAAATACAGTCAATTAAAATGCATGGGATTGTCTGAGGTATAAAGTCACAATGAGATACATTTTATAACAGCTGGGATATTTGGCCACAGAGTTCAGCATTCCAACAACCCTGGGAGACAAGTGGTCACTGCCTCCCTTGAAAGGACAATCAAAAGAAGATTTAGAAAGGTAAAAAAAAAAAAAAAATCCTCCCAAATTAGTGCAAATAGCTCTAACTTCCACATCTTTGAAAACAGGAGTGATGGTGATTGCGAACTCACAAATGTAGATTAACTAAGGTGAAGCCTTTAAAAGTGGTGGATTATTATAACAATAAAAAAGAAAAGATCGGAATACATCAAACAGAAAACTGGGAAATTTAAGCAGTGAGGCAGTAGACTTCAGTGTGGGGAGGCACATGGCTTAAGATTCTTGGTTGCAAAGAATAAAATTACTCTGGCTAAGTGAAATAGCAGAGTCACTTGTTGACCAGGCATTGAATGGTTCCCAGACACTACGTAAAGGCTGGGGAGGCTGGTGTAGGCAACACACTGAGTGGCCTAATTGAGAGCCTAGGGCACCCCCAGAACAGTCTGCTTAAACTTAAACACAGCCTCTAACTCCGCACTTCTGCTACTGCTGGACCCTGGACATCCTACTTCAGTTACCCAGGTGGATTCCAAATGAGTCCATTGATGGACGGTACCAGCTTCTAGAGGTGAGGAGGGCAAGTTTCTATCTAACCTCTTCCACCCCGTAGACTACATAGAGGCAAACTCCCCAAATATGGAAAGGAGCTTCATAATCTGAATAGGAGCTAAATGACAAATGGCAATGCAGGTATTCTTCTTAAATTACATCCTTCTTAATCTGACTTCTTTTTTTTAATGGTGCTCCTCTCCTAGCACTTTCTCTTCTGTAACTAGGTTGGGGGCGGGGGTGTGTGTCCTCAGACTGGGATGTTTTCATGTCCTGAGAGAGAATCCCATTCCATGTCCACGCTCTTAGCAATTCTTCTCCATCTCTGAAAATATCTCAGATTGAGCCCCATGTTTCCCCAATACTCTAAACCCTATGTATTGAAAAATAAGGATCTGGCATGTTCATTGGACATTATTGAATATTGTTCCATCACCTTCCAAGAACTTCCCTGATGAGAGTGGTTCTCACTAATATCCCAGAAGTCACTCTGTCCTTCCTCTAAATGTCCAGTCTAGTTCTCAGATTTAATGACTTGACCACATGTATGACCAGTTCATTAACCAGTTGATGGATGTGGCAATATGGAGAGAGGACCAGGAATCCGTTCTGTATACAATCCACTTGATGAACTTCCACAGGCAAGTCACCATCATTCTAAACTGCTGTTCTTGAATTGAATGGTAAATAGATAAAGTTACCATTTCTAGCAGGGTCTTCATTAGAATCACCCAGGAGGAACACAGAATCCAACACAAACCCAAATAAACATTTCCAGAATGAATCCAGACGTCTGTAGGGGGTTTAATTTGTTTCTGTTAGTTTGTTTGCTTTTCAGTTTGACGTCAAACTCACTAAGTCATCCCGCTACTAAGCCAGGTGTGGGAACTCTGAACTGAAAGATTTCTTGTCCTGTTTAGCTTTAGGGGTGTTAAGGGAAAGTGCACAGCAGTGAAGAGTTTGATCTTGGGGGCCACAATCAGATTCTGAATCTGACCTTGTGACTCTCTAGTTCCGAGTCTTAATCAAGTTACTCAGTGTCTCTAAGCATCACTTTCCTCCTTCCAGAAGTGGAGATGGAAAATCTTCCTACCACCATGGGATTTGCGCAAGGATCAAGTGAGATGAGGTATTTGACGCTCAGAGCCCAGTGCCTGGCCCAGGCACGACACCCAGTGCTGCTAGCTGGGTTATTATGATGACAAAGACAGGAGAGCTGAGGCATCCGGCTGTGTTGGGGGAGGCTCCAGGAAAGCTGGTAGAAACATGACTTTCTTTTTTCTGTTTTTGTGCTTGATTTAACTGTATAAAAATATAACTGATGAACTTAAAATGTTCAGGATGTTGGCGTTTTTCCCCTTTTTTCTGGCTGCAGTTTCGCAGAAGATGCGTTCCCAATGAGGAACATCTCAGCCGCCCCAACCAGTATCTGACTCGTTTCTGCGTCTTGGCTCAGGCCTGAATGTGGTCCATAGTAAGCTGCTTTGCCTTGGTGACTCAGCATAGTAGGCCCTTTTTCATTTCTCTCTCATTCCCCAGCCAAGAAACTCTCCCACTTCTCTCTGCCGTATGCTACTGAGATTGCATTTTGTATCATCTTCTGGGAGATAACACAGTTAAATTAATGCTGAGAACCTTATAAGGGTATAAACACTTCTTTTCAGGATGGACGTCATAATAGCAAATCGAGGGCGAGAGCCAATAATAGATTTCTTGGGTTTCTTTTTTCCTTTGCACATTCTTTAGGGCTCTCCAAGGGGGACTGAAATGACATGGAAACCCCAAAATAGTCCAGGGAATCAGACTGAGGAAGGAGTGTTCTGAACAGGCAGGCAGACCAAATCCAGCCCACACCTCCTCAAGCCCAAATTTGCCTCCTTCCCAAAGTAAGGGTGCCTTTACTGTGGCCTTGGTTGGAGAAATAGAAACGTGGTCTTGATGTTATACAGCTCCGGGTCTCGGAATCCTCTGTCTCATACTAGCTGCATGGTTGGGCAAGTTGTCTGCATTCTCCAACTCCTGTTCCTGGTCTTTATATTGAGCAAACATATGCTGATAAAATGAGATAGCATTGTAAACCTGCCTGCTACATAGTAGGGACTTACTGGGTATTTACTGATCTTGCATTCTTTCTTTTCTAAAATAGCCCTGCTGATCCAACCAGTCCATTTCAAAGGTGCAGCTTTCATAAACAGGTGATTCTAGATTGTTCCATTAAGATAGAATACCTGCCCAAAAGGGTTTTTGACATGATTTATGGTGTAATAAAAGCCCCTCAGCTCCAAGTCAGACTGAAACTCTAGTCCTGTCTTGTTATTTAGCCATCTTTGTGTTCTTGAACCTTTTCGGAAGAGTTTCTATATTTGCCAAGGGTTCCTATGTGCCAAACACTATATTGAATGTTTAATATGCCTTATTTTACTTCATTTCATTATAACCCCTATACAGTTGAAATTACTATCCTCATGTTCTAGAAAAGGGAACTAAAGGAGAGAGAAATTCAATAACTTGTCCAAGGTTATATTGGTATGAGAGGTGAAGCTTGGACTTGAACCCTGTTCTGTCTGGCTCCAGAGTCTGTGTTGCTAATCATTGTGTGTATGGTGCCTGCCTACTGTTCCTGCCCTCATTTTCTCCATTTGCAAAAAAAGAAGGATAATAATTCATGCCTACCCTGCAGGGATTTCTAGAGAGGAACATATAAAATTGTGGATTGAGAGTTTTCTACACTGAACAGACAATTTAATGTAAAGAATTGCTGTTATTATCAGAAAGGCTTCCTTGGTCTTTAGAAAATATTACCTATGCCCAAAGAAAATCAGATCTGTAAGACTGACCGCTCTTGCCTGCAACTATCAATGTGAAACTGAGGACAAGGTGGCTTTTGCAGCTACACGATCGTATATTGAGTAGGGTAGAGTACACACTAAATCTGTATTTATACTCGGGAAACCACGCTGTGCTTAAATTAGCACTTGAAGAATAAAAGCTTCTCTAAGGCTGCCCTTCTTAAGTAACACAGAATAACATTTCTATAACTACAGACAACAGTATTTTGAAAGCAATAGCAAGATGCATTGAATTCATCCTAAATCTTTACCCACTCCTCTCCAATCACACCTCCCAACTCACAGCCCCTGGCAGCCAGCATGCATCTTAAATCGAAGCTCTTTTCCAACATTTGCGGCCCAAGCAAGATATGAATAATAAAGACCAGGTTCTCCTGGTTTATTTCAATAGTGTGTTACTCAGAAGTCACAACCTTCGTCACAAAGGGGCCCAGCAGCATTTAATTAATCCGAGATGCTCAAGGCATCATTGCACTAGCAAAGGAATCAATTTTCCAAATTCATAAAATCACAGAAATAGCACCCGAGCTTTGTCATGAGCTTTGCTCTAAATTACTAGAGTTACTCCTCCTACAATCTGGCTACCCCCAAAATTTCACCTGTCTCCTGGGTGGGGCTCTGCTCGGGGAGTTTATCTTTACCCAGGTCTTTTTGCCCAGATACACACTCATGCATCTCTCTCTCACACACACACACACACACACCCCATGCACTTCAATTCCCATGGAAACCAAACAAGGGGGAAAAATCGAAAGGAAATATACAGAAGAGCTCTCTGCCCCTGCTGCCTGATTCTCCCCATCCACAGTTCTAAGACTCTTTTTAGAATCTGTAGGTCTGTGAGCATTCTATTACCATTTAATTTACACATAAAGGGTGATTTCTTTCAGTCGAGAATAAATAACAAAATAATTGAGCATCACAATGAATAACTAAGAGAGATGCTAATTTTGCGGCAATCACACTGCCACAGGAATAGACAGAAGCCATTTCTGACTTTTAACCCAAAAGTCACCTTTACCCAATAAAATATAATGGATGTGGCAAGTAAGGAGAGAGAATGAGGCAACATATAAATATTACATATATTCCTCACTCTCTGAAAAACTGTAAATAAGGACTGAATAAGTAAATTAAAGTAGATCCACACAATGGGAAATTGTACAGGCTACAAAGAATGAGAGTTCTAGGTAGTGACAGGGAAATATGCCAGCTGTCTTGTTGTGAATAAAAGAATTGCAGAAGTACATTATTGTATTCATCCATTTAGGTAAAAATAATTATAGGTAGACAAAGTATTTCTTTACTTATATTATCGTACTTGTATAGAAAAAAAATTTTGGAAGAATATAAATCAAAAGGTCTTCCACAGTTCATCAGGGGAGTAAGATTAAGGAAAATTCTTATTTTCCATGTCATTCATTTCTATAGTTTCTTCTTTTTATGAGTGAGAATTTACTATACCAGTAATCAGAAAAAGTGATAAGGTCAAGCAAAATTAGCTTGGTCAATTTTATGGGGAGTGATAACCTTGCTATTTCGGGGTTCTCATAACGACATCTACAATAGCATGCGCAAGGGCCATTTCCCTGTATAAGCAGATGGATCTGGAAACCCAGACATGCCAGATTCTAGCCAAATTTATTTTCTTCTATTTTTGAAAAACCAAAAAACCACAGTGACTTATGTTCATTATTTCTGGTCCAGTAGTGGCCAAGTGGGTGGGTGGCAGAGTTCCAAGTCCTGATGGATGACAAGACTTCAGTGGCCAAAATGTTAAAGACCTTTCCTTCTTCTTCTCCTTTTGTGGGTTTTTTTCCCTTTTGTGCTGGCAAAACACATTTATGGAGTTATTGTAATGACAGGTCATCTGTCATCAGTCTGTAACTTTGCCAAGGACCAGTCCTGCTCAGAGTGGACTCTGGTTCCCTCTCGAAAGAGAATGGCACCTAGAACATATGAAATGGTTTGAATGAGAAGAAACATGAGTGGGAAACCGTGGCCCGAGGTTTCCCTTACCTGAGCTCAATTTCTTGGCAGGACTTTTAAAGGACTTTTAAAGGACTTCCACTTGTCCTGGGACAGGAAGGAAGAGAGCATAGGTTCACAATGTGATTACAAATAGACAACCTGAGCATTAAATTCTTCTGTTGGGAACACTGGTTCGTGGAGCTACAGAAACCACATGAGCTCTCTTCCCCCAAGAACTACTGAATATTCTCTTATTTGTTCTACGACATTCCTGTGGTCTCCTAATCTCAGTCTCACACAGGATGAGCACCTGACCCAGGTCATCAGGATCATTCAGACTTCCCTAGGAATTTGTGATTGGAAATCAGATTCATCTATTTTATTTTTGAGGAAAGAACAAAGAAGCACAAAACCTAGGAGCTGTGGCACTTCGTGATGGTGTGTGCCAAACAGCAAAGGAAGTCAGTCAATCTTCAGAAAGGTAACAGTAGAGAAAATGCCAGAGAAAAGCAGCATTGAGATACCACAGGGCACCAGTCATGAATATATACATACTGCTTGGCTATAGGCTTGCTCTTAGATTCTTTAAGCCCCCTCTACATTCCTAAAGTAAAATTCCTCATTAGGCTTATGCCAGTGTGAATGGGTTTCCCTTACTGGAAACTAAAAGAATTTTGGCTAAGGCAGCAGGTGACAAAACTGTCACATTCATATGAATTCAGTACATCAGCGTAGACACCTTCAGAGGCTAAATACTCATTCAATATCACTACTGACCATTCCAATTTAAAATTTCCCGATGAAGGCCTCCCTGGTGGTGCAAGGGGTTAAGTCTCAGCACTGTGAAGCTATCCTCAGATACCTGGCCAGGGAGCTAATCCACATGGCTCAGCAGGCCTCTCCTGTGTTGCCTGCTGCTCCCCTCAGCAGTGCATTTCAGTCAATCTGCCTGTTCTGTTCCCCACTCTGTCTCTGGTGAATTCTCTCACACCTCTGGCCTATACCCCAGTTCTTGTATGCATAAATAAAAAAAAACTTTAAAAGTAAAGAAATAAATATATAAATAAAATTTCCCTATGAGAAGGGCTTTCCAAATCAGTTTCTGAGACCACCCCGTTACTCATTATCATTATCATAAAATTATTATAAAATTTAATCACTATACTTTCTTTTAAAGATTTATATATTTATGCATACAAGAGCTGGGGTACAAGCCAGAGGTGTGGGGGGTGAGAGGACTCACCAGAGACAGAGTGGGGAACAGAACAGGCAGACTGACCAAAGTACACTGCTGAGGGGAGCAGCGGGAGAGTCAGGAGAGGTCTGCTGCACCATGTGGGTTGCTCCCTGGCCGGCCAGGGATCGAACTCATGCACCACCAGGAAGGCCCCCTAACACTACACTTATTGGGTATTTACTCTGTCAGGCCCTGTAAGGAGCGTTTTTACTGCTATGCTGTGTGCTGTTACAGAGCGCACAAACCCAGGAGGTAGGCACTATTATTTTTTTTTTTTTTATAAATTTTATTGTTATATTCCCCATACAATTGCAGCCCCCCATTCTGACCCCAATCCCTCCCCTCCCGCCCCCGCCCCCCTAAAAGTGTCTCTGGTTCATAGTTTTTTGTTGATTTTGATTTTCACTTTCTTATAGTTATTCATTTTCCTGGTCCCTTATTTAAGTTTTCTAGATTCCTGCTATGAGTGAGACCATCCGGTATTTTTCTTTTTCTTTTTGGCTTATTTCGCTGAGCATGATCCCTTCCAGCGCCATCCATGTTGCAGCAAATTGCATGTGTTTATCTTTTTTGAATGCTGAGTAATATTCCATGGTATATATGTACCACATCTTCTTGATCCAGTCATCTATTTTTGGGCATTTGGGTTGTTTCCAAAGCTTAGCTATTGTAAACAGTGCTGCTATAAACATAGGGGTGCAGGTGTTCTTTGGAATTGATGTTTCTGTGTCCTTTGGGTAAATACCTAGGAGTGGAATTGCTGGGTCATATGGAAGCTCTATGTTTAGTAGGTCCAGAAATCTCCACACAGCTTTCCACAGTGGTTGGACCAGTTTGCACTCCCACCAACAGTGCAGAAGAGTTCCTTTTTCTCCACACCCTCGCCAACATTTGTTGTTGCTAGTTTTTTTAATATGAGGCACTATTATTATTCCCATTTTACAGTTGGCAAACTAAGACTCAGTAATGCAGAGCAACTTGCCAAAGGCCACAAAGTGAGTTGATAGCCAGCACTGCATTCAGAAACTAGGTCTGTGTGACTTAAAGCACAAGCTCTGTACTGCTAAGCTGATCTGCCTCACATCTTTCTTTAGACTGTCATAAGTTTGATTGATGATAGAAATGAACTGACCTGACATCTGACTGATGTTGAAAATCCCATCCCATCCTGAGATTAGTTACCACTGTACAAATCAAAAGAATGCGCCACAGTCTCTGTGGAAAAGAGTTTAGTGGTTTCTCAAAAAATGAAAGATAACATTATCATATGATCCAGCAATTCCACTTCTGGGTGATCGCCAAAAGAACTGAAAGATTACTTGAGCAGATGTTTGTACACCCATGTTCATAGCAGCACTACTCACAATAGCCAAAAGGTGGGAAGTAACCCAAATGGCCAGCTACAGATGAATAGATAAATAAAATGTGATGTGTACATACAATGGGAGATTAGCTTTCATAAGGAATGAAATTTAGACACATACTACAACATGGAAGAACCTTAACACTAAGATACAATACTGAGTGTCTTAGACACTTCTGCTAAGACACCATGCTAAACAACAAAGGACAAATAGTGTATGATTCCACTTACATGATATATCTAAATTCATACAGACAGAAAATAGAATCGTGGTTGCCACACAGAAGGGGTAGGAAGGACTATAGAGTAAATTTTAATGGGCTATTTTCACAGAATTTCAGTTTAGGAAGATTAAAAAGTTCTGGAAATGGGTGGTAGCGATGACTGCATAATAATGTGAATGTACTTAGTGCAACTGAACTATATGCACCCAAAAATGGTTAAGATGGAAAATTTTGTGTTATGTATATTTTACCATAATTTCTTTTAAAAAGAGTGTGCCATGAGTTCTGATCAGTAATGGCGCTACAGTTCTGGAGCTGGGGCAACATCTTTGAGTAGAATGCATTCAGTTCAATTCTACAGATATTTCTTGAGGGGCCCATCCTCTGGCAGTCCTGCTAGGGGATTATTCAGAGGGTTTAGGCATCCGGGAGACCAAGTTTAAGCCTCAAGTAGCTCACATTCTAGAGAGATCTCAGAAAACACACAAATTCAAGGCTAAGTGTGATAAAAAGAAACATAAAGAGCAAATATATCTTGGAGGATTGAGAACTCAAGGAAGACTTTGTTGTACATCCAACATCCAAAGGGCATGGGGTCGCTGCTACAGCGAGAATACTTGTTCCTCCTCCCTTCACCCGCTTCTTAATACTTCATATATTGAAACCTAATCCCCAAAGTGATGGTCTATCCAGGTAAGGCGTTTGGGGGATGACTAAGTCATGAGGCAGGAGCCCTCAGGAATGAAATTAATGCTCTTATAAAAGAGGTTCTAGATAATTCTTTCTTCCTTTCACTGTTTGAGGACATAGCAAGAAGATGGCTGCCGATGAACCAGGAAATGGACTCATCAGCAGGCACTTTATATTGGACTTTCAAGTCTCCAGATCTGTGATAAATCAATTTCTCTTTTTCTATAAGTCACCCAGTCTACGGTATTCTATTAGAGCAGCCAGAGCAGAATGAGACAGTAACATCGCAATGAGAAAGGGACATCCTAAATAAGGAATGGGAGTTAAGAATGTGAGCCAATTTGAAGAGTAAAAAGTAGAGGGTGGGATAAAAAATAGGGGCAGACCGGTGGCGCAGCGGTTGAGCGCTGGGTGGCGAAGCTGCCCGCAGCCTCTGCAGCACCGGTTCGATCCCCGGCTGCTCCCCGGCCTCCGGAAGAGGGTCCCGCATGGCGCGCAGACCTCTCCTGCCGCCCGCTGCTCCCCTCAGCAGTGTACTTCGGTCCTTCTGCCTGCTCTGCTCCCCGCTCTGGCTCTGGTGAATTCTCTCACCCTCCCAAACTGCTGACTGTACTCAGTGCTTGTATGTATAAATAAATAAATAAAATCTTAAAAAAAAAAAAAATAGGGGCAGAGGGCCTCCCTGGTGGCGCAGGGTTTTTTAAAGACAAAGATATCAGGCGATTGCCAGCCACTGCAGCATGAGTTCAATCACGGGCCTGCCAGGGAGCAACCCACATGGTGCAGGAGACCTCTCCTGTCTTGCCCACTGCTTCCCTCAGCAGGGCATTTCAGTAGATCCGCCCGTTCTGCTCACCCCTGCACCACTGGCTTACACCCCAGTTCTTGCATGCATAGATAAATAAATCTTTTTAAAAAATAAGGCAGAGATTAATGCTGAACATGTATTTGAGACTTATTATCTGTCAGGATTCAGGTAGAATACACACATCTCATTTAATATTCACAGCAGTCTTTGGTAATAATAGGTAATATTCTAGAAGATACTTCTGTTATCCAACAGTCTCCCCACTCCCCTTCTGCCTTCCTACCAAACCCTGATTTAGTTTTGGTATTCCCCCCCACCCCCAGACAGATTCATCTTGCTGGAAGGACCTTCCTTTCAGTTCTGGGGGATGAGTCTTCATTAGTCTTAATCAGAGTATTCCATGCCTGTTGGCATAGCTTGTTGGGGCTAAGAGCTAGGTGTAACTTGACCAATAAAGAAAAAGGAAGGGATGTTTGCCAGAGAACTTGTGAAAAGACTTTATTCCTTGCTTTGAAAAAGAAAAACTTCACAATTTCTTTCTACCTTTGGATGCAGCGATAACTAAGCTATAGAAACAACACAAATGCCTAAAAATAGATGACTGGATCAAGAAGATGTGGCACGTATACACAATGGAATATTACTCAGCAATCAAAAAAGATAAACTTATGCAATTTGCAGCAACATGGATGGAGCTGGAAGGGATCATGCTCAGCGAAGTAAGCCAGAAAGAAAAAGAAAAATACCGGATGGTCTCACTCATAGCAGGAATTTAGAAAACCTAAATAGGGGACCAGAAAAAAGACTAATTATAATAAAGTAAAAATCAAAATCAACAAGCAACTATAAACCAGAGACACACTACGGCGGATGGGGGGAAAGGAGGGATAAGGGTCAAAATAAGGGGGATGGGAATTGTATGGGGAATATAATCAAGATGATGCATACATTGTGCAAAAATGAAAAATGATGTAAAAATATATAAAAGAAAAAAATAAATAAAAAATTTTAAAAAAAATGCAAAGCCTGGGGCTGTGGTAGCCTTCTGGGACCATGATCATATGACTTTAAAGGTGAGATCAAGGTCAGGTTTACAGCAGAGAAAGATGAAGGGAAACTGCTGACTTTAAAAGCCCCTGAGTTAACCTGCCCTGCAATTATTTTGCTCCTGTCTCCTCTTAGGTCAGATAATACCTTCATGTTTAATACGCAAGCTACTTTCACTTGAATCTTACAGTACTTGCAGATGAAAAGTTATATGAGTCTTCCAGTGAGTAAGAAATTGGTTGTCTCTAGGTTCAATATCAGGTGTGTGACCCCAGGATAAGAGAAAGATGGAGTAAGGGGGTGAGTAACATGAAAACTGTACTTTGGCACCTCAAACACTGGGTAAGGAACATGTGGGCAAATCAGTGGGCCCAAGGGGCACTTCTCTGTGTATGTGTGCGGACTCAGGAATGCAAAACTTCAGTCACAGTATTTTAGATTCACACCTCGTTGTCTATGCCCTGGGGGAGGGAAAGTGATGGTGTTTCCGTGGTGACTCAGCCCTTCCCCTCGAAAACTCAGGAAACGTCAAGTGTGTCCTTGTAGGCAACCTTCCCTCTCTCGGCTGTGTTTATATAGGGCAGTGCGTGGAAAGTTTCGCTCTTCCTTTACGCTTGACTAGTCCCCAAGTCTCCCACCTCCTCGACTCTCACCGTGTGGGGGGCCAAATGTCATTCCAACCCACCCCCCCCCCAGCGCCTCCCACACATATCCAGGCCTTCAACACAGCCACCCGAGTTGGAGTGACCTCCCTCAGGATATTTTTACCACCCATTGAGAGGTGATTAAAATTGTCTGATATAAAAATACAACTCACCAGCTGGGAGAGGTTCCTAGCGGGTTTCAACCAGAGGCGGCTGGAGCACTGGTCACAGCAAACCCAGATTTTGCATTCCTGCTAGGATGCGGTGGGCTACTGGAACAGCACTCTGTGAAGCTCAGTTTCATTGTGGGAGCAATGGGAGTAATGCCACCTGCCCTTGCTTAGCTCCAGGGCTAGTGACAGGATCCAAAAACTCCCAGGGCTAGTGAAGCAATTCAATGCAAATATCACCATAGTGCCCACCAGAGGACTGGAGTTTGAGGGTGTAGGAACAGGATGGTCACAGGGCAGGTTATCTATGATCCAGCAGACAGGTAAAGGAAAGTCTTGGAGCCCTTGGTGGCTTTCTCAGGCTTTTATTGAGCTGTTACCTATAGAGCAGCAACCAGGTACATGGCAGAGGAAGTGGTAGGGCCAGGAGACCAGGAGGCCGCCAAGCCCCCAGCAAGTCTTCATTCTGGGCTTCTCCGGCTTCTTTCTCCCCTTCACTCTCCTGCTTCTTTCCTGCTTCTGCTTCTCTTGATGACTATCTTAATACCCCTCCTATGGCCCACAGAAGTAAATAAGACAGTTTGCAACAATGTAACAACTGCAGGTGCCCCATCGGACAGGGCAATCCTAATGGTGGGAGGGCAGAAAAGCCTGAAAAACCATTTACCCTACAGAGGGCCTAGCCCTCAAATAGAAATTTTATTTGGCACAGAGGAAAAAGTTCCAAAACAGCAAGTTACTATACCCACACTGTCTGAGAAGATCTCTAAAGGAATCTGGGAAGACTGAAGGGTATGAGAGAGAAGTAAGAAGATCCAATTGGTTGAATTTCTTCCCTGAGACCTGAGTATTGGCCTGGGGCTTTGTACATATTATTTCACTCAGCCCTCCTGATAGCCTGAGAGAGACATTTCCATCTTTATCAAAAAGGTACACCAAGGGGGCCCCCCTGGTGGTGCAAGGGGTTGAACACCGCACTATGAAACAATCCACAGCCTCTGCAGCACGATTTCGATCCCCGGCCAGCGAGAGACCCACATGGTGAGGCGGACCTCTCCTGTCTCGCCCACTGCTCCCCTCAGCAGTATGTTTCCGTCAGTCTGCCTGTTCTGTTCCCCATTCTGTCTCTGGTGGATCCTCTCGCCTCCCCCCCATCTCTGGCCTATGCCCCAGCTCTTGTGTGCATAAATAAATAAATCTTTACCAAAAAAAAAAAGGTACACCAAGAAATTAAAAGTTAAAGGTAGATTCTGACCTCATCATCACTTGCTTTATATGTTCTCCCCACCCCCAGAAGACTTAAAGTTTTCCTAAGTTCTTTTGACTCCTTAAAAAGAATGAAAGGGAGCAAAACCTTGAAAAGTAATATTGCAGTATTATGAGAATTTTCATGCCTTATGATTTTAGCTCTGTCTTAGGTACAGGATCCCAGAGAGTACAACAAAAACAGTGACTGAAAGTGACTGAAGTGCATTGTTCCCCAAATTGTGTTGAATAATGAATCAAAGGAAGTCATATTTTAGTCCAAGCAACTTTCTTACTATATATCCTTAGACAAGCTATCAAATCAGATCTCAACTAGAAAATGAGAGTTAACATATGAATCTCTTATGTGTATCCAGAGGGATTCTAGGAAGTTATACGCATAGACCGAAACAATCCATTGTGATAGGGTAGGGGAAGGGTCAGAGCTTTATTATTAGAGCAAGCTCTGGTGGGGGTAATAAACGTATCTTGAATCCTCAGGCTTTTCATTTCTAAAATGGAAGATGATGCTACATTCTTGGTTTTCAGCTTTCTTTTTACTTTTTTTTTCAAGCCATCTTATTTTATTTAATTTATTTATTTAAATTTTATTTTTATATTCCCCATACAATTACAACCCCCTTATTTTGACCCCAATCCCACCTTTCACCGCCCCTCACCCCCCATAGAGTGTCTCTGGTTCATAGTTGTTAGTTGATTTTGACATTTTCTTTCTTATAGTTATTCTTTTTCCTGGTCTCTTATTTAAGTTTTCTAGATTCCTGCTATGAGTGAGACCATCGGTATTTTTCTTTTTCTTTCAGTTTTCTTTTTACTTTTTAAGCAACTGACATGAAGCCCCTTATCTATTGTGTGAGTGAAGTGTTGCATAGATTAAAACAACATAGAATAAAGAGCCCCCCTTCCTTCAATGTCATCCCCAACCCCGCCACCCTTTCTTTCCTCCTGTCAAGGTACTTTGCTAGATATGTACCCTATATGTCTGTGGCTTCTGTGCTAAGGAAAGATAGACCTACTTGCTGCTTCCATGAACAGTTCCAAGTGCTTTCCTCACCACAACTCTTTACTCTCATAACAATCCTGTACAATAAATGCTATTATTAACCCCTTTTAAACATAAAGAAACTGAAACATAATTAAGAATCCCATTAATATTGACCAAGAAAAGTGCCTTCTTGCATTACAGGAAGATGTTTCAGATCTCCAGTGACATCTGTTCTCCTGATGCAAAGAAAACTAAACTCAAGCTGAGAACAGAACCTTTGTTGTAAAAGAAACACCAATTCTGGCTATAGTTAGTTTCTAGAAAAAATTTCCCAAGGCAGTGCTTTTTGAAAGCTAGGCAGAGTTGGTTACGTGGCCTTGGAATCAGGGTAGCAGAGGGAGATGTCTAGAAAAATTTGTGATGTCATAGACTCTGACAGCCTCGAATGTGTCAGAACTCCATGTGGGCTGACACAGTGGATCTATGTATGTAAACAAAGCCACTCTTTAGGCATTTGGGGGGGGAATGATTTTTCTGGTGGCTCTAATGAATGCGGATGTGTCAGAAGCCTGAACTGTATCATTGCCTTAATGTGTGAGTTTGCGTAAATGAGTGTCTGTGTGCCTCTGAGAAGTGGTAGAAAAGGAAACAAAACCATTGTCACACAAATGAACAGCCCAAGTTTCTGGTAATTCTATAGAATACACAAAGACTTACTAAAAAAGATATCTTCCAAGTGTGTGCATCCTGCTCTTAGGAAGTAGACTGGTGTCTTTCCATTACACTGTGCAGATGCCATTTGTGTGGCAGGAAATCTGACTAGATAGTCATTCTGATGTCACTCTTGGTCTGCCTACTATGTGTCAAGCATTTGTTTAAATCATCACCAGACATTCACTGAAGATTTGATGGTGCTTTCCTGAATATATTTCCAGGAATATTTGTGGAATGCCTATTATGTGACAGATACAGTGTGAGTCCTTCCTTTCTTCTTCTTTTTTTTAATCAAACTGCTATGTATTTGTTGAATTCATAGTGTGTATTCACCATCTAATTACTCATTTCTTACAAATTTATAGATATCTATGTGGTAGGTGTTGAGTTAAGGATTTGGGACAAGTATGATTTAGAGAATGTCCCCTTTCTCTGACAACTGCCAACACAGTCATTTTTGCTTTCTGTAAGTCGACTTATGCCAGATCATTAATCCCTTAGATTCTAGGCCAATAGCAGCCTACAAGCAATACCTTTTACAACAATATCTTGGATTCTTAGAAAACCCTCCTTGCATAAATGTAGATCTGTGATAGGTCAACTTAAAGTGGAAATTAATTAATACAGTGCTGGTCTTCTCTATGTTAGTAACATAACTGTTATTAAGTAACAGTTAGTAACTTAGCTAATCTGTCCCATGAATGTTTGCTTCTACATTATGAAAGAAGTAAAAATTGGGAAATGAATGGAGGCTGCTATGAAAATTCAAAACAGAGAAGGAATAAGAAGGAAATGGAAAGGCGAGTTGATATAATCTTCCTATCAATATTCATGATTAAATTGACCAGATTGTTGTAGCATAAATTTAGGAGTTTGCTGTTTGGGGTTTTGTCTGTATGTGTTTAGGGTGTGCAGTTCCAAGAACAATTGTGCCTTGGCTTCAGGAGCATGTATAGATATACTTTTTTCATCATAGCCTTCTCCATCACTATCAAATGTCTCTTCCACGAAGGCAGTAAGGGCCCCGTGACATGCTGAGCCCAGTTATTCATGCTCCGTGGTACCCAAGTTAGGCTTTTGCAAGTCCACATTCAAAGTGCCACACAATTCTGTTTCAAGGCAGTGAAGATGGGCCCGAGCTTTGCTTGGGCCAGGGTTTCTATGGTGAAGTCAGCTGAAACAGTATCTGCTCCCCTTTCCAGGGGTTCCCTGGATGTCAAGACCTACCATTTATCATTTCTAATTGTGGAAACTTGGCATTTGCCCCAGAAAATGCCAAATGTGTTGTCCTTACATATCTACTGCCACATCAGTGATCTTGTCATGGTTAGAGGTCTCTGAAAAAAGAAAAGAAACAAGCAAGAAAGCAGATCTTTCTGCCACTTGCTTTCTGGCTTATCTTGAATGTCTTGACTGAGTCTCAGTAAACCTAACAATGGAAACATTCATACCCACTGATTAAAATTACTGTGAAAATTAAATATTGCACTAGGTAGATAGCAGATAATAATAATGTTGTGAATATTGTTACCAATATTTGTTGAGTGTGTACAATGTGACATTTGGTAATAAATGTTAGCTTTTCCTTAAGTTATTTTAAGTATTTCGCCTCTCTAAAATTTACCTTTTTTAAATCTGTACAACAAGCCTTATAATATTTTACGTTTTTATTTTAAAGCAGTGCTTCTCAAACTTGTAAGTATGCCTCAGAATCCTCTGGTGAGTTTCCCAAGACTTTGGTTGCTGGACCCACATGCAGTGTTTTGATTAATAGATCTCGATTAGAATGAGAAAATTTACAATTCTCATAATTCTGGTGGTTTGGTGCTACACTTTGAGAACCCCTATTACAAGAATGAAATTTATTAAGCATTTATTCAAAAAATATTTATTGAGTAACTACTGTGTGCTAGGAGTTGTTCTAGGTGTAGAAGGAAAAGCAGTGAACAAGACAAAGTTCTTATCTTCATGAAACTTACATTGTAGTAGGGGAGATAGACAATGAGTAAACCTATGGATAAACAACAGCATTTAGTACTTGGAAGGGAAAAAAAAGCAAGTTAAGGAATAGTAGATGACACGTTTCACTGGGAGGGGTATTTTAAATATAGCAGTCAGGGAAAGCATCTTTGAGTATGTGATGTTTGATCAAAAAAATGGCAAAAAGATAGGAAGATATTTGATCTAAGAGAAGAACATTCCAATAAGCGAGAAGAGCAAATGCAATGATTCCAAGGAAGAAACAGATTTGAAAAAACCACATGACGAGTATGGCCAGCGCACAGTGAATAAAGAAGGGAGAATGAGAAGTTGGAGTCAGAGACATAGGAAATGGGCCAGATCAGTGAAAGCCTCATAGGCCATTTTATTTGAGGTATGATGGATAGTGCTGGAGGGTTTTAAGCAGGCAAATAAAATGATCTTACTTAACATTTTTCAAAGAACACTCTGGTTGCTGGGCAGGACAGGAGTGGAAACAAGTATAAAGATAGGAGGCTGCTGAGGTCTTCCAGTTGGTATGAATGGAGTTTTGTAAGTTGTAAGTGGTTGCTGGGGGGCAAGCTCCTTCAGGATTCTGACTCATGCTGTTCCTTAGATTATTCCACCTTTCTGTAACCAAATATAGCTCCAATATTTTTTTTAATTTTATTTTCCCCCAAATTAAGCATATTAAGGTAAAAGTAAGTTTATATCTTTGCATCTGTTCTAGGTATTATAGGCTCAAACTTCTCTACACATGTATACTTTTATACCCTGTCCACCACCAGTGACCCAACAGTCTTCTACGATGTTCCATTAGGTCCCTTGCCTCTCCCATTCCTACCCTACCAAGCTCCCCTCTGGCTGCCTCAATTTTGTAGTCAGAAGTTAAGAGTTTATTATTGGCTTGGTTTTGACTGACCTTTTGTTACAATTCTTCATATCCCTCATATAAGTGAGACCATCTGATATTTGTCTTTCTCCTTCTGACTTATTTCCCTTAGCATTATCATCTCCAAATGGCAAGAATTCATCATTTTTTTATAGCTGAATAGTCTTCTGTTTTCTACACACACACTCACATACACCATATTCTTTTGATCCACTCCTCTATTCTTGGGCATATAGCTGTTTTCATAGCATAGGTATTGTAAATAGAGCTGCAGTGTACATAGGATTACATGTACCCCTTTGAATTAGTGTTTTGTATTCCTCAGGTCAATACCTAGGAGGGGAATTGTTGGGTGACATGATAGATTCATTTTTAATATTTAAGAAAATCTCCACACTGTTTTCCATAGGGGCTAGACTAGTTTAAATTCCCACAACAGTGTACATGGGCTCCTTTTTCTTCACATCTTCACCAAAACTTGATGTTACTCTTCTTTTTGATGTGGGCCATTCTGAAGGGTGTGAGATAGTATCTCATTGTGGTTTTGATTTGTATTTCTCTGATGGCAAGTATTGATGAGCATTTTTCCATGTGTCTATTGGTCATTTGTGTGTCTGGAGAAGTGTGTATATAGTTCTGGCCATTTTTTCATTGGATTAATTATTTTTTTTGTTGTAATTCCATATTTGGAGGTGAGTGTCCAGTGTGAAAGCCACCACATCAGGGATGAGCATGTGTCACCCACTGGGGAATATTTTAAAACTCAGGGACTTACCTTTTGAGTATGAACTTTACCAAGAAAGAGTCATTAAGTCATCAGCAATCAGTATTGATCTGGAGACATCTTTCTTTCTTTCTTTCTTTCTTTCTTTCTTTCTTTCTTTCTTTCTTTCTTGCTTGCTTGCTTGCTTGCTTGCTTGCTTTCTTTCTTTCTTTCTTTCTTTCTTTCTTTCTTTCTTTCTTTCTCAAGGACTTTGGACAGTTTCACCCCCTTGATTACGGGGGTGGCATTAGAGCACTTGTGATATGTAACCTAGTCAAGGACAATCAGTTTGGATGCCCACCCCCTCCATGAGTGCGGCTGGCAAGCCTATTGCGACACCAGCAGATTTAAAAAAAAAAAAAAAAAAAAAGACGCGTTCATTCTGTGGGAGCTATCACGTCTGGACTCTAGATCTCTCCAAATATCAAGAAAGAAATATGACTCATTGGAATTCAATTGTATCTTTTAAGAAGTTTATTCTTGATGTTTATAGCCTAGGAGATTCAGTTGGTATTATACATGCAGCAAAATTGTGAAAAAGGTAAAGTTTGTCACCATCATCATCCATTGCCTCCTGTGCTCACTTTTGCTCTTTACTAGTAGATGTTCAGGTTTTCCTGGAGGTCTGTGTCAGCAACCTCTCCCTCCCTTCCCTAGACTTACCCAGCTGCTCATGCTCCAGACCTTAATTGTCAGCCTCCATCAACAGTTATTCATTCAGAAAGTGTTCATAGATCTCAATGTGCTTCACAAAGCACCCACTCTGGGTTCTACTCTTGGTTATAATAGCTAGGATTTACTGAGTGCTCGTTATTTGTCATGCACTGTGCCAAGTGGTTTCAGTATATTTTCTCACTTATTCTGCAGAGCAATCCTAAGATTTTATTAGCCCCATATACAAATGAAGAGCCTGTGAAGAAGTGACATATTGCCCACAATCAATCAGGAAACTTATAGTAGGGTGGGATGCAAGCCCACATCTCTCTTATTCATAGACCATGGTCTTAACCACCTCCAAATCGCCTTTCAAGAATGAAGATGGGGCCTCCCTGGTGGAACAAGGAGTTAAGTCTCAACATAATGAAGCAATCTGCAGGTACTGCAGCACCAGTTCAATCCCCCACCAGGGAGCTAACCCACATGGCACAGCAGACCTCTCCTGGCTCTCCCACTGCTCCCTTCAGCAGGGTATTTCAGTAGATCTTCCTGTTCTGCTCTCCACTCTATCTCTGGTAAATCCTCTCACCCCCATACCTTTGGCCAACACCCCTGCTCTTTTATGCATAAATAAATAAATCTTAAAAAAAAATGAAGATGACCAGCATTCATGGAGCACCTACCACACCACATGCTTTTTGCAAATGCCAAATAATTTGATCCTCACTACAACTCCTTGAAATAGACATGATTGTGAGCTAAAATAAAACAAGGGTCTCAGAGGGTCTTATGCAAGGGTCTTATGCAAGACCCACGTGATTTTAAACGTAACTGAGTCTGACAATGGACTATGGTGGAGGACCGTGTGGGTGGGTGTCTCGGTGGTGGGTGGGTGTGGTGACATGCATCTAAGTAGGTGTGATCTTATGCTTCTGAATCACATGGAGTGTTGTAAACTGATGTTATCTCAAAAAAGAGGAAAAGTAATTGAGTCAGGACACAAAACCAGATGTCCATGTGCTTTTTGCAGTACCAAACAGCCCAGCTTCATAGAAAAGCTATGATGTCTGAGAGGGCCTTGAAAAGTTGCATAGAATTTCAACAGCTGATAATTATGCTCAGTGAAATAAGCCAGAAGGAAAAAGAAAAATATCGGATGGTTTCACTTGCAGCAGGAATATAGGGGAACCAAATAAGACATCAGTGTAAAAAAATAATAACAGTACAAAGCAAAAACAATTATAAATCAGAGACATCCTACAGGGGAGGAGGAGGGAGAGGGATCAGAAGGAGGGAGGGAGGAGCACAGGGGACTGAGGAGATGGTGCACGGGTGCATTGGTGAAGGAAACTCTATGGGGACTACACCTGAGGGGGTGGGGGGAAGCAAATATTGCTTAAAAATGAACAATGATGTAAAATTTTTTTTAATTAATATTAAAAAATGATAAGGAAAAAATAAAAAATAAAAATGAACAAAGATGTAAAAAAATTAAAAATTAACTAAAAAAATTTTAACAGCTGAAAATGGAGAAATGGTCTCTGGATATAAGAACAGCATGAGCAGACATCAGAGCCAGAACAACTAGGAGTGAAATAATGTCCTGTCTTTCCCTAGAGTGTTAAGCCAAGGACAGGAATGTAGACTTCCTACATTTCTGTGTCTCATATCCCCCCTCCCTCTTTGCTCAAAATCCTTCAATGACTTTCTGCTGTGCTTTGGCTTACGAGACTGTCTCCTGCCTTCTCTTTCTTCATGGGGTTTGCTTTACTCACTCTATTCCAGTCCCACTGACCTGTTTTTCAATCCTCAAATGTATCAGCTCTTTTGCACTTTAAAGCCTCTTGTGTTTGCTTTTTGTTCTACCAGTAATTTTCCTCAAAATCAAGTCAAACGTCACCTCCTCAGAGGCCTTTCCTGTCCCCAGAGTTATTCTCATTTTAACATCCTGCTTAAATGTTCTTCAGTAAATAAGCCCATGTATCCTTGCATGCTTTCAATTCAAGAGGAAAAAATTAAGCACAGTGTTTGTAATAGGCCTTTTTCCAAAACTGGTTTGTCTGCATGTAGATCAGTCCTGCCCAACTACCAAAAGCAGCATTAAACTAAATCTTCAGATACTTTCAAAGCAGCTTCTTGCTATAGGAAATTTGAAATTGAGTACAGTTTTGGTGTAAGCTAAAATCCAAGTAACAAACCCATTAAGAAAAGGTGATTATGAGAATTTAGTCTCCCAGACTTGTCCTGATGGATTAGAAAGACAAAGAACTATTTGCCCCTTAAGCAAAAATTTATTTGTCCTGCTCATCTGAAATCATAGCTATTATTTCCAATGATTTGGAACAGCCCACAGTCTCCAGTGCTCCAAGTATGGCAGGTCTCATAGATCTTATTGCTAGGAGACAGAAGGGTCTCTTTTCTGAACAGCATTTACAGTGCTACACACTAACATTTCCTGAGTTTTTCTTCACTGAGACTTCTCTTCATTTTTGGATTATAGGAGGTAGGGAAAGAGATTTTCTTCTGTCCAAAAATCAAAAATCTTGCTCTGGCCAATAGGGCATTCCCAATACCTTGAGGCAATATTATTTCCCTATGAAATGGAACACAATATTAAGATCCTTTCAATTGAAAATGACAGACATCCAGCTAAAAATGTCCTCAGAAAAAATGAAATCTGTTAGTTTGTCTAACCCGGTAGTTCAAAAATATTTTGGCTCCTGAATCCTCTTACACTTAAAAAATATTTATGACACCAGTGGGCTTTTGTTTACATGGGTTATAGCTATCAGTATTTACCATATTAGAAATTAATACTGAAAATTGTTTTTAAATATTTATTCCTTTAAAAAAAAGTTATAATATTTTGTATATTTATATAACAGCAAGTTTTATTGAAAGGTAACTATATATTCCCCCCCAAATCGTGGCATCATATAATCTCCTATTTTTATAAGTCTCTTTAATGCCTGACTTACTAAATGACAGCTGCATTCTCTTATCTGCTTTGACATTCAACCAACTGCAAGATCATATGTACCTCAGCCCCTGAAACTTCAGTGGACACTCCCAAGGCAATGAGCAAAATGTCTTATTATTGTGAAAATAGTTTTAACCTTGCAGACCCCGGAAAGTGTCATGAGGATCCCCATGGTATTCCAGATCACACTTTTTAATTAAACACTAGGGTAAATGGTTCAGAAGCAGATCTGTATTCATAACTAAATCCAAGGGCTCAGGAAATAATCGACAATCTGCTTTGTTCTGTGTGGCTTTTTTTTCTTTCTCTGAAGCATATTCTCTCCCACTAGCCGCCAAGATGGTCACCAGCAGCTCCAGGGAGATAGCTGAGTAAATCACAACACCAGGGCAAATACCACCTCTTTTCCCGAGAGCTAACGAAAGTCTGCCTCTCATTGGACCAACTCGAGCCACATACCCACACTTTAAGCATAATGTCCCAACAGATAAGAAATTAGAGTATGCTGAACCATCAGATCTGGGTTGCTGGCTCACCCTGGGACTGAGAGGATGCATTTAGTATCCTCTGAACCACACACAGAAGGATGGCTCCCAAAAGAAAACAGGATTGCTGTTTCCAAAAAAAACAAAACAAAAAAAACGGAGATGTCTACCAGGTGGGCTAAAATAACACAGATCGGTTATACTGACACTTGTTTCTAAGATGCTCAGCTACCATAATGAGAAACAAACAGGTTTATATCTCCCTCTATTCATTTCCTTATTCACTCAGTTCATATCAAGTACTTGCTCTATGCAAGGCCATACACTGGGCATAAACAATAATCAGAAAGAACAGCAATAGCTAATGTTCACTAAACCCTTCCTATGTGCTAGGGAGTCTGTAGGAATTCTATAGATAGTAATCACCTTAATCCTCACAACATCCTCTGATGTAGGTAGCACTCCTGTTCTTAGAGACAGAAATGAATAAGACAGTGCCTCTCCTCTAGAAGGGCTCACAGCATCTGGAGTATGTTAGTGACTTCCAACCCAAAGGGAGAAACAGTATAGAATATGTGAACAAAGTTGCTGTGGGTAAACCCAGAAAAAGGAGGAAGTAATTCTGACATTTGGGAAGGCTTCATGGAGGACGGACCATATATATAACAGCATGCAGCTTGCTTGAAGGGAAATCGAAACAACTCTCATCTTTTAGTCTTGACCTGTGCCAGGAATTATGCTAACGATTTTATATATATTATATCAGTTAGTATTTCCTGTTTGCGTATGATTAGTCCATGAGGCAGGAAATTTGAAAAGATTCAAATAGCAGAACTTGTAAGTGAGTGAGGCAAGATCAAACCCAGATTTTTCTGAAAAATGGGGAATATACAGAGTATGGACACCAAAGAGGGAAGGAAAAATTCGATGAAAGGGGGATGTTGTTCCCATTATATGGTTGCTGGAGAAAGATTTATTTTGCAAGAATATTTGCTAAACCAAGGAAATTGTGTAATATTTAGTTACGTAGCTTCACAAAGTATTTTCTGAAAAGTTTGTGAATTTATTTAAAAGTTTTACAAATGAATTCTGCTTTAAGAAAACATGTAACATAATGCCAATATTGAAAAATATAGAATGACACGAAATCTTAACCCTACTGGAAAATGCAGAATCTGTCTAGTGCAGACACATCAATATGCTAGCTTCCTCCCAATTAAGCCAGAGAGATGTGATTGACTGGGACCTCGAGCTTACAGAAGTGTTCTCTCCTCCTTATTCAATTCAGAGAAGACACAGCCGGGGGTAGCACTCCTTGATTAAGAATGAGAGTGGCTGTCTCTAAAAGTTAAACTCAAAAGTAGTAAAGAAGAGAATGTTTCAAAAAAATTTTTAACTAAATCCACCTTGGAAATATCACACCTCGCTACTTTTTGCCTACAGTGATTTGCAAAGAATATGTTTAGTCCTAATCTCAGTAGGAAGCCAATATTAAAGGTCAAGATATTTTTTGTTGCATTCATGAAGGCAGTTGTAGATAACTAAGAAGTAACCAAGAGGGCCTCCCTGGTGGCACAACAGGTTAAGAACCGCACTATGAAGCAGTCCACATCCTCTGCAGCACGAGTTTGATCCCCGGCCGGCCAGGGAGCAACCCACATGGCGCAGCAGACCTCTCCTGTCTTGCCCGCTGCTCCCCTCAGCAGTGTGTTTCAGTCAATCTGCCTGTTCTGTTCCCCACTCTGTCTCTGGTGGATCCTCTCACCCCCTGCATCTCTGCCCTGTATCCCAGTCTTATATG
This sequence comes from Talpa europaea, assembly GCF_964194135.1. NCBI lineage: Eukaryota > Metazoa > Chordata > Mammalia > Eulipotyphla > Talpidae > Talpa > Talpa europaea. The sequence continues at coordinate 26,234,454 of NC_140073.1, forward strand.
CATAAATAAATAAATCTTTAAAAAAAAAAAAAAAGTAACCAAGAGTGGCTAAAATAAAAGGTCCCTGAGGAAGGGTTAGCTAAAGAACAAAGAACTAAGATTCCAAGATTACATATTAAACCACATTTGGAGTTGATCCTAAAAGTAATGGCAAGTCACTTGAGCTACTTTAAAAAGCCTGCTATGAGTTCCGATCATCAAAATCAAGGGCACTATAAGATCTCATGGCTAACATTTGTAAATTGGGTAAGGAAATCAGGAAAGATCTCACAGAAGTGACACTGAAGTTGAGGACCAAAGGAAAGGAAGATCCAGGCTGGAAAAAAAGAATATGATGAGTATCCTTGGCAGAGAAAATGTCAGTGATCAACATTCAAGGAATTGAACAAAATCCAGAAATGACGCACCTAACTGGAGACATGATGTGGAGGTGTGGGAGAGTGAAGTCACTGGAGAAGCAAAAAGTGTGTGCACCATCAAAGACTTGGGCAGCAGGTTTCAGAGTTGAGACTTCATCATGACAACTTTGAAAATTTATTGAAGGGGACCACCATGATCAAATTTATACTTAAGAAAGAAAGGCTACAATCTGGGGGAAAGCCTCTGCTGGTAGTCTTTATAACAACAAATACATGTTTCCATGGGATATCTTATCTCTGCATAAACTCACATAACTGGAAAAATCTTATTTATCTGTTTGTTTTTCTTGGTTGGAAAAGTAGAATATGACAGTAAAATAATAGGGGCCTTTGCAAAAAAGGAAACAAGATTTGTATGTTTGGAAGATTTATTTGTATGATCAGTGCGTGCTAAATTATAACAGCGATGGACAGAGCTTTCTAAAATTGAAAAGACTCTGGCCAGAGGAAACATTTGTCTAAATGCAAAAATTTATGGAAAAAGAAAATTAATCCGCCCTGCAATTCCAGGCAAAGGGGAATAACCAGCACGAACTTTCGTGTTGTGAGTCTAACTACCAGTCAAGACTAATTCTTGTCCAGTGGGCTTTGGGTGATCTGGCCCCAATGCAAAACCATTTCTATTAAATGTGTGCCTGATCAATGGTCTCAAATCCTGATTGACTAAAAGAATAAGAACAGAGTTATTTAAGGAAAAAAGCATAAATACCTAGCCCTAATCTTAGGTCTGAGATGGAATCCCAAGTTTCTTAAAATTGTGTAATCTCCACTGGTCCCTGGGACAGAGCCCGAGTAAAGAGCCAGTGCTGTCAGGTCATCTTAGTCTGGCAATCTTTTATACTCATTTCCATGTTTAAATTATAATATTTTCCCTCTCGCCCAAGAGCAGCTTAATACACTGTAGGGAACACTTTCCCTTGATGATGAAAACAATATTTTTAAGGTAAGTGGGGCTTTTAGTTTAAGTGTAATCAGGGGACTCATTAAGAGATGTAGTCAATGTCTCATTACCTGGAATCTCACTTCTAAACTAAACTACTGTTATATATGCCTGACTTTAAAATATTGTTATTTGATCATCTGGTAGGAGAGGGGAGGAGGGGCTAACCATTTGCATAACTGGTTAACCATTTGCATCTTAGTCATGGCAATCAACTTAATCCCCTTTAGATTGACTCCAGCCTCACCATACAGTGTTTTGGTTATAATTTGGTTTCCTATTAGTCATTGTACAGAAAAAGAATGTGTTGGTTCTTGCCACACAGTACTTGAGTTTAGATGATGATGGCATTTCTATTTGTGAATTCATAAACTGGTCTTGGAAATTTATATAGTGATCTTATTATACCTAGTTAATTTAAGACTGTTTTTGAGAGAATCATACTTGTTTCTGAGTAATGACAAATCAGTTTTCAGATCCTATAAGCCTTGAAGACCTTCTTATTTCACCAGATAATATCTTCAAGTCTTTGTAAGAGATAGCATGCAAGTGCTACTACTTTTCATTACCTTTTGCAAATGATTAACCCCTCTTCCCCTCTCCTACCAGATGATCAAATAACAATATTTTAAAGTCAGGCATATATAACAGTAGTTTAGTTTAGAAGTGAGATTCCAGGTAATGGGACATTGACTACATCTCTTAATGAGTCCCCTGATTACACTTAAACTAAAAGCCCCACTTACCTTAAAAATATTGTTTTCATCATCAAGGGAAAGTGTTCCCTACAGTGTATTAAGCTGCTCTTGGGCGAGAGGGAAAATATTATAATTTAAACATGGAAATGAATATAAAAGATGCATCATAAACTTCACAGACCCAGCAGCAGGTACTAAAAGAGGCCTTTATTTTATTAAAATACTAAATGACTATTCAATTGAATAAGTGGGACTGAAGCTGATCTTCAGTAGGTATTGTTCTCCCTTTACAACAGAGTCTCTCCTCCCTTTTTCAAATGTAAATGGAGGGTATCTTTTGTCATCAACAAAAGTTGGAAAGAACAATAGGGAATGGAAGAGATGTCATAAAAGCAAATGGAAGAAAGCACAGAGGTGGATAATTCAGCTGCAACATCCTTGAAAACAAGCCAAAAAGTCCTTATCTACTGAGGGAGCTGCTGTGGGGAATGAGACGGATCCCATAAAGGAGGGTTCCTTGTTTTCCTGGGGAGATGGCACTGGGCCAGAGTAGCCATCCAGAGGAGAATGGAATAGAGTTTACTAGATGGAGGTCCAGGTGAAAGCAGAGAGTTGGTGAAAGAGAAGGAAACAATTGCTCGCTGTTTTACATACCCCCTAAGAAAGGACAGCACTTCAGGCAGACTGGGTGACTGAGGGTCCCTGGGGCTTCTGCAGGAGAAATCCCCACAGAAGACAAAAGAAAAGCTGATGCCTCTGCACTGGCTCAGACAGCAACAAGAAGTTGGGTCTTTTAATATTCCAGAAATCCATGCACATTAACCACACAGTCCAGGTCTACACTAAAAAGAAAGTTCACCGTATAGCACCAATTTTGATGCAACTTAAGTTGAATCTGGTATTAAAAATACAGAAACGAGGTAAAGGAGCGAGCACAACATTATTTGCTTAAATTGCATCTCTCTGAGCTAGCAATAAGGGTAGTGAGTGAGTGGTTAAGCAAATGCGTTTTGGGAATTAGGAGGCCTGACTTTGTATGCTAGCTCTGTGACTCACCCCTTGTATGATTTTGTACACATTATTTAACCTCTCTGGGCATCCTATGCCTCATTTATTAAATCAGAAAATAATACCTTTTCCATGAGTTGTTATGAAAGTTAAATAAGATGCCCAATAAAATGTTTAGCACAGTTTTGAGCATAGTGTCTGAGCGGCAAATGAAATGGTATTAGGGCAAGAGAATGCTGTGGACTGTTATCCACTGTCTTCCCCATTCTGCTTCTACCTTCATTCCTTCTTGCACTTCTTCACATGTGTCTCTGTCCAGCAGCCCTGGCAGGTACACAGAGTTATCCCGACTTAAAAGAAGAGTATCAGCATGGGAGCAGGTGACAAAGGTGTAAAAGTGTTTGGCTCTTAAATTTTAAGATGCGATACAAATCCCCGGAAAGATTTATAAGAGTAAAGGAACCAAGTTGTATTTTCTCTCTCCAGATCATGCTTGTATTCCAGGACTGAGATGAGAGAAGGTCCATTGAGATGGACAGGATTAGAATAAAATGAGAGAAGATGGCTGAACTTGGCCAAAGCAGCATCACTCGTCAGCCCGAGGAGTCACCAGCAGGGAACTGAGTCAGTTCCTTCCTGTCACTGTCCATCCCCATGGTCCACATGATCCCCTGACCTGGGCAGCTATATTAGATTTCTTTATCATCTAATGAGGATCAGCCAATGATTGCCTAAAAGTAAGCTCCATTTTTTTTTCCTTAAAACTTTGTTCATTCCTGCCCAACCTGCCTTGTGACTGCTCTCCAGTGGCCAGAACATTAGCCCAGGCAACTTAAAGGGGGATAGTGGTTAAAAGAGAAAAATCTTTAACATGTAGCAAAGACAGTACTCCATAGAACCAGGTGGGACTCTTCCAGGAGCCAGGACACCAGGGCTCACCTGCATTTGCCATCTTACAATACCTGTGGTTATTTTAATCTGTATCCATAATATCCTCAAACAAATTCTGATCATCCTCCATCCCTAAGAATTTTGATTAACTATAATAATGATGATAAACTGAAGATTATACAGGTACTCTGACCTTTTAGCAGGAAACTTCCTGCCTTAGGTGACTTGAATAAGCAATGCATAAAACTCTGGGGTAAGGTCAGTAATCATGTGGGAAATCTTATAAGTAGCAGACTGCATGCTTTATGTAGCAATTTAAATGTTTTCTCAATTTCATCCAAATATATTTTTATACAGCTGGGTTGCATGGAAGGGCTTCTATGGGTCTGTGACTACTCTGAAATTCTAAGCCAAGTTTGGAAAAGGGGTGCATTTTCTAAGAAGACATTCCAGAAAAAGTCTTAAACTATTTATGACACCTACAGGATATTTACTTTGCAATTTATGTTCACCTCTCCCCACTTTTCTCTCTTCGATACCCCATTTTAACTCATCTCAACTCCAGATACATAATTTGTAAAATTGTTAGGTTTTATTTTTTTCCAAAGGTTATTCTATCCATGTCAAGGGAAAGAAGGGTAACAGGTTCATATCCGGTATAGCTGTCTTTTCATCCCCCGTACTTAGCCAAAGGAAGTACTCAGTAAATGTTTGGGGATGGAAAGAATGAACCATCTATTTATAATAGCAGAGTCATTGAGCTGTTAGGTAAGACTATTACAGGCCTTGAGTTAGGGTTTGATTTGATGTCATTGTGTTCACAACTTGACTTTTTTAAAGAGCTACAGATGAAGGAAGGAACTCATTCTAATTCTGATTTTAAATATTACAATAGATAGCAATTAGCACAGACATCAAAGGAGTGGAGAAAATTTCATCATTAAGTGGATAAGGATGTTATTATTATAACCAAAGAAAAATGATCAGATGCAAACCTATTATAGCAACTGCTAATAAAATAAAGCTTCATAAAATGGGTTAAATTACCTCCTTCATATTAAACAAGTGATTTTGCAGAGGTATCTTGCTGGAACTGGATATGAGGGCAACATTAGTTCCCGTTTCTACATTCCATGACAAAGACAGAAAATAAAGAGATAAATGTAAGCATGATCAGAGCAATATTTATGGAGCTTCCTCAGTTTCGAATGAACTTTCACAGTTCTCAGTTCTTTATTAGGTTGACAGGTAGAGCTGATCAGGTTCAGGGTGTTCAAGACTCAGAAGTATAACCCACCAGGGCCTCCCTGGTGGCTCAAGGGGTTAAGAACTGCACTATGAAGCAGTCCACAGCCTCTGCAGCATGAGTTCGATCCCTGGCCAGCCAGGGAGCAACCCACATGGCGCAGCAGACCTCTCCTGACTTGCCCGTTGCTCCCCTCAGCAGTGTATTTCAGTCGGTCTGCCTGTTCTGTTCCCCACTCTGTCTCTGGTGAATCCTCTCACCCCCCTCACCTCTGGCCTGTACCCAAGCTCTTGTGTACATAATAAATAAATCTTAAAAAAAAAAAAAAGAAGTATAACCCACCAGAATCTACAGTTATTTAATCGATAGTTGTTTAATGACAAGGTAACACGTGAGGCCCCTAGCAAATTTTAGAGTCAAGATCACACCTCTAATAAAAAGAGGAATTCAAATTCTTATCACATTTCATTCTCCTCCCACAAAAACATGGAACAATCACTGGGACTGAATTTTTGTCTCAGTGTCATTTCTTAGCACTGGAGGGCACATAATAAGGTTCTAAAAGTGTTCTGATATAGTATGCGGGAACAGCCTTTTATCCATGGGAATTACCCGAAATCATACAATGTCTTAACTGGTCAAAAGTATTATTAAACCTCAGCAAAAGTACATAGCCCTTGCAAAGAAAGAGGAAAAATGACTTATAAATGAGGTGACATCTCTTTTTAACAGCTGAGGACAGCAGTGCGAAATAATTTGGGACAGGAAGCCAAGCCTACCTCATCCAATTGAAGAGTACAGGGGGGCTGAAGTTGTCAGAATGCAATTACCCCTGTTGGAATTTGGGCAGATCAGCACCTGATACTTCTAAGCAATGCTGTTAGGCCTTTTTAATGAACATAAGGACTCCAGATTGGATTTCACCTCAATTTAAGATATCAAACCTGCACTCGAGAATACAGAGTGCAGAGATGTTAATTAGTTCACTGCTGTCGGGTTCAGAATTGCCCTCCTAGAGATCAATAGGTCTAACACCTCCATTTCACAGAAGGAAACTGAGGCTTGGAGAAGGTCACACAATCAAGAAATAAGTAACTTTGCTTTTTTGTGCCCTTGAGACCACAGTTTCCTCAATTCAGTTTAATTTAACAATTATTAATTTTATTTATTTAATTTTAAAGATTTACTTTATTTATTTATATGTACAAGAGCTGGGATATAGGCCAGAGGTGTGGCATGGGAGAGAGGGTGAGAGGCTTCACCAGAGACAGAGTGGGGAACAGAACAGGCAGAGCTACTAAAATGCACTGCTGAGGGGAGCAGTGGGCAAGACAAGAGAGGTCTGCTGTGCCATGTGGGTCACCTCCCTGGCTGGGGATTGAACTCGTGCTGCAGTCTGTGGATAGCTTCATAGTGCTGAGACTTAACCCCTTGCACCACCAGGGAGGCCCCTCAACAGCTATTTGTTAACTCCTGCACTAGACCAGACCCTTTGCTAAGATCCTGGGAATTTATGGAGATGAAGGCTTATATACAAGTATGTAACCGTAAGAATCCAGTAAATCAGTATATACGTTATGAGTCACTTGTGTTTCTAAATACCTTTATTAATTAAAAGAGAAGAATCTGTTAAAAAAAAAAAAGAATCCACTAAATCAATTCAGAAATGTTTATTATATCCTGTAACAAGATTCCCCCCCCTCCAAATTTAGTAGTTTACTTCCAGCAGCAACCATATTATATCTGATTTTGTAATTGAAGAATTTAAGCGGTGCTTGACTATGGAATATTTTCATTGCACATGGCATCGGCCAGGGTCACTTGGTGGCCTTCAGCTGGGCGGGGCTGGTCTGACCTGGAGGTTACAAGACAGTTTCACCTCATACTTATGGCATGTTGGCAGGGCAAACAAGAAGACGGGGCCCAACTGGGCCCTTCTTCCTCTCTGCATAGTCTCATGGCCTCTTATGTGGCCTTTCCAACAAGATAGCTGGACTTCATAGCCCAGACATCTAAGAGCAAGAGTTCTAAGAAATAGGAAGAAGAAGCTAAGAATCTCTTAAGACCTGGGCCCAGCAAGAAACTTTTGCTATATTCTATTTACCAAAGCACTCACAAAGCCCTTCAAGATTTAGAGGAGCATATAGATCCACCTCTTTTTTTTTAAAGATTTATTTATTTATGCATACAAGAGCTGGCGTATAGGCCAGAGGTGTAAAGGGTGAGAGGATTCACCAGAGACAGAGTAGGGAACAGAACAGGCAGATTGACTGAAATACACTGCTGAGGGGAGTAGTGGGTGAGTCAGGAGAGGTCTGCTGCACCATGTGGGTAGCCCCCTGGCCAGGAATCAAACTCATGCTGCAGAGGCTGTGGAGAGTTTCATAGGTTGCATCTTAACCCCTTGTACCACCAGGGAGGCCCTAGATCCCACCTTTTGATCAGACAACTGCCAAAGAATTTTCAGTCAACTTCAGTTAGACCCAATATGAAAATCTTTTGAAGGAAATTACACAGAAATAGTTCAGCAGATAATTTGGCTGTTTTATATATGTGTTAGTTTGCTGGGGCAGACATAACAAAATACCACAGGCTGGTTATAACAATCAAAATTTATTTTTTCACTCTTCTGGAGGCTTGAAGTCCAAGGTCAAGATACCACAAGTGTTGGTTTCCTCTGTGGCCTCTCTCCTGTTTTCAAATGACCACCTTTTGCCTTTGGTCCTTTTCTCTCTGCACACTTATCCTCTTCTTATAAGGACGCCAGTCATATGGGATCAGACATCCTCACTTTAACTTAATCACCTCCTAAAGACCACAGCTCTACATATGGTTATATTATAAGATGCTGAAGATTAGTACTTCAACATATGAGTGTGAGGGGGCAGAAGGGAGATACAATTCAGCCCATGATAAATGTCTTATATTAGTGGAAATTCTGAGGCCCAGCAACATAACTTAGTTTGCCAAGGTCAGATAATCCAATTGCTAATAAAGTCAGAATGAAAGTTCTTTCCAGTATAGCCCTTTTTCCAAGATATCAGATGACCCTAAGACTTATATCCTACCTTACAGAAGACGGGAAATGGAAGCAGAGGACATCAAGAAAAGCCCAGAGTAGGGGTTCAGAGAGATTCCCCCCTTTTCTTTTGAAATTTCAGGGTTTCACAATTGTCTTTATTCCAAGTCACCAGGCTCATGGACCTCTTAGTAGACTTAGATCTCTGGCCTCTGCATTCTTTTTCCCATTTCTGGACTGACATTACCGGTGTTCGGGTCACTATTTAGATTCTGAATCACAGCAATATTAAAGAATATGATGTCCTTGTTTCTGCCTTAAAACAGTTCTGTCAAGACTTTGGGAACATCTCAGTGACTTGCAAACTCAGACCCATTCTGGGACTCTGAGTCATCACATTAGTGCCCCCTAATTTGCAGTGTATACTCCATCTTTGATTTGTAGCTCTTGAATTTCAAGAATAACCTGCATCTTAGAAAGAAGTTGTCCCATGTTCTGTCTAGCCTGCTTCTGGATACATCTGCTACCATCTGGGATGAAGGTGGAGAAAGGGGGATATGCCAGAAGAAGCTCAAACTTTCCTGGAAATCAATTTGTTTTCAACGCTCTCCTTCCAGTCTCATCTTGCATAGATTCCAATCTGATTCATGTTATAAAATTATATTAAGTTTCAATTATATACCAGTCACAGTGTGTATGTGAGGGGTGTATGTAGGGGGTAGTTTAGTTGAAACTGGTTTATTAAAGTTCTCTAACACAGAGTAAACTTCAATAAAAGCAATAATGGACATATTAATGGAGGGAGAATGTGAGGAGGGGGTCAATGTATGTAAGTACTTAAAACATGAGCTTTGTAATGTGAAAACCCTGAATTCTAATTCCTACTCTACCATTTCTAAGCTTTTTGACTTTGGGAAAGTTGGTAACTTCTCCATACCTTGGTAATAATAGTTGTATTATTGACAGGATTAAATAGAAGATTCTAGGTAATGTCCTGAACACAGCTCCTGGCCCAGAGTTTATGCCCACTAGATTGGAGCTATCATTTTAACCCATCTTCCAGTGTGGCTAGAGGAACTAAATGCCATATACTTCTGATTTCCCCCACCCCTCACCTACAATGTAAAACTGCTTTCCCGCCAATGTTTTCCACTCCGTCTATACTATTGCTCATGCCAGAACCCTCTTTCCTCTTCTCCCTGCATTCATCAATCAATCAATCACAAGTTCTCGGGTATACTTCTAAAACACGTCACACAACCATCTACTTTTCTACACCTAGCTTCTGTCCTTTCTCACTTGACACCTATCATAGACTCCTAAATGGACACGAAACCTCTACACACCTCTAATAGTCTTCACAGAGGAACGGAAGCAAACTTTTTTACTTATTTTATTTATTTTTTTAAAGATTTATTTATTTATGCATACAAGAAGTGGGGTGTAAGCCAAAGGTGAGGGGGGATGAGAGGATTCACCAGAGAAAGTGGGAAGCAGAACAGGCAGATCTACTGAAATACACTGCTGAGGGGAGCAGCGGGGTAAGTCAGGAGAGGTCTGCTGCACCATGTGGGTTGCTCCCTGGCCGGGGATTGAACTTGTGCTTCAGTGGCTGATGATAACTTGATAGCGTTATCTTTAACCCCTGTGCCACCAGGGAGGCCCAAAAGCAAATATTTTTAAATGTAAAGTTAATCATGTAACTCCTTCAATTAAATGATTTCCCAAAGCCCCAAGGATAAGATTTTGAAATGTTTTACAGGCCTGCATGACCTCATGTCTTATGTCTCCAAACTCATCTTGCACACGTCTCTCCCTCTTTCACCACACCCCAACTCCAAGGCCCTTTTTGGTACTATCTCCAAGTTAAAGATGGTTTTAAAATATGTTATGCGCCTCCCTGGTGGCTGAGGAGTTAAGTCTCAGCACTATTACCACAAGAAGGCCTGAGTTTGATCCCCGGCCAGGGAGTTGACTCACAAATGGCACGGCAGACCTCTCCTGTCTCACCTGCTGCTCCCCTCAACAGTGTATTTCAGTCAGTCTGCTTGTTCTGCTCCCCACTCTGTCTCTGTTGAATCCTCTCACCCCCTTGCATCTCTCGTCTACACCCCAGTTCTTCTGTGCAAAAAATAAATACAATCTTAAAAAAATAAAATAAATGTTCTAAAATTCTTTGATAGGTGAAGTCTAATTTCCTTCTCTTGCCATGTAGGCCAGACTTAGCGACTCATTTCTAACACAGACAATGTGGCAGAGTAAAGTTATATGATTTCCAAGACTAGTGGACAAAAAAAAAAAAAAAAAAAAGCTTCTGCCTGGATCTCTGTTTCTTGGATTATTTGCCAAGTTGTGAGGACACTCAAGCAGTCTGTGGAGAGGCCCACATAGGGGAAACTGGAGCCTCCTGCTGACTGCACCAATTTATTACCCTTGTGAATCACCTGGAAATGGATCCCCCATTCTCTGGCAAGTCTTCAGATATTTGCAGCCCTTGCTAAAATCGTGATTACAACTTCATAGAAAAACTTCCCCTCCCACCTCAGCCAGAGTCATTCAGTGAAGGTGATCCAGAATTTCCCACTCACAGAAAATATAGATTTAATCGATGTTTATTTTAATTTTAAACATTAAAATTAAATATTCAGAGTGATTTGTTATATAGAAGTAACTAACTAAAACACTACTGCTAGAATTGCACAGAAGCTGCTTTTGCTTCTTGGAAAAACTCTTTCCCCCTCTTGCCTAGTCCTTATTCAGGATAGGAGGAGGGAAGGATGTTATGAAATTGAGAGTGGGAATTTTACATTGTCTTGGTGGAGGAAGAGGCGGTTAGACATCAAAGCACACCAGTGAGCATTCTAAGAAGTTGAAAGAACTGCCGCCCCCAACTTGCCCTCCTAAATTATGGACCTTTCTTAGCAGCCTGAGACCACCTAAAGGAACGGACTGAGAGCCATTCCTCCCAAGGGCTGTCTTACTGAAAAGACAAAGCTGAAAATGAATTTTGACAGAGGCCTACAGTTCTGAGTTAACTCATGGTTTGACTGCTATTTTCTAGACAGTTCATTGGGGAGTTTTCAAAGTCTCTGGAATGTGTATCTATTTCATTACTATATAGAAAAAACTGCATCAGTATCAACCATAGGAACTCTATAGTCTCCTACAATAAAATGACAGGGTTCACCAGGATGACCTGCAAGTTTTTCCATTCTCCCATCTGATTCAAGGATCTGAGGAAGATGTTAGGATCTCATGTGCAAAGTCAGGGCCTATCCTTTCCTGCCCACTGAAAAAGAAAATTTTTTCCAGGATTGATGCAGAGGGAAAGTAACTTAGAGAATGAGTCCTGCATATTGTAAATGACTATTTCCTTTCTTTTTTTTTTTTCTTTTTTTTTTTTGCTGAACTGCTGGGAAAAGTACCATTTTGGGATGAAGAGCAAGCAGAAATGTGATGTGTTAGATCAAGCCTGGGGAATGTTGGTAAAGTTCACCATGTGCTAAAGGTACAGAGCTTCTATAGGATTAATAAATGCCTGTTTGAAAGTATTCTCATTGAAGAAAAGCATAAGGTCCCCTTTGTATCCTATCTCTCACTAATTTCCTGATCTGCTTCCACTCCTTTTCTGACTAGTAGAATTTTTTTTTGCCAGTGGGAACACTGCTAACTGAGGGCCTTGAGAAAAACTGGAACCATTCTTCTGGCCTTCATTCCTTGCCAGAATCCTTCTACTCTTGTTTCCATAAGGCACTCTTGTCACATCCTATTACTTCCACTACTTTTAGAATGATATTACCTCAGTGAGGTACCATCTTTTCTCTCCTTACAAAAGAAAACAGACCTAGTTTCCTTAACCTTTCAGCAGAAGTAAATTCCCCAAATCCCTCTGTCATTCTGGTTGCCTTCTGCTATGCCTTTCTCTAGTTCCAAAATATCCTATTTATAGAAAGAAACCCAGAATGAGCTCAGGACTTATAATATGACCTAACCAATCCTCTTTACATGACTAGAATAATTTTCCCTGATTCCTTTTCAATTTTGCAATGTGTCCGATATATTCCAAGCTGATTCTCTTTTCTTTTATTACAATACATACAAAATGACAAACATTCAAACTATGGCAATATTATTGATAATAAGGGGTTGCTGTGTACAGTGTTCAGGAACTTTCCAGAATTAGTGGGTTCATGAGCAAGTTAGAGTTTATGGTTTGTGTAACATTAGGGCTAAGGGAACAGATGTCTTCCTTGAATTATTTTTTGGGTTTGGCATTTGCTTTAGTTAATAAAGATACTAGTTTTCAGTGAAACCAAAATGCAAATGATACCATAGGCTACAGCAGTATGCACAAAGTATAGTCAAACCCCATCACCTGGGAATTTGTTTAAAATGCCAAATCTCCACACCCTAGTGTCAGAATCTGATTTTTATCAAGCTGCCAAGGAAATACATGTGCACATTAAATTTTGAGAAGGCTAGTTTAGAACCCGTGCAAGTTCCCCTGTAGATATTCTAGGCAGACTGGATCTCGAACATACCTTGTTAGATGCAACCACAACATAAACTCTCTTATCTTTTACTGGGTTTCTTTTGCCTTTCCATGATCCTAAGTTATATGTGTCCTTGAGGATTTGCTTTTTCATTTTATTCAATTCCTAATATAATCTTACACTTAGCTAAGTATACTTCCTTATAAGCCCTGACCTGAAATGTTCATGACCTATCTTAATCTCCCATCAGCTTTCATATTAACAATGTCATTTCTCTACTTGCCACTCATACTTCCTCTTATTCATCTCCTGATGGTAAGATGGTTTAGAAAGAGTCATTCAGTTCTTCCTCAATATTCCATGTGGTTTTTGCTTCAGCCTCATTATGGGGTTGTCTGGTTTTCCTGAAATTAAGTTAAGTCATGTCCATATCATCTGTCTCATGCTTACTTGTCAGGCTCAGGAATGCACAGAGGTTATTGTAACTAAATCATAACTTTTCCAAGGCTTTCTCTTGCTAGCCTCTTTTTGATGCTCTGATTGTTTCCTTCCTAACTAAACTAGGTTTGTAGATGGAAGATTCCTTGAGTTCTTTTTAAATATGAGCTCAACACCAGGTTCTTGGCAATCATCGCCTATTCTTGTTTTCAGAAAGCTTTCCAAATTGTGCATCGTGATTCTTTGCCTCTCCTTCTATTGCCTGTGGAGAACCATTAGAGATCAGGAAGTGACTAAGAGAGCCAATCTTTTTTCCTACCTGGTCAGAATCACTTCTTAAATCATAAACAGAACTCTTTTGCTACCTGCTTTTTTGTTATTGTTGTTGTTGTGGTTGTGGTTGTGGTTGCTGTTGTTGTTGTCCTCCAAGACATCAGTTATTGCACCATCTGAAGCTTCTCTGTGAACACTCCTCTTCACTGATTATAACAAGTGATCCTAGGAGAAAATACTGTTGACATCTTGGCAATAATTAACCAAGTTCTCTTCAACTGTGTCATCTTCACCTGATGCCCTAACACTTCATAGATTAAATCATGGGTCTATTAGCCTGTGAAACTCTTTAAGTTAAGGAATTATTAATACAGGGATCACCAGCTCCCATCAAGTTACCTTATTCCCAGGGAATAAGTACTGAGGGGGAGAGGGAGTAAGGGGGAAGGAAGGAATAAATTATCTAGCACAAGGTGAGATGGAGAGATTGGAAATTTGCTATGACCAAATAAATTTGGAAAGAAAAGTTTGAAGAAAGAAAATACTATCACATTACTTCTGCCTTGATATGGGGGATAGGGGAGGGAAGAGACAGCATATCCAACCCATTCTTTTTAATGTGACTTGCAAAATTTCCTTTTAGAAATCAAGAGCAAATTTTGAGATGTTGTCTCAAGAGATATTCCAAGTGTCTGTTAATCCCCTAAGGAAAAGGAATCCTTTTTCACTTCTGATTTTGTTAACTCCTGTTTGGATACCTCTCTCCCATTAATGATGAGACTCAGATATTTTATAACTATGGCTTTCGTAGAAAATGTGAATATCAAACAAGTCACCTATAAGGAACACAGTACTCATGGTTTGAAAGCAAAAATCCTTTCTGTGATTTGTATGAGTACACTTTAGTTAAATTTGACTACATTGTTAGGTAGTGAACTTAAAGGCACAAAATTTGTTTATTGTTCAGTTTGAAATGTTCCTACCATTACTAAAAATGAATGGGGTCAGATGAACCTAGAAAGGTGTGATATTCATATCACAGCTGACTAGGGTTGTGCAGAGAAAATGAAATGACCTTAGAAATAAGCGCACTCAAGATTAAAATTGTGGCAGGTACAGTGCTTGGCATCTATTTTAACAAATGGAATGACTGCAACCTTTGCTTAGATTAGACTATGGATTTCTGCAGTTGGAAAAAAAGAGAAAATATGTAAGTGGATGGAAATGGGGGGAAAAAAAACTGGAGAGCTGATAATGCACCAAGATAAAAATTCTCCTTCATATCACTGAGAAATCAATAAACATATATGTTGAACACCATCTCGTCACTATTCTCCCAATATCTCTATAACAACTCTCACTATATTGTATGTCTTATCCCTCACCTGGGTCCAAGATTGTAAGTCCTTTCAATGGTTCTAAAAAAAAAAAAAAAAAAAGAGCAGTTGTCAAAAATATTCCTTGGAAAATATTCTGAATATAATCATGTTTTCTAAATCATTTTAAAATAATCAATTAGTCTTGATCTGAATTCCTAGGCACCCAAGCCAACAATTCCCAGGTATCCCTATAAAATAGGACACAAACTTCAGAATAAATAGATATCAGGGGAGTAGCTGACAGTCTCTACACGGATATAAACTACTGACAAAGAAGTCAGATAAATATATCATATAGATAACAATAAGGAATAATTACATTCATATAGTGATCACCTTCCTCTTATTTCAAGATCTCAGATCTGCACACTAGAGTCACTGAATAGGCAAGATAACTCAATTAAAGCATTATGAATTATGTTCTGGACAAAACCTGTACCCCAAGACCTCTGAGGATGGTATGTGCCAGCTGTCCAGTCTTAGGGCAGCATCTGCTGGCTAATTCATGGATCGACAAAAAGTGGCAGTTTGTGGACAATTTGAGCAGCTCTTTATGTTGTGTTGGTGAATGTGAGCGTGTCTGGCATCCTTTTATGGTGACCTCCCTCAGGTCTCCAGGAGTTTGGTAGGTCTTGAACTATCCCTAATGAGATCCAGTGAGCATTTGTATCTAGGTACCTTGCCTGGAGCCTAAGATAAAGCTGGGTTGGCGCTGGAAACAACTCTAGAATGATATCAACTGAACTCTGGACTGACTTTTAGTAATAATCACCAGGTACCCAATGCAGACTCCAGTGAAGACAAGTCCATACACAGAACTAGAAAGTAAAGTCCGTTTTCTGTAAAGAAGGCAATTCTGGGATGGAAGGGGGAGGGAAGCAGGGTCTAGAAGCAGTCACTAAATGCTAATGTTCTGTTGCCTCCAATCATCCTGTCAAGTAACTGAGGTGTTTACACAAAAGGAACACAAGTGACATTATAATACAGTACTTTGGGCTGGCATCAAGAAATTGGAAAGGGCTGGGTGGTCTGAACCTTAAGAGTAGCCACCATCTTCTGCAGTATCTCTGCCTCATCCCTGCAGTCAATAGCGCCACGGCCCGGACCTGTGACGCTGTTGGTGGGCTCCCCTTTGAGGGATCTCTGGGTGGTGAGCAAAATCATGGTGTCAGAGCCAAAACGACGAAACCTGAAATGCGCCTGGGGACTTCCCAGGACACTTGCGCTCCTCAGAGCGCCCGGCATCTCCATAACAACTAGCTTACTTTCACCCTCCGTTCCTCTGTTTGGCTGTGCAGGTGTCGGCTGGTGGGGGGGAAGCAAAGGGCAGCCTCAGTGGAAATCTACCTTGGGTGAGCGCCTCCCTAGCTGGGGGACATTGCCAATGAACGGCTTCCAGCTTGTTGCTGAAATTTCCCGAGTTCTCCCCAGGTCTATGGCAGAGACCAGCTAGCCCCCCTCTTCCCACCTCGCCCGTTTTTGCTTTTATTTATACGCGGGGGAGTGGGGGGTCCAGGGAGGAGCTGCGGAGGGGGCTTGTTTTATTGTGCTTTTCCCCCTCACCCTTCTCCTTGAAGTTCATCCTTTCCCTTCTAAGTTACTTTCCGCCAGCACGTGACCTCTCCACATCCCAGCCTGCACAGCCACTGGTGGGGATGCGCGGGTGCTAAGCGCGGGGCTTTCTGGGAGAGCCCCCTCCGCTACTCTCCCTGCCAGCCCTGGCTCCAGCTACGCGCGGTTGGGGTTACCCACAACGCTTTCCTCTGCACCTTGACCGTCCGGGAGTCCCCGGACCATGCAGAAGCGACTCCAGGGGAAAAGCACCCAGAGGACGCGGAGCGGGGTGCAGCTGCGGTTGCACCCCCCCCCTTGTCTTTGCCCGCAGCTCCACGCTCAGGCGCGCGCCATGCCGACCTGGCAGCGCACTGGGGCTGTTAACTCACATTTAAGAAGCCATAACCCATTAGAACAAACGCAGTCATAACTTCATTCAACTCAGCCGCTCGAGAGCTCGCTTTGCACAGGTTCCTGTGGGCAACTAGTGGCTCGCCCTGGTGTCTGTCGCCTAGTCATCAGTCCCTAAGAGGGAAAAAGGAAAGTTGCAAGGCTGATGCGCGCTTCAACGCATGTTCTCAAGGACAAGTCAGTCTCTCTCTCCTCTCATATTCTCTCAGACACACACACATGCACACACACGCACACACCCCGCCTAGTCCCCTCCCCCATTCGATCATCACTCACGACCTCGTCAGCTGGAGACCCTTAGTCACGACGAGGAAGGGGGAGGGGCACGAACTTTTCTGAGAAGTTTCCTTTTTACCAAGGGAGTCACACAGTGAGTTGGTCACGTAAACAGCACACATAGTCGTCGTTGTTGCCGCCCCCCATCCCCTCCCCCCGCGCTTTTCTGGTATTATTATTAAAGCCGTAGCCTGCTGGCGCTGATAAGCAACAAGTTCCCCAGCGGTCTTCCCGCCCTAGCCTGGCTAGGGCAGGTTTTCTTACCTGGCGACAGGGAAATCTCCCGAGTCGAACTCAGCTTTACCAGAGCCCCAGGTGTGACCTGAGCTGTGGACAGGGGAGCGGTGTGGAGGCTGGGTTATTTTTAGGAGAGAGCCCCCAAACTCCTCACTTTCCCCAGGAACTTTCTGCGCCAGGACCTAGTGATGGGCGGTTGGAATCCAACCACAGGAACCACCCGCTCTGGAGCAGGGCAGTTGGGCAGTCATTGGTAACCTCGCTCATTCATTAGAATCACGTAAGAACTCAAAGGGAAACGTGCCTCTCGGAGTGAGGGCATTTGCGTAAATCTATAGGTTTTTCAACACGGATGCCAGTTGCTTTGTCTTCTGTAGTCGCCAAGGTGGTTGAGAGTTTAAGCTTGCGGATATTGCAAAGGGTTATTAGATTCATAAGTCACACCAAGTGGTGGGCGATCCACTGAGCAAAGCCGAACTTCTCACATGATGACTTCAAACAAGACACATTACCTTCCAGCATCTGTTGGGGAGACGGGATTTTAAGACACTTGAGTCTCCAGGACAGCAAAGGCACAATGGTGAGTAGCAATAAACCCTGCATTATAATTGAAGAATCTTGACATGTTGCTTAACAACGGGCATATCGCAGCTCTTCCTAGCACTTCACACGCCAGAGAGCAGCAGCTACTCAGGCCAGGAGAATCGGATTTTACATAGTGCAACTTTAATTGGAATCATTTGAGATTTAACACAGCTATGTGGAACTGCGTGGAACAAACTTGAAGCTGGGGAGGGGGGGTTGTGTTGTGTTATATTGGCTGTTCAAGGCTGATGCTTCTCTCCAAGCCTTCTTGTATTCCATTCTTTGCCTCTATGTGTGTGGTGTATGAGCATATTCTATGATTTATATGTGGGCATGTAATTGACATTCACAAGGGGGTTCATTTCCATATAAAAACAATAATGCTATTAGAGGTTGGGTATAGGGGGGTGGAGTGGGGGTAAGGATGGGGTAAAAACAGAGTTTGGGTGCAGATGGGGGTGGGGGTGGTGGGAGAGAAATAAGTCACAAGTGCATATCCCCGGTAATGAAATGGGTTTTGCTCTAATGGAAGAAAAGGGTCTCATCAACATGTGATCAACTATTAACAGGATGGCTTTGGCAAAGACATCCGCACGTGACAAAACGTAAGGAAGTGGAAGAAACCGTCTAGAGCAATATCAAGTATCACTTAATTAGAGATTTTTTTTTAACCTTTCCTCCTGCTGCGCCGGGTGTGTAAATCGGGGCGAGCGGAGCCCATTCAGCACCTTGGACAGAGCCAACGGATTTGTCCGAGGTAGTGCTAGTAGCCCAGGTAGCTGCCTTAGCCCCGCAGTAAAGTCAGCTTCGTGTCGCCCTTAAGAAGCGTCTTTTCTGAGGTTCGCCGCACACTGAGATCGGGGCTGGAGAGAGAGTCAGATTTTGGAGCGGAGCGTTTGGAAAGCGAGCCCCAGTTTGGTCCCCTCATTGAGCTCGCTGAAGTTGGCTTCCTAGCGGTGTAGGCTGGAATAGACTCTTGGCAAGCTCCGGGTTGGTATACTGGGTTAACTTTGGGAAATGCAAGTGTTTATCTCCAGGATCTAGCCACCGGGGTGGTATAAGCCGCAAAGAAGGTAAGCACCGGGGTGGGGACCCCCTGCATCCTGAATTCTTGAGCTATTTTGGTCCTCGATCTTCCCGAGGGAAGCGTGGTGAAGGGGAGGAAGTAGAAGGGACGTGAGAGGGGGGTTGTTTCTTGGTATTTGCCCAGTTTGAATTGCCCTGGATGAGAGCCTGGGGGTAAAGCGAGAAGGCAAAAAAAAAAAAAAATTAATTAATTGTTCAGTCTTTATGCGGATACAATGAGTTTAGTTAAGTTGAACCTACAAATGTCAGATGCAAATGCAAGATTTCTCTTTTTCTCCCCTTCTCTTGCCTCAGTGCCGTTCTCTTTGCCGGTGTGTGTGTGTGTGTGTGTGTGTGTACAGTAGATTCATTACTAATTAGGAAGCTTTTATACAACATTCGATTTCTAAAATTTTGACTTTGTGTCATGTGGAAGCACCAGGGGAGGTGGTGTGCGGGGAGCAAAGGGGAGGTGGAGGTTGGGGAGAGGATAGGAGGCAACGCTAAATCTCCACACAAAATGAATCAAGGTAATTTCAGCTCTTCTAGTGAGAAGGATTCATTCTCTGTAACCCTCCCTCCCTCCCCCGCCCCCCTCTTTCCACCCCGCCCCCCCTCCTGCTTCCATCCCTCCTATATTCTATCTCTTCCCCTCGCGCCTCGCTGGATGTTTCTTTCTGGTTTTTTTTTTTTTTCTTCTTCTTCTTCTTCTTCTTCCCCCCTCTCTCTCTCCTTTCGTCCCTCCCCACGAGTTTCGAGCGCCGGTTTAGAGAGAGGGCTCCCGCTTTCTCCAGGGAAGGGGAGTCGCCGAGACCGCGCTCCACTCCCCTGCCGGGTCGGATGCCTCCTTGAGCCCAGGTCCGAGTCAGTTGGGGTAACCAAGGAAAGGGGGGGGCTCTACTTGGGAGGAGAAGGTCCTTTCTGGGCCCAAGAGCCAGCGAGCGGGCCAGGGGAGGGGGCCTGGGCAGCTGTAGGCGGCGGCGAAGAACACTTAGAGCTCCGCGCGGCGGCTGGACAGAGTCACCAATCAGCTGGGCGCGCAGCTCGCCCGGCCGCGGCGAGGTTGCTCAGGCAGGCGAGGGTGGAGAGCGGCCAGCTCGCCGCGGGGCTGCTGCCGCCCGGGTGGCCCGGGGGGCGGGGGAGATCGAAGCTGCTCCGAGCCTCCCAGCCTTCCGTTCCACCTCCCCCGCGTCCGCCCCCGGGGGACCCCGAGCGGCCAGAGCGCGCGGCAGCTTTGTCCTCCTGCTGATCCTCTGGGAGACCAGGGACTTGCGCACCCCTGCACGGGGGCCACCATCCTACCAACCTTCCACCCACCCCCTTTCCGGGCTCTTTGTTCCGGTGGCTGAGCCGCGCGGGTACGCAGTTCTCGCCCCAGGGCTGGGGCGTTCTGGATTCCTGCTTCCCGGCTCAGTCCTTCTTAATTAAGAGGCGAAGGTTGGCGGTGGGGGTAGGGGAGACAGAGGGGCCAAGCTGTTTCTGAAACTCTAGACTCCACTGCGAACGAAAGAAAGAATCCCAACTCTACTCAGGTGGAAAGGATGGATGTGCAGGGAGGGCGAGGATATTGTGGCGATTTAGAAGGAAAAAATAAAAACCAGGCACTGGGATCAGATGACGGTGATAGGCTCGTGAGCACACAAAGGGAGTGTAGGGCAGGGTTGACAGAGCCTGCAGCGAATGGGGCACAGATTGTTCTGAGATCCAGTCTTTTTCTCAGTCAGATCTACGCGAAGGAGGGAAGAGGAGGGGCTGGGCTTGGGGGCGGGGGGATTTCTGATCTGTCTGATGCAATTCCAAGCGTGCTGCAAAGGAACTCCAAGGAGTCCGCATCACCATCGCCACCCACCCTTCCCAGATGGTGCTGTTTTAAATACGGATCTGCAGGGCTGAACGCAGAACTGGGAGATTTATTGCAAAATCCCGAGCTAGGGGAGGGCGGGGTGGGGTGGTGGGGTGGAGAGACGGCGAAGGAGAGGCAGGATTTAAAGGTGCAACGCTCGTTTTCCCCCCAATCAAGCGGCAACCGGTCGGAATTTTTTTTTTTTCCTTCTGCCTGTCTCTGGATTCTAATTCACCAAGGAAGAGGTGTAAATATTGTGACATTTTGAGGCGGCTTGATAGATGAGAAAAAAATCATCTGTCACTCTAAATTGCAGAGTTCCCTCTCTCCGCGAGATGCCTTGCTTGCGAATACTCGCTACTGCCTAATACAGTTGCTAGGGCTTCAAGTGAATGCATCGTTAAGGGAATATTATCCTTTTAGTCGACTTGCCAATTTAGCTGACAGTCGAACAGAGAAAATTGTAGATTTCGCATTCCTGGGAGACTAGGAGGGAAAATGCTCAAACCGTCTAATTTTGGTAACCTCGAGATCTTAACTCCAACAAATCTCAAAAGTGTCACGTCATGCTCTCTCACACGCGCACACACACAGATCCTTGACTTGGGAGATAAAATGGTTTCGTCTAACGTGTCGTGGAAATGAATGCCACTTCCAGAACGGTGCACCTGGTGTTCCCTGGTTTCTATGTATTTACATAAAACTCAGCACTAAGGCAAAAAATATTGTCTTGTTTGGAATCAGGCAGAAGATTCGAAGGTGATAGAGAAGAGAGAGGAAGAAAAAGGAGCGGAGGTGTCTTTCACCTTAAAAATTTAACAGTTACCTAGCCTACTTTTTTACTCCCTGGTCCTGCATATTAATATGTCTGTGTGTGAGATTTTAGCTCCCCCAATGGAATATATCAGTATTGATTCAATTGAAAATATATTCATCCTGTCTGTAGCTTTTTCAGTGTCATTGATAGTAAGACCTACAACACAGCAATTTTTAGAGGATGGGAAGAGAATGTCTGAAAGGGCTTTACAAACGGACACGCAGACACTGTCAATGTGACATACACTTCCTTTGATTGAAATAGAATACTGGCTATTTTTAAATAGCACCTAGTTTGTATACTAAGGGAGTAAAATGGAGATTTTTTAAAAGCAAGTGATTCTTTGACTTACAAAATATTACTTGTTAATTGCCTATCCATATATATCGGACAGACCTTTAAAAGATCTACGATCAACAGACAACTTCCCCTGTCAAGCCTCTAATCTAAATTCTTAATAAGAAGAGAAGCTAGTAAATTTAGTTTCTTTCCTTTTCTTGGCCTGTCCTCTAGGGGAAGCTTTAGAAAGAAACAGTATTCTAAAATGAAGCAATGTGAAAGGCAAAGGCCTGGATAACTGGATAAGCCAAAAATAAAAAGGGAGGGAGGGTCATAAAACCAACAAGTAGAAAGGAGGAAAAATCAACATTAAGACATGATTTAGAATGGATTTTTATTTGTAATTCTGTTATTTGGGGACCAAGCTCCAATTTGAACGAATAACATTCACTCAATCAAATTGCTTACAATCTGTCAGTTGTAAGCAATGATGTCTAACTGAACATATTTCTTGTTAAATATACTTCTACCAAAGATCAGTAAAGCTAATCTTTGCTTTTAATTAGGACAAACTAATCTACCATTTAAATGAATCTAATGAATATGAACTGATATCATCTGATCTTAAAATTCTGCTTCAATTTGTTTGGAAAAGCACTGCCTTGCCAGAAAAATATCTATTTTTGTAGCTCTCTTTTCACTCTATGGATAATTTAATGAGTTGCCTATTTTAATTTTACAACTGCTACCTCAGAAGTATCTCAAATTATCTTTCCTTGGCTAGTGTCTTTCTCTGCTGATCTGCTACTGCTGTGTGTGTGTGTGTGTGTGTGTGTGTGTGTGTTTTCTAGTGAGTTTAGCAAGCAGTGAATCTCAATTTACATGCCATAATCCATTTAAAAAGCAGTGTGTGAGAGCTGATAATGAAAATAAATGTTAACATTTAGTGAGAGTGTACCATTATTGAATGCTATGGAAATGGGGAGGGGGGGTGCATTTAAGGTGAGAAAGATTAAATTCTTAAACAAAAAATATAAAATTTTATCCCCCTCTTTACTTAAGAATGAGCTATTTCAAGATATTTTAAGAAATATAAAATCTTTCTTCTTTTACTTTGGAAGAGATAAAGCCACTATTTAAACTAGTGTGGCTTGAGAATAATATCCACAAATGCCATGGTACATGGATGGAAATATTAGATTCCTTATTCTTGCCTCCCTTCTCATTTGACAATTTTTGGAGTCCTTCTTCTGGTTTTAAAAATTCAGATGGACTTTTTCTCCCTAACATTCTCAAGTAGTTTTATAACAAATTCTGCTATAATACAAACTTTATTATAGTGTAGTAATGAAAGGCATATGATTCTTTGAAATATTTACATGTTTCCTTATTAAGGAAACCAAATTGAAAGTCTGAAATTAAACTTTCCTCCCAACTAGCTATCAGTAACTATCAGTAAGCATTTGTGTAGAGTAAGAAACACCAGTCACCTTTTACAGGTGAGGAAACTCAGGTTCAGAGTTTCCCAAGACCACACTACCAGTAACAGGTGAAGATGGACTCAGAATCTATTTCTTCACATTTCAAGGACAGCACATGTTTCTTTTTTGACCATGTTGCCTCAAATCCCACTCAGGCATCTGAAGGGACTGTAGGCACTATAGCCCCTTAATTTGATTTCTTTATTTAAATAAACACCCACAAATAGTTTCTAAAATTCTGTTTACCCAAAGAAAAGGTTTAACCAGCCTATGACCTTCTCTCCCTAAGCCATCTTTTCACTCTCCCATAGTTGGAGGCTCAAAGAAAACCAGAATATTCCTGCAGATGACACACCATCTAAGGCAGTGACGAATTCTCTAAAAAACCAACTCAGAGAATAAGAAGGGCCAAAGCCAAGAAGCACTTTACTTTTACTTGTGAGTCATAGAATCTGAGGGCTGGGAAGGTTCTTAGAGGTCAGTTAGCCCAGCCCATATCTGATGCATGAATTCATGCTGGCTTGTTTTCTTCTCACCCTCTGGAATTTCATCCAAGTCTTGGATGCCTAGGATCTTGCTTTATCTTA
The DNA here is from genome assembly GCF_964194135.1 of Talpa europaea. NCBI lineage: Eukaryota > Metazoa > Chordata > Mammalia > Eulipotyphla > Talpidae > Talpa > Talpa europaea. The sequence continues at coordinate 26,258,393 of NC_140073.1, forward strand.
GTAGTATTCTGGTAGTTATGAGGATCGTGAATTTGACAGACCATTGCCCAGTTGGTCAGAGATATACATTCTATAGGTATTCTGATACATACAATTTTATTCTATTAGCATTAATTGGCAACCTATTATCTGCCAAGAATTCTGCTGGAGTCTGGACCTTAAACAATTTGCAAGATTGAAGGGTACTTATGTTAGTGGAGCTTATGACTTAGAGACATGATGGGTCCTTTTATTACCTCTGTTTTTTAGAAGGGAACAGACCTCTGGGTTCTTATCTCTTTCAAGAGAACAGAGGACACCATATTAAAAATCTAGTTCGAGCTTTACTCCCATCTAGTGATCGGTAACTAGAAAAGTCTATGAGTCTCAGCTGATCTTTTTTCTCAGATATAAAAGAAGGTGAATATTCCCAAGAAATGGAATTCTAAATTCCACTTTAGCTCTAATTTTGACTGGCATGTTGGATAACTATTTCTTGGTGGAAAGTGGGCTAAGTCACCTTAACCCCTTAGAAGATTTACAAATTTGATGCCACCAATTTTTAACTTGTTTTTTAAGAAGTACATTATAAAAATTCAAATCAACTTATTTAAACCCACATAGAAGAAATCTAGGTATTGAACTTAACATCTTCTGAGAAATTATGTTCTGGAAAGTTTTAATTTGAACAATGAATTCAAATTTTGGCAAATTATTTTATAGGGGAATGAGATGACAGACTTACTATCAAATTAAATGCTTATTTTCTCTGTGCAAGCAGAAGTTCTAATTTTTCATGTAATTTCCTCTTAAAATCAAAGATAATACTTTCTGGAATGGTCTGGTCCTCATGAATAATGTATTATAAACACGCAATAATAGGTAATTAGAACGGCCAACCAGGAGAAACATGAAAGGGAGCTGGTAGCCCAAGGATTGCAGAAGGTGTGTGGGCATTTTGACATCCAGGAAATGCTATAGATCTGTCCTTAGCTAACTCAGCCTGGTGGAGATAATTAAGAAAAAATGTGGGTGTAGAAAGGCTGCAAGCCATTCCCTGGGATTGGCTAGATCGCTGCAGTAGTTCAAAAACAATTGGCACAACCACCCACACTGGACATGATTGCCCTTTGATGAGGCAGCTATTGACTTTTATAAAGATGCCATATTTAAAATAACTTCTGATGCACTAGGGATGACAGGCATCACTCTTGAATTCTATTTTAGACAAATGGCAAAATATATTCCAAAGTATTAATTTAAAAATAAAAATCCTTAAAGTCTAGTTTCTAAAAACCAGCAGTTTAACATGTGTCCTCTGAATTCAACAGTCCCGTTTGAAGCCAAGAGAAATGTGTGGCCTATACAAGACATTTTGACCAGTTGTGAGAATTTTCTGGACCACCACAGAAGATGGAGTACTTTGATATATTTTTAGCCTCCACGTGAATATTAAATGTACTTGAAAACATCCTTCTCACATCAGGAAAGGGAAATCCAATCTACACAGCAGAAGAAAATGCTGTGAAATCTTTGTGTCCAGAGTGCACATTATAATCTAGGAATTCCTTCAGAATATGCCACATTCCATATTCGATAGCAAAAAAGGAGTTGAAACTGATTTATTTTATCTCCAGTTTCACAGAAATTATCGACTCCCTGCTATCTCTACATAATATTAACTGTAGGAAGAAATACTCAAATTGGGTGCTTGTGGAAAGACGCCATAAACATCTAAAGCCTTTCTGATAGGAGGTTGTAAAGTGAGTGAATATAAAGAAAGAGGACTGTGAAGAAAAATAAGTAGACAAATAAAAAGGGAAACCACAATAGTGTTGGTATTCTACAGGGGCTCTCGAATCCAGGTGTCCTTTCTGGGAGCATTACTCAAGGCCATTTGCCCATGGAGACTGATCTCTTCCTTCCATGCTCATTATTGTTCTTGTTACTTTTGTAGGAAACAATTATTTCTTCTGCTGTTACCTTACTCTTCCACAAGGGCTAATTTCTTCCCAACAACCTCTATAATCAATGTTTAAGAGTGACTTTGTTGTTATTTCTCCTTGGGCTTAAGTAACCACTCTGGTGACATGGACTTCCCTCTGCTGGCTGTCTAGTCAAGCCTATGTAAACCTTTCTGAGAATAATGTTTCCAAATGAGTAAAATTTTCAAAGAATTAGATTATGAAGAAGCCAATTATATTGAAATACATTTATAAAAGGATAAAAAGTATGTTGTGTGATATAGTAATATGTGTGTGTGTTCATTGCACTAAATAAGATCTAGCAGCAAGTTAAATACTGTAATTTGGTGACATCAATATATTTTGAGATATCTGTATCAACTAACATGTGATGTGAAGGTGTCTATGATATCGATTGGTGACAAAGTCTGCAAATATAGTGTTTCCCAAATATATTTGACCACAGAACATTTGAGGGAGCCACTTATTAATCCAAGCATAGCATAGATTCAGAGATGTTAATTCAGTTTCTAGCTGCCTTTTAGTATTAACCACTGAATTTTCCTTCCTAGTCAAAGGAAACTGGCAATTGGAGAAAATTTTCAAAATTCACTTTTGCCATTAGACAAGAGGCAAAACAACCAAGTTGGAGAAAGAACCAACTGGTGAGATAGAGTACAGTAGACATGTTTCTGTTGACTGACCTTGCTATACTGGTGGTCTATACGATAATGTTTATTAGTCTTACCAGAGCTACCCAGAAAACCATCACTCCATTGAAAAAGAGAAAAAAATCAGCTTCTATACATTAACATAGTGAGTGTTCCTGGTGTGATTCTACTAACCTCCACAGATTATTGAGACTTCGTTTTTTCATTACTATGCTATGGAGTAATATATGCAAATTGTGATGGGATGGGATAACATTGATTTTGCATTTATCCAGTACTATGTTCTTTGCTTTGCATTTGATATATACTATTTAACCCTCACAGCAACTGTCTGGAACAGATTATGTTCTGATGTTATTAAGTTAAGGGTACTGGAATTTGGAGAGTTTAAGTAATTTACTCAATATTTCATAGCAGTTCTTAAGTGGAGAAGCTAAAATTCCAAGCCAAAATTTTCTGGTTCCAAAGCCTATTATAAAAGCCTACCTGCCTATTCAGTAGCTACTACTCATATTTGAATTGGGTCTCCCATTTTCAGATTTGTACATACACTTCATTAAGAGACCTTTACCACAATTCGTTTGAAATGACTGCGAATCTCCAAATTAGTCACTACAAGTACTATTTTAGAATTATAATGAATCTTTGCAAACTAATCACAGATTTTCATACCACTAGTTGTCACCTATCCTTTATGAGTCTCCATTTGCAATCACAAAATAGAGTGAAAATATTTAAAATATTTTGTGAGAATTAAATAAAGTAATAATAAAATCTAACTTAATTGAGCTGACTGTAGGAAATTTTCTACATTTCCATAGTTAATGGACTCCATGCAATAATGTGAGGTGTGAGTTAATTAATTAACTCTCCTAAATTAGCAGAGCCCGTCGTAAATGGCAAATTTGGACTCAAACCCCCTTCAGTCTAATTCCAAAGTCCTTTCTTTTAATCAGGAAGTCAAATATCTACTGTAGGTAAATACCTGTGCAATCTTGGAAGTCTTAGACAAGCTAGCATTGTCCAGAAAGGTGTATAAAATCACTGAAAAAAAAAAAAAAGAGGAGTTATCTGGCACTCTTTACCTGCACATTCTTCCTTCTACTTACTTTAGTTTATTAAGCCAATGGAGTATGTCTAACTCCTTCTTAACTTGTTTAGGGCAGTTCCAAGTTAGTTGACTTCTGAGAGTTATTGAGTAAGAAAAGTTATAAATTGTTTAGGTTAGGATTTAGTGTGTTTAGAAGCCATTTCATAAATTTGCCTTTTCAAACTCTTACTGGCTATAGCATTGCAGATGCTGTGATGAGGAATGCCCTCTCCAAAAACATAGTGGATGACAAACATCCAAAGCTAACATATTGTTTACAGAAATGGACAAGAGGAGGATGGACATGCACAGTCCTGAACGTAATTAGAAGGCTTATAGTCCCTGCTGGGGACTAAAATGTTTATTGGCTTTCCTTGAGCAATTCAATGTTCTTCCTCCAAAGGCTCCACTCTAAACTTGGAACTTCTCTGGAAATAGCAACTCATTTGGGAGGATGCCAAGAATTAGTGTCTGGGTCCTTTGTGCCTTTGCACCAACTCAGAGCTCAGAATTCCAACTGTAAACATTAAACTGGGAGATAGCCTGGGAGTTATCCCGCTACTTGGGCATCTTCCTGATTCAATTTTATCCATCTTATTCCTGGAAAGCAACTCCTAGAAAGATGGGATTTTATATTAAAATTAACTGTAGATATTAAAACCCCAAGTCTTAAAAGTGTTTAGAAACATTTACTAATTTAAACTTTGTATTTTTAAACCAAAGTAATTTTCCAAAGAAATATTATTTAATGCTTTCTTTAAGGATTCCTATGTTCTCCATATGTGTGTGCTGGCAAGTCTTAGCAGAAGTCAGTGGTCTATGCAGAGCTGCCAAAGTTATGTAAGGAGCAAATATGTATAAGGAATCATATTATTTAGGTAAGATAATTACATGAGTTCCAGATGATATACAGTTCCTGAAAGAGAACATATACAAAATTAACAAAAGGTTAATAACATGCTAATAAGGCATTATTATCTTCAAAATGGTAGGGCAAAACTAATTATACTTTAAACTTCTTAAACATTCCATCGTCATTAACGAGACATTAGTTAAGACAAAACAAACTGAAACTTCAGATTTTCAATGATTCTGATATTTTTTCTGCATTTTCAGTTATTTCCTTTGGTTCTAGATTCTTGTCTATACTTGGTAGCAGCTTTATCGGTTTTCAGTGGCAACGTTCTTGTAACTTCCTCTCTCCTCACCCCAGCAAAATAAAACAAACAAGAAATGGATTTGTCACCTTTAAAATGGTCAAGAAATGTAGGGGAGGTTTTAAAATTAACTTTAGATATTAAAACCCCAAGTCTTAAAAGTGTTTAGAAACATTTACTAATTTAAACTTTGTATTTTTAAACCAAAGTAATTTTCCAAAGAAATATTATTTAATGCTTTCTTTAAGGATTCCTATGTTCTCCATATGCTGTCCATGTATATAAATATTGTTTGTGAAGCTCTGATTTTAGAAACATCAATTGGTTGAAGGGGAAATTTGATACTTGATAAATTCTTCATAGGAAGAGGGAGAAATCATATCAATACATAACAATCTGAATTACCAAGAACAAAATATTAAAAATGATATGAATAATGTGAATTCATGAAGCAAATAAGCAAGACTGGAACTGCTAAATATTTTTTAATTGGCATCATGTAGGTTAAAATGATTCTCTTTTATGAAATTCGTCTTAATTTTACTTACTTTACACTAATTAGTTTTTGTGTGCAGATAGAATGGAAGATGATACATATTTGGCTTGCAAAGTAGTTCTAAGATGATCGCATCCACAATCTGGTTGCAATGCCATAAGAATGTTTATTATGGGGGAATGGTAATTCAAGTAAGAATTTAGTGTAGACATAAAGCAGTAAGCAATGCAAGCTAACTTCAGTTGTTTATTCTGGAAACTTTTTTTATGAAAAAGATCAGAATATTTTATAGCATTGATTCATTTCTCCTAAGGCCTTCAAGAAAACATGCCTATGAAATAAAAGATCCTCCATGCTAAACACTTTTACTATACTTGGGAGAGGCATGAAATTTGGTAATAAAGGAAGTGTTGGTTCTTCATTTTTCTAATTCAGCATGGAGGCTGTCTTGAGGAAAGCTGCTATGGTCTGAATTTGGATCCCAGAAACACATTTAATTTGTGTCAAAGAATCAACATCTGATTTCCAAGACTGGATATCTAGTCATATACTCCCCTCCGCCACACACATCTCCCTCTCTCCCACCTTACCACTACTCTTCAGGCACAGAAAAATAAGTTTCTGTAAAACCATATATAAAATGGCTAGAAAAAAAAATCAGTGAAGGGGTCTCAGAATTTTAATGCATGGCTCTATTCCTCCACCTTCATTCCCCATTCTGCCTCATCTCTCTGACCTCAACGTCTTATGAAACATCACATTTGTCCTATTGATCTGCATCAAAATCTTGTTTGCTTCTTAGATCCGACTAGACTCACTACTTCTTGGTGCTCTGCGCTAGTATACTAATGCTTCGAAAGTGCCTACTTAGAGCACACACTCTGGTAGTTTTCTTTTGGCCACAGAATCCCTTGACAATTTCTTAAAATAATTAAGAAGGGGAAATAAATATTCTCCTTTCCTACTTAGTTTCTTTTTAGCATGCTGATTTTATTCCATATCCCACCTAATTTCTTGGGGCTATTAAATTGATGTTGTAGCCATGGTTAAATATGCCAAAAACAGATAACCAGGAGCAGTGGGAATGGGATTTCTGTTGATTCTCTGTTCTTCAGTGGGGATATCAAGAATTAGAAGCCCCAAATATTTATTTGGTCACTGGGGATTATGAGGTCTTAATAGATGTCTACGTGACAAGTGAAATAATGAGATAAACTTGATTCTAGGTATCATGTAGGTTAGCATTCTCTTGTATGAACTTCAACTCAGTTTTACTCTGTTGTAATCAGGTTTTCTATACAGACAAAATGGAAAGAAGCAGTTCAATTTAGGAGAAATTTCAGGTTTCAAAAGTAGTATAGTGTTTCATAGATCTTATCTTCTGAAAGAAATTGCATCCAAATTAAACACTTGAGAATATGAAAACACTATCCCAAGGTTAAAGGTCCACACTTATAATATTAAATGAAGTACTGAAAAATCACCTGTCCTTAAACAATTTTTTTGAGAGATGGGAAATAAAAACCAGGTCTCCTATTCAAGAACTATTTCTTTTGTAAAATGCTTCAGCTAAAAACTAAGGATAGAAGATATGGCTTTGACGTGAAGGCTCGTCTTTTTTTAACAAAACAACCATTTCTGTATCCAAGTTGCAAGGGAAGGATTTGTCAATCTGATTGAATCTTCCCTTTAGCTTTTCCCAACAGCTGTGTTCAGATAATTCATGACTCCTATGTTTCCTGAGCCCTGGAGAATTTCACACACATGTCTAGCTTGGTGCGCCACATTTTCAGAAGAATATGGAGAGCTTGGAGGAAGTCCAGGATAGGCCAGGGGAAATGATTAATGGGTTGGAAGTTGGAGTTTATGAAGAAAGGTTGTGAGATCTGATCTCTCGCTATGAGAAAAGTCTGAGTGGTGACTTAATAACACAAGGAGGTTAATAAGCAGCTGTTCTCCATCTTCACTAAGGTTGGATAAAATGAAATAAGATATAAATTGCAATAAGAACAAAAATGTGTTATAAATGAGAACTTCCTAGCGCTAAAATTGTTGAATTCTTAGGAAGTTCCTCCAAGAAGGATGTGTAAGTGACTTCCCTGTTCTACAGTGATAGGGCTAAGATTATTAAGGGAAGATGAGATCATTTCTTAAGATCCATCCTGGACCTATCTTCTTATAAGTATGCCTAATCATATTTGGAAAATTCATTTGCTTGAACTGTGTTCATTTCTTCCCTTACCACTACCTCTATTCCTCTACCTCTACACTGTTAGCCAAGGATAGCGAGGGCACTGATCAACCATGGTGCACCCTCGCGAGCTGCTCCATGCCCTTCCAAATTTGGTAACACATTTCTTGTCTGTCACTATTACACTCTGGCAACCAAAAGCATGTTGATGGTCATCTTCTATACCCCAAACCCATGGCAAGAAAAAACTAAAATGGAATGAAACATAGTATCCCACCTTTATTTCACAAGTGGTGCAAGGGATTAAAAGGCAAATCATATGTCCTAGAAGTTGAGTAGTTTAGAAGGCTCAAATGTGTTGTATTCATCTGCTTATATCTTAGTTCATACAGCAGTATCTGGCAGTATATTAAGCAAGTTCTTATCAACTGAATGAATTTAACTAGAATGGGAAAGTACACTGAACTTGAGAATGTCAAGGGTTTCTGATGTTTCCAAATGGTTCTTTATGCTAGATAGATCTAATGCCTATCCCTTACTGCAACACATGTGCCATTTAAAGACTTTATTCCCCCCATTATGTGTTATCTAGAGGATTTGGACAAAAGGGCCAGTTGCACCTCCTTCCCAGGTCCTTGATCCAAAAGAACACTCTGTAGCCTCAATTATCTTTTGTGCATATGTTTCTAACTTTATCCATGAAGGATATATAGCAACAGAAAATCTCTCACCCCAGTCATCGCATAACCTAAATAGTTCGGACTCAAAAATAAGGTAATCTGTTCTTTACATTTGATTCAATGCCTTGAAAAGCCTTTGGTCTAAACTTCCTAATTCTTTTCAGGACTCTTCTTCCAGTAAAACCAACAAATATCATAGTCAGTTATCATTGTCAGCTCGAACTTTTGCCCCAAGTCCATGACCATGTTCCTTTTGATCTTGCTTATTCAAACATACAATGAGTAAATCCATTTTTTCCTCACTATTAATTTTTATGTGTTCTCAAGGAAAATCTGAGAGGGTTACAAGTTGATGATTCTCATATGTTTGGGGGTTAGTCTCAGTTGTTTCATAATGGTTTTTTGCACTGTTTTTCTTGATCCAACTGCGAATATGATTCACAGATGGGATCAGTTATTTACCTTCTTGTTCTGTGCTACTACTCTTGACCCTTCTAATATTTTCATCCTGTGGTTCCTCTCTTTTGTTAGTTACTAATAGTCATGTCTAGTTACATAATTCCCGGAACAGGTGTTGACCAATTTGGACATATTTGAATATGGCATAAGCTTTTCTTATGGTTCATAAAAAGCTTATACGGGAGCACACCTCATGTGATCTAATGGATGGGGAAGTTATTTCTCCCTTAAGATTTTGCTCAGAACAGGCCTTACTAATAGTTTGGAAGATTGTGAGTGACACAGCATAATGCTGGATTGGGTCTTTGAAATCATCCAGCATGAATTTGAAAACACCTTTGACCCTCTACTCAACAGGAGAGTTTTCTGTTTACTTATTATTTTCCCTAAGCTAACTTCTCCAATTTTCAGCAGTTTCTGAGGTCTATTTATTTCACTTTAGACACCTTTTTTTGCAAGCAAGATTGAAGGCAGAGTAGCTAGGAAACTTAAATAAACATAATTAAATATAAAATGTTTATATTGATAGTAGAATTCACTTCAGCCAATTAAAATTATTAATAGAAAAAAATATGTCAGTGTCAAATCTAAGCCAATGCCTCTATTCCCACATGGGTAATGAGGATTAGTTTATATTTCCTGACAAGAAGATGGAAATTCACATTTCTTCCTGACCTTTCTAGATCATTCGGTGAAGATAGTATTAGACAGTAACCAAAATAAAGATTTTGATTAATTCAAAATTATTTTTTAAGTCCCCACGAAAGTGAAATAGAGAGCATTTTCATTTCAAGCAGTGAGGTTATGCCTTCTTTGGATTGCTGAGAAAATGTTCAGGTCATAAATTCTTAGCTGCCAACATAACAATTGTGTCAGAGATCAATAGCTAAGGAGAATCGGAAATGTGTGTCTATATACTCACATCACCCTGGATCACAGTAGGAAAATAATTTTGTGAAAATGTTGATCTTAGGCCTCTGACACTGTTTCTATATGGACCATGAATTAAACAAATGTAAAAATTATTCCAAATTCCATGCAATGCGCTCGTACAACTTCAGCCCACGTTGGCATCATTGTTTTTGAATATAAGACATACTTTTAAGGCAAGAGTAAAGTGTTTTGAGGCTGGTTTTATGTTGGTTTTGGTAATACTATACTCTCAAATCAAAAAGTTTGGAAATTTTCACGAGTGTCAAGAGGTCTGATTCATCAGGTTTATCTGAATTGGCATTTGATCTATTTTATCTCTAAATATTCCTGCAATTTCTGACTCCTTTCTCAGTAAAACTGCACCACACACTAGAAAATAGAGATACAAACATTTATTTGTATAATGTCGAAGGACAGTAGGAATAAGAACATGGTCATAAGACACAATCAGAGTCAATAAAGTGAAAACACCTTTTCCTTTAGCAGAAATGCTGATGTGGCAATGGGAATTGAGCAGGTAGGTGATTTGCAATGACTGCCGACTGAGAGGCATTGAGAATGCTAAAGTTCTCCACATTCACTTGCTAGTTATTTTTCAGGAAGGAACTAAGTTACTATTGAGCTTTTGAAAACTTGGGGAAATAACTCATTTTCAAGCAAATTTAAAGTGGAAAGTAAGCGTCAGTTTGAGGTTAGCATAGTTATGCATATTTTAAGGTTTAAAATAGGGCTCCTCTAGTACTTTATAAAGTAGTACAAGTATATATTTGTAAAACTGGACTTTTAATTCGTTTTGTTTAAAAGAAATTGCATCTGCACTCTGTCTACACCACTGGGTGCCAATACAGAGGCTCACTGAGGTGGGCAGGACCTGCTTTATGCTCAGTCCTTCACGACTTCTGACAAACCTGCATATTTCACATACATTAAATATTCCACAACAAACTTCGCCATCTGTGCTGTAGGGTAGTTTGTATTGGTCATGTGTTCTGTCAAGTTGACAGAGGTGCAAAGCTAAATGTGTGACACTCTAAGAATATGCATATATTTGAATAATTTGACTATTCAGTCCAACACTTTGCAAAGATGCTCTGAATACACATCCTGATAACGCTTCCAGGGAACAGATAGTTTCTCATATTTGGGGGTGGGGCAGGGGAGGCAGAGAGATTTCTAACTGGAGTTCCTGAGTTCATTGAAGTCTTGTCTCTGACACTTAGCCATGTGAACTTGGGCAAATTATTTTCGGCACACAGGCTCCGGTTCTTCATTTACAAAATGAGAATAGTAATTTCTGACATTAGTCTTGAGAAATTCTGGAATAGCTAATACAAATGAACTAATTTTGGTAACTGTAAACCTTTAGGTAAAGTGAACTGAGTATATAATAAGATTATATACTCAGTTCAACAACACATTCTTGACAACCACAAGAGGGTTCAGGGAAGGAAACTGTTTATAAATCTTTCTTTCCCTTCCCCCCAAATTAATGTTGGAGTGGCTAGGGAAATTCTTACAGCAATGAGTCTTAGCAATTATTAGGTCAAACCCCTTGGAGATTACGGAAAAATGCACGTATACATAACACTGCCTGAGACATTTGGGGGGATGGGACAGTCGTCTGATACTCATTTCCACAACCGTTAGGAAAGAGTGTTTCTCTAAGTGTGACCTCAGCTTTTCTGCATCGAATTGCTGGAGGTGCTTGCTAAAATGTTGCTTCCTGGATCTGCTCCACCCTTACTAACTCACTATTTCAAACGGAGAAACCTGCGTTTTAACACACATCCAGGTGATTTTTATGCTCAGAGAAAGTCCAAGGATTCCAAGTTAAGAACTGCTGTCTTGTTTCTTAGTCTAAATCTTAAGGGCTGTTCTAGTCCCTCTGAGTGGTATGAAATAATGGGAAGATACTTCTTCCTTCAAGCAGGAAGCCAGGCAAAAGATCGACAAGGTCCGTCCAAAACTAATTGAAAATGGTCCTTTGGACCTTAGCCACTTACATTCCCTCCAAGGGTCTAGGCTAGTGGACCCTAAGATTGCTCTTCTGCTGGGACTGGGAGTAGTGATGAGGTTTGGGGGTGGGTGGGGGGGGGCGAAGAGCAAGGTTAACTGCACCAACTGCTTCCCCCCCACCCCCCACCCCCCAAACTATAACAAAAGGCTTTTTATTTCTCTTTGCTGACTAGGTTTATTATTAAAAGGGCTGGCTTATGTGTGTGTTTGCTAGGGAGGGAAGTGAAAACATCTGCAAAACCATGCAATGCCCTGGAACGGAACTCTTCTAATAAAAGATGTATCATTTTAAATGCGCTGAATTTTGATTCTGGTAATTCGTGCACTAGAGTGTCTATTTCGAGGCAGCGGAGGTATCATATGACAGCGCACGTCAAGGCACCGTGGAGCCCTCTCGTGGACTCCCCACCCACTCTCCCATTCACCGCTGAGAGGGCTGCTCGCGCTGCCGCTCCCCCCGGCGAGCTAGCATGCAACCTCCCCGTCTCTGCCGAGATCAAATGGAGCTCCTCGCTCAAGGGGTGCGAGTATTACCTCCGCCATGCAATTTCCACTATCAATAATTTAACTTCTTTGCTGCAGACCAGAAGGAGTACCTACCGGGCACCAAAGACTCGCACCCCCACCCCCCTTCTTTTTAACCAAAGGGAACGGCCCCCAAATACTAGAGTCTGGGAGTTTACTGGCCGAAGTCTTCCCCAGACAGCTGCCTTGATGTTTACTTTGACAAATAGTGACTGAAAAGGTGGGTTTCTTTGCTTGCTTTCTCTGTTCGTTTTTCTCTCTGTTGGGTCTGCTGGAAAGCGTGTGGCTCGAGCGAAGTCTGTCATTGCTTCGGCTTCCAGGCTGGAGCAAGTAACTTGGTGTAACGTTATCTCGGGGCGTTCATGAATAAAGCATGCCGTTATTATCTTGATTGAATTCCTATTAGGCAAACTCTGGAGAGGTCAGTGCACGAACTCTGGTTAAGCCGGCGTGTTTAAGGCAGCGGAGTAAACCAATAGCCCCCCCTCCATGCTCTGTGCGATTGCATTGTCCACCTTTGCAAGCTCCGTGGTGCGGGAAGGTGCGGGAAGGTGCGGGAAGGTGCGGGAAGGTGTGTCTGTGGCCCTGGAAACGCACGCCCTCTCCCACAAAACTTGGGTGCTGGAAAGAGGGAGAAGGAAGTAGCAAAGGGGGAGAGTTAGATCCTGGGGAGTCCAACTGGCAGTCCCTCTCTCGGGGGCTGCAGAGCCGGGGTTTCTGCGGACGGCTCGCGACGCGGGGTTCCCTAGGCGGGGGCTCGACGCCCCTCGAAGCGGTCCGCGCGCTCCGTGCGTCCCACGAAGGGATCCTGGCTGGGCGCGGACTCCGTGGGGTCGCGCCGCTGCAACTGCAGGCGTGGGGAGCACCGGCCTGGGCAGCCCCGGGAACCCCGGGAGTCCCGGGGGCTGTACCCCGGCGAGGAAAAGGCGCGGCGTTCCCTTTAAGCAGCCGCCCCGCACGGGTATCAGTGGCGCGGGCGAGCCCGGGGAGGGGGGCGGGGGGCGGCGCCGTTTGACCAATCGAAGCTCAACCGAAGAGCTAAATAATGTCTGACCCGAGCCGGAGGCGCAGGCTGGAGCTCCGGGTCCCCGCCGCCGCCGCGCCCGGGCGCACCCGCGCGCTCGCCGTCCCGCGCACCCCGTCGCGCCGCGGGTTCCCGGGCGCAGTGGAGGAGCCGGTCCGGCGCGCCCACCGCTTGCTCCTCGTGGGGCTTTGATGAGACGCTCGAGCTGCAGCTGCCACCGCTGCTGTGGGGCCGGCGGCGAGCGGCTCCGCGACGGGGACCGGCGCTGGGCGCAGGGGCCGGGCGCGGGACGACGATGTGACTCCGCTGCGGGAGACCAGTGAGCTTTGTGTGGACCCCGAGGTAGGCGCGCGTCCGGCGCGGGGCTGGGTGCGGGAGCCGCCCGTAGGCGGGGGAAAGTTGGCTGGGGTGAGGGGGAGCCCGAAGTTGTGCAAGAGGCCAGAACTCCTGTCCTCCGCTCCTGGAGAACCGGGTGCTTGGAGTGGGGGCTGCTGGACTTGCTCTGGGGGAACTTTCTCCTCCATCCCACAACTCGGAGGGGTCACCTGAACCCCCCCGCAGGAAAATCACCCTGGGAAGCCCTGAAGGGAAAGCGCAGAGAGACGCGGGGCTGCGTGATCCGAGCCAAGACCGCGCCCCGGGGATCCCCCCGAAAATTCCTCCTCCGAGGAGGGGTCGTGAAAGATTATTTAGGGCGCCAGCTGTCTAGGGACCTGAGGTGAGGGTGTCGGGACTGGGTTATTACTCCTCCCGTAGACTGGGAAAATTCTCTTGCAGATTAGTGGGGTGTGTGTGTGGGGGGGGTTCCCTTGCGCCCTCAGTCTGCATCCTGGTCCCCCAAGCTCGAGCCTGGCTGCGCACGGTCACCTGCTCCCTGGGAGTTGATGAAGCAAAGCGAACTTACAGAAATGCAGTGCCAGTTTGTCTTGGAAAACTTGGGACGCTCCAACCGTTCGGACCTAAGTGGGGTTCGGGGCGTCGTGGCTGGCTATGCCCACACCTCTCCCGGTCCCTTGCCCTCCCTTGGAACACCTGCAAAGGAAGTAAAAGTTTTGATTTTCAGGGACTGGGTGGGATGTTGGTGGGAGGGGTTGGGGGCGATGACCTGACTCGGTCCTTTCGGGGGTGCACCGTCGAGAAGGAATGAGCTGTGCCTGGAGAGAAATAGCTAATGCAAGGGGCTTTATGCCCGACGGGAGGAGGAGGGGAGTTGAATCCTGGGGGCACCCCTGGAAGGGAAAAATCTCGGGGCTGCGGTAGTGAACTGGAGTCGCAGTAGGAGGATGCTGTGTTTGTGTGTTGGGGGTGGAGCGGGCTGGAGGGGCGAGTAGGAGGAGGGGTAGGGAGAGCGCGCAAGGAAGGTAGAGGGTGCCCTCTGCCGGCCAAGCTGCCCAGAGCCACTGCTGGGGGGTGGTGACTTGGGGGTGGGGAAGAGTTTTGCGGGATCCCTTCCGGAGCTGGTGGCGGGGATTTGTTGAATGATGCTGCTGACACCCAACTCGAATGAATTTTGACTCGTTGCGCCTCTTTGGCTCCAATGCAAAAAGGTTTCCTCGCGCCGGGAGATCTTTGACGGGATGCAGTTGGTGGTGTGTTAAAGCTCCTTGGACCTTATTTTAGGGTTCTTAAACTTACTCCTTAATGTCAGCAGTAACTAGCGAACATTTTCTGACAAGAATGCAGGAATGTTCTTGGCCAGAAGCAAAGAAAAGCATATTTCTGAGTGTTTATTAATTCTCCTAATGCATTTGTCTTTGAAAAGCGAAGCAATATGTTACTGAGAACGTGGGTTTTTAACTGCATATAAAATGAAGGCTCTTCAAAGAGGCTTCAAACTTATTGGAAAACACACCTTCCCCTTTGTTTTTATCTAAAAATCTATTTTTATATGAGTTTGTTATAAAGCCAGGAGACATTTAGGTCTTAAAATTGTATTTGTATATTTTTTGCCTTTTTATTTGTTGAGGTGTAATTACAAATTAATGCAGCTCAATATGGGCGTCCCCCAAGTTCACCTCATGATACCGCTATCATTTTAATTTGGAGGTTTCCGAGCTCTGGACTCCAAGTGCTTTAAGTTATCACCCTAATAGATCATATAGCATGTAGAAGTAACACTGCAACGTTTTGTCTCTAGCAACTGTATCCCTTTTCACACAATCACTAACTCCTCTTCCCTCATTTTACACACGTCTTGTTTTAGAATTTTCTTTTGTGAGTTTACCTGTGGTCTGGCAGCAGAGGTAACAGAAAGAAGAGACACTTGTTGAAATAGATCCATAACCTTTACTGGAATTCAAAACATGTTGGTCACCATTACTGGAATTCCAGGGCTGTAAAGTCGTTGTATCTTTACTTCTAACTTACTTTGCAAAGTGTGATGTTAGTACATATAGACTGGTAAGTGATAAGTATTATGATAGAAGAAGTCTTATGTATGTAGAGCTATTTTAAATCATTACAAAACGTTCTGTTTATAAATGATATAAGCAGAAAGAAATAATTTCCAGATAAACAAGAATTACGCACATGTTTTGAAGCATTAGAACACTGCAGACACACTTAGAGATCACATTTTTTTAAAAGCAAAATAGCTGAGTAATTTTTAACATACCTTTGGAGGCTTTCATAGCCCATTCAGAGCGGAATTAGCAACTGGAGATGTTGTTTATTTTAAGGTGATATTTAAGGTCACTTAAGATGCCTAGTAGGGCAGCCTGGGAGTATCCCCAGAAAATGAAACATTTAGGAAGTCTGTTTTAGGATAAGTAGAACTTTTACTTGCAAACAAAAGGAACCCAGCAAGTGACCATTTGTCTAAAATTCAATGGTCACCTCAAGTAATTCATTTACTAGGTAAGCTAATTGCCTGAATCTCATAATGGCCAAAGGAGGTTGGAGAGGTGCTGGGATATTACTGGTTAATTTTGACTCCCTAGGAGTGGGGAAATCCTCTAAGTAATGCAAATTTCAAAAAATCCTGCCTCAAAGTCTTTGGATTTCCTGCTTAATAAGGGCACCATTACAATGTAAGCTAGTCTCTTCTTCCTGGAATCTTTAAGAACCCCAGTTTTTCAATAGTCAAAATGCAGGTAATTGATTATTTCATTTTTGTGTGACATAAATAGCTCTAGGCTGTAAGTCAGCACCTGTTTACACTTTTTTTTACATTAATTTTTAAAACCTTATATAAATATCACCCCACCTTTTCCCCTCCCCCATTCACTTCTTCCCCAGATATAAGAGCCAGCAGTTTTGGGTTTCAATCATAGACTTAATCTTCTATTAAGCTTAAAGAATATTGAAAATATACACAAAGGCAAGGTCACAGACAAGTTGTTCATTAGCATTTTAAGATTTAGGAAGTTAGTCCCAGAGTAGTAAAAAAGAACACTTTTAGATGTGAATGAAACCTGAATAAATACGGAGTGTGGAGAAGTGTATGATAACTCTGAATATCTTTTAAAATGAAAGGCACTCCCATTTGGATGTCTTCATTTATTTTAATGGTTAAAACATAATTTTCAACTTGCATCTCCACGTGTGGAAGATTTGCGTTTGCATAGGAGGGGGCTCGCCTAGCCCAAAGCAAGAGAATATATTCCTTTAATAGGGTAATTACTAACTTGTCTCAACTTGTTTTCAAACGATTGTTATGGAGCACTCAGTTTCCACTAATTGCAAAATTGCTGCTTAATTGAAGGACTCTCAGCCAGCTAGCACAGCCATTCAGCCACTGGCAGGCTCTGTGATCTCAAGCTGTGAATTGCATTTTAAAGAGGAATGGAGGAGAGAATTCCGGGGAATTCAAGGTTTAAATACTGGCTGTTGTTCACTGGAGGGAGAAATCGTTTGAACAAGAGTCACATTAAGTTACGTTGTGATAAATTTTCTTTATTAGGATGAATAACATACCCAGATGGGCTTCAAAAGTGAAAGAGCAATCTTATTGGTTACACTCTGCATCCATTTACTGTTTAGTATGGAGTAATGTTAAGCAATAAATTCTGCTGGCAAATGAAATCCGTATGTCATTTGTATGAGGAGTTTAACCCTAGTAAACAGAGGAAGACTTTGGTACGTTTAAGCTTAGGCATACAGCCTCAATGTCACTTAAACCTCCACTTCAGGCAGAGAATTGTTCAACACTAACTAATTTTATACTTACAATGCATCCCTGGCTTTCCATTATGCTTAATGCTAAAGCCTTAGAAAAGTTGTAAATCCAACTATATGGGGTCATATAGTTAAATACTATATGGGGTCATTATGGATGACAGATGCAAGGAGCTCACTAATACATTGACTTTGAAAGATTTCAGATTGAGGGAGTGGTAAATGGGTGTGTTCTCTAAGTGCAATAGAATGACAGTCTCCTTTCTATAGAGAAACTGAGTATCTGGAGAGAAGGAATATGGAAGTTTTCATTTAAGTGTAAGTACTCAAATTCAAGTACAAACTCAGGGACATTTATGCTCTTGGTCAGACAAATCTGACGAACTGAACTGGTTGCTAACAGGTGGCTCATTGCCCTGATAGCCACTGATACAGGGCCTCAAGTGTGAAGGATGGGTGGTTGCATTAGATGAACTGGAGGTTTGGGTGTGGGACAGAAGGGGAAAGCAAAGGAAATTTACAAGCTTCAGTGACAGTCATAATAAAGTAAAAATTTATTTCCACAGGGCCCAGGGAGTAATGCATGTTATGTAGTTTTCCCCAAAGCTTCACTTGAAAGAACTTTTCATTGGTTGTCATGGTAGTAATGTCTTGATTTTGAAAGCTCCCAGAACCTAGTAGCTCTTAAATGTGCTTTCATCTTGGTTTCTTTGGTCTGACTTAAGCTTTATGACGACCTTCTGTTTTTGACATGCCTCTACATTTTTGGAGGGAGGAGGGCAGGGAAGGGAGAATTCCTTAATTCTAAGACAATATAAGTAAGATGTGTAAAATTATAGGATAAAAAATCATTTAACTTCAAATTGGCTTATTAAATTAATAAATTAAATAATTAAATAAAACTAGCAGGCAGCCTGTCATTTAATTACAAACTAGTATGTATGAAATCAAGATTTATATAATGGAAATTCAAATAAATTGAATCGGCAATTTCAGTTCATTTACTCAGTTCATCAGAAGTTGAAGCAATAGTGCTGTCTTGAGAACAAAATCTGTGGCTTTACCATCCTAATGACTTTCTTGCCATCTGAGCCATTTTCCCAAGGCTACAGTTGGTAGAATTTCCATGCCACCCTGCTCATATTTGGTGAGTGTGTATGTTGGCTTGATGATGGTTTTGAATGCAGTTGCAATTGTAGGTGAGATTTCAAAACAAGCTTATCCACAACTCAATACCATATGCTAAGACCTTTACTACTTTAATATAGTAGCCAAATGAAGAATGGCCTGCCAGGAATAAGGACTGACCTCCTTTTTAAAGTTTATTATTTTCAAATATATGCACTGTAGTATGGAGTACAAAGGTTCTGATTTTATTCATTTGCTACGGGCAACTAGTTACACTTTCTGAGATACAGTAACACCAAATAAATTGAGTAGAGAAACCTTAAGAATGTCTTTGATCAATGATCTATTATTATAACTTTAATGATTTGAGGAGACTAAGGAATAAAATCAAGGGTCATATATGTAGCAAGACTTCAAACACCAAAAAAGTAAAGAAAAAAAGTATAAGGAGAAGGAAATTAGAGGTATTGTCTCTATTTTAGAATAAGCACATACATCTGCACTACCACCACAAATTAGTTATGGAAGCAGGAACCAGCCAGTGCTTAGAAATTAGCTTAAAATTCTTTGGAAAAAATTTATATTTGATTTATTTTTCATGCTCCCACAATAGAAACCAAACCAGTGCCAAAGTTGTCTTGCTGCAGGACAGACAGAAATTAGAGGGAATAAGTGTGATAATACTATTTTTTAGTATGCATCATAAATGTTCTTTAGTTTTCTCAGTTCTAAGAATTTTTATGCACAATTTAATTCACTCATAAAATTATCATTTTTGCAACATATGAAATGCTACAGATGTTTTAGATATATTAGCTACTATAAACTTACTGGTGGATTTTCTTTTTTTTTAAATTTATGTTTTTTTGTGTGTGTGTTATTGTTCCTCTCAGGTGTAATCCCCATAGAATTCCCACCACCAAGCCACACGTGAACCATCACCATAGTCTCTTGTGCTCTTCCAACCCATTTGCGATCCCTCTCCCTCCACATCCCCTGCTGAATGTTTTTGATTTATCTTTTGCCTGCTAGTTTTGTTTTTCCCAATACCTTGTTTGGTTCCCCTATATTCTTCCTATAAGTGAAACCATCTGATATTTTTCTTTTTCCTTCTGACTTATTTCCCTGAGCATAATCCCTTTCAACTCCATTCATGTTGCTGCAAATGGCATGAGTTTATCTTTTTTGACTGCTGAATAGTATTTCATTATGTATGTATACCACATCTTCTTTAGCCAGTCATCTGTTTTTGGGCATTTAGGTTGTTTCCATATCTTACCTGTTGTAAATAGTGTTGCAATAAAGATCAGTGCAGGTTTCCTTTCCTGGTGGATTTTCACTTAAATGCTTTTAAATTTTTGGATACCATTGGAGAGGCCAGTTATTGTGCTTCAGAGAATGGAAAACTATATGTTAAGATTGTGCCAATTTCTGGTAAGCACATTACCAAAGGAAGTCCTTAAATTGTCTATTTGTCATGTCAGGTGCAGAAGTAGTCGGGTGAAGAAAATGTTACTTTTCAGGAAAAAAAGGTTTTTAAAAATTATTTGTATGAGAGAGGAAGAAAGGAATGAGAGGGAAGAGAGAGAGGGAAAGACAGAGAAACTCCATCTGAAGAGGTGTGAACCTGTACTTACAAATCATATACAGTGTTGTAAGCTAATGTTACCTCAATAAAAAGAATAAAAATTTGAAAATAGAGCCTTGGATAGGCCATTGGCCAGAAAAAACCTGAGCTGTGTGGGGTGAGGTAGGTCCCCAGAGGTAATGGTACCTGGCCACATGCTTCTTCAGGCCATATGGACCATCAACTAGAAAATTGCCCAGAGGAGCTACTACAGAGACCTCAGCATCACCCTAGACCCCACAAGGCCCCAGATGTTATGCCCAACAACCAGTAAATGCCCAAAACAGTAGCGACAAGGAACCACACACAACAAAAGCCCCAACCACAGCAGAGCAAACAATAGGGAGGACAAAAATAAAAATGGCCAAGCAAGTCCTCAGGGGAACAATACACCGCAGAAAGAGAACAAAACCCCAGAACCAAATTGCAAAGACATGGAAGAGCTTTCATACCTGTCAGATACAGAATTCAAAATTGCCATGATTAAGAAATTCAAACAATTGGAACAATATAGAGAACTCTCAGAGAAACAGTGCAGAGATATGCTGGGAAACTCAGAAAAGAAATGAATGCTGTTAGAAAGATGATCAAGGAACAGAAGATCAAAATTAAAACTTTAAATAAGAAAATAATTGAATTGCAGGATGTGGGAATATCAAGAAGGGGATGAAAAATTCTAGACAAAGCCAAAGAAGTAGAACAAACCAAATGGAAAATTGAATCAGTGAGCTTGATGAGGCAAATGGGGAAAGAATCAAAATAGAAAAAGAAAGATATAAAAGAAAGAAATGATGAAACAACACCTAACATGAGGAAAGGTAATAGAAAAATCATAAGAATCCCAGGAGAAGAGAGAGAAGAGAACTGAAAAATTGTTTCAAGAAATAATGGTAGAAAACATTCCAAATGTGAAAAAAGAAAATGAACATACTCCTACAGGAAGCTGAAAGAACACAGAGCTGCCTAATCAAAAGGAGACCCACCCGCAAGACATAAAGTAGAAAAATTGCCATTAGTTCAAGATAAGGAAAAAATAATGAAGCTGAAAAGGGGGAAAAACAGATAATCTATAAAGAACCCTGATTAGGCTAATGTAGCTGTTATAAGGAAATATAGTATTTAAACCAAAGAGAAGAATAATAAAAAACTGAACAATCTGGGCCTCCCCGGTGGCGCAGCGGTTGAGCGCTGGGTTGCGAGGCTGCCCGCAGCCTCTGCAGCGCCGGTTCGATCCCCAGCCACAGGGTGAGGGTCCCACATGGCGTGCAGACCTCTCCTGCCGCCTGCTGTTCCCCTCAGCAGTGTACTTTGGTCCTTCTGCCTGCTCTGCTCCCCGCTCTGGCTCTGGTGAGTTCTGTCACCCTCCCACGCTTCTGACTGTACCCAGTGCTTGTATAAATAAATAAACAAACAAATAAATTAATTAATTAATTAAAAAAAACTGAACAATCAATAAAATAGAACCACCAAAACAAAGGAAGAAATTCCAGCCAAATAAATTACCTTGTCTGTTATTCCAAAGAACTAAAAAAAAGGACAAAATTATCCAACAGTCAGCTGAAGGAAGGAAATAGTAAAAATTAGAGCAGAAATATTGAAATAAAAAATCAAAGTCCAAAAGATCAATGAGACTAAAAGCTGGTTCTTTGAAAAAATAAACAAAATAGACAAACCCTTAGCTAGGCTTACTAAGAAAAACAAGGAGAGAACTTAAAATAGGATCAAAAATGAAAGAGAAGTTACAAGAGATAATGCAGAAATTCAGAGGATAGTGAGAGATTATAATGAATATTAATGTGCAAACAAATTCAACAACCTAGATACAATGGACAGATTCTTAGAATATTGCTGTCATCCAAGAATGAATAGGGAAGAAATAGAAACCTAAGCAAACCAATCACAAGCAAGGAATCGAAACCGCAATCAAAACTCTCCCCCAAAACAAAAGTTTGGAGCTAGATGACTTCACAAGGAAGTTCTACCAAACTTTCAAAGACAAACTAATACCAATCCTGCTCAGACTCTTCCAAAAATCTAGAAAGTAGGAATACTTTCAAACATTTTATGAGGTCAACATCACATTAATAACAAAATCAAAGATAACAGAAAGAAAAAGTACAGACTAATGTCCCTAATGAACACAGAACCTAAAATCCTTGAAATCTTAGCAAACTGAATCCAGCAATGCATTATAAAAAAATTATACACCACAACCAAGTGGTGTTGGTCCAACCACAAGGATGGTTCAGCATCTGAAATTCAATCAGTGTAATTCACCACATCAACAAAAAGAAAGTATGACCCACATGAACATATGAATAGATGTCAAGGAAGCATTTGACAAAATTCAACATCCATTTATGATGAAAAATTGTAGATAGATAGAATGTATCTTAACCTCATGTCATCTATGACAAAACCACAGCTAGTATTATCAAAGGTAAAAAACTGAAAGCCTTTCTTAAGGTCTGGTATAAAACACCACTGCTATTTAATGTAGTATTAGAAGTCCTAACTAGAGCAATTAGAAAGCTATGAAAAGAATCCAAATTGGGAAAAGTAAAACAATCATCATTTGCAGATGATATACATAGATAACCCCAAAAACTAATTAAATCAAACAGTTCAGCAAAGTAACAGCATACAAAATCAATATGGGAAAATCAGTTGCCTTCTTATATACAATGACCTAGAAGAAGAAATTAGAGTCATGTGTAATCTTACCAAAAAAAAATTAAATACCTGGGAATAAACCTAACAAAGGAAATAAAGGAACTAATAAAACATTGTTAAAAGAAATGGAAGACACAAAAAAATGGAAAGATATTCCCTGCTCATGGATAGGCAGAATCAACATCATCAAAATGGCCATCCTACCTAAAGCAATATCCAGGTTCACTGCAATCCCAGTGAAAATCCCAACAGCATTTCTTCAAAGAAATAGAACAAATATTACTGATAATCATGTGGAACCACAAAAGACCCCAAATATCTAAAGCTCTCCTGACTAAAAGGGAAAAAAATGGAGGTATCACACTTTGTATTTCAAATTATACTATAAAGGCATAATAATCAGAACAGCATGGTAATGAAATAAAAACAGACACAGAATAATGAAATAGAATTGAAAGTCCAGGAAAAAAACACATATTTATGGGCAACTAATCTGCAACAAAGGAGTGAAGTATATACACTGAGACAAGGAAAACCTCTTCAATAAATGGTGTTGAGGAAATCTGCCACATGCAAAAGAATGAAACTAGATCACAGTCTCACACCATACATGAAAATCAATACAAAATTGATAAAAGACCTGTATATAAGACCTGAAACCATGAAATACATAGAAAAAGACAGGCAAAATACTCTATAACATAAACCTCAGAAACATCTTTGCAGACTCATCCTCAGCAAAAAGGAAAACAAAGGAGAATATAAACAACTGGGACTACATCAAACTAAAAAGCTTCTGTACAGTGAAAGAGACAGTAACCAAAGTGAAGAGATACCCTACAAAATGGGAGAAAATATTTGCACACCATGCATCAGAGAAGGGACTGATATTGAAGATGTATGAAGAGTCCATATAACTCAACAAAAAGGAAACAACCCAATGAAAAAATGGACAGAAGAGGGCCTCCCCAGTGGTGTAGCAGTTGAGCGCTGGGTTGCAAAGCTGCCCGCAGCCTCTGCAGCGCTGGTCGATCCCCGGCCACCGGGTCCCCCATGGCATGCAGACCTCTCCTGCCGCCCGCTGCTCCCCTCAGCAGTGTACTTCGTCCTTCTGCCTGTTCTGCTCCCTGCTCTGGCTCTGGTGAATTATCTCACCCTCCCACGCTTCTGATTGTACCCAATGCTTGTATAAACAAATAAATCTTTAAAAAAAAAAAATGGACAGAAGCGCTCCAAAGAAAGACAGATGGCCAACAGGCATATGAAAAGATGCTCATCATCACTTACATCAGGGAAATGTAAATCAAAACCACAGTGGGATACCATATCACAATGGTGAGAATGACCCATATTATAAAGCAAGCAAATAAACAAAAATCAGAAACAAAAACTGCCCATGGGGATGTAGAGAAAAAGGAACCTTCTTACACTGTTGGTGGAAATGTAAACTGGTCCAGTCACGATGGAAAGCTGTGTGGAGGTTCCTGAAAAGACTCAAAATGGATCTGCCATATGACCCAGCAATTCCACTCTTTGGTATCTACCCAAAGAACACAAAAACACTAACTCAATAGGAAACCTGTACTCCCATGTTTATAGCAGCACTGTTTACAATAGTCAAGATAGGGAAACAACTTAAAAGCCCCAAAACAGATGAGTGGACAAGAAGATATGGTCTACATACACAATGAAATACTACTCTGCAATGCAAAAAGATAAACTCATGCCATTTGCAGCAACATGGATGGAACTGGAAGAGAAACCAGGAGAAAGATAGATACCAGATAGTTTCACTTATTTGTGAGCATAAAGGAATTAAGCAAAGGATTTAGACAAACTTTAAAATCGATCCTTGAAAGTTGACCATAGATCTGAGGCATCCAGGAGGGGAGTAGGAGCAGTAGGGAAGAAAAAAGCCAGGAGAGCAGCACAATGGACTATGGTGGAAGATTATGGGTATTTTGGTAGTGGGAGAACTGTGGTGACTATATTTGAGAATAGAAATCCTATGTTATGAAAATATCATCAAGGATGTAATGTTACTTCATTAAAATATTTTTTTAAATTGAAAACAAACAGAAATCTTGAGATGTAGTCTAATCAGTCTTGGACTGGGTGTTGCTACCATTAGCGTTTGCTACATTTTCTCATGGTTTCTTTCTTGCTCTGAAAACTGAAACTATGCCCAAATTGAAACAAGTATTTCTATCTCTTCACATGTTTATTTCTTGAATTATGAGGAGTGTTTTTAAACACAGATACATTTTTTTTGCCTGATGCAGACTGTGAAGATTGAGAGTTTGCTTCATGTTGCTGGAAGAGGTGCTTGGCGGAATCCCAGGCGACATTCCTAGACCAAACTGTTGAAGGTGTTCTCTCTTAAGCAGCATTGGGAAAGTACATCCAGCACTAACATGTGGGCTGATAATGCATCTGAAGCCACAGACAATATGCTTATCTAATTGAAACATAAAGCCAGCAGACAATCTGTTGAGTGATAGAATCTGGATCGTGTACATTTACCCAAATGTAAAATACTCTGATTAGGTTAAAAAATCAATTGTATAAATACAGGATGCAGTGGGGATTTGGGACAAGGTTTAGGGTCTGACTTTGTGAGATTGTAGAAAAGAAACATGGAGATTTTAAATAACTGTGGGTACAGTGGGAGCCTGTGGCACTGGACTGGGGGTGGTTAACATAACTACCGCCATTTTGTTCTGTACTTAGAGAAGCATAGTATTCAAAAAGGGGAGCTTATCGTTCTTTCCTACCTTTTAAACAGACTATAGACTATTATCTTCACCTCAAAAAACTGAAAGAGGTTGCCAGTGTCTATCTTTGACAACCCATGTGTACTGAGATCCTTGTCACCAGAAAGCACTGGGAACTTGAAACTGTTGCTGGTTGAGGAAATCTGAATGAGTGGTTCAGAACAAGAAAACTTGAGTAGAAATGGCAACTGGTTTTTGTCACCATTAACAACCCTAAGCACCTGATGGTGCTACCTGGAATGTTAAATCCAAAGAATTCCAAAACTGTCCAGCCTCAGTGAGAAAGAATGTTCTGATTGTTAATGCCCACTGTGGCTGGGGATTAGAATGGCAGCTTGTGTAATATGTTTTTGACATCCTTAGAGTACAATCTTTACAAATGTGAAACGCTAGCATATGGAGGAAGGAGTAGGTTTATTTTGTGCTTTCCCAGAGAGCAGATCTAGGACCAGTGATAAATTTAGGTTCCCAACATAGTATCTAGAAGAACTTTCTGTTCCATTTAATTAAGCAAATACTGAATGCCTTTTGCATACAAATACTTTAATATGGGCATCTACAACCTAACAAAGAAAAAGGAGCCTTCCTGGACTATGTTTCCTTTTCTTGTTACAGTTTTTTCTTTTCTTTTTTTCTTTCGTAAGTCACTGAATGAATAGAAAACCCTTTAAACCAAGTGATAGGTGTACCTCACTAGATCTGGAAAGGTTATGGGAACATCCCTACAGACTGGACCTCTACCCATGCCAGAACTTTCCCTCAAAGTCAAATCCAACTCCTGGGTGGCTCACTAGCCATGATCATCCCAAGCTGGATGCTACCAAAGCTGTGGACTGCCCCCCATGGGTAACTGGGTCTACTCCTTGCCTTCCTTGACCTCGGTGAGGTTTGTTGTTTTTTTTTTTTAATTATAAAAAAGGGACAAAGCCACAATGAAAAGCCACTTCACACCTCAGATAGGATGGCTGAAGGCAATAAGGGTAATATAGATGGGTGAAAATGTGGAAAAAGTGGAACCCTCATCTCCTGCTGGTGGGAATGTAAAATGGTGTAACTACTCAAAAAGTTAAACTTACAGTTGCCTTTTCCTTGTTATAGATGTTTAACCAGAGATGAAAGCCCTTTTAGGAAGGAGACATGCTGAAGTGAGTAGTTGAAGTTAGGTACACTCTGAAGGGCTTTTGTACTCCTAAGTTTTTCAAATGTATTGATCATAGGTGTGCTTCTTATTTTTAGTTCACATAGTTTCCTAATGAGGACAATCAGCTATTTTTGTCTTTGAACCCTCTGAGATATGTACATTTGAAATATCAGAAATCCTTCTCCTTTCTTTGCAGAATGCTGTACATTTACTTTTCCACACTTATATATGGATTCTCAAAATTAGTTATTTTTCCTTTGGATCAGATAGAATGGAATGCTTTTTTTTTTTTTTTTAAAGATTCATTTATTTATTTATTTATACAAGCACTGGGTACAGTCAGAAGCACAGGAGGGTGAGAGAATTCACCAGAGTCAGAGGCAGGGAGAGCAGAGCAGGCAGACTGATGAAATACACTGCTGAGGGGAGCAGCGGGCGGCAGGAGAGGTCTGCGTGCCATGTGGGACCCTCGCCTGGTGGCCAGGGATCGAACTGGCGCTGCAGAGGCTGTGGGCAGCTTCGCAGCCCAATGCTCAACTGCTATGCCACCAGGGAGGCCCTAGAATGGAATGCTTTTAAAAAGAAAAGTCATGATCAGATTTAGATGCCTCAATTGCTTAAGAAATTAACATTTGACATTAGATTTTTTAGACAGGTCAACAACTCAACTAAAAAACTTCTTCCTATTCACCTTCCTCTCTGGAAACATAGCATCTTTAGATATTACAGCTTTTCAAAGAGTTTCTCTTTTTAATGTAAGCTGTGAAAAAATTTGACCCTACCCCATCAGGCTTTTATCACATTTATCACTTTCTTTGCTCTTCTGTAGAGTGGTTGGAGATTTCCCAACATGGAGATGTATGAATGTGTGTGTTCCAACCATAGGCTGCAGGCCACTCATTCCTCACGGACATCTATTCTCTCTGATCTCGTATTGCTTTCAAGTACAAACGTTGCCTGACAGCAAAGCAAGCTGTTTGCTATTTACATTCCCTATAGGGTTCTGTTTTCTCCTATTTCAAAGCTTTCCTTCTATGAGTCTTTTATTTATTAATTCACTAAGCACTAATTGAGTGCCCAATGGGTGCCAGGCAGTGAGGTAGATGGGGTTTCTTTTCCATATATCGATCAATCCATTTTCAGGTGCTATTTGATAAGGAACATCACTGATTTGCCCATATAATACTTCTGTGACCTATTCATGTACTTCAAATGCTCACAGTTCATGTACTCATACTCCAGATATTTCATATAATCATATTTCACAAAAGCCTTCCATGACCTATCTTTATACACATACTTACAAAAAAAAAAATTAAAAATCTGTTGAGCAAATTCTCTGAGTTACTGCAGAACTTCCTGCCCATAGTGTATTTTCAGTGGTGATCCTGGAACACTTTAGATGAATAATTTTAAGAGATGGTTTTCTTATCCCCCTGACTTTCAGGTGTCATATTATGTCTAAATTAAAACAGTGACAGTTCTTCTTAGATAGTGTGAAATAATTTGCAGTTTAAGGTCATTTCATAAGGAACTGTAATAATGCCTGTCGAAACTACAAGAGTAGAAGGAAAACTTCTGGATCAAAAATGCTGTTCATTTCTACTGGTTCTAGGATGGATTTTCCCCTTACTTAAAAGGCTATGTTTAGGCCTCTAGGATTCAGGAATTTATCTTTTACTTGGCAGTGTTTATAAATCCTGTGTGTTTTCTTCTGACAGAAACTTAAATGGTGAGAACGCTTCCATTTACTGGAAGATGGTTACATGATTATGCTGACTAAAGAAAAGATGGAAAAATAAGTATAGTGAAAACTATCTTGCCTTTAAGCGTCAATCAAAAAGCATACTTCAATTTAGTAATGGTATCTCTTTAGAGCTTACTAGAAAACACTTCTCAGTCTGTTGACTGTCCTTGAGATGTGAAGTCAGGAGGCATTTTTCTTCAAATATGTGAAATAAGGAAGACTCTATATGTGGTATTCACAGGTCATGTAAATTGTGTCAATATAACAAGAGAACAACTCAGAAAAGTTTCACCTAAATACACAGGAAAGCAAATTTTTGCATAGTTCTTTTGTGAATCTCAGCAACAACAACAAAAATCACAGGCCCAGGAAATGGTAATATGTCCTACTCACCTTCAAATACCAAACTTACAGTTATTTTCCTGGCTGTCTCTTCCACTTCTGAGCAGAGCAATGAGAATAATGCTAGGGTTGGCTCTGTTTTTCCTTCTTTGAAGCAAAGTTAAGGAATAGTCACACGTCCACTAACCTGACTTAATGGTATGTATAAATATAAATAAATTGTAGGAATTTTTCCCCCTAATAAAATCTTAAATGAAACCCCAATACATAAGACAAAAATAAGCAGTGCTGTTCTAGTCAAACTACAACTACAAGTGTCAATATGCTGTCCCCTTGACCTTAATTTTGCTCCCTGCAAGAGGCCTGCTCTGTAAAGCCCATATGGAAAATCATTGTTCTAGACTAAAAGTCAGCAAATAAAAATTCCAAAGTCCTAAATCTTTCTTCCTTGTGAAAAATGGCTGTCTTCTCCCCACGTCTGTGGACATTCTTTGCATTAGGGTTATGTTCAGGGCCTCCCTGGTGGTGCAGGGGTTAAAGTTTCAGTGCTATCAAACTATCATTAGCCACTGCAGCATGAGTTCAATCTGCAGCCAGGGAGCTAAACCCCATGGCACAGCAGACCTTTCTTGTCTCTCCTGCTGCTCCCCTCAGCAGTGTATTTCAGTAGATCCACCTGTTCTGCTCGCCACTCTTGTTTCCTTTTTTTCCTTTTTTACATTTTATTTATTTTTTTACCTTAACATTTATCATTTCTTAATTTTTTTGGACAATATTTGCTTCCCTCCACCCCCTCAGATTGAGTCCCCATAGAATTTCCTTCCCCAAGGCACCCATGCACCTCTCCACTCTTGTTGGTGGTGAATCCTCACTCCCCGCACCTCTGGCCTAGTTCTTATATGCATAAATGAATAAAATAAAACTTTTAAAAAAATAAAAAGGGTTGCATTCAGCCACTTGTTCAGTGTGTTCATAAATGGCAATATGATGAGGTCCATACTTTTTTTGTTGCATAATTTTTAGAGATATTCATAGATAGGTCTAATAGCTGAGAAGTAATTCAGGATGACCTTATTGTGAAGATTTCATTAACTCATTTTTATAAATCATTAAGTTCTATAATGATAATAAAATTTATTATCACCAATACTATTTCTTTTGAAATGCTTTTCATAACCTGATATCGAACATACATTTTTCTGGTTCTAAGACCTAAAAATGACTTTCTTAAAACCTGGAAGTATCTATTATTCCAGAACTTCTGGTCAGTCTTCAAAGTCAGTCTCATAATAATAAGGGGAACCCCCATCATTCCTGTTGTAAGCAGTATTAAAGGTTACAAAGATTTACCCTAGTGTAGAGCACAAGTAGGCATTGGATCTGGAACCTAAATTCAATTGGTTTGTCATCATTAACATTCCAACAGGATTATATTGACTAATGTCATATGTCGGCAGGATTGCACAGTTAAATGATAAACTTGTCCAGAAGGTATAGTGTTCCATATATTAAAAAATGCATATATGTTTCACTCCATTTGACCCTATAAATAGCCCTTTGGAAAAGATTGGAAAGACATATTCCCTTATAACAGATGAGGAAACTGAAGCTTACAATAGCTACATAAATTGTTCCAAGATATACACCTATAGAGACGGAGCAAGGATTACAGTCCAGTAACTTCTCCCAACCCATCCCTCTTACCATAAGTGTGACTCTATAACCATTACCTGCAATGGTCAAGTAAAAACCATATTTTCCCCTTGACACATCAGAGTACCTGGCAGATGCAAGCTAATATCACCCTGGCCTAGTGTCCACTCTTTCTGTAAAGCAAACTGGCAACCTTTGGTGTGCCAAGGACAAAAATGGTGATGGGATGATAAAAAGAAAAAAGTTTATTCTTAGGAGCTTTTGAAGTTACTTTTTTCCTTTTTTAAGAGAAAAAAACTCAAGGGGAAAAATGAATATATGATAACTGATTTCCTCCTGTACCTTCTTATTTATAATTTTGCTTAAAACTGAGGATCCTGGTGAATGAACTATTAAGAACATAAGAGAATAGAGGAACCCAAACATGATCATTATTAGATTTACTTTGAAACTTAAAGAAAAGATATAGAAATCAGGTCCTACTCCCTGAGATTCATAGGTTTGGGACAGGACTTGGACATGGGACATGTTTAGACTGCCACAGGCAGTTCAGATGTGCAGGAAAGTTTGAATTGCTGAATTAGAAACTAAATCAATTAAATATCCTGTGATTTTTTAGAGAGACTTATATAATTTATTTCATGGTCCAAATACTTGGATTAGAACATGGTTAGAAGGGATTTGCAGTCTTGTAAATAACCAGAAGTTCAGAGACCTTGAGAGCAGAAGATAATCTTTTGACTTGAAAGATAGTTCCTAATCAGAAACTTTCATTTGAGATCAAAAGCCTGGGACAACATTGCTGAACTGAAGGATTGAGTTGGAGTCCAGGTCCACTACTTACTAGATGTGTGACCTCGTACAATTACTTCAAATCTCTGTTTCAACCTCTTAATAGGGCAGTAGTGGGGATTAAATGTGTTAATACATGCAAAGTGTTTAGACCAGTACTTGGCAATAGTAAATGCTTAGTGAATTTTAGGTACTATAGTTGTTATTCGCATTTTCCAGTTCCCAAAGAATAGCTTTTATAACTTATCAAGACAACAAAAATAACTTCCTCAGCATATTTCTTGTCTATATTTGCATCTCTTACACCAGAGTTGACAAGACTGAACCTCTTTTTTCTAATTCTTAGAGTCTTATTAGTTTATTCATGACTTGTTCTGCCATTCTTTCATCTAAATCCTACTCATCCTTCAATTCCCAGCTCAAATTCTATTTCCTCTAGAAAGACCCTCTCCCATAGCAAATCTGCCCTATCTGAATTCCAAGGTTATCTATATGATTTGTATTTCATAATTTTGTAGCTAATTACATAAGTGATTGTACAAACATTAAATCATTATTAGGTATCTCTCGTGTCAGATTCATTGCTAGAAGCTGTATATATAATGTTCTAGTCTAGAAAAATATTCTAGAGTACCCTACTCAGGATAGTCTGTGATGTTAAAGAAATATTTCCTAAATAGAAATTTCCTAAGCACTGAGGCCTGGAGCCTACATTCCTGGACTATTCCTGATGGCCAAGTTTAATGACAAGCTCACCACCTACCAGATCTGTGACCTTGGACAAGTTACTTAAATTCTCTGTGCCTAAAATAATATTGAGAGAAGTCCTTTCCCCCCAGCCTTGGAAATTTGTTTCCTAAAAAGGAAGACTAATAGGGGAATGTTCTGGCTCTTTCCTGTCCCTATTACTTGCTCCTTTCTGTGAGAAGAGATGTGATTATTCTGATTTGAGACTTTCTTTCATCCTTTGGATTATACAGCATGTAAAGAAAAGGAACAGACCACCATGCTGAAATTGAACCCTCTTCTCTCTTGCCAATACATTAATTTGACATTCACGGCATTTAGTCATTATACAGTAAGCAATTTAGTCATTATACAGTAAGCAAGTAGAGCTGGCTTTGTGCAGGCCCTGCTCAGACTTCTGCCCTCTTAGCCTCTGTTTTTCTACCCCAACTCTGTGAATCCCAAGGGCATAGTTCAAGTTAGTGGAAAGTAGGACACACCCTGTTTTCTGTACACCTTTGCTAACATGAAGCTGACTCTATGTTTGTTTCCCATTTGACAACTTGTTTCTATGCTGTTCTCAATTGAAAATTTCAAGGGGAAGAGGTATGTGTACCCCAAATATATAATAGTAGTTGAATAAATGTTAAGTTATTTCAAGGTTGAATGAGATGTGGTCTTTGTCCCAAAGAAGCTGTCTTATATGTTAGTTTTTTTTCCTTCCCCTGTGTTTTAACTCTACAATTAAAACAGGGAACACTTAAAGCAAAAACTCTGTCTCCTATATTGTCATAGCCCATTTAGCACATAGTGAATGACATGAATATAGAAGGTGGCACCTATAGTAGGCACATGTACAATAGATGACAACATAGGTACCTGCTGGATAATTGAATACATCCTTCATGGAAAAAGATGGAGATTTCAGTGTTGTCATATTCAGGTAGGAAAGCACTCTAAATCAATTCTTCAGTAAGTCTTCTGATTTCCAGCTTAATATAACCCCAGAAATTCACCAACATTGACTTCTTCATGCTTTATGAGATATCGGAGAATATAGTCTTCTACTCTGTAAAATATGATCTATATTGAACAAACACTGAACCAACAACTTCCTTTCCTCTCTGCTTTTCGTTCTCTCTTTGGGGAATGCATATGCCAATTACTGCATGTACCACATTGAGCTGCAATTGTTGGTCTATGTGTCTGGCTCATTTCCCATCCCTCCCTGTAGCAGTGATGTCCCCAATGGCAGGGATTCTGTTTCATTCATTTGGGAGTCCCTGGTGTCTGCACAAGAATGTCTGCTAAATGAACAAAAAGTTGAAAAGTGAATGTTCGGAAAAGGCTGTTTGTTAATCTAAGCTATACATTTGACTGGAGGAGGAGAGAAGAAGAAACAGAGCTTTTAAAACACTTGTGGGACTTTTTCCTCATGGAATAAACATGGTCTACAACTGAATTTTCTTCACATAATAGAATCACAGAAACAGCTGGTTATGACCTTTAAGCCTTACTCGAACAATGAGAGCTCTGCTGATGAAACAAACTTGTGTTCCTGACCCTACCTATACATCGGTGGCATCAGCTCATTGTCCCTGTGTTCCCATAAACATCTTTTTAAGAATTGTTTTTATCTTGTAAACCTGTAACTAAATGATTAGCTGTGTGAAATTGATCCTGTGTCGGTAACTCTGAAATGCTACCCTTGAAAGCTATTAATCTGGGAGTGTGCCCACCTTCATAAGTCTCGCATTTTCTTTTTCTATTTGAAAGGTAGTAATGAATAAAACTTAGGATTTTTGTCACTTGAAAACTCCGTAAGAGGTGCCAAGTTAATTATTGCTATTTTGCACAAAGCAACCTTGAAAATGATTATCCTAAAGCAAAATACATTTTAACTCTAAGTTTTTAAAAACCTGTGCTGAATCAATAAACAATTCATTGACTAAAACATAATGCATTTATATTCTTAATCAGAGGCAGTTTTAGACTGATGTGCAAGAGGAGATTCTGACTTATAATAATAAGACATTTCTTTTTTTTAAGATTTATTTATTTATGCATACAAGAACTGGAGTGTAAGTCAGAGGTGTGGGGGGTGAGAGGATTCACCAGAGAGCGTGGGGAGCAGAACAGGCAGATCGACTGAAATACACTGCTGAGGGGAGCAGCGGGCAAGGCAGGAGAGGTCTGCTGTGCCATGTGGGTTGCAGTAGCTGATGATAGCTTGATAGTGCTATCTTTAACCTCTTCACCACCAGGGAGGCCCTTTAAAGACATTTCTGCAAGGAAACACAGACTGCTATGAAACATGAGGCTGGCTTCAGGTGAGAGGACACTGGATCTGACCCACCATGACCCTGCACTTCTCAGCAGAGCCTCATGTCCAGTCCATCATTCATTAAGAGGTGGTGCTGGAATGTACTGTCATTTAGAAAGGAGCTTTTGATTTCTGAGTTCCATAAAGCTCTCTATTTTCCTGAACAGACTTGTAGAAAGCAGTACCATGTTAGGGCTCCTCCAGGGACCTTCCTTCTGCAGTTCTTTTCCACCTCTTGGAATGTTTCACTTGAGGCAGACAAGGAAAGCAACTCTTGGGTTTCTATGTAGTTTACTATTGTGGTACGGCTTTGACTATCCATTTCATGGGAGATCTGCTTTCCAGATGAGTGTGCATATGGAGATGAGAAGTTTCTCTCTCTCTCTCTCTTTCTTTTTTTTTTTTTTTTTTACCTTTCTAAAAGAGTGGTTTCTCATTCAGTTTCTAGATGTGGAGTAAAAAGTCCTCTAAGAGCATTTTTCAGACGTGTTTGAAGTCTGCATCTAATTTTGGAAGAAAGTAGAAGGCTTCCCTGATTGTGTCTGGCCCATGTTTCCAACTGTACTGACACAGAGAATAAGGGCCCTCCTTTCAGATTCAACATGAGCTTGCATTTATAGGCCAGTGTCTCCTTGACTTCCCTATTGCAGAATTTACCGTATATCCTATTGCAAATGAGCATGTGCAATTTAATCATATGTCTTCCTTGTGGAGTCTTTTCTGTGTTCTCTTTATGTTTGCATTCCATCTTTTGAAGGTTTCTCTCCTCCCCGCCATCTCAGTGTGTCAGAGCAGGCCCTTTGGGAATGGGTCTTGTTCTCCGCCTATGGTTGGCCATACTCACCCCTCAGGCTGTTGAGTTTCTCCACAGTAGTTTTGTAGAGTTTCCCTTTCAAGGAGAAGGCCCTTTTGAATGGATGGTAACCCTCAGTATGATTCTGTGAGTCAGGCATGTAAGAATTTTCATTCTGCTCATATCAGCAAGTTCCTTGAATTGTTTCACCCATGAATTTGCCCGGTTTGTCATTAAAAAATGGCCAATTATTAGCCATTTCATAGGGGTAACTGATTAGCCAGTGCAAAAGGCAGGACCAGAAAAGAGGCTTTCAGTCCCTACCCCCAGAGACTGTCCTCAATGCCCAGCTACCCCGATTTGCACAGTTTTGTTGTTGTTTTTTTTTAACCCCAGGGAAATGTCCCAGAAGTTGAAATGGTACCCTTCACACTTCCTGAATGTAAACACCACCAGGACACTCAGCAAAGGAATTGGTGTAAATCTCTTGAGTGTCTGTGGCATCAGAGCAGTGTGGGAAGGCTTTTGGTGCCAAAGATGAAGCCACTAGGTTAAACATATTTTTAATGATTGTTTTAAATGTAGTTTTTTTTTATAATTTCTTTGCATGGTTCAGAAATCAAGCAAGTATTAAAAGCTCTTCATGGAGAGATGCTCACCTGATTGTTCCACCCAACACATACCATCTGTTGGTGATCATCCATATTAGTCACATGTGGATTCTTTATAGTGTATCCTTAGTGTGTACCCCTAGTGCCTCCTTGACTCTTTGTTAATAAAAGTCAATCTGAATATGTGTTATTCTCTTCTCTTTTTTAAACAAAAGCTTGTATTTATACCTACACTGTTCTGTATTTTGCTTTTATTACTAATATATTTCAAAAAGTTTTCCATTTGAGTATTAAGGAGCTAATTTATTTTTCTTTGCAATTGCATGAATTCTATTGTCAGTATATATACTATAGTTTATCTACTTTCCTATAGCTAGATTTTAACTGATATTTTTGATAATGTATGTCTTCTTGTAATTAATAATCTTGTACATGCATCCTTTCATACCTGTGTACCTCCCTGTACATTATTCCCGGAAATGGAATAGCTAGAAAAGCAGGAAAATTCACTTATAATTTTGATAAGTGCTTCTTAATTGTCCAGCAAAGCACTTGAACTCTTTGTAGTTCCACCACCAGTATATGAGAATTCCTGTTTCTCTACAACCTCACTAACAGAGCATGTCATGATCTGAAAGATGGGACACAAGAGACAAACTGCTGAGTGAGGTCTCAACTCATACTCAGTCCCCCATTTGCAGTAGAAATACTGCACATTTCCAAGAACTCTTCTAGGCATCAGTTCCAATGGAAATAATGCCTCACCTTGGTCATGGGCTTATGCCAAGTCTAGTGACACATCATGGAATGGACCCACGTTGCCACTTGCCATTCCCTGCAATGGAAAGTTGGGCTTGCCTTCATTATTCACCTAGCTAGCAATGGTAGATCGAAGGAGCACAACAGTGTTTATTGTAAGCAAAAAGGAAACTGTTCTCTACCAGTGTACCGTCTTTCAGACTTTCAACACTCTTTTGCCAGTTGTTAACATTATTCTTAGGGACCGAGTTTAAGAGATAGATACCAAAACACAGGGGAAATCCTGCTAAACTTGGAATTTTCATACCCAAGGGGATTCTCTTTTGAAGGGTGATTTGTACTTCTGAATCGGAGTTTTGAGAACAGGCCCAGAGTCTGAGGACCGTTGGCGGGCTTTCTCCGTTCTTGTCTTTAGTAAGGGAAGAATTCAACGTTGAGACCAACGTTGATTTATTGATAGGACAGGGGATAGGAAATCTCTCTGAGTAGTGAGGGGTCTGGAGTGGGTAGCCACTGAGGTGGCGAGAAGCAGGAGTTTATATGGGTATAGTGAGCAAGGAGTGGGGGTTCATTTGTTGGGTATCTCCATGTTGTGTTGCTGACTGGCTGGACCCGCAGGGTTTCCAAAGCTACAGAGGTTCACTGAGTTTGAGGGGTTCTTCTAGGTTACTGAGGTCCACTAAGTTTGTGGGGTTCTCTTAGGCTATGGAGGCCCACTGAGTTTGTGGGATTATCTTAGGCTACTGAGATTCACTGTGTTTGTGTAGCCTCCTAGGTTACTGAGGTCCACCGAGTTTGCCCATGTTACCTGGCTTGGCTTTCCAAAACTAGCTTTGGTCCATTGCTTGAGCACTGTGTTATTGTGATGCTGTTCTGAACTCCCCAATCAGACTGATAACTGGACCTAGGGCACCTGGACTTGGAGGGTGGGGTAGGGGGGGTCCATTCCACTGTTTCTCATTTGGGCTGATAAATGGACTTAGGGGCTTCGGGTGCCCTGTTCCTAACTGATTACCTATACCCATTTCCTAACTTCCTCCTTCACTTCCCCCAAGATTTGTGATTAATTACTACTTTTAAGATAAATTAAAACAGCCAGTGTCCAATGTCAGTATTGAGCTATAATACAGTATTGCTAACCTCCCTTAAAGTTGCCAGGCAATTTCCTGTGTTACACAAGTAGGATATCTATAAAAATACATGATTTATAGTTTAGATAATGGCTTCATGTTTTGAAAAGCATATATTCAGATCATCCTCATATAATTCCTCACCATTCTCACTAGAAAAATTGATTCTCAACTTTGTTTTTCTCCTAGGACAGTGTACTCTGTTTAGGAAATAAAAATTCCCTGCAATTTACTGGTTAGAAACGTATGGTCAGTGGAGCCTGGCAGAATGGTTAGTCCATCCAAATGGACACTCTTCTATTCATAGAATTTTGGACCAGACCCTTTAAAAGGGAAAGCCTCTACTCTTCCCCCATACAGACTAGTAGTTCTTGGGGAGTTACACTGATGACTGTATCTGGTCTACACAAGAAATCATCCCCTGTGCAGAGGGTGGACTTCACAAGTTAGCTGTCACACCACTGACACATGCACATTTTCTTTTGTTAATACCTGTGAAGGCATTCACAACAGGCATTTCCAGTTTGTTGTCAGACTCCTCCTACTGCTTCTCTAGAAGTCTGCTCTCTCTTAAGGGCTGACTGTGGCTGGTAGCAAGGTGCTCTGTCTTCCCTGCTACCCTTATCTAACCCTGTGTGAGGGCTCCACTCCAAGACCCTGTTCTTTTCACTGTTTAGACTTGGTTGTCCTGGTCAGCACAGACTCAGTCCACACCATCTGTTCTGCCAATGTTATGGTCTGGCCTAGTTTTCCAAACCACTTCTCAGGAGTACATCCGGGTTGTTGCGCCATACCTTTCTTCTCTCATTCCCTCAGCTCTCTTCTTAAGGACAAGTGGCATGGGTCACTAGTTGGGTAGCCATGGTACCAGGCCTCTAGACCTTGAGGGCTACTCAAAAAAGAAAAAAAGAAAGATTTTATGCACAATATTTTTGGTTTGTTTTAAAAAAAATAGATCTTGATTGGAATCATTACTCAAGTGGTGTGGACATAGGAGGTTTTGTTAGTTGTGGTCAATGGCCTGAAAAGCACATGGTTCTGTTCCAGGGACCAAAGAGATCTTCTTGAAGAAAATGTCCTGACATTTCAAACAGATGAACTTCATG
This sequence comes from Talpa europaea, assembly GCF_964194135.1. Taxonomy (NCBI): domain Eukaryota; kingdom Metazoa; phylum Chordata; class Mammalia; order Eulipotyphla; family Talpidae; genus Talpa; species Talpa europaea. Next base: position 26,297,019 of record NC_140073.1, read on the forward strand.
CATAGTTTTGACTCTACACCCTATTAAGGATGCATATAAGGTTGGCACCTTGAGGGAACAATTCAGCATCGGGAAGAGAGTAGTAAAGAAGGAGCTTTGGGGTTATATTCAACTTCTGTGGAATTAGTATATAAACAAACTGTTTATAAGGAATCATCCTGTGGGACTTGGCTTAAATAAATTAAAAATTGGTGCCTGGAGTCTACAGGATATCTCTGCCAAGTACACTTCCCTCAAATAGAAGACACCACATCCACATCTGACTCCACATGGAAAGAGGCAGACAAGCCCCTGCTGGCTCAAGCTCCATTTCCATCACATGCTGGCCATGGTGATCTTTGGCAACTTATCGGAGCTCCCTGAGCCTCAGTTTTCTCAGCTGTAAATGCTGGATAATTAGATCATCTAGCTCCTAGCTAATGCCTATTAGTTTTAATCATTTCTAATACAAAGAGAAACCTGAATTACTTATCCAGAGCCCAGAGCTTCTTCCAAAAATTGCTGCCATACTCACCACCACCACCACTACCAACACTGTATTTACTAGTCAGTACCGCATGGAAACATACCTCCACCCCATTGTTAGATTACATATATTGGCGTTTGACTTGGCAGTTTTTTCTGTCAGAAATCATGTGTAGTGGAAAGGAATGGAGACAGATGTTCTCCTACTCATGATATTGGTGGAAGTGCAGAGTTGAATGTTTCCACATAGGTGCATCTTACTGGCTCAAGGGATGTGGATAGTTTCCTACCGGCCATATGGGTCTTTGTCATTTGAGATGTTATTATTTTCCTTGTATTTTATAGTAGCTCTGGAGCACAGCCAGCTTCTTGAATAGGGTCCACATGGCTCATTATGCACGGGGCCCGGGAACTGGCTCTTCAGAGGAATGGTGACGGGGGAAGTGTTGGGGACGGGGGTAGGGCCATGGGGAACACACTCAATTATTTTTCCTCCTGTATTAAGCTACAAATGATGAGCACTTTCCTGTGCTTTACAGTAAGTAATTAAAAGAAATTATAGAGTTGGATGCAAAAATAACCCGAAGGTCAACTGGATGTGTGGAACCACCAGTTTTTCTCTGTGTGCCGAAGGTTAATCCGAGTTAACGCTCAGAACTCTGAGTCGCTGCAGAAGGGTGGCCTGTCCACACTTGTTCTGGCATCTTTCCTCACGCTTCCGCATGGGGTGACTATGTATCCTAAAGAAGGGCTGTGGTGTGTGCTTTTGTGCTTCAGTGGAATTTAACAAACTGATTCCTGAAAATGGTCTCATAAAGGTGAGCAACAGAGAGCTAATAGCCTTCTTTTGCTAATTTTAGCTTTCCCCAGCTTTTCTTGATGGTAGTTTGAAAGGCAATGCTATTCTTTTGTCTCTAGAGGCAATTTATCTTCATTTTCTTCCCCTACCTATTTTCACCTCTCTGGCTTTTTAAAATTTCACGTTCTGTGTACTTGAGAGAACAGGGTCTGATCTAGAAAGCTCCCTTCATCAGGTGAGAATTAGTTATGCCATTCTCGCTTCAGCCCTGTGGTGTTAATGACATTGAAGCCTTCCAGTTTGGACCTAAGATGGATCTCATTACGTACAGATATTCTTTCTATAATGGAAATTGCTCAGATAACTAATTAACCACAAGAATACGTTGGCTATGGAAATTTTCAGGAGCAGCATCTGTGGAAAAACTGAGATGGGCATGCCTTCACCACGACTCTGGGGTCCATTAAGAGTGTGTTTGTGTAGCGACGGTGTCTAGTGGGTGTTGGCTCACAGCAGTCAAAATCCCCCCAACATCTCATGGCAGGAACCCGGAATGCCCGGGAACACATTAAAAACAACCTGTTGATTTAACGTTGCCAATTCTGAACAAAGAGACTGACACAGGGCTGACTACTCTTACCTTTCTCTGCATTTTTTTTTTAATTGTAATTGTTCTGGCACGTTCCCAATCTTCACATAATGGCAAAGTTCTTTTCTTAAAGGGGGATTCCCTTTATCTTTTGGTCTGAGAGAGTTACTGCATGTTCTTCCCTTAGGGACAAAGAATGTACTTGCATCACCCTTGCATTTTTTTTTTTTTTTTTTTTTTAAGGTACAGAGCATGCTTAGTCCTGGGTCCACGAACTGGAGGAATAGGCTGTGCTGCACTCTCACAACACCCCTGTTAGGCGGACTGCCTCGTTTGTTACTTGGAGGAGGCCATTCCCTAGCTGTGTTGACATCTTCACTAAGTGGGACTCGAGGTGGAACCCAATAGCCCTTGGGATTCTGCCTGGGAAAAGAGAGTTCTGTGTCATCTCAGCCCCACCCATTTGCAAATGACTTAACAACATTCTCTGGGTCTCTAGTGCTAGTCATTCGTTGTCCTGGTGAACTTGGTGACTTCTTGGTATTTAGAAACCAGCCTTGTGTGCAGTCTTTTGCGAAAAGCCTAAACAGTAGACCAGTCTCCATTTCTATTTATGAGACTATCCCATCAAGTCTGTGTGTTCAATTAAAAAATTTCATACTTTTCTTTAGAAATCTAATTTATTTTTATCTACCATTTTGGGTATTCAGTCCACACTTGTTCTGGCATCTGCCCTCATGCTTCTTCATGCGTGACTGTGCATCCCAAAGAAGGGCTCAAATTTTAGAACCAACTGAGAAATTGGTTTGCCTACTGGATTTGAAGATCTGAATTGGAGAGAGTGTTTAAATACTTCATGTACTCATTATGTTAAGATTTTGTTGCTGTTAATGTTACTGTTTTATTTTGTAAGGGTGAGTTTGTTTGTTACTTGCTAGGAGATACCTGGAACTGTTAGTTTTAGGACAAGTGTAGTAATAAGAAATCTTCATTGAATGGATGAGTCAGTTCCCTTCCTGGCTCTGACTCTGTTTCACCATTTCAGGACAAAGAATTTACAAGGATCAGAGATATCTGGCTGAAAGCCGTTTTAATATACCTGGAAATCTACTACTTGCCATAGCTGGCTGCATCATTTGTAGTATGATTCTAAGTGAGTAAGTGAAGTTAGGCCGGTAAGTAAGTGATCAGGGAGACCAGTTTTATTTACACTTGCCTTATAGCATTGAGGTAAAAAATTCATGATGAAATGGGAGTCCAGAATTAGATCAGCAGTCTCATTCAACCAATCATGTTTATAAGATATCTTTATGGTGGTTATGAACAGGATAGTAGAAAAGTTAACATAAAGGAAACCCAGATTTTGCTTAATACCATAAACATAAAGACATTTTCCCACATAATAAATGTCACAATAAAGCAAGTTGAACCCAGGAGGAAAGATGCCAGGGAAACCCGGGGCCAACTCAGAAGGTCCATGCCATTCAGTGCTTCTGTTGACTCTAACCCTTTCCTTTCTTATATTAAATATCTTCCTTACTCTACCATTTAGTCCAGTGCTTCTTAACTTTAATAAGCACATGAAACATCTTTAAGTACATGAGTCTTGTTGAAATGCAGATTCTGATTTAGTGGTTGGAGTGGATGGGATGGAGGACGAGACCTGAGATTGTGCATTTCTTACGAGCTCCTAGGTGATAAACATGCTGCTGGCCCATGGACACACTTTGAGAAGCAAGGCTTCAGTTCTTTTTGACCTGTGGAGGTTTTATTCTATACCTACATTTTCTGAAACTGACTTTGGGTCCCATAACTGTCTTGTTACTTGTAGAATTTTTTTTAAAAAGATTTATTTATTTGTGCATATAAGAGCTGGGGTACAGGCCAGAGATGTGGGGGTGGTGAGAGGATTCACCAGAGACAGAGTGGGGAGCAGAACAGGCAGATTGACTGAAGTACACTGCTGAGGGGAGCAGTAGATGAGACAGCGGAGGTCTGCTGCGCCATGTGGGTTGCTCCCTGGCCGGCCAGGGATCGAACTGGTGCTGCAGAGTCTGCGGATTGCTTCATAGTGCTGTGCTTAACCCCTTGCGCCACCAGGAAGGCCCTCCTTGTAGGATTTTTAATAAAAAATTTGAATTATACAAATACACTTAATTTGTAAAGGTAAGTTTATAATATAAAAAAATTACCCAAAGTTTGAGATTTTATATTATATAGACTTTATATTATAAAAATTTACATTATATAAAGTAAATTTTGTATTTGAAATTCTTCTATAAATTTAAAGTCTGTAAGTTTAAATGCAGTTTAAATGCCTGTGATAACAATGATGTTTGTATCTCCCCCTTCACTGTTTTCAGAGTCCTTGTCCCTTTACAGGAAATTTCCCCCATGATATCATAGTAGTTGTAGAGAACAACACCTGTCATTAAATGTGATGTTTGTTCAGGTTCTCCTTACAGAATAGGTTTCTGAAACTTTGTGGAACTAGGTAGATAGTATCTCTTTAGTAAACATTACTGCCTACCATAAATGGGAATTTATAAGTAATACATTGTCTTGGCAATTTAGCACTTAGAACATTGTTAAATCTGAACTTTACTTTAGCTCATTATAACAAATCCCATCTGAAATTCTAAAGAAAACAGAATCCTAATTAAAGAGGTTAGGTTTTTGAATTGAGTGTTAACTGCTATTTAGATCTTGTAATCTAAAAAATAAGTTCCAGAGCGTTTTTAGACAACTTACTCATTTGCTGGTGACTTGTGTAAGCTTGACACTAAGGCTTCTTTATTACAGAATAGACATGTGCACTCTTTGAGCAGTATTATTCTGAAGAAGAAGGCAGGGCATGATAGAACTGCCAGCTTTGATAGGCTTTGGATTTTAGGGATTCTTCCTTGGTCACAGGAGACCAGTGGGCTTTCTAGAGCAGTAGTGATGGAGATTGTTGGCTGGTGGCCCTGGGGTTGGAATGACAGGTGAGGTGTTCTCTGCCCAGACCTGGTCCTTATACCTGGCATTTTTATTCTATTCCAAAATATATTCCATCATTACAGCTCACTTTAAGACTTACTACTCTTCCTTTAGTTCCACCTTCCCTGTTATACATTGTGCAAATATTACTGTCGCAAACGGAAACTCAGTGAGTCAGGATATGTGGGCACCTGATTTTTACATGCATATGAGTTGTAATTTGGGGGACAATACCCAATTCCTATCCTAATACAGAATATTATCTTTGTTTTATTTTTGAGCAAGGTCTCTCACCTATAGAAAGATTCTTACCTTTTCAGAAATGGAGGGAGGAGTAGAGAGGTTAATAGAGGACCAGAACTATAGTATTTTCTAGCAAAGATGTATATAGATTCATCTATCAAATTAAGGACTCAAGAGAAAATACTTTTTTACCTCATGATAGGGGTGTGTGTGTGTGTATCACTCCAGGTATGATCTAAGAACCAAATTTCCCTGGCATTGTTGGTGAGGCTAAGTGATGGCTACAAGTGTCACCTGAAACCATAGACGAGCAAGGGCATGAGAGAGCACTCTGGTATGAACGATTGTGTTTTGTAGGAAGCATAATTGGATCTTGCAGACATAAACTACGTTGTAGCTAAAATCTACATTTTTAGGGGCCTCCCATTTTGACGTAGCCTAGACATCAAATTTCAGCACTGTCACTGCTATAACCTGAGTTATATCCCCAGCCAGGGAGCTAACCCACATGGCACAGCAGACCTCTCCTGACTTGCCCACAGCTCCCCTCAGTAGTGTATTTCAGTAGATCTGCCTGTTCTGTTCCCCACTCTATCTCTGGTGAATCTTGTTACCTCCTGCACCTCTGGCCTAAACTCCAGTTCTTCTATGCAAAAATAAATAATTTTTTAAAGCTACATTTTTAAAAATACTTCCTTGGAAACATTGAAAAACCTGTACTATCAGATGTCATTTACTAAAATATTTAGTAGTTCAAATTGATTGGTCATCCAGGCAAGTAGGTAGGCATCTATAATGATTGTTTGTTTTGCCTCTCCATTTTATTTATGGATTCCAACTGCCAGTTGTTTTCTTTGAGGAATGTGTGCCTTTTTGTTTTTAAGACTTCTTGGCTAAGCAATATATGCCTAATGTGAAAATAAAGCAGAAATAATGCAGAGGGATGGCAGAAACTTGTCCCTGTAGTTAAAGGCCCAGTTTTTCTTTGGAGTCTGAGGTTCTGACCTTGTTCTATCAAGGGAACCACAGCGAGTAGATGAGTTGATTAAAAACTCTGATCCTCTTTCCTCCTGTATGAAATGGGGATAATTATAGTTACCTGTACCTCTAGGGTCCTATGAGTCTTAATTACTTAATATTTGCAAAGTGTTTGGAGATCTTTGAATTAAAAGTGCTGAGCAGTGGAATCCAAGTTCAGTGTAATTATAATTGGAATGGAGTTTATTTTTTTTTTTCACTACTGATTTTTACTTTAAAACAGAGAAAAGGGCCCTCACACATTCTCTTCTGTTATTTCAAATGAGCTCATGTTTTGCTAAAGTTGCAAGTCATTCTTAACTGAAACATTATGAAATAAAAAATCTCTTTGAAAAGTTATGTGGAGCTTATGCTGCAGTCCAAGTACCTTTCCAGACTGAAAACCTGAGCATGTGCAGAAGATTATGTGTGAAAGTGGGAGGCTGAGGGGGAAAAAGGGAGAATGAGAGAGAATTGCAGGGTTTTGACAGGCACAAGAGGATTGGAGCACTGTCTATAAAAAGCAGGGTGCACTGCAATACAAGAAGATACTTCCCAATACAGGAAGCGAGGGATAAAAGCAGTGCAGCACAGAAATCTAGATCAAACTCAGACTCCTTTCTTAATTTGGAGGACCTAGCCTTCTATATCAAAAGCCACTGCCTCTCATGAATTATCCAATCCTGTATCAGAAAAAGGATCTTGTTTGCCTCAGGGTAAATGATACAAAGTCAAAGCAACAAGGTGAATCCTTTTAACATAAGAACCAGTATTTTAACATGAAATGATGATCCTTGGTGGATGTGGGGAGTTGGTTAGGATTCTATCTAGAGAGATAAAATAATAAATTAAGGGTCCTTTAAATAAAATTTCAGTTATTATTTTCCTGTACACAAAATACAGTTTTTCCTCCAAGAGTTTGTTAGAGCCTTTAAGTTCAACTTGAACAGTATAATCAAAAAATGATCAATTTTACAAAACAATTGAGGGTCTCATCATTTCTTTCAAGGTTTGATTCAATGGTTTGATTCTTTTTTTTTTTTTTTTTTGGAATGGAGTTTATACTCTTGTCTCCCCTCCACTCCATCCTGCCTTTTCAGCCAACTCAGACATTACTGATGGTTACCACTCAGCTCTGTGCATTTGCTGTAATCTGTTTCTTTTGTCACTTACTTCAGCTTAAAAATAAGTAAGTTCATTCATGAAGTTAAATTGTATATCTCTGCTCTTAACCCAATCCCACACTTACCTACTTAATATTTATTTTTAAAGCTCAATAGCCACTGAGAATGAAATCAGTGAATTACTTTGTCTCTTTCGGTCTACCATTCTTTCTAGTCCTTTGACTCATGATACACTGGCTTCTCAAAGCATCCCCCACTCAGAAACTCTCCTTGGCTCTTCCATGTCTGGAAGGCAAAGTTCACACTCCTTAGCATCTCCCTTTATTCTCTCATATTTTCTATTTTTTTCTTTTGTATATTTTTACATCATTTTTACACAATGTATGCATTTTCATCTTGGTTATGTCCCCATACAATTCCCACCCACCTTGTTTTGATCCTACTCCCTCCCCCCCCCCATCCCATAGTATGTCTCTGGTATATAGTTGCTTGTTGATTTTGATTTTTACTTTATTATAATTAGTCTTTTTCCTGGTCCCTTATTTAGGTTTTCTAAATTCCTGCTATGAGTGAGACTATTTACAACAGCTAAACTATGGAAACAACCCAAATGCCCAAAAATAGATGACTGGATCAAGAAGGTGTGGTACATATACACAATGGAATATTACTCAGCAATCAAAAAAGATCAACTCATGCAATTTGCAGCAACATGGATGGAGCTAGAAGGGATCATGCTCAGTGAAATAAGCCAGAAAGAAAAAGAAAAATACCAGATGGTCTCCTCTCTCATTTTCTCATCATTCCTGTTCCAGAACTCTTCTCTCAAGATTATACCCCAATGCCTTCCCACCTCCATATCTTTTGCCAAGGTGCTGTCCATCCACTGGTCTTTTCCAAGTGCATTTAAATCCTTCATATTCTTTTCAGCCTCCATCACATTCTTCATTCTCTAACTGGAGTTAACCTCTTTCTCTCCATAGAAGTTTACTTATAATTTTTTAGGCTCATTTCTACCTTTATACTTTAGGTCCTTACATGTATGTCCTCCCTTCTAGACTGTAAGATATAGATTCTATGTCTGATTAATGAATGAAAGTAAGACTACTACATGCATGTATTGACACTTGATATAAATTATAAATAGTGCTGCTGTAAACATAGGTGTGCAGGTGCCCTTTTCAATTAATGTTTCTGTGTCATTTGGGTAAATACCTAGGAGTGGAATTGCTGGATCATATGGAAGTTCCATCTTTAGCAGGTTGAGGAACCTCCATACAGCTCTCCATAGTGGTGGGACCAGTTTGCACTCACACCAGCAGTGCAGGAGAGTTCCTTTTTCTCCACATCCTCTCCAACATTTGTTGTTGCTAGTTTTTTTAATATGTGCCATTCTCACTGGTGTAAGATGGTATCTCGTTGTAGTTTTGATTTGCATTTATTTACACAACGGAATATTACTCAGCAATCAAAAAAGATAAACTTATGCAATTTGCAATAACATGGATGGAGCTGGAAGGGATCATGCTCAGCAAAATAAGCCAGGGCTAAAAAAAAAAAGAAAAATACCAGATGGTCTCACTCATAGCAGGAATTTATTTTTTTTTTAATTTAAATAATAAATTTTATTTTTATATTCCCCCATACAATTGCAAACGCCCCATTCTGACCCCAATCCCTCCCCTCCCGCCCCCCACCCCCCAAAAAGTGTCTCTGGTTCATAGTTTTTTGTTAATTTTGATTTTCACTTTCTTATATTCATTTTCCTGGTCCCTTATTTAAGTTTTCTAGATTCCTGTCATAGCAGGAATTTAGAAAACCTAAATAAGGGATCAGGAAAAAGACTAATTATAATAAAGTAAAAATCAAAATTAACAGGCAACTAGAAACCAGAGATACACTCCAGGGGGGTGGGGGGAGAAGGGAGTAGGATCAAAACAACCGGGGTGCGGGCCTCCTGGTGGCGCAGTGGTTGAGCGCTGGGTTGCGAAGCTGCCCGCAGCCTCTGCAGCGCCAGTTCGATCCCCGGCTGCTCCCCGGCCACCGGAGGAGGGTCCCGCATGGTGCGCAGACCTCTCCTGCCGCCCGCTGCTCCCCTCAGCAGTGTACCTCGGTCCTTCTGTCTGCTCTGCTCCCCGCTCTGGCTCTGGTGAATTCTCTCACCCTCCTGCTCTTCTGACTGTACCCAGTGCTTGTATAAATACATAAACAAACAAACAAACAAACAAACAAATAAATAAAAATTAAACTTTAAAAAAAAAACAACGGGGTGGGAATTGTATGGGGACTATAACCAAGATGAAAATGCATACATTGTGCAAAAATGAAAAATGATGTACAAATATATAAAATAAAAATAATAATAATAAAAAGGTGAGACTTTACTAAGCTAGTGTTTTAATAGGCTTGCATCATGTGTTTAGAAATTAAATCTTAATTGATAATTTCTTCAACTTGATGGGTATCCTTATTGTTTTAGGGACTAAGATGAACAGCCCAATTGTTAAATTGTGTTTCTTTGACTACATGCTCATAGACAAAACCTAAAGGGACTGGGAACAAAGTTCTGGATTTTTTTCCCCGTGTGCTGAATTTCTCATATTATTCAGTTCCCCTTCTTAACTTTGGCCAAGAATGCTTGGTTCTGACATGCCTAAATTTTTGTAAAGCATTCTTTTGCAGGAAGACTGCATTGTCTGAATGTCATCCACTGAAGTAAGGATGCTTTTTAAGTTGAAGGTTCTTGGAGATCATACTATACTACAACATAGTATTTTTTTTATTTAAATATTTTATATAATTCTTACATCTTTTTTCATCTTTGCACAATGTATGCATTTTCATTTTGGTTATATTCCCCATACAATTGTATCCCCCCCTTATTTTGACTCTAGTCCTTTCTTTCTCTGCCACCCCCGCCCCCCAGTGTGTCTCTGGTTTATAGTTGCTTGTTGATTTTGATTTTTACTTTGTATTGATTAGTCTTTTTCCTGGTCTCTTATTTAGGTTTTCTAAATTCCTGCTACGAGTGAGACCATCCGGTATTTTTCTTTTTCTTTCTGACTTATTTCGCTGAGCATGATCCCTTCTAGCTCCATCCATGTTGCTGCAAACTGCATGTGTTTATCTTTTTGATTGCTGAGTAATATTCCATTGTGTATATGTACTACATCTTCTTGATCCAGTTGTCTATTTTTGGGCATTTGGGTTGTTTCCATAGCTTAGCTATTGTAAATAATGCTGCTATAAACATAGGCGTGCAGGTGCCCTTTGGAATTACTGTTTCTGTGTCCTTTGGGTAAATACCTAGGAGTGGAATTGCTGGATCATACGGAAGCTCTATGTTTAGTAGGTCCAGAAATCTCCACACAGCTCTCCATAGTGGTTGGACCAGTTTGCACTCCCACCAGCAGTGCAGAAGAGTTCCTTTTTCTCCACAACCTCTCCAACATTTGTTGTTGCTAGTTTTTTTAATATGTACCATTCTCACTGGTGTAAGATGGTATCTCATGGTAGTTTTGATTTGCATTTCCCTGATTACAAGTGATGCTGAACATTTTTTCATATGCCTGTTGGCCATTTGCATTTCTTCTTCAGAGAAGTTTCTATTTAGCTCTTCTACCCATTTTTTGACAGGATTATTTTCTTTGTTTTTGTTGAGTTTCATCAGCTCTTTGTAGATTTTTGTGATCAGTCCTTTATCATTAGTGTTGTGTGCAAAAATGTTCTCCCAGTCCGTGGGGTTTCTCTTTTACAACATAGTATCGTAATGGTGCTGCCTTTTTGGAAGTTGGGCATCAGGTTACACATAACTTCAGAAACTATGTCCACATTTTATGAACTGCTTTGACCACCTTTTGCTGCATCGGTTTTCTCCTTCCTATGGTTAAATGCTTAAACCAGGAGCATGTCCTCATATTATAAACATGGAACAAGAGAACAGGTAACTGATTAGATTTGTAATATCTTCTCTGTTACTTAAACTCTTTGAACCAGAATTGATTCATCTGTATAATGGAGATAATAATCCCTGTCCTGTCTCCTTGTAACAATCAAATTCAGCATTTGCGAATGTTCTACTCTTTTAAAAGTTGTTATTGGAGCAGGAGAGCATACTGTCATAGATATATTCATCTAATTGAAAGTTTAAGTCTTGTGAGTCATGCTTAACTAAACTTTATTTCTACATTGTTAATTTTCTGTATAGTCCTATATACTATATTTAGTTATTGAGAGTGGGACTAAAATCCTTCCTGGTGTTTTATAGATGTGGTTGAGTTGTTTGCTATAAGCCTTGGAGCAGAAATTAGACAGCACTAATGAATTTATTGTGGATAAACATATATAGACTAATGATCTACTTAGTATTATGGCTCAGCTTATCTTTTGTGTAATAAAGACTCATCTGAAGGGCTAAAATGTGAGGTTTCCCTTACTCATTGAAGAGGTTACAGGGGGAAAAATGAAGTTAAAAGATGAAAAATTCCCATTTTTGCTATTATGACTATTACCAATTTCTAAGTCTTCTATTGATCTATAAGAAACAAGAGCTATGCAGGCAGTGTAGAGGAAGTTAGTATGTTGTAGTGTTATTTGCTTTTTAATTATTTAAGTAAAGTTTTGCCCTATTACAGAAACTCAAGAGATTGCTTGTGGCTAATAGTTGCCATCCATCAAATCCCTTAGAGTTTATAATTTGGTTTAGCACAGCCTGTAATTGACCTAGCAATTCCAGTGAGTTTGCTAGTACTCTCCAGATAGAAAGACTTCCCATAAAAACTATTTCAAAACTAGCTTTACATGTGGTTTAATAAACCCATCACTAAGTTTTTACTGAGTGCTGTTGTTTTATTCTATTCAAAGTATTATGGGGATCAGACATGAGCCCATTGCTTCAGAGTTTGTCATTTTAATGATGGAACTGACCATATTTAGCAAATACAGTTAACAAGTAGAGAATGAAGTACTAAGTGAGATGCAATATGGAATTTTAGAGGAGGGCAGGTGGACCCGAAATAAATTAGAGAGAGTGGCATATATGATTTGATATTTAACCAGGGTCATGGAGGGTAATTAAGATTAGTCAGCTAGAGAGGAAGAAGTTTACCAGAAGAATGACCATTGTAAGCCTTTTAAGGCACTAAATGACTTAATGTGACTTAAGTCACATAATGGGAAGAAATCTGTGTGGTACTCCCAGGAATCTGCTTTGGTCAGACCAGGAGTCAAAAAGCATTGAGAGAAAGGATGCACAATGGACTATGGTGGTGGACTTTGGGTGACTTGGGGGTGGGTACACAGCGGTGGTGTGGTAGTTCTGGTAGTTCATGGGGGTATCCAAACATTACCTCAACTAAAAATAAACAAATGAATAATTTTAATTAAAAAAGAAAAGTAGCTAAGTAGATTCTGAAGGTTGTTCAGTAGCAGATAAAAGAGGTTGGATTTGATCTGGTGGAACAAAAAAGCCATTACAAGGTTTTTTTGTGTAAGAGAATGACAATTCAAGAGAGATAAGCTGGGTAACTCTTTACTAATCTCAGAGTTGAATGCAACAGAACCAGTGTTAAGTACATCAGGGGGACAGCGGAGTCACAAGCAAGAGGGCAAAGGATAAGCCAAGGTAGTTGCATTATCATGGAAAGAAAAGGATGGACAGTAGACATGTTTTAAAGGAAAAATGGGCTAGACTTCTTTACTGATTTGAAGTCTCTATGAGAAATTTATTTTTTTAAATGTTTTTTTTATATATATTTTTAAGATTAATTTTATTTATTTATACAAGCACTGGGTACAGTCAGAAGCGCGGGAGGGTGAGAGAATTCACCAGAGCCAGAGCGGGGAGCAGAGCAGGCAGAAGGACCGAAGTACACTGCTGAGGGGAGCAGCGGGTGGCAGGAGAGGTCTGCGTGGGACCCTCCTCCGGTGGCCGGGGAGCAGCCGGGGATCGAACCGGCGCCGCAGAGGCTGCGGGCAGCTTCGCAACCCAGCGCTCAACCGCTGCGCCAGCGGGGAGGCCCCTCTATGAGAAATTTATTGTCAACCTTGATTCCAAGATTTCTCTTCTGCAGGCTGGGTTGCCCAAAATATAAGAAACCATTGTCAGAAAAGTTAGGAAGTAGCTTTGTTCCAACAAAAAGCATTGAGTTGGTGCCTGATGCATTTGACTTCAAGGTCATGCAAGCATGTAAGAAGTTAGCACTGCAGAGATGTTGCTCAGAGGGCGAGGCTGGGAGGTGGTTGGGCTTGATCACCAAGTAATTCTCAATTGAATTTGTGCAAATGTTCAGCTGTTAGGATGCCCCTGGGTGAGCTGCAGGGTGGAAAACCAAGTAGTATTTACTCAAATGTCATTTGTTCTTCTGACATATTGGCTTGTGAGACTGATGAAAAATGATAGGTGTAATGCCAACTACTTTTCTAACCAAAAAATCATTAATTAAAAGAAAGTGAGACCCACGAAAGGCAAAGTAAACTTCTTTAAGCCAACTACAGAAAAAGGTATCACTAAAAGACTCATAACTACAGTAATGATAACAAAGTTTTCCAATTTTGTGCTTGAAGAGGCCTCAATATCTTGAGCTATTTTAAGCATTTAGTGGGAGCACTTAGGTAAATAATTAGTAAACTTCCTCCATTGCATTAATTCTACTATGTACTTTTTTTCATATTTTTTAAATTTCTGAAATTAGCTTGTGTCTTACAGTTGATGTCTTATTATTGGCTCTGTAGTAATTATGCCATAATTGTCAGTGCCTTAATTTTTTTTGCCTAATTTTCTTTTTTACATATGCACATAAGGTAATATGATTTAGTGTGTCCAAATAAGTCAACAGGAGCTTTTCTTAGGGAGTGTAGAATATAAGTTCTAAGTGATAAAGCAATAGTTTAACTGGCTGCATTTTTTATTTCCAAGTGGTACCTAAAATGGTGTGTATTAAAGTGATTATGTCTTTGGGGGTAGTGTAGGGGTTAAAGTCTCAGTGCTATCAAGCTGTCACCAGCCACTGTGGCATGAGTTTGATCCCTGGCCAGGGAGCTAACCCACATGGCTCAACTGACCTCTCCTGTCTCTCCCACTGCTCCCTCAGCAGTATATTTCAGTAAATCCACTTGTTCTGCTCCCTACTCTGTCTCTGATGAATCCTCTCAGCCCCCGCACCTCTGGCCTACACCCCAGTTCTTGTAGGCATAAATAAATAAAATAAATTTTAAAGAAAGGTGATGTCTTAAATAAATGAAATACGGTAGTAAACAGGAGTTGTTCACAGCCACACTCCACCAGCATAAAATTTTCTAAATTTGCATTATTTCTTCAACCTATATTCGAGGCATCCCATGGATTGTTTTCTTTTGGACTAGGAATATGAGAAAGGGTTTCCACTCAATGGTAAAAGTACTGCCTGCCAGCAACAGAACCCTTCTCAGAGGATCCATTTCTTTGTGATGCAGAATCCAAAATATTCACATAAGTTCAGGTCTTAGAATGGATAACTGTGCTTTGTTTAAACCACTGTGCCCTCCCTAATCTCAGACCATGAGCACCCCAAGCAGCTCCTGGACTGCCGTCTATCTGTGCGAAGGCAGAGTGACTCCACAAGGACATTTGTTAATGTTTGGAGTGGTGAGAAACTCTATGGTAGAAAAGGTGTGATAAAAATGGAGAACAGAGGCATCTGGTTCTCAAGACCAGAGTTCTCAGCCATTTCTGCTGTATGAGCTATTTGCTGGAGGTAGGTTGCCTTCCTGAATGTTCAGTAACATTTCATGAACAGAAAAGCAGTCTCATTGCCTACTGGTTGGCACGGATAACAGCTATGACACGCATGTGTCTTTTTTTAAGTCCGTGCTCCAGAACTGAGTAAGAATAAAGTTAGAATGCCTGGGCTGGGGATGCGTCTCTTTACTACTAAGGGACACGATGCTTCAGGTAAGTGACTCTGAAGTCCTTTCCCATCTGACGGTCACCTTGGGTTGATGTGTAGGTATGTTTTCATTTTGCTTGTTCATTCATTCTAATTGGCTTCCCAGAGCATGCTTGTAGATGTGGAGCCAAATTTAGAGTATAGCAACCCTCTGGCAAACAGGAAAAGATTAATTTTGTGGTGTGCTGTTAAGGGACTTCCCAGGAAACTTCAAAAGCACAGAAAGAAGCACTAGCTGCCTATTCCAAAATGTGCAAAATGCCATTCAGCTTTTTAAAGGAATGATAAACTCAGTTCACAGACACATACGTACAGGATCACGTTTCCAATAAAAGGAGCAGCTGAGCTTTCTTAGATGGATCTGTCTGTGCACCAAGACAGCCAGGGGGTGAGGGGCTCAGAGAGTTGGTGGAGATAAACCTGGATCTGCATATGGGAGACATTTGAAATTGACTTCAGTGCCTTTTTAATGCTGACTTTTCCAGTTCTCTTAAGCAGACACATTGTTTTCATGATATCAGCCCCAGGCATAGACACATCATTAAAATCAACGTGTAGAAAATGATTTCTGTTTGAAAATAAGCAAAGCATTCTCAGTCATGACCACCCAGGTGTCCTAGAAGAAACAATGGATGTAGAGTTGGAAGCCCAGAGTTCTAACATAAGCTTGCTTGGCGACATGAGGCCTGCGTTTTGTGGCTTTTGGGTACCCTCTCTGTAAAGCGGGGTAGCTCACTGAAATTATTTCTTCGTTGCTCTAATAGCTCACCTCTATGAAAAGACTAAGAAGTCAACGCAAAGGTTCCTTACAGCTCCTTGACTTCCGATTAATGGTGCTATTCATGCCACACGCCAGCCATACAGCTCCAGAGACCCTCACAAGCCCCTCAGGCCACTGCTGTTCCTGTCACACGTTCCCGCCACAGGACCATGTTGCTAACTAGGGGAAAAAAATACTATTACATTTGCAGTTGTTGCTTAGTAACATTTCTGATTTTGTATTTCTTGTGACAGCCTGAGCAGAGATCATTAAAAATTAAACTTACAAAGCTGCTAAAGTGGGAGGAAGGGGGAGAGCTGGAAGCCACGTTTTTTTCACTTACTTAGAAGACATCTCATCTCGGGTGTATATGCTAAATCTTGGGGGAAAGCACTGCATGTCTCTGGTTTCTATTAAAACACGTAGCGCACACTACTGACATTCATTTGTGTCTGGTGCAGCTGGAGTTTATCACCAATACATAAAAAAGCCTTGACCCTGCAGGACGGCCTGGAATTACAATCAGATGGGCTGCGTCCGCTCCCCGAGAAAGCAAGCCCTAACCAGTTTTGTGTCCTGTTTCTGCTTTCTCCCCGCAGTTCCACCAGGTGAGAAGAGTGATGACCATCCTTTTCCTTACTATGGTTATTTCATACTTCGGTTGCATGAAGGCTGCCCCCATGAAAGAAGCCAGTGTCCGAGGACCAGGCGGCTTGGCCTACCCAGGTGTGCGGACCCATGGGACTCTGGAGAGCGTGAATGGGCCCAAGGCAGGTTCAAGAGGCCTGACGTTGGCTGACACTTTTGAACACGTGATAGAAGAACTCCTGGATGAGGACCAGAAAGCTCGGCCCCACGAAGAAAACAATAAGGACGCGGACTTGTACACCTCCCGGGTGATGCTCAGTAGTCAAGTGCCTTTGGAGCCTCCTCTCCTCTTTCTGCTCGAGGAATACAAAAATTACCTGGATGCTGCAAACATGTCTATGAGGGTCCGGCGCCACTCCGACCCCGCCCGCCGCGGGGAGCTGAGCGTGTGCGACAGCATCAGCGAGTGGGTGACGGCTGCGGATAAAAAGACTGCAGTGGACATGTCGGGCGGGACGGTGACGGTCCTCGAAAAAGTCCCTGTCTCGAAAGGCCAACTGAAGCAGTACTTCTACGAGACCAAGTGCAATCCCATGGGCTACACAAAGGAGGGCTGCAGGGGCATAGACAAAAGGCATTGGAACTCCCAGTGCCGAACTACCCAGTCGTACGTGCGGGCCCTCACCATGGATAGCAAAAAGAGAATTGGCTGGCGATTCATAAGGATAGACACTTCCTGTGTATGTACATTGACCATTAAAAGGGGAAGATAGTGGATTTATGTTGTATAGATTATATTGAGACAAAAATTATCTATTTGTATATATACATAACAGGGTAAATTATTCAGTTAAGAAAAAATAATTTTATGAACTGCATGTATAAATGAAGTTTATACAGTACAGTGGTTCTACAATCTATTTATTGGACATATCCATGGCCAGAAGGGAAAGTCATTTTGCGCACAACTTTAAAAAAAAGTCTGCATTACATTCCTCGATAATGTTGTGGTTTGTTGCCGTTGCCAAGAATTGAAAACGTAAAAAGTTTAAAACTAATAATAATAAATTGCATGCTGCTTTAATTGTGAATTGATAATAAACTGTCCTCTTTCAGAAAACAGACAAAAACAAAAAACAGCAAAAATTTGAACCAAAACATTCCGTTTACATTTTAGACAGTAAGTATCTTCGTTCTTGTTAGTACTCTCTCTGTTTTACTGCTTTTAACTTCTGATAGCGTTGGAATTAAAACAATGTCAAGGTGCTGTTGTCATCGCTTTACTGGCTTAGGGGATGGGGGATGGGTGGGGTCTATTTTTGTTTGTTTTGTGTTTTTTTGTTTTGTTTTGTTTTGTTTTTGTTTTGTTTTGTTTTGTTCCCATAGGGAGTAGGGATGGGGAAAGAATTCTTTCACTATATATTCTGGTCGATAGAAGATTCATTTGTACGCTGTAAAGATGTTTGCAGTACCAACCAGATGACTGAAAAGTGAATAAAAATCAAGGCAACTGAACCACGCGCTCAGTTCAATAGGCTCTCCTGCCCCCCCACCTGGGCCTTGGCTGATCAGGGGAGGCTTCTTCTGTTGAAAGACCTACCTTTACTTCAAGCACATTCTTTCCTCCCTTCCCCCTCATGGTCCCTTCTTTATTTTTGTTTTCCCTTAAGAAAACAGTTGCGCGCTCTGAAATATTTTACCACTGCTGTGAACAAATTCTGTCACATTGTGGCACTCACATAAGCATGGAGAACAGTGATTTTTTTTTTTTCTAAGAAGAGGAAAAGAACAACAACAACAAAATAACTCAAAAATAAAGATTTCTTTTTTTTTTATGAGGGGTAAATATTTGGGTAACTCATTGTCAGGCTTTTAAAAAAAATCCATAATAAAGCTTAAAAGTGTCTTGCCAGCAAAAGGTGGAATTTTGCATGGACCCAGAAATACCTAGATCAGAGCAGGAACCCACACTGCTGGTGACATGAGACTGAACAGCGACCGAGGCCGCTGATCGATGGCTCCCAGGCGGAGCAGAGGAATTTCTGAGCAGCCGTCCTGAGGTCTAGGCTGGGGAGGGGAATGGTACTTGAGACATTCCAAGGGGGAGGCCCCTGAAGGGCCCTTCACAGGTGGCCCTGGAATGACATGTCAAGTTGCTTGGACCTCGCGCTTTAAGTGCCTACATTATCTAACTGTGCTAAGAGGTTCTCGCTGGAGGACCGTGCTCAAGCTGACTTACACCCTCCACCCTTGGATAATTTTGCATAAAGCTGAATTAGCCTGGAGCAAGTTCAGAACCCAATATGTTGTGATCATGGGATTGATAAAATGAAATCGAAGATGTTTGCTACAAGAACACATGGCTTTGAAATTACACTTAAGGAAACCAGGGTTTATCCTTTGAGAATTTTTAGTCAGGGGGAAAGGAATAGGAAAAGACCCCAAAACTCAGGTTGAATGATCAAGGCTACTGATAGGAAAACTTGTCTAGAAGGTGTCTGTGTCTGCACAGCCAGGACACCAAAGGCTTGAAGGTGCCTTGCTTGATGGAAGAGCAAGCGTGGATGAAGTTGTAATCCCCAGTGAAGGCCACAGCAACCTCCTGTCCATCCTGTTTGTTCATGGAGAGGATCCCTGCCTCACCTCTGCTATCTTGGGGCAGGAGAAGTGAAGCTGCGAGCCTGGAATAGTGGTCCTGGGAAAAATAGGCCCCAGTGAAAAATATTAGTGCTAATCCTATTCAGCCTGAAAATGGCCTGGACCAGTGTCCTTGAGTAGCAGAAAGACTCAAGAAATTGCTGCCTCTAGCAGGGTGAGGGATAAGCAAAAGACGTTTCTATAACCCAGGGAATGAAGATACCATCGGCAAATAATTGCTGTTTGCTCATTCTTTCCTTTAGAACAAGCCTGTCTTTTATAGTACCATCTGAATACCTGTCTTTAAAAGAAGGAAGACTTTATGTAGTATAGGTTTGTTTTGTGCTGTTTGAAATGCTATCTTTGTAATTCTTTTGAACATGTAAAGAATACTTGGAATATCTGCTGTATGTTATTTTTTTTGCAGCTTCCTTTCCAGGGACAAAATTCTAAAACAAAGAGAGAGTCCCCGTCACAATTTCGCAGTGTACTGCAAAGGCTTTTACGATCTGTTAAGGGGTGGAGTAACTAGAAGATATTCAGCAATTGTGTGGTCAGTGGCTCTCCTACCCAATAAGATACATCACAGTCACATGCTTGGTGGTTTATGTTGACCTGAGATTTATTTTGTTAAAATCTTTCTCTCCCTGTTGCTGTTCATTTTTGTTTCTTTTTTTTAAGTTTTTTTTTTTTTTTTTTTTTAAGTCTTGCTGTGGTCTCTTTGTGGCAGAAGTGTTTCATGCATGGCAGCAGGCCTGTTGCTTTTTTATGGTGATTCCCATTGAAAATGTAAGTAAATGTCTGTGGCCTTGTTCTCTCTATGGTAAAGATATTATTCACCATGTAAAACAAAAAAAAATATTTATTGTATTTTAGTATATTTATATAATTATGTTATTGAAAAAATTGGCATTAAAACTTAACCGCATCAGAAGCCTATTGTAAATACAAGTTCTATTTAAGTGTACTAATTAACATATAATATATGTTTTAAATATAGAATTTTTAATGTTTTTTAAATATATTTTCAAAGTACATAAAATCTGGGGGTTCTGGGTTTTTTCTCTTCACTGTAAAACAAACATGAAAACATGTTTTATTATAAATACGTGTGTTCCTTGTTTTAAGACCAACCTGACTAGTGTTAGCCATTGCACAGCCCACCAGAGAGGTTGCTTCTCTCAGCAGGGAAGGCCAATCCTGAAGTCCAAGAGCTTCCAAGAAGCTCCAGGATTGAGCCTGTCTTCCACAGTGGAAGACGGGAGTGTCATTTTCTAGGACACTTGAAAGTTTTCTCCTTTGAAGTGATATACTTTCATCAACTACAAACCATGTATCCTAGCAACATCAGGATCCATGAATCAGGGCTTGCTGGCTCTATTTGATTATAACATAACTGTTAAAAAAAAATCAAAGTAGGTTTACTCAGGGATATTGAGAATAAATTGGCCCAAATTTAGAAAGTCAATGACTGGGGGGAAAAAAATCGAGAAATTCGATATTTAGAGGCAGGTTGTGTACCCTCAGCTTAGAAATGGTGCCATTTGCATTATGTATTTGTATCCATTGCACTGATTTAATTTTTGTACGTGAAGCATGCAGATTTTATATCACAGAACCCATGATCTAACAGATTGCTAGGGTTTCTAAAAAGATTTGCCTCTCTGATGGCTGCCAAGCCGCTGGGTAATTTAGTTAAAGTGTTTAAAGTTATCACTAAATCTTAGGGAAATAAATGGAAGGATTTTAAATTAGAGAAAGGGCCATTAAGGAAAAAAAGCATCTGTTCCTACTCTTCAAACTCCCCATTTGAACACTGACAACCCATCCCATAACGTGGTGAACTATATCTGTGCAATGTATCATTTCTATTTCAAACATACACACATGGTTTCCTCTTGTATTGTCTTATAAATAAGGATCAAGAAAGTCATAACAAACATTGACTTGTGTTGTGTATATGAAAGAGCAGATCGAATGAGACAAACTACTCGATCCTAATCTATCCAGTAGGTTTGCAAAGTCCTCTGTACTCTGAGAAGCCCCTGGCTGTCAGGCATGATTCCGACCGTGGAGTTAGAAATTGGGTAAACTTCAGGCTTAGCCTATTTTTCATAGTAAGAGAGACTTAAAATATTTTTGAAGGTTAAGTATGAAGAGGTAAGAATTGAGTGTGACATTCAAATTACTTGAAATTAAAGGAGTTCAGTAAACATGGCAGAAGTTTGTCAGACAAACAAAAAAAAGGGAGACATCTAAATTAACCAACTTTGAATTAATCAAGAAGCTAATCTGTACGCTAATTTGTCCTCAGTCAGGCAAGCAACTGAGTCATTCAGATGGCTGGAAATGACCCAGATCTTCGCTTTTATTTGTTGTTCTTCACCATATTGATGAGCCTCAAGCCATTAGCAGTGTCTACGGTGCCTACCTTCATTAGCCGCACTAACGCTGTGAATATCATCACCCTTCTGAGAATCTGAACTAAGGCTTAGAAAGTGCCCAGTATTAAATTTTCCCTTATTCATTTAAGTGGTTGCTAGACTATGGATAAAATGGCAAGCTCCTTATGAGTGACAATAAAAGGTTCCAGGCCTGGCCTCAGCATCACCAGCATGCTGGCAGCCTTAGCACTTAAGTTTAAGGGAGAGCATCCCTGTCTCCTATGTCCTCATGTCAAGCCTGTTCTATAAATTAGTTAAAATGGAAATGGCTGCAGGCTTTGGCAAGCCATCATTAAGAATATTAATAAAATGGAATAGGAAACAGTTGATGTACATGAATGCAGGTAGATAGAAATATTTAGCCTGCAAAGAGTCAGTCGTCCATGGATTTGATCCATCCTCAAAATGTTGAACAGCAAAACTAGTGAGTGTGTAGTCTCGGCCGCTTTGTTTTTCGCTGTGGGTTTTAATCATTGTGTAAAGGTTTGGTTGCTTGCTTGCGTGCTTTAGGGGAGTGTTGGACACTTGACTCTTGTTGGTTACACTAAGCCGATGGGCTATCCTACTTAGGAGTCAAACTCAGTGACTAGAGGGGGAGCCCCCACTCCAAGCCAGCCAGCACTGATGCAGAATGTCCTGCCTGTACCTCCATTCAGTCTTTAGAGCATCTTCCTCCAGTCCCTTAGTTCCAGCCACCATTTTCAGTCTTTGTAGAAAAGTAACTCCTTGCTTTTTGATTTGAATAGATGCAATCAGTTGCCTGAAGATTATGTTTAAATATTAACAGAAAAATATTGTGATCTTACATAATATACTCCTCATTAGAAGTAAGCCACTTCTGTGATACGCCCTAAGATTTCTGTAGACCTTTTCCTCAACCCCGCTAGATCTTTGTGGAACACAAGGCACTAGGTCAGGAGTCCCAACCTGGCATTTGCTTCTCTGATTAACAACAATCCTGTGTGCTTGCTAATGTCAGTAACATGCCTTGGAAAAGCTGATCTTCCAGTCGGTTATAAATCTCATCTCACACAAACAACCCCCTCACTAAACAACTTGGCATTTATTCTGTGTTTGATGTAAACTGCTTAATTTTTATATCAGCAATACAAAAGTACATTTCCATTGGAAAAATAAACCCAACACAAATGTGTAGTTTTGTGCCCACAAAGGATCAAAACATGTTGGTTGAAAGACTGAGCTTGAGGTGCGTGTTCTTCATTTAGAAGCTATCCTGAGATGATGCTGGTAGCACTGCCCTTTGGGTACCGTCTTTGTTCACATGCTTCCTTAGAAACCAGGAGCTGGTCTGCGTGGAATGGCTGAACCCAGGGGAAATATTTTTGTCTTGCTTAAGTGCTCACATTTCGGAAAAATCCATATCAAGTATAGAAGTGCACATTCACATTTATTTAGTCGAGCCACAGTCTCCATTCAGTCCCAACATTAAAAAAATCATTTCTAAACTAGGATTTGGTGCGTGGATGGGGCCCAGGGGAGGAGAGGGAGAGGAAAAGGACATAAGACAAACTAGAAACCTTTAAGCAACAAAGCCTTCTCCAAAAGACACCGGGCAGCATCTACTTGGAGAAAGCAGTACCAGAACTTTCCTCCAATTAGACTAATACAGTGATTCTTGACGTGGGTGCTCCAGTCAGCTACTGCAGCTGCATCTCCAGAAACAGGTTAAAAATGCAAATTCTGGGCCTCCTCGGTGGCGCAGCGTTTGAGCGCTGGGTTGCCAAGCTGCCTGCAGCCTCTGCAGCGCTGGTTCGATCCACAGCTGCTCCCCGGCCACCGGAGGAGGGTCCCACATGGCGCGCAGACCTCTCCTGCCGCCCGCTGCTCCCCTCAGCAGTGTACTTCGGTCCTTCTGCCTGCTCTGCTCCCCACTCTGGCGAATTCTTTCACCCTCCCTGGCTTCTGACTGTACCCAGTGCTTGTATAAATAAATAAATAAATAAATAAATCTTTAAAAAAAAATGCAAATTCTGAGGCCCCACCCTAGACTTACTTAACCTGAAGCTCTGGGGGTAGTGTCCAGCCAATCTGTCTTTATCAAGCCCTCCCTGTGATTCTAATGCCCACTAGCTCAATTTTGAGAATCACTGGAATAAGGGCAGCAAACCTTCCCCCAGCCCCCAAGTCTGCCCTATAAACCTTTAGAGAATAGGAAGATAGCACAGCCCAAGCACTGGAAGAGAGGCCCATTCCAGCCATGCCATGACCTCTTTCCACAGCCCTGAAAACATCATTCAAACCATCTAGAGTTCCATTTCCTAAAAAACAGAAGAGCAGTGGGTACTCAGTGTTGGAAGAGTGCCCTGATGATTTAAAAGCGAGCACCTAAATGTGTGCCGGGAAAGCTCGCTGCAGTTTATAGTCAACAATTTTTTTTATCCCTTTCAAAGCTATAGCAGTAGTGGATTCAGGACCCAAAGCATGTAGTCGTTTGTAACACATTTGGAATGACTGAGAAATGAGAAGCCACATGCAGCACATTAATAAGGAAAAGATTGTTCCATCTGGGGAGCTGGGCTCTGCACCTGCCAGCATGGCCCTCTCTCTGTGAAACAGCTATATTGGTCACACATTAAATAAGCTTCCTGAATTAATCAACTATTAATGTCCAGCTGAGGAGTCCTAAGTTTACCCTTCTAGAATGACCAAGTCGTAAATGCAAAGGGCTTCTCCAGTCTTTATAGCAAATCTTTTCCTAATCTTAGGAGCTGGTTTGTGGAAATGAGGACTGGAGAATAATCGCCTTCCACCCCCACCTTATCTCTTTGTATATGTGTATGTCTGTGTGTGTACACACATTTTAGACACTGCAAAACTGCCTTGGGAGATGTTCTGTTTATCAACTGGGGGTGGAGGGTGTCCAAATATATTGCCTGCCTTTTAGGCAACCTGAAAAAACAAATTCTGATCCACCTCCCTAGGGCCCAGGAGTCCTGATAGTTCCGTTATTACCTGGGATGGCCATGTCATATCCAGTTTCTGGCCTCCCAGCCCTTGTCTGTCATAGAAAATACTGAACTGGATGGTCTTGGAGGTAAATCTGAGCTTGGAACCTATCATTCCATTCGCACTTCATCATTTATCGTAAAAAGAGGCACTTTAAGGCTGGAGAACATTCTGAGAATCCGCTTTCCATCTCCTGCCTCCTGTCTTTGGTGCCCTTACCTCTTGGCACCTCTTGGCCACAAGATTGAAATTAGGCGCCTTGGGTCAGCATGGGGGTTACAGAAGGGGATCGTGCCCCAGGGAAGGTTTTCGTAAATGAAAATACTACCAACTCTATGACAATCGGGCAGAAGATGTTTTGGGGAAGGCGCCCACATTTCTTCAAGGTGCAAATGTTTTTCTGCCTGGCTCTAAACTTATTTTCAAAGCCAGACAATGCGATCTACATGTGTTTTCTGTCACTCCCTATTACACAGCGCCTGGCAAGAGAGCCAGTGTGTTCTGCTGAGTCGCAGGCAGGAAACTGCATCAAGCTGCCGGTGAGAACTCTCTGAACCAAAAGGCACTTGTCATTCTGATCCTTTGGGTTTATGGCATCACCAAGGATGTGCAGTTCTCAGTTACTTCTCTGCCCCTCCCTGCACCCCGGGTAGAGCCTCTTTTTTTTGAGACAGTGGCCTTGAGGACAAGGTGGTACGTCATAAGCTGTGGCAACACCACACCCAATAGCGGACGTTTCAGAGCAGACCTATAGGGGAAAGCCATCCTGAGCAGAGCTCTGGCCATCATAGGAGACAAATCTCACTGGCATAATAGTTCCAGCCACCCAGTTTGGGCCTATTCCTGGCCCAGAGTTCTTTGGACCTGAATCTCTGATAAATCTATTTTTTCTCTTTCCACTCTGATTCCATCTTTAAATCTATCTTCCCTTCCACTGACATCAGCATCCTATTTCTTTCCGGGTAGTGAAAATACAACCTCCAACCTCATAGTATTTTGTGTGCATCAAATGAATTCTTTACATAAAATATTTAGAAAAGTGACAGACCCATGGAAAAGTCTTAAAAAGCATTTATAAGCTCTTGGTTACTGCTGGTGGCAATTAGCTGGTAACCTTGTGCAGACTCTTCCGACGCACATAGGGACCCCCATTTCACCTGTTTCATTAGCCTCTGTCAGAGTCAGAGAGGCAACTCCTGTTTATACACTAGCAGTGGATCCTTGGCAGTTACACCGTGGCCACA
Organism: Talpa europaea; assembly: GCF_964194135.1. Lineage (NCBI taxonomy): Eukaryota > Metazoa > Chordata > Mammalia > Eulipotyphla > Talpidae > Talpa > Talpa europaea. Next base: position 26,322,800 of record NC_140073.1, read on the forward strand.
ACGCACACTTAGGCAAATGGGAAAGAGATACACTCCAATAAAAGGCATTTTCTAGACTGTACCTTCCAAATGAAACCCATTATCCTTAAGTGTCTGTTTCAGCTCAATGAAAATGACCGGAGTTGGAGTGAAATGGGTGAACTCACATATTCTGACAGAGAAACCAGAAGCAACCATCACATTTCTAAAATTAGGTATGGCACATCAGGAAGGTCCTACCTCAGTGCCTGCCTGGTGCTTCATAGACATACACACAGCCCACCCACGGTGACAGTGCCTCATGCTCACGTCCAGAGCACTGGGAGAATCACCTTATGAGGATCTACTCACTTGATACTCTCACGGCCCAGGAACGAGGGGTAACGTCAGCATCCCACTGTGGAGATGAGGAAACAAAGGCACAGGGACTTTAGTGAAGTGGGTAAAGGCCATAACACCTGCGCTGCATGCAGTCTGGATCTGGAACCACAATGTTACTTGGGAAAACCAAAAATCGTAAACTTGCAAAGGGGATGGAAAATAACTACATGTCTAAGAGGATGTGGGCTTTCATCAGAAAGAGAAAACACGGGGGATGCTTACAGTGATTAGCTATCAGGATAACACTGGCTTGCTGTGAAGGGTTAACAGACAATGTGGCTCAGATTGAATCCCTTCTGAAAGTGGACACAACCTGCTCTGCTGAATGAAGTGAGGGTGGGGTGGCTAGAGCTTTATGCCAGCTGTCCCTGATAACCTGGAGATGGGGCAGCTGTCACCCCTTCAACCCCATAGCTGGTCAGAAGAACTTTCTGTGCATTCCAGGATTGACTAGACAGGCAGAGTGTTCAGGAAACACTTGCTAATCTCAGGAATGCCCAAAAGTTTACAGTTTACAGTTTTGTGTTTGAGATTGGTGGAAAAGAGACGGGACAGCAAGCCAGGTCCTGCTGGATCCACAATAGTGGGAGCTCAGCACAGGCGCCAAGTCTCACTGTCTCCCATGTGAGACGCTCATCACTCAAGTCCTATAAGCTGTGTTTCAACCTCAGAGTCCTTCTCAAGGTTGTGCTCTCTATAGTCCCTGTCAGTTGAAGAGAACTGAGCCAAAACATGAACTCACTTTATTATCCTGGTTTCCCCAGTGTCCCAAGAACAGCTCCCATCCCAAGATCAGGCAGCAAAACCAAGGAGCTGAGAACTGGATGTGGGCATCAAATTGGTGTGGGATTTGGGTGTGAGATGGTAAAGAATGTTCTACAGGCAGATACATAAAGACATATACAAGCTTCAGTCAGACAGGGGATCCATATGGGAGAATTCCTATAAGGGATGATGACTCTAGAAATTGGTTGACTACAGGCAAAGACTTTAGCATTAGGCAATAATGCTGAATCCTTATTTGTGCCAGGTGCCATGCTAAATGCTTTGCGTGCTACCTAAAATACATGTTAACCACATGCTAGGTGGAATTTTAGCGACAAGGAAAGTGACAACACACAAACCTAAATAACTTGCCCCAAGGTCACACAGTTAATAAATGATAAAGTCAGATGTGAAGCCCATCTATATAATCTCTATGTCCCTGAATTTTTTTCAAATCAGCAGTTTTATTTTCTTTTATTGCTCAAATGCCACCTAAAATTCTTAGTAAACTTAACTGCCACTGTGTTAATAACCTCTTTCCATCATTGCATGCTTAAAACAATCCTTTTTTGTCATTTTTCTCACCTTCTACCACCTCCTACTCCTCCTCCCCGCCATTTATTGAGATATAATTGGCATATAATACTCTTTGTTTAAGATATACAAGATATTGATATGATGCATTTATCTATTACTCTATTATATATACATTATATGAATATATCATATATTCAAAATCTACTCTCTTAGCAGTTTTCAAATATATACCATTGTTAACTATAGTCATCAAGCTATCATTCGAGCCCCAGAATTTATCTGTCTTATAGCTGGAAGCTTGTATTTTTTGGCTAACATCACCCCTTTCCCTCCAACTCCCTGAGTGTATATGTGAGATCATACAGCATTTTCCTTTCTCTGTCTCACTGACTTCATTTAGCAAGATTCCCTACCCCAATAGATATGTCCATCTACATGGCCTCCAGTCTTAACCACCAGGCCAATGACTCCTTGTCCTGATCTATACATCCAAATCATTTAGGGGACTTAAAAATACCTATTTCCTCACCCCAAGATGCATTCAATTAGAATCTCCTGGAGTGGGGTGCAAACATCTGTATTTTTTTTAAAGCTTCCATTGGTTCTGTTGAACCAAAGTAGAATCACTGTTCGAGATTGCTCTTCCTTCAGATAAGCATGAATCAAAGAGATCAGAACAATCTGGTCCTGACCTGGTGGCTAGGACTTAGCATGGGATTCTGCCAGGGGAGGCTGAGCCTGCAGAAGAAGGTCAAGTGGCCCAGTGGTGCAGAAACACAGCTCCAGAGCTAGAAGGTAGGCAGGTCATCACTTGTCCCCGTCCAAGCAGCCTGCTCTGAGCCAGCAACAAGCTCCCACATGTCATTTCACTAATGCATGCCTTATTCTGCTGGACTCCAGAAGACTTTCTAAAGTTCAAGTAAAGAGAAGGAAAACCATTGGTGTTGATTGTTTGCAAGGCTTTCTGTGTTTTTAGAAGTCACCACTAGATTAACATTTAGCTTTGTCTTCAGCTCCTACAAATATATTTATCTCTCCCCCACCCATCCCTAGAACTACCAATCAATCAGTTCTGATTGATATTTAGTAGGAAAAAAAATCTCTACCTCTCGGGGCTTCTTCCTGGAGGCTTCTTTTAGCAGCAGTGTGGGACATGCCTGGCTTAGCCAGGCCTCCAGCTAATCAAAATCAGCAAGTGCTTTGTATCAGCAGGCACCAGGGTGCTAATGCTCCGGGTCAGCTGGTAGAAGCTAAGTGGGCAAGTGCCCGGCTTCTTCCCCATATTTTCAGAACAGGAATCTGAGTCCCTGTAATCACTAGCCTGTGGGTCTAGAGGCTATTTTGGGCCTTCCCTTACCCAATGGAAAGTTAGGGGTGGTGTCATCTGAAACTGCCAAGGAGCATCCAGTTTCATCCTTATCCAGGACATGTCCCTAGAGGAAACGGAAGCCAAGTCAAGGCGACCAAAATGCGGGTGTCCCAACTTCCCTTTGTTTCTATTTCTGTGTCATTTCTTTTCATCTACTCCTTCCATTTTCAGCTTCCTTTTCCACTACTCGGATTCAGGTCTTCATTCTCTCTCTCCTAGGCTCATGGGCTCAGTGCCTCCAGTCTGTTATCTTGCCCCAATCTCTCATGATCACCAAATGATCCCCCTGCAAGTTTCATAGAAATAATGAATGTTCAGACTCATTGTAACACATTGTACAAATAGCAGCTCCCACCTACACACAAGTTTACTGACTTGGCAGGAGATAGGGATGCAGGCCTCTCACTGGTGAGGACAGGGATAAAATCCAGTGCTTTTGCAAAAGAATACAATAGACTGAGAGGAATGTTGTAGTGTAACAAGGGTATGAGATTGGAACCCTCGAATTTGTCCCCAGAAAGATCGTAACTTAATCTGCTCAGCAACTGCATGTCCATGTGATAATCCTGAGAAATGTAGGATGTAGACCTACTTATGCTCATATCTCAGGGAACTGAGACTGAAAGAAGCTAAGAAATTTGCTGAACGTCACTCAGTAAGCACATAGCAGAATCTGAATTAAATTCTGAGATGTGTGCTTTCCAGTGTGCCATATTGACGCAGATACCTTGATATAGAGGTGGATGGCTGGCTGGCTGGCTGGCTGGCTGGCTGGATGGATGGATGGATGGATGGATGGATGGATTGATGGACAGATAGACGGACGGTTGACTGGCTGGCTGTCTGGCTGGATGGTGGGGGGATGGACAGACGAATGGATGGAGTGAGCATATGATTTCATTCTCTTTAATCTACTAAAGGACTCTCTATTGCTGACAGAGCATAAATCATTCAGACTGGCATTCCTAGCTTTCTGAGATGTGATTTTTTTTTTAAAGATTCATTCATTTATTTATTTATTTATTCAAGCACTGGGCACAGTCAGAAGTGCGGGAGGGTGAGAGAATTCACCAGAGTCAGAGCAGGGAGCAGAGCAGGCAGAAGGACCGAAGTACACTGCTGAGGGGAGTAGCGGACAGCAGGAGAGGTCTGTGCACCATGTGGGACCCTCCTCCGGTGGCTGGGGAGCAGCCGGGGATCGAACCGGCGCTGCAGAGGCTGCGGGCAGCTTCGCAACCCAGCGCTCTACCACTGCGCCACTGGGGAGGCCCATAATTTTTTTTTAAAGATTTATTTATGCTGGGATACAGACCAGAGGTGTGGGATGTGAGAGGCTTCACCAGAGACAGAGTGGGGAACAGTACAGGCAGATTGAATGAAATGCACTGCTGAGGGGAGCAGCGGGCAAGACAGGAGAGGTCTGCTGCGCCATGTGGGTTGCTCTCTGGCTTGCCAGGGATCAAACTCAGTGCTGTAGTGGCTGCCGATATTTTCATTGTGCTGAGACTTAACACCTTGCGCCACCAGGGAGGCCGCCAAGTAACTTTTCAATTAAATAGGCCTCTTCATAGAGAGGAATCTTATATTAAAAAAGCAAAAAATGCTCCCATATGTTATATAACCATCAATGGTCCATTCCATGAGGCCTTCAAGATTTTCCCAGGAAAATCTAGCTGCTCCCTTCCCAGCAGAAGTTATTTGTGTGGATGACTGAGCCCTTTACTTTACCCTGTGTTCCTGTCGGACATTGGACATTACATTTGTCTGTGCACCCCTGTAATTCATGCCCGAATGCATTCAACAGGCACCTACTAAATAGAATGAGCTAGTGTATATCATGTTTTAAGTGCACTTAATCTCTAAGTGACTACAGAAAAGTTTGCAGCAATATAAGGAGTGGATCCCAGCAGTTGGGAAAAGCTGCGTCTAATCTTATTGAGTGATTTTTTTATCCTACCTGTGCATATGGGGAATATTTTAAAAAATCATGATATCTAGACACTATCCCAGATCAAGTAAATCAGAGTCTCTGGAGATAGTGTCCAAGCATCAAAATTGTTTTCAAAACTCCCAGGTAATTTTACTGGACAGGTAAGGTCGAAGATAAGGGATGGTTGCTAGAAATTTGAACCAATATTCTCTGAGTCTAGTTCATGAAAAGAGAGAACAGGATAATTGGAGGGAGAGCTTTGGGTTTCCTTTCGTTTTTTTCCTGTTGTATGTGTGTGGTAGTTACACAGCGTGTTCACACACATGTGCATACGTGCACCACACCCACAACAGAGCCCGGCACCAAGCAGCCACATCACCACTTGGGGAGTATAAGCAACAGGGGACAACTGCAATGCCACACCAGTATGCAGTTTGGGTTTGGGCTGGGTTGGTTCTCAGTTCTACCCTCAGTCTTTTGGACACTGGTTTCACCAAGTCAATGATTGTGCTCCATCTAGGGTAGGAAAGGATGAAGTATTTGCTAAAGCAGAAGTGGCCAGCTTTCCACACCAACCTGAACAGACCACCTAGAGAAAAAACAAGGGGATGACTTCCTCCTGGTCTGGATACATTCCACTCGGAGCTCTTCCAGGCATTGGGAAGGAGAATTCCTTTCAGCCAATGTGGCTGTAAAGAGATGGGCTCTTGGGGGGAGAAGGGGAGGAAAAAAAAGATGGGTTCTTGAGATGGAGACTGAAAAATAAGGACAAGCATGTACAGAGAGAAAACATGGGTCTGGCTGTCAGGGATTGGAATCATGATCATGCTCTGCCCCTCTCCAGCTGTGCCTTCTGGGCAAATTCCCCCCTCACTTCTTTCATCTCCTCCACCAAAGGAGGAAGGACACTGGATTTGATGATCTTCAGGTCCTTTCCAGCACATGGATTGAAAGTCTTGAAGGAGTCCATGAAAAGTCTGTGGAACCTCTAGGAGCCATTCCTGAGAGGCTGGCTTCTTCCCAAGTCCTGCTTCCACATGTTCTCAGATGATGCACTGAAATGAGACTGCTTGGGAGACAGAGGTCAAGATCAGTGCTGCCTGGAACTGGCTCCAGGTTCTTGAGAAAGTCACACCTTCTGTCTGAGCTTCAGTCTTCTCAACTGTAAATTGAAATTATGCTACATCCTCTCTGCTGCCCCTTTAGCTCTGCCATTCTAGGGATGTGAATACCCTAGTGGCTGAGTATTCATGTTGCATATGCATGATTCGGAAATAAAACAACATTCAAAATGTGAAGGAGAGATCAGAATTAAATATTAAGAAGATGCTATTTGCCCATGACAAAGGAATGAACTAAGCTCAAATGCAGGCAGAAGGCAGAGAGAGAAAGAGAGAAGGCGGGATGGAGGGAAAGAAAAAATTCAGAAATGAAATTTTAAATCTAGGTAAAATTTTGTGCAGTCCAGGAAAAATAATTATAAATGTATTTTAATTTATTTTTTTAATAATAACAATTTATTTCATTTATTTTTTGTCCTTTTTTTTGTTATTGTAGAAGATACATCCTGTGATATGTATATATTTTATGTATACTATTGGATTAATTTTGACAATCCCATAGACCTGTTAATCAAGATTATAAAATATTCCCATCACCTCAGAAATTTCAACCCACCCCTAAGGCAACCATGGTTGGATTTCTATTACTACAGATTTATTTTGTCTGTTTTTGTACTTCATAAAATGTATTTTAATTTAAAGGTGGAAATTAAGTCACATTTCAGGAAGAATAGCTCCCTTTGTAGATTAAAGTTTTTCTATAAACTGAACTTTTTCAGAAGAGAGGAAAATAATCCCATATCTTGCCAATTCTCACCGATAAATCATCACCTTGTCTCAAAGTCTTAGATTTTATTTTAATTTTTTGTTCTTTTTCCATATGGTCTTCTAAAGAACTATTTTAGGGACCTTCAATTTTAGCTGCACACTGTTTATCTTGGTACTTGAGGCCCCTGATGATCTGACTTCACCTAGAATTTCAAGTCTCAGCCTTCCCATCCCTCTAGATACTCAAGAAATAATTATTTGAATGCAGTGACTTGATAATTAATTTGAGTTCAGCTGACTTGATGCATTTTTGCTACAATGCACCAAGATGCCTGAATGTTTGTAAACATTCAAACACAGGAGCTGCAGACCTTTTCTGCTTTGTCCTCACTACCCCCTGCTCTCCTGCACATATGTCAGGATCCACTTTTATTGAAACACCCAGTTTCCCATCTACTCCTGGCCCTTACCTTGCCTCACCTGTTCCTGTCCTTACACACTCCTACCTCTATATAAATAAATCCTTCAAGACTTAATGCCAATGCACATCTTCCTTGAAGTGTCTCCTGATTTTCTAAGCTAGAGCAATCTCCCACAGCCCTGTTGTAGAATCTCCATCCATGGTAGTTCTACTCCTCATATTGACACTTCTGTTTTCAGCCCTACAGTATCAGTTCTAGGACACAATCTTGAGAGCAATATTTATATGTGAGGCCACCACACTACACAGTGACTGTGAGACCAGGCCTGGCTCTTCACATGGGTCTGACTTCCCCACCCCAGCTTTCCCACTGGTGGGTGGGTGACCGCGGAGAATGTATTTGGCCTCTCAGCTTCAGTTTATTCCTCTATAAAAGGTGGAATGTCCCTGCTTCACCGAGTGACCATGAGACTCAATGAGATGAGAAATGTGAAATAATACTGCACAGAGTACTTGCTACATGCCAGCCACTGTAAGCACCTAATATTTTTTAACTCAGGAACCTTATAGCACCTATTATTAATCCCCACTTTACTTGTGAGGAACCCAAGATCTTGTTTAAAGATCTTGTTCCAGATCACACAGCTAGTGTGTAACTAGTCTGGCTCCACTGTGCTATGTGACTTCTGTTCTAGAAATGTTACCTGTTTTTATCCATGAGCAATCCAAATTTACTTCCTGACAGAGTCTCTTGTATGATATAGAGGCTCAAGAAATAATTATTTGAGTGAAATGATTCAATATATAATTTGAAGACACTCAGATGCATCATTTGCTATTACATGATGATTTGCTTGAATGCTTGTAGTAAGCTGACAAACACGTGGTGCCCTCACACTGTCTCATTTCTACCATCTGGTCCGTGAAACTAAGATACCTGGCATTGACCCTGGGAAAAAAAAGGATGTCATTTTAAATATTGTTCCATTTCCAAAGAAAAGTCAACAATTCCGAAGACATCAAAATGTTTGAGAGGAATAATCACATAAAAAGATTATTATTTAGCTTTGTGACTTAGGCAAGTCCTTTCATGTCCCTTAGACTTAGTTTTCTCGTCTGTAAAATGATAGGGCTGAACATAATGATCTTTAAGCTCTAATATTTCATGATTCCATTGTTGTTATATGTTTCTTTCTTCTTTTGATATCTCAATTTGTGCCTTAAGGCACACAGGATGCAGGATTGTAGAAACTTGACCTATATAAGGATGTATTTGCAAAATGCAAAGAGCAAAACAAAATAAAAGCATTTTTGCTTATAGGATTATTTCCATTGCTACTCATAAATTTGCATAGTATCAGTAGTAATGGCACCTCATGTAAATTTAATAATACTTTTTGCATTTATACAAGGCTTTTGAGATTTTTCAAAGATTTTCACTCCCACTGTTAATAGGTCTCCAGACTGATAAAATATTTCTCAACAAAAACATGAAAGACATGTACATAGGAAGCCTGAATTCTGTCTATATATCTGGCATTTATTATCCATTGTTTCCAAGTTCAAGCCTCTTTCTTAATGATACATGCTAGACTCAAGACTCAGACCACCTAAAAGGTAAGACATGCAAACATATGCAGCTACAAATTAAGAGCCTGGCAGGACTATGCAAACACTGACCTGCCGAAAACATCCTGGGAACCAGGAAATAGCTCAGAAGCTCATTCCAGGATATTTTTGCCTCAGTAGTAATCTCATCTCAGTAGTAATTCTAAGTGCCTTAGAATTTCCAGAATATTTGACATGCATTTCTTAATTGGATCCTTTGTGTAGGCAACACACATCATGATCACATCTTTGCAGTAGTCTGTTATCCTTATTTCACAGTTAGGGAGACTGTGATTCACAGATATAAAGAGACTAGCCTTAGGTCAAGAAATAAGTATAAGGCAGACACAAAATTCAAATCCAGACCTTCTGAAACTCCAAATCCTGCTTTCTTGTCAAATTTTAAACTGTTTATATGTGATTTCATGAAGATCAAAGGGATAACTGGAAATCTCTGGAGGTTTTGGTTACACTCAGGGTGAGTAAGAGAGAACAGGTGTGCTTGGATGAGGCAGGAAAGTCCAGATACTTGGAGGAAAACAATGGTCTTTAGATGCCCAGCTTAAGTATTTTGAATCAGAAAGGTGCTTTCATCTCTATTTACAGATGAGGAAACTAAGACTCAGAGTGATTATTTGAAAATCACAGAGCTAGTAGCAAACTCAAGATTTGAGACCAGGTGTGCCTGACTCTAATGATTAGAAGTATGAGTTTTGGTTTACGAACTGCTTGGTCCAGCCAGCTTCCTAAGCTTGATTGTTCGCATTGTAAAATGAGGCTAACTGCCATTGATACAACCTTGTTATAGGCATTAGGGAAGATAATTCCTATGTGTCACGGCCATGTAATCTCTGGCACACACTAAATGTTCAGTGACTATCATCTACCAAGATTATTTGCAAAACCTCCCAGGTTCTCTTGAGTACCATTCCTTGCTTCCTTGGTATTTCCCCAGAAAGGAACTAGTAAACCTAAGAAGATGGAAAAAACAATGACAAGTAGAAGGGACACATATATAGCCATCCAGCTCATGCTGACCTTCTCCATGGATGACTTTGATTCACAGCTGAAGACTGGCGTGTTGGGCAGAGCTGATTGGAACAGAGGTGAATACTGATCTAAGAGGGAGCAATCAGGAATCTAAAGTTGGTACTAGAAAAGGCATAACAAGTTTTTCATTTTTCTGAAATGATTACATGTAAACCTGGGAGTTGTGGGATGTCCATATTGCACCCTGTGAAATGAAGAGGAAAAAGGTCGACAGAGGAAGGCAGTAATGGGAGAGTGTTTACTGCCTCAGTCCTTTGCTAAGACCCAGCTTTCACCCTGTCCTTGGGTTCCGCCTCCAAGACACCAGTTTGCTTAAACTGACTCAAGGAGTCACACCCATTGCAGCAGGGACTGTGGTCCTGTAGCCTGTTACACAATGTGCAAGTTCCAAGCCCCGAATCGCCTTTGAGTCATGAGCCTTGCTTCTTTAGGAAAGAGGACACTCAAAGCTGCATACCCAAGCACCCAGAGGAACACTTAAGCCAGTGTGGGTCTGGATTGAGGCTGTGTGATAAGCCTATTTCAGATAATTTGGGCCATAAGGACATAAGATAATGTAAAATACTGGCCTGAAAATAAAATTTCAGAGGTCCCAAGTGGACTGAGCCACATCCATTATTGAGATCATGCCGCATATGAGCAAGATAGTAAGGGCTGGCACAGAAAACGCAGCTAAGGGAAGAATGCAATAGGTTGATGGTCTTAAAAAAGTCTCAGTCATCAAAGGAGAAGGGAAAACTCTAGCTCCCAGCCCAAGTCACCAGGGAACCTCTTCTGGACCCCCATGAAGCAAAGCAAGGGTATGTATGAAGGCGGGGGTGTGCAAGGGATGCGGTGATAATAACCAACCAAATGAAGCCTCTGTTAGACATTGAGGCTACGACCAGTTTGGTAGCCATGACAAAACACTAACCACAATGGAGCCATTCATTCTACCACCACTGCACAGAAAGTCATAGGCCTTGATACCTCTTGGCAGTGGTATCAAATGAGAGGCCGTGGAAGGCAGGAAAAGTGGCTCACAAGGAACTTTACAGAACAAGGTAGATGCTGTGTGGAAACCCAGAGGACTAATGTCTGGTACACACAGCAGGCCCTGTGGGCTCTTGGAAATAATTGAGAGAAGGACGGTTTTAAAATAATGCTTGAAGTCCTGCAAGAGCAATTAAGGGTGGTGGGGAGGTACGGCAGGAAAGCACAGGTTAGAGATGGCAATAACTCCTGGGACATAAATATGCATTCAGGCAACCACAAAGATTGGGACCAGATGACCTGAAAGAATTTAATGAGGCTGAAAATTCAGGCCAGTGATGTGAAGTGCAGATGGCTGCTGAGTTGCAAGACTGAGAATCATCCAACCTCTGAATCTTAACTTTAATGCAAATGGTGACCTCAGTGATATACAAAGTAGCTGTTCCTCTCCTGTTTGAATATCTCTGTACTCCTCCTTAGGGATTAAGAGACAGAGAAGATACCAGTCAAAGTAAGAGGAAAGCAAGATTCCATTTGGGTTTTCCTGGTACCAACTGTAGTGATTAGTATTATATTAACTGTGGGGGGCTGACAGGGCCTCAGGTACCCTGGAGATTCAGGAATGTGTGAGTGACCTATTCATAAAAGGGGAGGGGTCCCCGTAAGAGCACTGAAATGGGAAGGCAGGGTTCTGTGGTCACATCTATTGGAGCCAGGAAGACCCAACCTCAAATTATGGTTCTACCATTTATCAACTATGTGACATTGAGCATGTGATGAACTTCCCTGCTATCCACTCTCCCTTTCTACAAAACCGGGTTAACAATACATAAAGGCAATACTCATAGAAAGTGTCTTTTGCTTTTTTTAAATTAGGGCTCTCTTTTAATCTCATTGTTATTTTCCTTCCCATTCCCTCTTTCAAAACTCAAATGCCCAAGAAACCAGGTAGATAACCTGAGTATGGGTCTGAGGCATCTAGGAAAGTGCCAGTCCCATCTCAAGAGACTGAGATGCCAGCCGGCAATTATTAGATGTGATTTTTCAAGAGAAGCCAGAAATGTGGAGTTTCATGCGCCATCTCTCACTTTAAATGTTACAGATAATTCAATTTTTTTACACAAAAAAAACCACATGATAAGGCAGGTCTGCAACAAGCTGTATTCAGCCCCTGGCTGCTGGCTTGCATCCGCTGACTCTGTCTTGAGGGAAGAGGTAACCATAGCACCCCAGTCTTCGCTTCTTCTCAGGAACCAGTTCGAACCAGCCAAGACATCATTGGCACCTCCTCATGATACCTCCTCAGCATCCGTCTTCCTGCACGGGGCTTCGGGCGCCGTGAGGTTGATCCCAACCCAGGCATGAGATCCCATGTTCTGGAAATGTTCTAACTCCCCTTGTTCTTTGCTGGGTGGTCACCCACTTCTCTTGAGAATTGGACAATAGAGAGACGATACTTATGCAAAGCCGAGGAGCTGTATGGGCAAAGCTTGTCCGGGGATTGATTGATTTTGACATTATCTTTCAGGCTGCTCAAGCTGAAATGAGAACAAATCAGCTTGGGAATCAGGTAGAGGAGGAAATGTCACTGAGCAAGACAGCCACAAACAAATGTAGATAGAGGTCTCCTGAGAGCCGCTGGCGGCAGAGGAAGTCAACACATTACACTAAGGTCATGGCCTCGGTGGATTAAGAAGCGATCAAATTCACAAAGAACATGATGATAGTTAAACAAATCCTAGCCCAGCAAAGAGGGAACATCTTTCAAGGATTTTATCTTCAATAATCAGACAATTTTAAAATCATCTATGGTTAACATTGCTGGCAGAGTGAAAGGAGAGAACTCACAGGTGTTAGACCCTGCTGAATCCCATGCATGTTGGTTATATATAGCCTCAGCCACGGGACCCGGTGCAGGTTATTTGCTCACAATGAAACTCACTATGCATGTGTAAAATAAAAATGGTATTGGGATGATTTTAGAAAATAAGGCAAAGTACATGAAAACACCTGCTAGTAGGTCTGGTACACATCGTTAAGTATTTGATAAATCATCACTACTATTATCTAATTATCTCACTGATTGCACACAACATAAGTGCACAGAGCTTACTTGTCCAAGTTGCTTGTCTAAATACTTGCAACTAGTAAGTAAAGGAGTCAGGATTCAAATTCACATGCTCTTGGTGTGTGTTTTTTTTTTTTTTTTTTTGATATATATATACAATATTCTTTTTTTGGTTAGTGATTTTTTTTTTTTTAATATTGTGGGGCTAGCTTCCTCCACAGCATTCATTCTTTTTTTTTTTTTTAAGATTTATTTATCTATGCATATAAGAACTGGAGTGTAGACCAGAGGTGTGGGGAAGTGAGATGAGTCACCAGAAAGAGTGGGGAGCAGAACTGAAATGCACTGCTGAGGGGAGCAGCAGGTGAGACAGGAGAGGTCTGCTGCGCCATGTGGGTCACCTCCCTGGCCGGGGATCGAACTCATGCTGCAGTGGCTGGCGATAGCTTGATAGCTGTGTTTTTAACCCCTGCGCCACCAGGGAGACACTGGTTAGTGATATTAGCAAGTTAATTTTATAAAGTTTTCTAGCCAATTATTTTTCTCTTCAACCCAAATTAAATGAGACAATGTTTAACACGTGACTAAGCCCTCCCAAAGCCCATGGTTCATTGCTGATCTTCCTCTCCAGCACCCAAACAGTTTCACCCACCTGATGCCTGGGACCTCTGTTACTAGTGCCCCCTTGGTCCTGAATCTTGGTTTTTCGTGTCCATCCCTGGCATGTCACACATACAGCCCACGTGGCATGCCATCGAATAGAGAGTACCTTCCTGGCTGGGTCTGCATTTCTTCAAACTGGCTTCTTCCAACTTTCTTGCTACTCTTACTCTATTCCTGAATTTTGTCTCCTAGTCTCTATTTTCTTTGCTTCTTCATCCTGACATCTGATTAGGTTTTATCATCTTGATGCTGAAAACCCTGTTCAATATGATTTCAACATAACTCTTCTGTCCCTTTTCACATTTAGAGCCCCACCAGTGTGCCCTGCCCATTCTTGATTCAGAAGACACTTGTGGCAGAATCAGGACACATATCTAGGGAGTCTGAGGTTTAGAAATTCACCTGAGAAAGAAAGAGGAAAGGACAACGTAGCAAAGGCATGGAAGAGTAAAACAATACGGAGTATAAAAGGTTGCTACAGGGGTGGTTTGTGCTGTGCCCATATCCGGGGGTTGTGCTCCTGAAAACTGTTCTGCACTCTACACTCTAGGTAATGTTACAATACCAAGTAGGGAACAGAAGAGGCATTACAGAGTTAGTACAGCCCAAGGTCAACCATCAACCCACAAATGGATGGCGGTTATTGCCCAAGGATAGTGTGTGTTGATGGACTCAGAGAATCTAGATATATGGTACCACAGCAGGAAGCCCCCAGGAGTGCATCTCTCTGCCCCAGCACCATTTTGCAAAGGATACACCTGAAACCTAGAGTAAGAAATAATTTGCCTTTGTCAAATTATTTCTTGACAGGTTCTTGTTGCCTGAATACTAAAGGGGAGAGACCCATTCATTGAGGCAAACTAGGTTGCTGCTCAGAATCATTTTTGTACCAACCACATAACCTTTATCAACTTCACAAAAATTAGGATCCTGCGTGTTTAAAATTCATTAACCATTCGATCAACCCAATGAGTTCACTTCTAGGAAGCTCTGATAAAAAGTAATACAAATTTTATTGTTATATTCCCCATACAATTGCAGCCCCCCATTCTGACCCCTTCCCTCCCCTCCCGCCCCCGCCCCCCTAAAAGTGTCTCTGGTTCATAGTTTTTTGTTGATTTTGATTTTCACTTTCTTATAGTTATTCATTTTCCTGGTCCCTTATTTAAGTTTTCTAGATTCCTGCTATGAGTGAGACCATCCGGTATTTTTCTTTTTCTTTTTGGCTTATTTCGCTGAGCATGATCCCTTCCAGCGCCATCCATGTTGCTGCAAATTGCATGTGTTTATCTTTTTTGAATGCTGAGTAATATTCCATGGTATATATGGACCACATCTTCTTGATCCAGTCATCTATTTTTGGGCATTTGGGTTGTTTCCAAAGCTTAGCTATTGTAAACAGTGCTGCTATAAACATAGGGGTGCAGGTGTTCTTTGGAATTGATGTTTCAGTGTCCTTTGGGTAAATACCTAGGAGTGGAATTGCTGGGTCATATGGAAGCTCTATGTTTAGTAGGTCCAGAAATCTCCACACAGCTTTCCACAGTGGTTGGACCAGTTTGCACTCCCACCAACAGTGCAGAAGAGTTCCTTTTTCTCCACACCCTCGCCAACATTTGTTGTTGCTAGTTTTTTTAATATGTGCCATTCTCACTGGTGTAAGATGGTATCTCATGGTAGTTTTGATTTGCATTTCCCTGATGACAAGTGATGTTGAACATTTTTTCATATGCCTGTTGGCCATTTGCATTTCCTCTTCAGAGAAGTTTCTTTTAAGCTCTTCTGCCCATTTTTTGACTGGATTATTTTCTTTGTTGTTGTTGAGTCTCATCAGCTCTTTGCAGATTTTTGTGATCAGTCCTTTATCATTAGTGTTGGGTGCAAAAATGTTCTCCCAGTTGGTGGGGTTTCTCTTTGTTTTTGTTATTGTCTCTTTTGCTGTGCAAAAGCTCTTTAATTTGATATAGTCCCAGCTGTTTATCTTTGCCTTCACTATCACTGCTTTGGGTGATGTGTCTGTAAAGATGTCTTTGATGTGCAAATCACGTAGTGTTTCGCCTATATTTCCTTCTATATATTTTATGGTTTCAGGTCTTATGTCTAGTTCTTTAATCCATTTTGAGTTGATTTTTGTGTATGGTGTGAGGTGGTGGTCAAGCTTCATTCTTTTGCATGTAGCGACCCAGTTTTCCCAGCACCATTTATTTATAAAAAAAAAAAAAAAAAAAAAAAAAAAGAAGGAATGCTCCACTCTTAAGATATTAATCTAGAAAGTCTTGCCTATTCCTATACAGAGAGAGCGTTATAGGAGTGGTATATTTCTCCTTAAGTCCTATCTATGGTATATTTCTCCTTAAGTCCTATCTATGACGCTCAGGAGATCAACTGTGCTCTCGCTTCTTAGTTTATAAGATTTTCCCCCAATAAAGCTTTTGGGACTTACCATGTAAAAAAAAAAAAAAAAAAAAAAAAAAAGTAATACAAAGATGTGCGTATATGTGCACAACACAGCTTTATTTGCAAGAATGAAACAGTAGAGGCACCCTGAGCATCCGTCAGTGGAGCAATACCCTACGCCTTTGATCAAATAAGCTTAATGTAAAAAGATATCCACACTGTGCTAAGTGGAGAGGCGAGGTGCAGCTACATATGTATGATCCCCTTCTTGTTGGAGTAAGGAAAGTTTATGTGTTGATATTTTGCTTTATAAGCAGAAGAATATTCTGGAAAGATACTCATGAAACTGTCAACAGTGTGTGATAGTTTAGTTTTTGGAATATTAACTTGGGCCTATCCTCCTTATGTTTCTTCCTTTCCTCCTTTGTGAGCAGCTGGTCAGGCCTCTTAGTGGCCTCTTGCCATAGCAGTATTTTTGACACGGGGCCAGAAGAAAAAGTTGTCTGCAAAACATTTGTGATTTGGGTCCTTACTTTTATAAAACCTCAAGCCATTGAGGGTATTATGTATGGTATCCTGTAGGAGCAGGAGAGAGTAGGGAAGGTCTGTGAAAGGGAAATGGGAGAGAAGATTGTGAGTTTAAGCACCCCCAGGAGAAAGAAGACCTCAGGAGGTCTGACTGAAGGAGTTGGGTGTTCTAAAGTCTCACCAAAGATTTTTCTGGCTTAAATAGAAATAGCAAAGGAACGAGAAGTAAGAGAGAACGTGTGGTCTGAGACCATCTAATAAATACCATAGATGAGGGTCCTCCCTGGTGGCTCAAGAGGTTGAGATGCAACCTATGTAGCTATCCACAGCCACTGCAGCATGAGTTCGATTCCTGGCTAGGGAGCTACCCACATGGGGCAGCAGACCTCTCCTTACTTGCCTGCTGATCCCATCAGCAGTGTATTTCACTCAGTCTGCCTGTTCTGTTCCCCACTCTGTCTCTGGTGAATCCTCTCACCTCCCACACCTCTGGCCTGTACCCCAGTTCTTGTATGCATAAATAAATTTAAAAAAAAAGATATTAAAATAAATAAATAAATAATACCATAGATGAAATTCAGTGGCTGAAGAGACAACCTAAGGCCCTATCCTAACCCTGAAAGTAACAATAATGGTCAAGAATGAATTCTTTTTTTAATACATATTTTTTAAATTTATTTTGCATACAAGAACTGGGGCATAGGCCTGAGGTGTGGGGGGTGACAGGAGTCACCAGAGACAAAGTGGGGAGCAGAGCAACAGACTGACTGAAATATACTGCTAAGGGGAGCAGCAGGTGAGCCAGGAGAGGTCTGCTGCACCACGTGGGTAGCTCCCTGGCCAGGGATCGAACTCAGACCATAGTGGTGATAGCTTGATAGTGGGAAGTCTTAAACTCTAGGCCACCAGGGAGGCCCAAGACCAAATTCTTAATTATCTAATAGGATGAAGAAAGTAGCTGTAGGCTCTGAGTTTATTTTATGTAAAACAAATGAAGTGTTACTGCTTGTACATCTGACTTTGTGAAATAAGGTTCATATCCACAAGTAACAGGGTCAAAGATTCAAAGGGGACTATTCCACTTCTTATGTCATATAATTTTCAAGTGAAAGGATAATGGATAGTTTTTTGGTTTTTTTTTTTTTTTTGCTCCCTCCCTTAGTATTTTTCTAATAAACCTATTTTTAACATTCATTAAGTCACCCCACCCTCTCAGTCTGGAGGGCGGGACAAGGCCAACTGCAGAAGCTCTATTTCTGACACTGAGACACGACTCCTGTGTATTCATTTGAAAGATCCACCTGGCCAGATGGATCCACCTGCACAGACAGGAATGACCCCCCTCCTGATCCTGAATTTCTGGTTCTCGTGGACTCTGAAATTCTCTACACTCTCAGAAAGGAACCCCCTTTTGATCATTCTTCACGTCTATCTCCTGACTCAAGTATCCCTCTCAATGTCCAGCTGTGAACTTACCTTGCCACTCATTCATTCTCCAATTTCCTTGATTTCTTTAACAGTTTATTTGGAGGAGGATGACTCTCTGAGGAAAAGAAAATGTCTTTAGTGGCGGTTAGGAAGTTGACACGTAAAATTAACCATTACGATAACTCTGCTAGTCTATTATTTTTATGTGTTTGAATCATAGCTCCTCAATAGGATTTTAAGGCTTTCGGGGAGCAGGGAACAAATGACATCATGAGTTAAGGCAGAGATGTGTCTACTGAGCCATGATACAATAACCAGAATTTCAAATGCATTTCTTGTGACTGTGAAGTTAAATATTTAGTAAAAGAAACTGTGGGATTCTCATCTTTCTGCTACAGCCTTCAGGTTGCTTGATGGGGAGATAGTATTTCATTGGAGCCTATTCACTGAGAGTAAAGAAGGCAACTCTCAGTTAAGTCCTGAGTTACCAACTAGTGAAATGGCTCAATAAGAGTAGATTGTTGATGATTATGATTTAAAGGTATCTTCATGAGTATCTCTGATTCCAGGCCATGTTAGCGATAACTGAGAGCACAGAGCCAGTTGGTGATCAGTAGGTCAAACATTAACTGGACAATCCTCCCTCCTAAACTCCTGCCTTCCAACACATACACACACACACACACACACACACACACACTCACACTGATCTGACTAAATTAACTGAAGGTGAACCAATTAATTTAAAGTTAAGTCTGAGGTTTTGATCTCAGATCTATCTTCATGGAAGCTACCAGAGAATTAGTCAAAGGGAAGAAGGAAACTATGGGAGAGAACAGAGGGACGAACTTGCCTTTCTACAGCTTCTGCTCTTCTAGACTCCAGAGTTAACCACAATTAACAGCAACATTTTAAAAAGGACTGCCACTAGTCACCATAGATACAGTCCCACTCATAGATCATCTTGGATTTAATAGGATTGAAAACTCTCCTGATGTCCTTGTTCCCCCTCTAAAACCTGTCATCTCCCAAAGGGATAATATATATGATATAGTATTTTAATATTCAACATAAAGCACATGCAAGTACTACTTCATCTGCCTGTATCATGTTCCTAGAAGTATATTTAGAATTTTAAGCTGTTCCAACTATTACACATTTTGCCAAATTTTAGTCATTGAGGGAGTTGTGTTTAAACATCTGTTGACTGCAGATGTTAAGCAGTGTGAAATATTCTTTTAAGATGCCAAAATGCAATTAAAATCATAATATTTTTCTTAGTAACACATCATGCTACATCAATGGAAATTCAGAATGATAAAACTCAATGAACAATGAGTGGTAATAATTCTCTAAACAAATCAGCTGTGACTTGCCCCAGTGTAGACATAACTTTTAACTAAATTATGTTAAATTACTAATGCCTATTTGCTTAACTCTTTGAGAGAGTTAAGTTTTTTGTTTTTTTTTCCAAAGTCATGCAATGGTCAGGTGGGGTCAAATGCAAGGAAGGACATCTATTTGAGTCAAGGGGTGAAGACACTGTGACAGTAGATTTTTTTATTTTGACTCGACCACTGAACCAGAAGATGTTAATGGTTAAAACACTGAAATGCCAGCTCTTCTCTTGAATGCTACATAGAGAGGTCTGACTGATCCCTGGGCTCAGCATTCAGAGGAAGGTGTGTGGAACATGGCCTGGACATGCCTCAACCCAGGTGATGAGCTCCACCCACAAATAGTAGGAGAAAGACAACCACAACATAAGCAGAGAGGACTTTTTTTCTGTATTCCCTAGGACTTGAACTGCTTTGTTTTTGTTTCTGGGAAATAGAACAATACTGGAGTTTCCAAATGGAAGATGAGATCTACCTCTTTCATGTGAGTGAAGCAGTATCCAGAGCCCTCACAGTTCAAAGCTCTGTCTCTTATCTGAAATTTTACTGCTAGAATTTTTCGTTAGGTTTAAAATCTTGTAAGTTTCATAATGCTCCCAGTAGAACAATACACTCTTAGTAGTCTGTGTCCCTCTGATTTTTTCCTATTTCAATTTTAGATCTAATTTTATCTGCCTCCTAAAATTATGTTCCCTCTTTTCATAAGGACTGGGCCTACATACATAATTGGTTCAAACATTTTCGTTTGTTGACTAAATCAATCAAAAGTCAGTAAATGTTTTTTTGGAGTAAGGTGAATTTGTCAAATTGGGTGATCCATTATTTCTTAAATTCATCTCTGTTTGACTGAGGATCAGTAACATGTCAAACCCCACATTAGTCCCTGGGGCAGCAGAGGTGAAGATCTATAATCTCTGTTTCTGGCATCCTACCTGCCTGATGGGGGCTCAGATACATAGCCAGACCATCATTATGCAGTGTGGCTAGTGGAAGGGGAGGTGCGCAGAAGATACTCTCGAGTGAGAGTCACAACCAACCTCACTCTGGCATAGAGAGGAAGGTAAAGGAGTAGATAGTATTTATATAAAGGTCTACTGTGTTTCTATTCGTGTGTCAGGTATTTGGACTGATGATGGATGTTGGAGAAAAAGAAATTGGAAAGGGAGAAAACATCTTAGTCCTCAGAATTTTCAATTTAATTGCAGACAAGAAGATGAAGATATAGAGTATAATTAGAAATCAAGTCTATGAATTTATAAAATATAGGCCAAACTGATTTGCCAAACAATGTGACATGGGTGATAAGAAAGGTCAAGAGTAATATAGGATGGAATAGTTCAGAGAGGTCCTCATGGACCAGGCAGGCATGAGATAGATTTGAAATATCTGGTAAATTCATATTGGTAAAAATGAAGGGTCCAAGCTCTCTAAACAGTGGGTGTGGCAGGGACAAATGTCCTGAACTGGGAATAAGGAAAGCATCTTTGTTATTATTTGGGTGTTACTGGGATGGAAGCAAGGTCTGTGCAACCAGTGACCAGAATTAGGATGTGAAATTGAGTTTTAGGTAGGGTGTTTTATTCACTCATTACTCAGGGCCATACTCTGGACTAAGTATCATGGATACAGGAATTAGCAAATTCCTGCCATCTTGACTCCGGTAATCTAGTCCTGAAGAGAGATATAGAGGGATTTCTTGGGACTTAGTCTTGGTATCTGTGCCTCTCTTATTTCATACATCAAATACTGTCCAGCCGATGATATTTCCCTGATCTGTTAAGCTAAAATAATTTATGACAATGATAGTACTTAACATTAATAAGTACCTCTTAGACCAGTGTACAGCATTAAACACTTTGCATATCTCATTTGTAATGATATTTAATATCTTTTAAATGTTTCAAAGGACAGGGTACCATGTCATACTCTTTATGAAAATCACATCATTTCGTCCTTACAACATACTTAAGAAATATGTATTAATAACCAAGATGAAAATGCATACATTGTACAAAAATGAAAAATGGTGTAAAAATATAAAAAATTAAAAAAATAAGAATAAAGCATGACTCTTGGTACAAATGTGGGGGAAAAGAGAAATATGTATTACTATTATTTCCATTGTCTACGTGAAAAAATTGAGGCTTTGTAGAATTAAATTATTTCTACAAGGTCACCCTTCACTTTCAAGGGAACAAAGAGAATGCTTAGAGAATGTGATGACCAACACCATGCACCACCTTATGGAATAAAGCTTGCAGCACAGGGCATCACTTGAGAACTATGCTTGCCAAAAAAATTGAACATCAATTTATTAAATCTTTAGATTTAAGTTTCAGCTCATAGAAAATAGAGGGATAAATAATAAAGATAAATGACATTCAAAGAGATAAATAGGAAAATTTTAAATTTGGAAATATAGGGACTGGCTTTAGGTAACTGACCTGTTTTCTTCAACATGTCAATGACTTATCTTGTATTTACGCATCACACATCTGACAAGAGACTGATGTTGAAGATCTACAAAGAGCTCATACAACTCAACAAAAAGAAAACAACCCAATCAAAAAATGGGCAGAAGACCTAAATAAGCACTTCTCACAATAAATACATGAAAAAAGGTTCAAGTCCACTTATCATTGAGGAAATGCAAATCAAACCAACAACAAGATGCCACTTCACACCTGTGAGAATGGCCGATGTTAAAAAAAGAAAAACCAAAACAGAATCGACAAGTGCTATCGAGGATGTGGAGAGAAAGGAACGCTCTTACACTGTTGATGGGAATGTAAACTGGTCCAGCCCCTGTGGAAAGCTCTGCAGAGATTCCTAAAAAGACTAAAAATGTGACCCAGGATTTCCACTCCTAAGTATCTACCCAAAGAATCAAAAATACTAATTTGAAAGGAAATCTGCGTTGTCCTGTAGACCTCCAAATCCACTTTTTACAAAGGCAATTCTCTTGTGCAAGGGCAAAAACGCACCTAGATGGTAACAGGAATAGAGGCTACACCAGGCAGAAAGACACAGCCCATGCTAGCCTGCCACTTTGAACAAAGTGACTTCACCAAATATTCTTTGGGAAACTGATCTATTAAACCAAATATGAAATTACTGATACTTCTCTGATGAGGAAACAAAATTGAAAGCTCTGCCTATAGCCCATTTATAAGGGCTATTCTGCCTCAGTTCCAGAAGCTGACTATTGAACTTCAAGACATGAACTGGCATCAATGAATGAAATGAGTGTGAATCATTTCATTCTTGAAAATTAAACAAAGATGTGACTTAACAGGTGATGAGTTAGGTGGATGTACAATATTTCCACAAATAGTCATAAATCATGCTCATATTATTGGTATGATTTGGAACCCTTGAAATATTCCTGCATCTGAACCTTAGGTGAGAGAAGAAACTGAGTGTATCTGTTTAAACATGCTTAACGAAATATTTTTGTGGAAAGCTATCTTTCAGTGTTTTGGATGAGGGGATGTGTATTTTTTGCATGGAATGTCCCACATCACCAGGGCATCCTACTTTTTTTAAAGATTTATTTATTTATGCATACAAGAGCTGGGGTACAGGCCAGAGGAGCCGGGGGAGGGGTGGTGGTGAGAGGATTCACCAGAGACAGAGTAGGGAACAGAACAGGCAGACTGACTGAAATATACTGCTGAAAGGAGCAGCGAGTGAGACAGGAGAGGTCTGCTGTGCCATGTGGGTTGCTCCCTGGCCGGCCGGGGATCAAACTTGTGCTGCAGAGGCTGCGGATTGATTTATAGCGCTGTGTTTTTCCCCTTGCACCACCAGGGAGGCCCACAGGGCATCCTATTAAAAACATGTTTTTACTTTTGATTAGTTCCCTCACTTACATGAGGAATGAAGGAAGAGAGGACCAGAATTAACTATCATTGTTAACTCTTATAAATTCAGAATCTCATTCATCCATCACTTTGAGTAAAGTTCTGTTGTGAAATACAGTAGCCAGTAGCCACATGTGACTATTAAATTTAAATTCATTAAAATTAAATAAAATTTAATTTTTAGTTACACTAGCCACATTTGAAGTACTCAGTAGTCACATATGGCTAGTGTTACTATGTTAAAAAGCCAAGATTTAAAACATTTCCATTGTTGCAAAGGGTTCTTCCCATTTCCCCATTTTTTTCAAGGTGTAAGAGCAGCATTTGTCTCTATAGCCCTCATAGAATAAGATCAATAAGAAAATATCGAAAATTAGTTTCTCCAAAACTTGTTTTGAAACTCTATAGACTGAGCTGAAACTGTATAATGATTCTGACTAAATAGATCTTAAAATATTCCAAAAGAAAGGCCAAATTGACTTTTGTAATCTACTTGAATGACTAATTGGATTTTTGAAATTTGATTTAAAAGATATTATTAGATCTCATTTGTAACTAAGGGGATGGCCCAATATATCTGTATACTAATTATTGAAAAAGCCCATATATGATGTAGATATGCCCATGTACTATTTACAATATCTTAGCATCTCTCATGCATGTCTTCAAGGCAGAGAATACATAGAATAGGACACAAAGTGGCAAAGGAGAGTAGTTTTTCTTAAATGTTATATGAGAGGAATGACTCACTTGTTAGTCAAGCGAGATGATCAAGGACAAGAAAAAGGAAACGAGAAAGACTTAAAGTAAAGTTACTTCCAAAGTTCTAGAGTTGGTAGTTTATGTCTGAAACCCTAAAAGAGAGCTAAATCCAGTGAAATCCTATCCAGAAATGTTTAATTAAAAAATATAACCAATGTTAGATTAAAAAGTGCCAATTAGCTAGAAAGATTAGTAGGGGGAAAAGCACCACTTTAGAGGGAAGTATTTATTCAACAAAGAATGAAGTGTCCACTTGTAGCAGTGTGCTGGGCACTTAGAGTTTATTAGGAGAAATAGCATTAAAGAGATCATTACTAATGAGTAAAATAAAACTAAAGTTTCATGAATGTATGAAACTATTTAATAATAGGACCAAACCTATTTTTGGAAGTCTGAGGTAGTTGTCCTAAAGACATGACTTTCAGGTACAGTATTAGAGGATGAGTTGGATTTACCCAAGTCAAGAGGTGAGGAAAGAAAGTTTTGGGAGGAGAATTTGTGCATAGAGGATTTGTTATGTGTCAGGGGTAGCAAGCAAGGCTGGGAGGTGAGTACCTGCTCATGCAGGACCCTGTCCATCATGATCCATGAGTAGATTATAACAGGCATTTGCATAAAAATGGCTATTGTTTTTATTTTGATGATCAGTTAAAATATACAGAAAAAGACATTGTGCGAAAGTACCTAGTATAGAATGTAATGTCGTTCCCTGATCTATGAAAAGGAAGCAGTGTTTTTTTTTTTAAAGACTTATTTGTTTATGCATGCAAGAGCTGGGGTACAGGCTAGAGATGTGGAGGGGGGGTGAGAGGCTTCACCAGAGACAGAGTGGGGAACAGAACAGGCAGACTGACCAAGTCCACTGCTGAGGGGAGCAGTGGACGAGTCAGTAGAGGTCTGCTGTACCATGTGGGTTGTTCCCTGGCCAGCCAGGGAATTGAAATCGTGCTGCAGAGGCTGTGGATTGCTTTGTAGTGCAGTGCTTAACCCCTTGTGCCACCAAGGAGTCCCCGAAAAGGAAACAGTGTCTTGAAAGTTGTGGAGGTAAGAAAGACTATGGAGTTTTCTGAAATAGTCAAGAAGGTCAAAAGAAAAAGATAAACTGTAAGTGAGGTCACATTTTTGAAATTTTTAAATGACATTATAAGGTAATGAATTTCGCCTGTAAAACAGCAGGGACTGGTTGAAGGTTTTCCGTGGGGAAGGGCACAGTGAGAAATTTATTTTGAATGATCAGTGAAGTAGTGGTAAATGGCTGGGAAAGAAAAAATTTATCCTAGTAGCATAATTTACTTACTTATTTTGTTTGTTTATCATTTAAAAAAATTGTTTGCATTATATTTTTATTCAGGTAACATCAGTCTACAATACTTTGAGTTACAGGTTCACACCTCTTCAGATGTAAATGACCACACCACACCCACCATCAAATCACACATAGTCCTCCACCATATTCCATAGGGCCCCCTCCCATCTCTTTTAATCACTCCCAGTCTCTCTGGGGTCTTCAATTCTACAGTCATATTTCAAGGGCTTGTTTGGGTATAGTTTTGTCTGCTACTTTAATTCTTGATAGCCCACCTATGAGTGAAATCATACAATGTTTGTCTTTCTCCTTCTGCCATCCATGTTGTTGCAAATGGTGAGATTTCATCTTTTTTGGCTGAGTAGTATCCATTGTGTAAATATCTTTTTTATCCACTCATCAGTCCTCGGGCACTTAAGTTATTTCCATAGCTTGGCTACTGTAAATAGTGCAGCAATGAACATAGCAGTGTGTATGTCCCTTCAAATCAGTGTTTTTGCAATCTTTGGCTAGATACTTCGGAATGGAATGGCTGGATCATATGGTAGGTCTATTTTTAATATTTTGAGAAACCGCCATTCTGTTTTGCATAGGGGCTGAGCCAGTCTGCATCCCCAGCAACAGTGTACGGTGGTTTACTTTTCAGAGAGCTAAAAATTTTAATGAGCTTGAATTTGATGTTGTGGCCCAAAGCAGGTTACTCTGGCTTCTTGATGTGAGAATAAAAACTTTACTAAGAAAAATTATTTAGTAGGGTAAGTGAAATTGAGCTGTTATAACAATCAAGTAAGAAAAGGTTAGGCTCGTGTCCTGGGGTTAAGGAGTTTGGGTGCGTGTGGTTATGAAGAGTCAGGACCTTGAAGGCAACAAGAATGGACAGGTAGTTGTTGGCATCTCTCTAGACTCCATTTTACTCTTCTCCCAACAACAGTATTTACATTCTCCTTTGGGGAACTGCCCCCACCTCAACTTAGAACTATCTTTAGCTCTTAGTTTTAACAGTTGGCTCAGGAATATACTGGTGACCTTATCTGAATCAAAAAGAAACCAGGAAACATTTGCTGAAGCTTCTCTGGAAAAGAAGCTTCTTCATGGTTCCTCAGGTGCAATGAGAGGAGATGGTCTTTCTTCCTAAAAAGAGTAGGATAAAAATGAGGAGCCTGGCATAGCTACAGCCTTTCATTTTTTTTTGAAGATTTGGTTATTTATGCATACAAGAGCTGGGGTGCAGGCCAGAGGTGCTGGGAGGTAGGGAGGTGAGAGGATTCACCAGAGACAGAATGGGGAGCAGAACAGGCAGACTGACTGAAATACACTGCTGAGGGAAGCAGAGGGCAAAACCGGAGAGGTCTGATTCACCATGTGGGTAGCTCCCTGCCCAGGGATTGAACTGGTGCTGCAGTGGCTGCTGATAGCTTCACAGAGCCAAGAATTAACCCCTTGCACAACCAGGGAGGCCCACTACAACCTTTCTATACAGTATGAAGAACCAGGGATGAGCATGAGCTGTAACAGGAAGAACAGAGACAAGTGAATCAAAGAGAAAGGCTCCACTACCTGATGACCTTGAGAACTACCACATGCCAATCATGTGAACTGATAAACTCTTTCTTTTTGTAAGCCAGTTTGTGCTGGGATTTCTGTAGCTGGAAACCAGCCCATAAAACTAAGGGATATAGGAGTGGCAGACAAAAATAAGTTCATTTTTAAAATAGAAAATTGATGAGAAATTATCACCAGGCAGGATTAATTTTATCCCATCTATAACATAACATGAGAATTGGCTTTATAATCAAAAGGGTAGATTATAATCTGTAAGTGATGTAGTAGCACATGGTGTTAATCAAAGATCCCACTTACAGCCATGTGCTACTGCCTATTTTTTCTACAACTGTTCCTTATAATAAAGAATCATGACTGGGAAATGCTCCCTAAAAAATGAACTGAAAAAAGAAGAATATCAAAAATCACTGGTAACTCCTATTATCATTTAGGGGTTTATCTTTCCAATGCATTTTGCATATACACACACATTTATTTTTGTAAAAATGGGATCGTAAAGCACACACTGTGTTGTAACCCAAGTTTTGCACACAACAATATGTAACAGGCATATTTCCATGTCAATAAATGAAGAGTTACACTATCTCCTTACTAACAGTTTCACATACATGTTTTTACAAAGAATATCTTCAGGGTGCTAAAGGCAAATTTTAAAGCCAAGTGCATACTCAGATCCTGGCTCTTTCTTTTTTCTCTCAAACACTGTCTGGTTCCTCACTTCTGTTTTGCAGTTTAATTAAAATGATGCCTCTACCTTCCTTGATACAATGCCTGACACAGTGTGACACTTGATAATAAAAGTTACTATCATTTTTAATACTAACACTATACTGTAAGTGCTAAGGTGAGGAGAGATATATATAGATATAGATATATAGATATAGATATAGACATATCTAATAGATAGAATAGATTTAGGACCTACATATAAGTTACAAGAAATAACTAGAAATCATCATATTCTTAATTTAAAGGTCATCATGCCATTATATTCCTATTTTCAAGGTCAAATAATTTTCATAGCATAATTGACATCAAATTTGAGCAATGCGGTTGCTCAAAAACTTTCTATCTCCCTATTTAATTCCTTCCCACCTTCCACAAATTAAGATGAACAGAAACATAAGAGTGGAGTTTATGGTCTTTATGAAAAAGTGATTTTCTCTGTGTCCTTAGGCAAAATGCCTTCAATTGACACAGGCTCCATCTGCACTCCAGGCAAAACTGCACGTTCTTCTTTTTTTAAATGTGTGTTTTTAAAATACCATTTGGCACCCACCCTACAAAGCTTAAAAATTAGATTTTGAAAAAAAAAAAAAAAACCATCACCCAAAATGTTGCCTCACATGTAGAGGCAAGCAAAATGAATTCATGTAAATGATCCTTAAGAAATGTCTTTAAGTCTGTATTCCAACAATTGCATTTTTAAAAATATACACTGATTTGCTTTTAAAATTGTAGTCTCCATATATTTTTCTTCCTCTTTTAGAAAAGAACCTGAATTATGCAAGTAGTTCTTGCAGTAAGAAACCCTGTAAATGAAAACTCCTATTTGCATCATGGAAAAATTAGGGAGTCACTATTTACTCTTCAAAATGGTTTTCAAAAATAATTCAAAGTTAAATCTCTTTAAGTAGAAAACTTGCCAAGGAGACGTAAAACATGATTTAAATTTAATACAACTTTTCTGAAATTGATTTACTATGTATAGTGAAACAATTAGAATATGAGAAAAATTAATATATCCTCCATGATACTCTCAACAGTTTATGACTGTAAATAGATTGAACAAGAAAGAGATGGAAGTATCTAACACAAATGGCCTTAGACTTAGTGATGCAAGAAGGTGATCATATCCAATGTGGATGCAAAATGGTAATAATAGAGGTCATTTGTTCTATCAGCTTAAGATCTTCCAAGCCAGGGACTATTCATGTTTGTATTAGAGTTCTTTTCTCAGTAACATCTTGAGTATTTGCATTCTAAAACTGTCATCTTGTGAATTATTCAATAAATAATTGAGTTAGAAGACTTTAGAAAATATAAAGCAGGCTCCCTGCCACACCCTTCAATATACCAAAATTAATTCCACATGGATCAAAGATTTAAAAGAATAGGCTTTTTTCTATTTTAGCAACATGATCACTAGAGTCAGGGTATAGAATACCTACAAGTTTGCATTAAATTGTTTAAATATATTTTAGTTCATGGATGAGCTGTCAGAACACTAAAGGGGATTTTCAAAAATCTTTGAGGCCAGAATCAATAGTAAAGAGAAATAATCTTTTACCTTGACCAGGGAAATATTCCTTAAACAAGAAAAATCCAATTCCCAAACAGAAAGATTGGTAAATTCATTAAAATTAAGAATTTCTGTTCACCAGAAAATACCATAAAGAAAGGAAAATGACAAGCCAAAACAAAGACTATGATAAGCTTTATTTTTTTAATATTTTATTTTATTTTAGATTTTATTTTTGTTAATGTATACAAGAATTAGGGTGTAGGCTAGAGGTGAGGGGTGGTGGGGAGTGAGAGGATTCACCAGAGACAGAGTGGGGAGCAGAACAGGTGGATTGACTGAAATACACTGCTAAGGGGAGCAATGAGCAAGACAGGAGAGGTCTGCTGTGCCATATGTGGGTTAGCAAACTGTCGGGGGAAGGCACTCAGGCTGTAGCTGTGACAGTATTAAGACTTAACCTCTAGGCCACCAGGGAGGTCCCTATGATGAGCTTTAGAAGAGAACCTGCCTAAGGCCACACAAGAGCCCTTTCTTCAGGGCATTGTAAATCTGTTCACTAGTATTATTCAGGTAGGAACATTCTTTTTATTATAATGCCACTATACTCTTATCATCTTATCTAAAGTACTGTCACTGGAGTTGCAACAAAGGGAGCATATGTGAATTTCCATGAGACTTTGTGCTGATCTAGTTGAACAGTATCCTTCCATTTGTTCAGTCAAGTGCTCATTCATTCAATTTAAGTTTCAATTAGTAGACATTAATTGAGCATCTACTTTATGCCTAGCACAACCCTAAGCCTTGAACATCCTCAAGGGAAAAAGGCTGGACTTCAAAATGTATTTCTTCCTTCAATCAACAGCTATCTATTGAACAACTGCAATATACCAGGCATTGTTGTAAATAGTGAACTATAACTGGGGGAAAAAGGAAGAATTTTTCGTTCTCAAGGAGTTTTCTGTCTAGTGATATCTACAAATATCACATAACACTAATATCTAAAGTTCTCTACACCCATTCCTCACAGGCTCACCCAAGAATTCCAATCCCTTTCATTACTCCTCCATCATCAATCTATCTGTGGCTACCAAGGGGGTGTCATTTATTCAACAATTCAAGACAGATTGTCACTTACTCCTGGACCCTGTTCTCATATTCTGAGCCAACCACCAAGATTGCCTTAATTGGTACAAATTCTGTTAATGTCTTAGAAATAAAAATTTATATCATAAACTATTTATAACAAACATAGAAATGTATATCATAAACTATATGGTAGGCACTAATTCCCTAAAACACATCATTTAATTCTAAGAGCTATATTATGTAGTCTTTAACTTTGAACTCTATCAGCATAAAGAGTAATGTGTGCATGTGAATCTATACCTTAGGGTAGCTAATTATCTTAGGTAACCACCCTAATTAAAAACACTATAAGATGATTAATTAATATTCACACAATTCTAATCAGGAAAACACCCTAAGGATGGCCAGTTAGCCTTTGAAAAAACCCTCCTGGAATTCCACACTCCAGGGACAGTTACTATAAAACTACCTTAGTCCTTCATCAGTCATGATCTCTGATCAACTTCAAAGGTTTATTAATTTACATAATGGATGTTAAAATCAGCTTTCATTGGTGAAATGAAGAGCGTTCCA
Source organism: Talpa europaea (assembly GCF_964194135.1). Classification (NCBI taxonomy): domain Eukaryota; kingdom Metazoa; phylum Chordata; class Mammalia; order Eulipotyphla; family Talpidae; genus Talpa; species Talpa europaea. Next base: position 26,353,520 of record NC_140073.1, read on the forward strand.
GATCCTGGACTGGCTAGAAGTATTATACAGGAGCTCTCCATTATTAAAACAGAAGGCAAAAATCTAGTCACCCAATAGCGCAATTGCGCTATTAAAAAGAAATTCCTAAGTTTAGGATTCTGAAGAGGAATTTATCTGGCTCTTCAGCAGATAGAAATTTAAGCAGCATTCTCACATATGGAAGAATAAAAATGTAACCCCCATATTATATAAACATGTAAAGTTCTTGCAAATTAACAACATATGTATTTGTCAATATATATTAAAGTATAATATATATTTGCTAATTTTAATTTTTAATGTATATTTGTTAGGTTGTTGGTATATATTTGTTAATTTGTTTTATATATTTGTTAATTTTATATTTGTTAATATATAGTATTGTATCTTATATATATATATATATAAACAGTTTGACTTAAAAAAATAAACTTAAGCAGAATTCTACCTCTAAAAATTGCAAATTGCCATAGTCACCTAAAAAGAATTATAGACAGTGAGACTTTGTTACCTTTATAGAATGAGTTGTATAACTTTTAAGCCTACTTACCTGTGGCAGAATTTGAGAATTTGGCCTGAAACGTGTTTTCATTGCAAAGCAGCACCTTATAGAGACATTTAAAAAGCTCTCCTCCATCTGTAACTGTTATAGATGGCCTGTCCTCTCATAAAAAAAAGAACCTAATAATAATAATCCTTAGAGGGGGAGGAGGGAGTAGGATGAAAACAAGGGGGGATGGGAATTGTATGGGGACCATAACGATGACAAAAATGCATACATTGTGCAAAAATGAAAAATGATGTAAAAGTATATAAAGTAAATAAATAATAATAATAATAATAATCCTTAAAGGATCTAGTATTTGTAAGTAGGCAAAGTGGCTCAGGTCCATTGCCCACAGATAAGTATTACTATCTCATTTGAAAGAGGAGGAATATGGTTTGAGATGTTAAGTCATTTCATCACGTTCTCAAAATTAGTAAGTAAGGGAACTGGAATTTGAAAGGCAGCTCTGTGTGATCCCACATTTATAACAATGATGAAATTATGAATTCTGCCTCCCATCATTGGGTGCATCACCCACTGTTACACTCCAGCCTTTGGAGGGAACGCCTGACTCTCAATCCACACGCGTGCTATGTGCACACCTATAGGGAGGTTTACCATTCCAGGATACAAATTCATCCTGTAAACCTCCCATCCAAATTACCTCTCTCTTGACTTTGGGCACTCTTTAGAGAATTTTGGGGTGCACAGGTGGTTCTGCACAGCAGACACAGAGGAAACTTAGCTGTGTCTGCTTCTCGAAGAGAGATTCAAGGCATCTTCAAATCCAACTATTTTCCTAGGATACTTTTTTCCTGAAAGATTGTGAATAGGATCCTGCAGAGAGAAATATTTTTTTAAAGATTTATTTCTTTATACAAGAGGTGGGGTATAGGACAGAAGTATGGGGGTGGCGGTGAGAGAATTCACCAGAGACAGAGTGGGGAACAGAACAGGCGGATTAACTGAAATGCACTGCTGAGGGGAGCAGCGGGCAAGTCAGGAGAGGTCTGTTGTGCCATGTGGGTCACCTCCCAGGCCGGGGATCAAACTCATGCTGCAGTGGCTGTGGGTAGCTTCATATTGCCGTGTCTTAACCCCTTGTGCCACCAGTGAAGCCCCCAGAGAGAAATTTTTAAGAAGGGGGCCACGTTGCTAATCTTATTAAAATAGTGCAATTATTTGAACTCAGATGCTTTACTGAGTGTGATCAGTTTACAGCCATCTAATCCAATCCAAATAATGTTCTGCCTCAGAAAGGGACCACTCAGGCCCACTCTGGCCACAGGCCAGCCTGGATGCTTTCCACTGAAAGCAATGAGCTTCCCAGTCCAGTGGACTCTGGGGCTTCATCCTGCTAGCATCCTGAGTAGGATGCTAGGATCTCCCTATGTTTTGATAAATCCATGTATATGTTTATACTCACGCCAGGATGACATTGCCCTTCTGTTAACTCCAGTGCCATAGTGAACATGTTCCTTTCTCTAACCCATGCATTGATAGCTGACACAAAGCTCCCTCGATGGTGCTGCTGTTGAGGGGAAGGATCCACTTATTTTGGTAACAACAACAATGATTATAATAATAAAACAATTGTGTTTAAATGACTGTAATAATAATAAAGCACTGAGTGCTTATTATATGCCAGAAACATAAGTGCTTTACATATATTATCCTAGAAGAGTTCACAACAGCCCTTTGATCTGGACAGTAGTATTATTGTCCCTACTTTATAAATAAGGAAACTGAAGCTCAGGAAGTTTAAATGAATTGTTGGGGGCAGAAATTAATCTGAGTTTACTTGACACTTACCCCTTCCCTTGATCTCTATTCTTGGAAGCAATCAGCCCATAGTATATGAGTTTTTTTTTTTTTAATTGCAGTTGTTTTGATTTAATGGGTTTGCCATTTCTTGTAAAGAAATATGTAGTACTTCACTTCAGTATGGTAAAGAAAGCATAGTGTTTGGAATCAGGGGACCAGAAATCAGTCCTGGATTTACTATTGCCAAGACATCTGATCTTGAAAAGATTCATTTCTCACAGTCTGGTTTCCTTTTCTATAAGATGGAAATGACACAAGCATCATCCAGTTATTGTGTAAATCAGAGTAACAGCTCCATAAGGATGAATTCCCCCCTACCTTCCCCACATAACTTAGCTTTTTAGTGGCTGCTCTAGAATCCAGATCCTTTAACTTCTTGTCCTCTACCCATTCTAGTTGGCAGGGGACTCTTTCAAATTGCCAGTTATATGCTAGGCAATGTCTTTGTCACTTATCTAATTTGATATGTTAGAGAAGTCTTAGGCACAGTGACAGCTGAAAGCTTACTAGCAAATGAAGAAACAGAAGGAAAACTCTAAAAACCCTGACATAAGACACACTAAGTAAAGGCTATTGAACAGTGGGGTGAATCATGTTATTCAAAAGGCAGATAATGGCGTGATAGGTTGTAGATAGCTATCCTTAAATATGCTTAAATTTAAAATAAAAGGATTGACTGCCTAGTAAGGTAGACCTGCTCTCTGGCAATTCAACCATCCAGAAAAAATATTCCAAAGACTCCTTTCCCATTTATTCAGTCATTACAAAGCACCTGCCATCTCCCAGACACTGATCTTGATATAGGAATACAATAGCAAGAAAAGTACATAAAAAGTCCTTTTTTATGAAGCTTACACTCTTGTAGAGGGGATGCAGACAATTTATAAGCTGAGTAATAAGTAGAGAGTGCTGGAGAGGAAAACAAGGCAGAGGAAAGTAGCTATGAAATATAGAGTTTGAAGTTTTAAACTTTAGAAATAGAATGAGCAGGGAAAGCTTACTAGGAAAGTAACTTTTGAGTAGAGACATGGAAGAAATGAAAATCATTGCTCTTTTGATATTTGGGTGCTATCCCTCCTGGGAAGAAACAAAAGAAAGCATCCCAAAGTGGGAGCATGTCTGGCTTGTTTGAAGACCAGCAAGACCAGTGAAACACAGTGAGAGAGGGGGCTGCCTTTAGAGTGGTAATGATGGGGGTCAAGGAGAGAGCAGTCGGTTAAAGTGGCCGGGTAGGTATGGTCTTGTCAGTCAAGATTTACAACGTTGGTTTTCACTCTGCATTAGATAATCTGAATTGATATATTTACAAGACCCCTCTCTTTGCCTGTTGAGAGCAGATTAACAAGGAGTAAGGATAAAAGCAGAGAGACCAATTAGGAAGCTAGCTCAATAATCCAGGCAAAAAAAAAAAAAAAAAAAGATGAGTCTTGGAGCAGATTGAAGATAATGGGTGTGGGGGAGAAGGAATTGAAAAATATATTAATATAAATATCAGTCTATATCCATGTCAGTCTACATAAGTGTGTGTCAGAGGTGACAACACTTGATTTCAAAATGGATGGGCAGTCTGAGTAAAAGAAATGAGTCAAGAATGACACCAAAATGTTTTGCCAAAGCAGTGGAAGGATGACGGAAAGATGGCGAGACAAGTCCCAAACTCCATAGTGTGGAGACAGCACCCAGCACAGCCTCCTTCTGCTGTCACCATTTTCCTTGGGCTCTGGCCCATTTTTGGTTTCCTTAACTCACCCTCTCTCTCTTCTTCTTTTTTTTTTTTTTTAAGATTTATATATTTATGCATCCAAGAACTGGGGTGTAGACCAGAGGTGGGGGGGGTGAGCGGATTCACTAGAGAGAGTGGGGAGCAGAGAAGGCAGATCTACTGAAATATGCTGCTGAGGGGAGCAGCGGGTGAGTCAGGAGAGGTCTGCTGCGCCATGTGGGTTGCTCCCTGGCCAGCTGGGGATTGAACTCGTGCTGCAGTGGCTGGTGATAGCTTGATAGCACTGTCCTTTAACCCCTGCACCACCAGGGACACCCCTCACCCTCTCTGTGCCTACAGGCCTCCACACAGGGCATCCCTTCTCTTTGTAACTCTTCTTTCCCGCTGATTTCTTGAACAAGACTTACCCTCAGCATGTGATGGGTAGTATTCAACAGATAAATGATTGAAAGAATACCTAGATGTTCCAGACAAACGGGATTGTCTCTGGGAGACCATGGTGCTGGAAAGAAGTTTGGTCTGAGAGGAAAGGCATGAATTGAAGTTACATGGAGTTGCAGGGGTAAGAATGCCATAATCACTGAAGGATCTGGGGTGGCGGGGGGGGGGGATGGAATAGAGACTGGAGCGCTTTATTCAGATCCCCTTCTCAGGGATGACATGCTTATCCTTCAGCTATTGGGAATATTGGCTGAGTCGCTCAATGGAAATTGTCTCAGCCACAGAGAGCTATGTATTCCAAGATGATGCTCTCTTTCAGAAAGCTGTTATGAGGACACAGTAATTGACCTCTGGGGCTTGATTTGGGACAACTCTGAGGGGGCTTTCTAAGAGATAGAGATCTGCCATTGGATGGCAGAGGCCTGAGTTGGAACCATCTTATAAGTCAGCTTCTTCCTCTGTCCAATGCCATCTCCCTACTTACCCACAAGGGCATGTCCTGATAAATCTTTCATGGGCAGCTCCCCTTCTCAAAGTCTGTTTCCATAGAACTCAATTGAAAACAGGACACATCTTTGCAACATCTAACTCCACTGAGTCCTTTAGATCCCTCTGTGTATCTCAGGGGCTCAGGCAACCATGGCAGCTTCAGGAGGTGAGCCAGCTGTGAGACTGAGACCCTGACAATTGGAAAGGTTCATTAGTGAAACTATGCAGTATAATTTCATAGAAGATTATTCTATCTGGAGGCTAACAGATGGCTCTGAAGCCAAATTCAGGGCTCTAATTCAACAGAGAGATTCTGCTGATGTCACCAGCACTTGAGCTGTGTGTTCCAGTGTGGGCTTTTTAAGGGTGTTGGTTGTCTTTTTTGTTTTTCCTTCCACAAACAGCCATAGAGCCTCGAGAGTTAATTCAGCCTTGTAGTCACTCCAAGGCCATCTGTTGTTCAAATTAAAATACATATTTTTAACTTTAACCTTTCAATCTCTAAAGTTTTAAACCTTTGCAATAGAAACAGTCACTTTGCAACAGCTTTTCAGCTTCCTGATTCAGTGACATCAATGAAAGGGTAATGTGAGTTGCAGGGACGTCAGTAAGGAACGTTGGCAAGGCTGACACCGGGAAAGGGACAGGGAGAATTTACCAGGCTATTTTCTGTTCTTGCATGACACGGTAACGTGCTATGCTCTCCTTAGCTGGAGTTAATCAAAACTCTGAATAGATTTCATGCAGGATAATTTAGGCAGTCATATTTATTTTGAGACATTAATAAAGAATGATTTAGAAAAAATACTGCAGAATTTAAGCTCCTTTGTTAGTTTTATTAATCTGTTGGCATATTCTAGTGTAGAAGTTGGAATAAAGCATACCCAAAATACTGATTGCTCTGTGAATGATTTTTTTCTGATTTAAAAAGGCATGCATGCTCGCTGTAGGAAATACGGAAAATATAGAAAACGACATACATACTGATAATCCTGCTGTCTAGAGAATAATGCTTTTAACATCTTGGTGTATTTGCTTTGTATTTTAAAAGGTTAATTTAAATAGTTTCTAGATGCAGAGAACAGGCCATTATAACCTTTGATGTTTTTGTCCTTGATATTTGAAGATGTTATTGCTAATCTCTGATTTAAAGGGGCATATGCCTTGGCTCTATTTTATCTTATTTCTTCCCACTAAAATGTGGGATTTTCTGTGTCATCCATCCATCTTACGTGTGATACATGAATACATTTTTTTTAAAGATTTATTTATTTATTTATACAAGCACTGGGTACAGTCAGAAGCGCGGGAGGGTGAGAGAATTCACCAGAGCCAGAGCGGGGAGCAGAACAGGCAGACTGATGAAGTACACTGCTGAGGGGAGCAGCGGGCGGCAGGAGAGGTCTGCGTGCCATGTGGGACCCTCTCCCAGCAGCCGGGGATCGAACCGGCACTGCAGAGGCTGCGGGCAGCTTCGCAACCCAGAGCTCAACCGCTGTGCCACTGGGGAGGCCCTGAGTACATTTTTAAAAACTATTTTAAACTATGCAAATTAAAATGGTATAGTGTCATTTTCAGTTCAATTTATTTCAACAAGTCTATGTCTTATGATGGATTCTATGTATTCTGCACTGCACGGGGTAAAGTTAAGAAGGGGAAGGGATAGAGAGATATAAATGTGACAACCACATAGATCTTAAATGTAGTTCATATTTGTTCAGTCATGCCACAAATATTTATTGAACACCTACTGTATGCCAGCATTGTGCTAAGCATTGGAGCTAATTAAGAACAATAAGAACACATTCCCTACCTTCATAGGACTTACCTTCAATTGGAACAGACTAATTAAAATAAAACACACACATAACTAAATGAGATTATTTCAGATGGTATCTATTAATTGTGTTTTTTATTTTCTATATCTTATTTTATAACATTTTAAAAATCTTGCTGTCAGGGGAGAGGCTGGCCTTTTCAGGGCTAACCCAATTCATAGCAAAGAATAGAAGATATTAATTAGCAAAGGATTCCAAAGGTCTCACCCTGGGTCATGCCTTTCACATGCAGACCAACCAATCCCTAACCTACAACCATCCCCTTTATCTGTCACACGATGAGCCAATATTTGCCCTTCCCTGGTGGATCCCAAGGCTAGGTACCTGGAAACTAATTAGAAACTTCTGTATCCCAAGGCACACTGGAATTAATCAAACTTGCCAATCCCTAAGTGTTCACTTTTGCCCTGCCCTGTCTTCTCCTTGGAGACCCAAATAGAGTCTCTGTGCTAGGCTTTCCCCTCATTCCCGCTTCTGCCTCCCAAATCCTCACATACCACCCTCCCTCTGTGGCCATACCAAGCAGAGCATGCTACCCTAGCTGAGCAAATTGTAAGCAAAAGAGTTCCCCCCTCAACAGCATTGACCTCTGCATGTTGTCAGTAACCTCCATCAGTTAAAATAATTAAGATACAACAGTAGGTGCTATGAAGGCAAATAAAATAGGGGGGACTTATAGAGGAAAGTTGAAGTGTGCTACTTTAGAGTGGTGATAAGGAAATGTTTCTTTAAGAGGTTGGCATTTTGGCTGAGACCTACTTGATGGAAGGTGCCAGCCATGCAAAGAATGTTCCAAACAAAAATTATAGCAAGTGCAAATATCCTGAGTCAAGATGAGTTTTGCTTGTCTAAAGAACAGGGAAGCTGGAACACAGGAGAGAGGCAAAGTGGGCAGGAAGAGATGGGAGAGGGAGGTGGGGCAAAATTCATAAATTCATGGACTTTTAAAGAGGGTGAGCCAGACTGGTTGGAATAAACATCACAATCCATTGTGAATAGTGCATAAAATTTGCATAATCTTTGTAAATATACCCACCGGTGAGCCCAGAGGTTTGGATTCCTAGTGCAGTTCCAGAAACTGGCACAGCTGTGAGAGTGGCAGTTCTGGGGAGATGCTTTTGGTAGCAGCCCTTAAGTATTACTTTGGCCTTTCACTTCAATTTTTTGTACAGTGAATTTTGTAAATTGAAGAACTACTTTAATCCTGCAGTGGTGAGTGAAATTATAAAAGTAACAATGTAAACAAAAAGTCAAGAACCCTGTGTAGAGTGCTTATACCTTTGTGGGTGGAGGTTGGGTGGGGCAGGGCCGGTTCTCCTGCAGAGTCCTAGTTGAAGCTCATTTCACCAACTGTTAGGTTCAGAGCCTGCACATGAGTCGTGACTCACAAGCTGGGCCTGGATCCTGATTAGAATGACAACTAGGTGGCTTGGTCCTGACAGCTTTTTAAAATCAGACCCAAGAAAACATATTCACCTTTTTGGTTTGGTGGGACAGAATTATCATTTTCCTACTAAATGCGTCTGAAAATTTAATTTCCAGGTTCAGAAAGCAGACTCCAAGTATGATAGGGGAAAAATTGTTTTTAATTTCCCTTTATCCATAACACAAAATATTTTCTTGTGAGTCAAGCTTGGGCTGCAGCTTTAGACAGAATAAAGGGTGTGGGTGGAGAATAGTTTATTAACAGCAATAATATGTGTCAAGCTTTAAGCTTAGGGCTGTCAACTTAATACGTTTATTATATTGCAATAATATTTTTTTAGTTATTTTGTAGCTGCTATTATTTTCCACACTGTAGAGATGAGGAAACTGGGGTTCAGAGAGTTTAAATTACTAGCCCAAACCCAGCCCCATGGTGGACACTGTGTTAACCACCCATATTTATTTGTCTCTACTTTTCCCACCATGCAACAGTCTTCTGGTATCATTTAACCATCGGAAGAGCAGGAGCAGGTACCCCATCTTACACAATTATCATTCATTTCCTTTTTTTAAGGAATGAAGAATACAAATCTTAACTTTAAAAGGACTTTACACATAGATGGCCATGTAATTTTTTTTAAGATTTGTTTAATTATGGATATAAGAGATGGGGTGCAGACCAGAGTTACAGAGAGGGAGGTGAGAGGATTCACCAGAGATAGAATGGGGAGCAGAACAGGCTTGACTGAAATACACTGCTGAGTGGAGCAGTGAGCAAGACAGGAAAGGTCTGCTGCACCATATATTATGGGTTAGCTCCCTGGCCAGGGATCGAACTCTTTCTGTAGTGGCTGCCAAGAGCTTCAGTGTGCTGAGACTTAGCCCCTTGTGCCACCAGGGAGACCCAGATGGCAATTTTAAAGTACAGAAAAGAAAGGGAGCCACGCATTGGGCTGCATCACACTTATTGACAAGCCTCACCTCAGAAACAAAGCAAACAGCTTTCCTGTTGCTAAAATGGGCAAGAATGTTTAGTAGGAAAATGATAATTATATGCTTCCTGTGAATTTCAACTCTGTAGCGATTCCTGGTTAGTTTTCCTTTTTTAAGGAACTGATTATGATGCTCACTGATTATTTAACAGCATATTGGATGTCTTGTCCAGAGCAATTAGGCAAGAAAAAGAAAGAAAAGTTTTCCAGATTAGAAAGAACTAAGTAAAATTTCCATATAATACAATAATTATTAGTCATTATATGCAGATGCATAGTGCAATAATAATTTTTAGCTAAAACCCTAAGAACTGCACAAAAAACAGTTAGAAATAATAAATTAATATAATAAAATTACAACTACAAAATCAATAGACAAAAATCTGTTGCATTTCTATATGCAAACAATGAACTAGCAGATAAAGACATAAGAACAATACCATTAATAATCTTGGCAAAAAGAAAAAAAAACTAAGAATAAATTTAACTAAGGAAAGACTTGCCTACTGAAAACTATAAAACACTTTTGAAAGAAATTGAAGAAGACACAAAGAAATGGAAAGACATTATGTGATCATGGATCAAAAGATTCAGTACTGTCAAAGTAGCCATTTTAGCTAAAGTAGTATACATATTCAAAACAATCCTTGTTATGATCCGAATATACTCTTCACAGAAGTAGAACACCATGGAATACTACTTGTCCATAAAAAAGATGAAACTTTGCCATTTTCAACAACATGGTTGGGCTTTGGATGGATTATGTTACGTGAAATATGTCAGAAGGAAAAAGACAAATACAGCATGATTTCATTGACTTATGAGATATAAAGGAAAAAAAGCAAATGAGCAAAGAAAACAAACTCATTGACTCTGACAGCAAAATGGTGTTAAACAGAAGGGGAAAAGAAGGAAGGAAATGGGAACCAAAATTAACTGGTGGTGGATGATGACTACGTTTAGAGGAAGATGTGGTAAGATTTATGCAAATGCTGAGGTAAGAAATTATACACCTGGAACCTATTAGTTTACAGTCTTACAAACTAATATCTCAATAAAAAGAAAAGAACTGAGTGTGAGACACACATTTCACAGTAAAGGAGTTTCCCATTTAATAGAGAAAGTAACACTTTTAAAGTGCTTGTGTCAAGGCTTAAATCAGTAATAAAAATATATTACATACTTTATAATTACTCTATTATATATTCTATTTATAATATATTCTCTTCTTAATATACTCCCTCTTAAGTATATTCTATACATAATATATGTATAATGTATTTTCTACACAATATATTTTATACATAATTCCACTAATATATTTCCCAAAGGTAATAGTAACCTAATAACCCACTATTTATATATATATATTTATTTATATTTACTACATATGGTACTTCAAAAGGGATATGAATCACCTTAAAATGTGCAAACTACTTATGCTTACATAAAAGATTGTGAATAAGTTTTTATATAATGCAAGGAGAACTAAAGACAGGAAGGTAAAGTAGAAGCAGAGAGATTACTTCTCCTGATAGATGTGCTTTAAAACCCCTCTATTCAGGGCCTCCCCTGGTGGCGCAGCGGTTGAGCACTGGGCTGCAAAGCTGCCTGCAGCCTCTGCAGCGCCGGTTCGATCCCCAGCCACCAGGGAGGGTCCCACATGGCGCGCAGACCTCTCCTGCCGCCCGCTGCTCTCCTCAGCAGTGTATTTCTTCGTCAGTCTGCCTGTTCTCTTCCCCACTCTGGCTCTGGTGAATTCTCTCACCCTCCCGCAATTCTGACTATACCCACTGCTTGTATAAATAAATAAATAAATCTTTAGGAAAAAAAAAAAACAAAAACCCTCTATTCATACTAGAATTCACATGCACTATCCCATTTAATTTCTAACATATCCCTAAGAGGGAGGCAGGCATCATTATCCGATTTTGCAGATGAACAAAGTAAAGTAGAAAGAGCTTTAATGATTTTTGGAAAGTAACAGAGCTAGGAAAGATAAGCTGGGCCCAGATCTGAGGTTTCCTGACACTAGTCCACTGCTCAGTGAATTATGGTGTCCCAGTCACCAGGTGGGAGAGATCAAGGGAAAACAGGTGTGCCCGTGGGGACTCTCTTCTGGCATGTCTTCAGGTGTGATCAAGTCCTCCTGTTCTTGTTGGCTGCCCAGCAGCCCTGCCAGATCTGCTGCCCTCCTTCACCTTGGCACCACCAAGCTTCACATGGATTTGTCTTATTGAATAGCTTAAACTCATCCTGTGTCATAAAAAAATCAGCCAAGCTGGTTTTCCAGTCCCTCAGAGGCTAATTCTTCATGAAGTGAGGACCAACTGAGTGGATACATTTAGAATCAGAAATATGTATGTTAAGGCAAATCAAGAACAAAAACTAACAATTATAGACAACTGGTGCTCTATAAAATTAGAACCCTACTAAATAGCAAGCCAGCCAAATCCAGAGTGGGCTGCACAATGAGGGGAGGTATGTGGGTGATGAGCTCCCAGCCCTGCTGTGGCTCCTGCACACACCTGCTGTCCCAGGCAGGGATGGCAATGCAGGGTTGCTATTGTCTAGGTGAATTAGAGGCCTCTGACCCTGCCTCCAACTCTCCCAGATTCTAAGGGATCCTAAGAGACGCTGTGTTGATAGGCTGTTCTAGTCCATCTCACTCCTCTCAGGCAACCTTTTCACAAGAGCCTTTTGGAGTTAACACCCTCAATTCTAAGTGTGACTGAGTGCTGGAGAATTCCCCCGGCATGTGAAGGCTGGGAGTGAGGAGACTTTTAACACCCTTTAATTATTCTGTGAAGAAGCCACTGACCCCATATAACCTTGCCTCCTGGGACAACCTGGCACTCTATATAGTTCGTTGCAAAGCTTCTCTTTTTAGGTGGATGTTAAAGGTTTCCCCTTAAATCGCTGAATTGAATCTCTATTTTTAAAAGTTTTAAAGCATTTCCCAGCAAATTAGACAATTGGATAATGTTGGAGATTTTAAATAGTCTACATTTTAGTCTCCTCTAAGCCCACTGTGGTTGTCCCCAGCAAGCAACTGCACGGAGGCTGGAATAGAAAGGAGAGGAGAAGAAAAGGAGCAATTCCTCAGGCTGTGTGGTCCCATACCTGCCCACTTCAGTGTTTTTAAGGTGACTCATGTTGACCATGCCATTACATGAGAAGATGCTGCAGGAAGCTGAGAGAAGGCAGGATCCCAAAATACCTAGACAAGATCACCTAAGTCAGACACTGGTTTTGTGTCTCATGTCACCCAGGATAAGGTGTGGGCACTCCCCTGCCTGTTCACCTCACCCCCACATTAGGCACCAGTAGGTCGTGTTCCAATGCATACATTGTCCAGTACCTCCTTTGTGCCTAGCTTGTACTTGGCACCACTGATGAAGGGCTTATGGTCTTGTTGAGGTTGAAAAATATGAATTTACTTATTTATGTTGCACCCCATTCTCAAAAGGTTTGAAGGTGACTTATCTAAAATGAGCAAGTGTTATAGCAGGAATATAGAGGAACCAAATAAGACATCAGTGTAAAAAAATAATAACAGCACAAAACACAACAAAACAAAAATGGACAATTATAAACATCCTGCAGGGGAGAAGGAGGGAGAGGGATCAGAGGGAGGGAGGGAGGAGCACAGGGGAGTGAGGTGATGGTGCACAGGTGCATTGGTGAAGGAAACTCTATGGGGACTACACCTGAGTGAGTGGGGGGAAGCAAATATTGTTTAAAAATGAACAATGATGTGGGGCCTCCCCTGGTGGCACAGCAGTTGAGCGCTGGGCTGCAAAGCTGCCCACAATCTCTGCAGCGCCGGTTCAATCCCCAGCCACCAGCGAGGGTCCCACATGGTGGCGACAGATCTCTCCTGCTGCATCTGCTGCTCCCCTCAGCAGTGTATTTCATCAGTCTGCCTGTTCTGTTCCCCGCTCTGGCTCTGGTGAATTCTCTCACCCTCCCACGCTTCTGACTGTACCCAGTGCTTGTATAAATAAATAAATAAATCTTTAAAAAAAAAAGAAAAATGATGTAAAAAAATTTTAAAAATTATTATAAAAAATTTTTAAATTGTAAAATAAAATGAGCAAGTGTGTCAACATAAAAGGAGACTAATACAGAAGGCAGACCATATATCAATGAATAAACAAAATGTAGTATATACATGCAATGAAATATTATTCTACCTTAAAACAGAAGGAAATGCTGACATACTACAATGTGGATCCTTGAATACATTATGCCACATGAAATGAGCCAGACACAAAAGGACAGAGATTATATGATCCCATTAATATGAAGTAACTGAACTAGTCAAATTTAAAGGTACAGAAAGTCAAATGATGGTTGCCACAGACTGGAGAGACAGGGGCTGGGAGTTATTATTTAATGAGCACAGAGCTGTAGTTTGAAAAGTGAAAAAGTTCTGGAAATGAATAACAGTCATGGTTACACACTAATGAACTGTTGTGACATTGTGATTTATAAGAAACACATATTTGGTCTCTGTTTCTGGCACAGAAGTCCTAAAACCCTTGGAATTCACTAAGTGATAAGAGCCATGAAAGTGTCTTCATAGTCATTACAAAACCCTTCAACCACACCTAATGAGGACTTTTGGGAACTGCCTAAGTGTGGGGCTAGTCACCATGCAGCCATGGGATTGGAAGGTGGACCTTTCAGCCCCACCTCCTTGACCTCTTGGAGAGGAGAAGGGCTGGATATTAAATCCACTGCCAATGGCCAATGATTGAATCAATCCTGCCCATGTAATGAAGCCTCCATAAAAACACAGAAGGATGGGGTTTGGAGAACTTCCAGATTGGTGAAGGCGCTGCACTCAGAGAGGGTGTGGTAACCACGTGCCCTTTCTCCCACACCTTGTTCTTTGCATCTCTTTCATCTCACTGCTACTGAGTTATAGCCTTTGAAAATAAACAAGCAAGTAAGTAAAATGTTTCTTTGAGTTCTGTGAAATGGCTCTAGCAAATTAATCAAACCCTATATGGGATGTCCCTGGACCTTCTGTTCTATAGCCAACTGGTTCAAGCCAGGGGATTATTACCTGGTTTTGCAATTGGTACCTGAAGTGGGGAGCTTAGTGTGGGACTGAGCTCTTAAGCTGTGGGATCTGAAGCTATTTTCAGGCAGATAGTGTCAGAATTGAATTGAATTGTAGGACACCCAACCAGGATAGGAGAATTGCTTAGTGTGAGAAACTCCGGCGAACACACTAGGATTGATTCCAGAACTTTTTTTCCAGCACACTTAAAAATGGCTAAAGTGGTAAATTTTATGTCGTATATTTAACCACACACACAAAAAAAATAGACACCAACTCCAAAGGCTTAGTACCCATACCATTAATATTTTTTTAAACGTTGGTATTGCTAGTCGAGATGATAATAGTTGGGGTACCAGGGGTTAAAGAAAATGTGTTTTTTTTTTAAATTAATGCAAACTACCAAGGAAGAATCATGCGGTCAGCTAAGAGAGCCAGGAGGTAGCTTCCACATGTGAAGTGACAAGCTGAATTTACAATGGAGTAGCTGTGCTTATGGCAACCAACAGACTTGAGTGCCTAGCCCAAAGGCATTCCAATTACATGTTTAAGAAGCAAAACAGAGGGCCTCCCTGGTGGCGCAAGGGGTTAAGACACAACCTATGAGGCTATCCGCAGCTACTGCAGCGTGAGATGGATCCCCAGCCAGGGAGCTACCCACATGGCGCAGCAGTCCTCTCCTGACTCGCCCGCTGCTCCCCTTAGCAGTGTATTTCAGTAGATCTGCCTGTTCTGTTCCCTGCTCTGTCTCTGGTGAATCCTCTCACCCCCCACACCTTTGGCCTGTACCCCAGTTCTTTTATGCATTAATAAATAAAATTTTAAAAAAAGAAACTATACAAATAGAACATATCCTTAGCCTCTACTACCTAGAGGCAATAGTTACTGACTTCATATACACGGTTACCTGTTTTCTAAGAGGATAGAACCAATTTGATTTGAGTTCTCTGGCAACCACTGGGAAAAGAGAAATTCAGCCACTTAAACTGTTCACAGGGTGATGATGACATTTAAAAAGCAAAACAAAAGAAGCAGTTACTCAGAAGCACATGTACTACTGATAATGAGATAGGAAAGAAATTTCTCCGGAGATTCTCATGGAGTGAAGTGTAACGAACAACACCCTTAGACATTCAGACATGGGAGTTTTGTCACCCCATTTCTGTTGAGGGCCATTATTTCATAGAATGATGTCACAGAAACAGTTATGTCAGCGACCAGTGCTTCAGTGAGGAGGAAAGTGCTGCTGAGTGTGAGTGCAATTGGCTTTTGAAGCAGGATGAAGTTGGTGGATCAGCAGTAAAGGTCATGGGCAGCAACTGAAGCTTTGGGAAAGGTAGGATTTAGAATCCTGTCTGGCACAAAGTAGCTACTTGGAAAATACTTGTTGCATGAATGAGTGGGTAGATAGGAAAAAATACAAGAATTTCATGGCCAAAGGAGTAGAGAGGGTATTCCTCAGAGCAATCTGGCTAGAAGATGTTTGTCAAGATAAGATATCCTGCCACTTGGATGGCAAGTGATTAAAATCTAACCTCACCTTCATGTGGCAAAAATGGAAATGTAATGAAAGCATATTGGAGTGCCTCACATAATTAAAAGAAATAAATAGATCATTGTTGCTTAGTTTCTGTAAAAAATGTTTGCAATCTCAGGAAAGTGACCAGTTGGGGTCGGGAACCCACGTTCAAATGATTCAACTCTGGTCTGGATGTTAAGGCATTGTAATTGGCCAAGCTTAAGTCAAAGCTGTTACTGTGATCGTATAAGAATAAATATGGCAGCCCCCATAGAGCCAAGGGTGATAGAGAAGGTAACTAGGAAAAAAAAGAAACTTGAATGCCAGATATAGGAGATCTTTAGTTCATTAGTTTTCAAATATATTCTTACAGCAACAGGATTCTGATTTCAAGCATAACTTAAGAACACCAGTTGGATACACACACAAATACACACAATTTTTCTACTCAATCAAATTTGCAGTATATTCTAATCCATGCCACTGCACTTACGTATTAATCATTCATGCATTTTGACAGTCCATTTCAGCCTGTTCTTTCAGTGCTCTGACTACTCTCATATATTTCTCATGGTTCCAAGTACAATACTCTCTCCCAGCGACAGTAGCCCATGCTATTCCTTACGTTCTTATATTCTCTTTTTATTCAGCTGTAATCAATATTACATTCCTGAAAGTTTACAGTTCAACTAATATCAACTACTTTTTTTAGCCAAAGCACTGTCTTCTAGTTTCTCAGATATATATTTTTGTGTTGAATGAAAAAAAAAACAACTTAATATTCCTTTCAATGTTTTAAGTTCATGTGATTATATGAAATGAGTGATTATATGAAATAAGGCCCAATTTTCTGTCTGTTTTTGTGATGACCCAGGTTGTTTTTGAGGCATCTTTTCATTAAAGATGTCTACACAACTACCTCCTTGTATAGTCACTTTGCAACTTAGATTTTCTAAGAATCTTAAAAGATTACCTCTAGAAAGATCCAAATCAGTCGTCACTCCAATGCTCAAACCCACTCATATTTCATAAATGGGGAAACTGAAACTAGAGTGGTTAGGAGACTATATCCTGGACTTAATTTTAGTCCTGTGTTCTTTCATGCTAGAAGATGGTACAGAAAAAAGGTAGAGATATTGTATGGTAATCATCATAAGAGATCAGAATACCTTTAATAGGCCACTGAAGGCTTGATAACAGGCAACTTCCTGGGGGAAAGGTTAAACTTAATTCCTGCTGTAGAATGAGGATTCTTTGTATGTCAGTTTCCTGTGCTTGTTACTCAGTAGCTCACGAGGCTGCAGAATACATGAAGGTAGAGACCATGTATTTTTTTTAAAGCATTACAAATATGACTTTTTACTTCTCACCATTAAGCCTGAATTTTAAACAGAATTTTGGACTTGTGGCTTAGATCCAACAAGTCATTCAACTTTAGCACCTCTCTTATCCCCAGTAGCTTTTCCAAAACTACTACCTTCACCGTAAAGCACCATGAGTTTTCCCAATTCAAACTTGGGCTTTGGCATTTTTACTTTTCTTTTTTTTTCCCTAAGATTTATTTATTTATTTATACAAGAACTGGGGTACAGGCCAGAGATTGGGGGGGGGTGAGAGGATTCACCAGAGACAGAGTGGGGAACAGAACAGGCAGACTGACTGAAATACACTGCTGAAGGGAGCATTGGGCGAGACAGGAGAGGTCTGCTTCACCATGTGGGTTTCTCTCTGGCCAGCCGGGGATCAAACTTGTGCTGCAGAGGCTGCAGATTGCCTCACAGTGTGGCGCTCAACCCGTTGAGCCACCAGGGAGGCCCTGGCATTTTTGCTTTTCTAACACAGACATTGTGGGGCCATTAAATAGATTGTCAAGCATTTTCTGTATTTTCCCAATGTCGTTTGGGGTCAGTTTATTGACCCTTTTCTGCATGCCTCAGGTTTTAATTTTCATCATCTTCCAGATTTGGGGGACCTGTTGATGCTGAGCTTAAGATGCCTTCCAAATCTGTTTATTGCATCTTTTAAGAAACCAACTTAGGACAAATGAAACAAATAATCACCAGTAGCCTTGACATCAACATGAACTTCAATCACAGTCTGCCACTTTTGACCATGGAGCACATTTTGTCATAGGTAAGATCATGCCATGGAAGTTAGTCAGGGAGTTTTGCCCTGAAAACTCTCAGTAATAAGTTTAAATTTTATAAATGCAACTTTGACATTCTGCTGATCAGCAAGGCTCACTTCAAAAGCCTGACCCTTGAGGTCATCAGATGCGATTTTAGTTTCATGAGTTCCTGTGACTAGTGTTTTTCCAATATTTCTTAGAGTGATCATTGCTTAGAAAGAGGATCATCACTTCCATCTTAGCTCCCCTTTTGCTGCCTGTCATAAGGCTCTTGTTTTTGCTGATCATTATGATGCTACTCAGCCAAAAAAGAGATTGTGTGTGTTTATACTTAAGTTTCACATGCTGATTTATTGGGCACAAAGATTCCAGGTCACAGCTCACTGTTCCTACTAGTTCGACAGACAACTGCTCCTCGTGCTGTGTCAGCACATCCCTCAGACACCATGGTGAAGGTTGGAGTGAATGGATTTGGTAGGATCGGACGCCTGGTCACCAGAGCTGCTTTTAAGTCTGGCAAAGTGGACGTGGTAGCCATCAATGACCCTTTCATTGACCTCAACTACATGGTCTACATCTTCCAGTATGATTCCACTCATGGCAAGTTCAATGGCACAGTCAAGGCTGAGAATGGTAAGCTTGTTATCAATGGAAAGTCCATCTCCATCTTCCAGGAGACAGTTCCTGCCAACATCAAATGGGGTGACGCTGGTGCTGAATATATTGTGGAATCCACTGGTGCCTTTACTACCTTGGAGAAGGCTGGAGCTCACTTGAAGGGTGGGGCCAAAAGGGTCATCATCTCTGCCCCTTCTGCCAATGCTCCCATGTTTGTGATGGGCGTAAACCATGAGAAGTATGACAACTCCCTCAAGATTGTCAGCAATGCCTCCTGCACCACCAACTGCTTGGCTCCTCTCGCCAAGGTCATCCATGACAACTTTGGCATCGTGGAGGGACTCATGACTGCAGTCCATGCCATCACTGCTTCCCAGAAGACTGTGGACGGCCCCTCTGGGAAGCTTTGGCGTGATGGCCGAGGGGCTGCCCAGAACATCATCCCCACTTATACTGGTGCGGCCAAGGCTGTGGGCAAGGTCATCCCTGAGCTGAATGGGAAGCTGACTGGCATGGCCTTCCGTGTTCCTACCTCCAATGTGTCAGTTGTGGATCTGACCTGCCGCCTAGCGAAAGCTGCCAAATATGATGACATCAAGAAGGTGGTGAAACAGGCATCACAAGGTCCACTCAAAGGCATCCTGGCCTACACTGAGGACCAGGTTGTCTCCTCTGATTTTAACAATGACACCCATTCCTCCACCTTCGATGCTGGGGCTGGCATTGCCCTCAATGACCACTTTGTGAAGCTCATATCCTGGTATGACAATGAATTTGGCTACAGCAACAGGGTGATAGACCTCATAGTCCACATGGCCTCCAAGGAGTAAGAGTCCCCTGGACCATCACACCAGCCAGACCACAAGAGGAGGAGAGAGGCCCTCAGCAGCTGGGCAATCCTTTTCCCACTGATCCATCACACTGAGAATCTCAACGAGTCTCAGTTCCATCCCAGACCCCCGGGAGAAGAGAAGGGCTTAGGGACCCATGCCTTATTATGTATCAGCAATAAAGTACACTGTACTCAGGGGAAAAAAGATTCTAGGTCACATTTCATTCATTTATTTATTCATTTGACAAGCACTGAACCTACTATGTACCAGGCACTACCTTAGAACTGTTTGGTATACAGCAATAAATAAAAACATAGTCTTCACCCCATGGTCTGTATTATATAACAGGAAAGTTAGACATTGAGCAGTAGGATATAATAAAAAAGACAATATTCAACAAGTAACAGTAAGTGTGATAAGGTTTACAAAAAGCAAGTACAAATTCTATGGGAACAACTCTCAAAACACCATCCCTTTGTTCCTACCTCCCCTTCCTTCCTAACCTCCCTCTTCCTCTGTCCTCACCCCCTCACCCCTTCGTGGATCCACAAGTGAAACTGGCATGGTTGATGAAGCATGGGTGCTATTTCTGTACTGTTTATGTCTCTTGGAGTCTCTGCTATTAGTTAATAACTTGGCACCTCAGAGGAATTATATTACTTATGACCTGAGCACCAGCTGATGGTGCCTTCCAGCAAGAAACAACTGAGAGTGACTTGCTTGCATTGATTGATTCATTCGTTCAATGAACATTTATCCTGTCCCAAGTACTGTGAGCAAAATAGTCTCTTCCATCATTGGGAAGCAAATGTGATGGAGAAATACTTTAAGCATGGTATCACACAAATAAGTGTAAAACTATATTATCAGTGAGGCTTAAGCCATGTTAAATGGGGTTAAGAGAGCATAAGACAAGGTAATTGACTTGTCTAATGACTTAGCCACAACTACCCTGAAACCTTGTGGTTTCCAAAGCCTGAAACTCAATGTCTCTGTCACAATCATAAGTCAGCTATTGCATGAACTTCTCCATATCATGTTTTCCATGTTTGTTAAACTCTAATTGCTGAAAATTTCTTCCTTCTATGAACCTGAGCAGGCCCTGAAATAACATCATTGTTCTAACCACTGAAATCACACACAAAATTGGTAATATTTTCCCCAAATGCTTAAAAAACACCTAGCAATTCTTTAAGCCCTCTCAGCCTGAGTTTCAAAAATTCTATCCTGGAGCAGGCTAATAAGTTCTCACCCCATTTCTGTCACTGCTCTCTGGACATAGTGTACAGTCCAAGACTGACTAATAGGTAGACATCACATCTCCTCTCCCAACCTTTATATACATAAAGTTTAAGATATTGCTAACTAATCCCCACACACTTTGCGATTATATCTAGTTGAAGCCTCACAATCCATGTCAGTACAGTACTCTAGACAGCTGTGATCAAATAATTGGTTTCCATAAAGGTTGAAATCTTTTGCTATCCAAGACTAGAAATGGGTTCTAATGTTAAGGATAGTTGCCATTGCTTTAATGACCATCTGAAAATTCTAAACCCTAATATCAATGTTCCCTTCCCTAGATGTTCCATTACCTGGCATGCCCTTGCAGACAATTTGTGGAATGGAGAGACCAAGATGTATGAGTTCATATCCTCCCTCCACTATTTATTGCCACTTCCTAGCTTTATTACCTCAACCTCATTGTTACCATTTGTAAAATATGGCTAAGTAATTTCTACTTTACAGGGTGGTTGGAAGGATCAATGAGGCAATGTAGGTAGCTTTAGAAGACCCTTGATATATTCGCTAGTCTCTTCTTTTTCCTCTTTCATGACCACTTGTGGTCTAGGGTAGTCATTCCTCATTTCTAGATCAATCAAAGGACTCCACTGAAAAATTTTAAATCACTCCTGAAGGACCAAAACAAATGAATTGAATAGATGGAAAAATGCCCCTGTTCTTGGTTGAGATAACACTATTAAGGTGTCATTTCTCTTATCAGTTGATTTCTAAACTTAATGCAATTCTAATGTAAATATCAATAAGCTATTTTATAGAGTTGGACAATTTGCATCAAGATTTGTTATGGAGAAATAAACATTGCAAGAATAGCTAAGAAATACTGAAATGAGAAAAACTACAAGGGAAAACTAGCCTTAATAGACATTAAAAGAAATATAAAGCTCCCATAATTAAAACATTTCAGTATTGGTACATGAATAGACAAATAGATCATGAAATAAAATAGGATTAGATCCCAAAATATAGAAACTCAGTATGGATAATGGTGGCATCTCAAATCTTTTAGGTAAAGATGGACGTTTCTTACTAAATGATGTTAAGACAATGAGGTAGCCATTTGGAGAAATAGAAATTTACATCAATACCTCATACCACCCATACCAATAAAATTCAAGTAGATTTGGGACAAATGTGAAAAATGAAATCATACAAATACTAGAAGAAGCCATATTAAATGCTTCCTAACCTCAGACAAAGAAAGGATTCTTAAGGATGAAATCCAGAAACTACAGAAAACAAGACTGATATTTAACTACATAAAAATAGCAAACATGGGCCTCCCCGAAGGTGCAGCGGTTGAGCGCTGGGTTGCAAAGTTGCCCGCAGCCTCTGCAGCATTGGTTCGATCCCCGGCCACCGGCGAGGGTCCTACGTGGCACACAGACCTCTCCTGCCACCCGCTGCTCCCCTTAGCAGTGTATTTCGTCAGTCTGCCTATTCTGTTCCCAGCTCTAGCTCTGGTGAATTCTCTCACCCTCCCGCGCTTCTGACTGTAGCCAGTGCTTGTATAAATAAATAAATAAATCCTTAATAAATAAATAAATAAATAGATAAATAAATAAATAAAATAGCAAACATTTTACACTAAAAACACCATAAAGAAAGATAAAAGGCAATTGGTACTGGGAAAAAAGATTCACAATACAGACCACATGCAAAGTGCTTATATCCTTAATATACAAAAAACTGGATAATTGAACTGCAAAGGACCAAAAACACAAAAAAAGAGGGAAAAGACATGAATAAGCAATTTATAAGAAATAGATACTAAAAATGGATTTCAGATATATAGGGGTAGTGCCCAAATTCACTCATAATTAGAAAATTACAAGATAAATTAACAATAAAATATATCTCACATATCAAACTGGCAAAATTTAAAAATAATTGTTTCAAACACTGATGGATGTTAAAAATATTGGGCACAAGTTAGAGGAGGAGTGATATTTGCACTATCTGAAAGTATTTCTTCCAAGATACTTATAAATTACAAAGGCAGATGTAATACCTTTACAGCTGAAAAACTAGTCAAGACATCAGCTTAATCAAGTGACCAAGGTAAAAATATCACCAGGAATAAAACTTGTCAACCTCATGAATCCCTTGACATGATGCATTGAGAAACATGCGAGCTCAGTGTATTCTTGCCAAAAATGCATAGTCTCCTGAGGAGGGAAATACTATGCTATCAAAAAATTAACAAGGATGTAAAAGAATGGTATGTAATTAAGATAATAAAAGTAAAAGACAAAAAAAATTAAAAATACCTCTTCTAGTGATCTTTCAAAAAAATGTATAGCTTCAATTTAATCGTGAGGCAATAACAGACAAATCCAACTTGGGAAACATTCTACGAAGTCACTGACCAGTATTTATTAAAGTGTCAAGGTCACAAAAGACGAAGACAGACTAAAGAAGTGTTATGGACTAAGGAAAAGTAAAAATTAACAGCCATTTGGGATCATTGGGATCATAAACAATTATTTGTCTTTTATTTAGGACATTCACAGGAGGGTGACGGGAAGATGGTGAAATTTAATTAAGGTCTTTTCTTTAGTTGTTAGTATTGAGTCAATGTTAATATCCTTGTTCTTGATGACTTTACTATGAAGATATAAGATGTTAACTTTAAGAGGTGTAAGGTGAGGGATATAAGGGAGAGCTGTAATATTTTTGCAACTGTTCTTTAAGCTTTAAATTGCTTCAAAATAAGAAGTATTTTTTAAAAGATCCCTATGGGGAGGTAGAGCCAATCTTTGGATGTTAAAATTATAGGAACCATGGCAGGAGAGGTGTCTTTTTTTAAAAAAAAAAAAAAGTTATTTATTTATTCATGCAAGAACTGGGGTACAGCCCTGATATGTGAGTGGGTGAGAGGATTCACCATAGAACAGGTGGATCTACTGAAATACACTGCTGAAAGGAGCAGCTGGTGAGACAGGAGAGGTCCGCTGTGCCATGTGGGCCACCTCCCTGGCCGGATTGAACTCCTGCTGCGTGGCTATGGATAGCTTCATAGTGCTGCATCTTAACCCCTCGTGCCACCAGGGAGACTCAAGGAGAGGTGTCTTAATCCTTGTAAATCTGTGGTATTTTGTGCCTGTGTGGCTGCACAGACCTTCACCTGGGTCTGCCACAGAGTTCAAGAGCATTACCTCAACTCTAGTGGTGCAGAGATCTAGGCCTCCCATTTGCTATCGTGCCCCCTCACTGACCTTTAATAATAATAATAACTTATAGTCAATTACTAATTCACAATGAATGATGACACCTAAGTTGAAATTTCACTGAAGAAAGATTTTACTGAGCAAAGTGAAAAATAAAACATGCTTCACCCACTTACCTTTAAAAAAGAACGCAATAATATGAACATTACTTATAATAGTCAATATGTGGGCAAAATTAGTGTCCAAAACTCGGGGATTGGTTAATTTTTGTTGTATTCAAACACTGGAATGTACAAGAACAATTAAAAATAGTGTTGTAGACTATTCAATGTTACCCATACCATGTTTCCCAAAAGCTAAGTAATTAAGGTTAAAAGAGATGTATATTAAATAATTTATATAATCAATATAATACATATCTATATAATTAACCTACATGTACTCTATTGTTATACTTGTAATGAGTGAGAGAGAAAATTTGGGAAAATATTCTCTAAAGTGTTAACAGGAGTTACCACTGGTGGGTGAAATTAGCAGCAGTTTTTACCTTTACTTTTTTGCTTGTCTGCATTTTTTAACACTTCCATGATGAACATAGATCCCTTCCTAATTAAGAAAAAATGTTATTTTAAAAATAAATAAAAAGACTTCTTGTTTTAAAATGGTGAATTAAAGACATCTGTGTCCCTTCTCTTCTGCAAAGTCATCCAGCAACAACAGAAGGAAAATAGAAACGCAAACTTCATCTTTGAGAAAACTAGGAAACAACATTGTATATGCACCATGGCCCACAAGGAAGGGGCTGCCTCTGTCTCTGAGTGGAGACCACCAGGGACACCTGCAGGAAGACAATGCTAGTGTCCTCTTGACCACACAGAGCTCAGGTTTGAGCTGCAGAGCATTGCTTCTCCTAAGATGTGGAGACCCAGGAGAGAGTCACCCACTCCTTGTTTAATCAACAATAGCAGAATGGTTCAGTCTTGTGATGGAAGCGTCTGTGGCCATCAGTTGTCACCTCGGAGAAGTGGGAAACCATGGGCTGCAAGCAGAATCACACAAAAATGGCTGCTTAACAGGAAGCCTTCTGAGATGAGGCAAGGTGGAGGGAGACCCTGAACAAGCTGCTATTTTTTGTTACCAGTGAAAAAGGAAAGACGAAAGAAATTCTCTTGCATACCCACATTGCCACACTCACTCTCACACCCTATGTTATAAGAAGTTTTACAACTGCATCAGTCAGGATTAAACTAACTATATATTGGAGAGACCTCAAAAAACCTTAACACATGATTATTTTTCTGTTGTTTAAAAGAATTTCAAGAGTAAGATTTGCATAGTGTCCACAGGGAACTGGAGTCCAAACTTCCTGCTCTATTTTCCTCTGTTCATCTTCAAGGTCACCTCATGGTTGGCAATGTCTTGTGGCTCTCCAGTCATTCCATGCATATTCCAGGCTGCAGGGAAAAGGAAGAAGGGCCCATTACCCACAGTTTTTAAGGATCTTATCCAGAAGTCAAACTCAATTCTCTTACTTCACATGTTCCTGGAATGAATTTAGCTACATGGTCATAATCAGATATAAAGAAAGCTGGGAATTTTAGGGTTTTAGCTGGGCATGATGACAACAAATAGATTCTGGTTTCTATTGTTATAGGAAAAGAGAGAAATGGATGCTAGAGAATGCAATTTGTAGTTTGCCACTAGAGAAAATTCATTAGAGCTATATCATCATGCTATCTCTATAAACATCCTACAAAGAACTAGTCCAGAAAGAACTCAGCTCATTCAAAGACAAGTAGTGTTTAAAAAGGAACCAGTATATACACTTCATGAAGATATTATAAAGAAAAGAAGGAAAGAAACAGAAGCAGAAAAAATGAATGGCCCATGAAGAACATTCATACAAAAAATGATTCTACCTGGCAGAGAAAATTTTGATCAAACACATCACCACATAGTCAAGAATTTAATAAAACTTGTAGCAATCTCAAAGAAAAGTTTGAGAGCCAGAGAAGGAATAAATAGATGTTACTGAGAATACTAGAAGGTATACAGAAGATAGGGCTAAGAAACGATGAAAAAGGAAATAAATATGATAAAAAGATATTCTTTTCAAAGTTAAATGAAAATGTGATAACTGGTGTTCTTCAATTATGGGTATTCAATTCTATATATAATCAAGATAGCATTCAAAAAATAAAAATATCAAATGCACTGTATCCCAAAAATATTGACATAAAATAACCTACACCAAGATATAGCCTAGAAGTTGTTACATTTTGAAAATTAAAAAAAAATCATTTGGACATTCAGGTATTAAGACCAATTAATTAATATAGATAAGGGAAGAATGAATGGGAACTAAATTGACCTCTGACATCCCCACAGCATCATTTAACATTAGGAGATAAATAATGCTACAGATGTCTACTCCTCCAAAGAGTTTTAAACTAGTTAAATCAAGGGTCAGAAAACTTTTTCCATAAAGGACTAGGTAGTAGGTATCTTCAGCTTTGTGGTTCATACAATTTTTATTGCAGTTCTGCTGTCATGCCTGAAAGTAGTCACAGACATTACATAAATAAATGGGCATGAATGTGTTCCAA
Source organism: Talpa europaea (assembly GCF_964194135.1). Lineage (NCBI taxonomy): Eukaryota > Metazoa > Chordata > Mammalia > Eulipotyphla > Talpidae > Talpa > Talpa europaea. The sequence goes on from NC_140073.1 coordinate 26,380,046, forward strand.
TAAAACTTTATTTATTAAAAAAAAAAAAAACACGGGCAGCCCACTGAATTTGACCCATAGACCATAGTTTGCTAACCCCTGAGCTAAACTATTTTTGAAATTGAAAGAGCCTCTGGGACATAATCCACAAATCTACAGTGTTAGAAGACAAACTTCAGTGGACAAAAAAGATAAATGAAGAAATTGAAGCAAGTTTCTGGCAAGAAATAAAAAGCTAAAATATGCTCTACTACCTGGAGAACAAAAAAAAAGGCATACCTTCCGGCTTCTTTGGCAGCGATGCCTTAGAAACCCCATGACGTGAAAGGATAATTCGAGAAACCAAGACATCTGTTGGAAGTCATAAAAATTATGATCAGTTCTAAATAAAGAAGGTGATGTCACATTCACAGAGCCCTTTTAGAAACATCTAGCAATTCACAAGGATATTTGGATCGTTAACCCACAGTGACAGCTGAAGTAAGAGGGCCTTAATTTTCTCAAATGTAAAATGAAGGAGTTGAATTAAATAGGTTTTCACTGCCCAGTAGAGTTACCTGAGGCATTTTTTACAAATGCCTGTGCTGGGCCCCATCCCAGACCACTTAAGTCAGATTTCTGGAGATAAGAAAGGCAATGATTTTTTTTTTTTTAACTCCTCAAATAGTTAGTAGAGAACCACTGGATTAGATGGTTTAGGGTATACATACGGCTTCAAATAATTTGTAATTATCTGTGTATATATAAAGAATTATCCCAAACTTGAAATTTCTAAAAATTGATAGGTAAAAGAGGCTAAAATACTTAGTGTGCGTTTTTGTAACAGACGTTATATTACAAACAACACTGCCTCACGTCACAGGGACTTGTCAAGAGACCCTAATGATTTAACATGATCCTAATATAAAAACTTGATAATTATTCTTAAAGATAGTACATAACTCCTATTGACAATATAGTCAATTGCTTACTTTAAAAAGAGAAGTGTGCATGTCCAGTAACTTGTAAAATGTCAAATGTTCCTTATTTTTGAAAGCCTTTTGGGATGTTTTTTTTTATAAAATGCATTTTATTAGGTCTGGTCCTAAATCTATTTCTTGGATCACCTATATGCAAAATAACAAAATCAAAGTAAAATTTTAGCACTTCAGGAACAACAAATGAATCACAATAGAAAAAATTTCCTAGAGAAAGCAGATTATCACAAACGGTTAGGATGATGATAGCCCTAGGGCAATCTTGAGATATACCTATTGTTCCAGAGTAATTAACAGTGCTTCCTTCTACTCTCAATCATTTCCTAGAGGAGGCAATACGTCATTTGGTAATTCTACCACTGATGTTAACAATAATAAATTAGTCATATCTCTTTGTTAGAGCAGATAAAAACACCCATGCTTTGGAATACATTAATGACTAATACTGTCCCCTCACAAGAGACTGAATCTGTATCAAGAATATGTGCTTGGGAATCAGTCTGCAGTGTGGGAGGTGAAGCTAAATTATGTGGTAGGCTCACAGTATTTTCACAAGAGGATGCCTAGAGACATTTAATGATAAGATCAAGAAAACCAAATTAGAGTTGTTGAAAATGGGATCAGAAGGAACTTTCTAAGATTCTAGGAGAAAAGTGGGTCCAAGTGCCAGAGTTGGGGGAAACATC